>NC_085137.1:34194074-34860722 GCF_035046485.1 Aedes albopictus
AAAATCGCCATCTAATTTTATTTGAAAATATGGAATTTTAAGTCCCATATTGTCTAGTGGTTAGGATATCCGGCTCTCACCCGGAAGGCCCGGGTTCGATTCCCGGTATGGGAATCCTTTTGTTTCGATGCGCATTCAAATTTTAAAAATGTTATCAGTATGTTTATCTTAGTTTAATTTATACATAATTTAGCCCTGCTATCTTGGTACTGTTTTTTTTTCTTTTTACAGATTTTTAAGTAACATTCCTCAGTCGGCTTCAGCGTGAGGTGGTGAGCCACATGATATAGGGCAGCACAGCAAAAGGAAGCGAATGTTATTTTGTTTACGACTCACCACGGCTTACTTTCGCATACGCTCATTGTACCCAACTGGTGGTGGTCGTTGATATAGAAATAATCATGCCGATTATCGCGCTTGAACCATATCTTAATCTTCGCGCGCAGTCTTGTTTCCGTTGCTACTCGCCAGCCATAATAGGGGGGCAGACGCTTAAGCCGGGAACAGCGCTGATTTTTTACGACTTGGCGTAATGTGATCCGTCGTTTGGTCTCCCACATAAACCGATTTAATTGCTCTATTATAAGAGTAAACAGTGGCAACAGATTTTTTTCCTCGTCTACTTTCGATCAATGAAGTAGGACGTGGATTGTGGTTTGAAGCATATAGAATTTAAACATGATTTATGACTTGTTTGTCTTGAAAGTTAGCGCCATGAATAATCAAAAATGTGTTGGGGTTGGAAATTATTATCAATGAGGTTAGTCAAAACTCTGAAACTTATAGATTATTGGAACTGAAATTTTTTCAATCACAAAAATCATTTAATGATCTATTGGTTCGTGGGTGTCCCATATGGTCTAGTGGCTAGGATATCTGGCTTTCACCCAGAAGGCCCGGGTTCGATTCCCGGTATGGGAAATATTTTTCGACATAGTTTGTATGAGACTCACAAATCAAATTATAGTGAAATTAATTCGATCTATAGAGTAAGTGTTCCAATTATGGCTATATGTAGTACTAATTATCCCTAATAGTTGGTTTTGACCTTTCAACGATGTAAATCAACATGAAAAATCTCGTGAACAACAGATCACGTTCACAAAAGATGAAACTCCACATTTTGCTCAAAATATTGTAGAAATAAATCATTTTCCTTAAAATGTCGGCTTCCTTGCACCCTTTTTCGCCATAGTGTACCAGTTATGGCTAATTCCATAAGGATTGCATGCAAATAGTGCCAAAAGGAACCGAAGTTAGAAAATGTATACATAATTGGGATAGGGCTCCTATCATTGGCACACGCTGTAATAAATACTAAAAGTAGTTTTGACTCCGTTTCTATATTTTTCTTGTAAACCAATCTATCTTTTAACATATTGATGACATTCGTTGGTCTTTCCGTTATTTTTCGCACAAATAGTTTTCCTTAGGTAATACCATAATTGGTACAGGCACCCTATATTTATTCAGTCGAGTCTCCTATTAAACGCTGCCACTCACTTAACACACACCACAATTTCTCAGCTGTCTTGCATCCAATCCAGCAGTTTTTTTTTCTAGTGCAGTTAGTGCTTACTATAGATTCATCAGTTACAAAAAATGCACAAAATTGGTTAGAAGACAGCCTGGAAAACGCGGTTGGCGTAAAGTGGGTGACAGCGTCTGATAGGAGACCTGACTGTATAATACAGTGTTGAAAATTTCATTTCGTCATACCGAAATTCAACCACCTACAGCTCATTTAAGAAGCTGAACCTGAGAATATGGTATATGAAAAACTTGTGCGGCTAGACCAGTTCTGCAAGAAAGTCACGGAAAAACCGTCATTTCTCAAATATTTAAGGTAAATGTCACGGACTACCTTTGAAAAATGCCAAATGATATTCACCTAGGGCTCATATAGCCGAGGCGGTAAACGCACGGGTATTCAGCATGACCATGCTGAGGGTGACGGGTTCGATTCCCGGTCGGTCCAGGATCTTTTCGTAAAGGAAATTTCCTTGACTTCCTTGGGCATAGAGTATCTTCGTGCCTGCCACACGATATACGCATGCAAAATGGTCATTGGCAGAGGAAGCTCTCAGTTAATAACTGTGGAAGTGCTCATAGAACACTAAGCTGTGAAGCAGGCTTTGTCCCAGTGAGGACGTTACGCCAAGAAGAGGAGAGGAGAGGAGGACGCATACTGAATTAGACACCAGCAAACAGACTGGCTAGGTATGCGAAGTGCGAGAGTAAGTGCTCACTACACTGCTCACACAAGAACACTAAGCGCTCACTACACTGCTCACACAAGAACACTAAGCTGAGAAGCAGGCTTTGTCCCAGTGAGGACGTTACGCCAAGAAGAGAGAGAGAGAGAGATCATTGGCATTTTTCGAAGGTAGTCCGTGACATTTACCTTAAATATTCAAAAAATAGCGGATTTTCCGTGACTTTCTTGCAGAACTGGCCTAGCTGCAGATATTTTTAATATACCATGTTCTCAGGTTCAGCTTCTAAAATGAGCTGTAGGTGATTGAATTTAGATATGACGAAATGAATTTTTCAGCACTGGTATAATATGCATGCATAGAACATGTTTTGTTTGAAGTTGATGACCACAAATCTTACGAACAAATTGACGAATTGCTTTGAAAATGTTGATCCGAAGGGAAGCGACACAAGTTTTGTCAAACCCAAATGCCAAAAAAGACGAAAAAATCCACAAAAGCTTTGTCGTCTTTTCAGTGGATATGATGACATTTTGTGAAACATTCCGACTTTTTTTGGGTTGTGAAAACTTGTGTAGTACCATGTAGTACCCCCTGTGTTGATCGATTAGTCAGGCTGCATTCCATATTCTATTGAGTTTTATTCAAGAGAATATAATTTAATATCCACTGGCATACACAGCACATGACAAATCACTCAATGATAAATTAACACATTGTTGACTATTTCATCGACTGATCAACAAACGTCTTCCCGTTGACACCCTTGTCAACCAATCTGAAAGCAAAAACAATTTTCGTTTATTAAGCCGCTGCTCTCGATCTCAATCCTAAGATTTCAGGCACACGAGTATAGATGCATGGCGGTCGGTGCTCAATATTCGTATAAGAACCGACATGGTACAGAAACGAAATCGTCTGAAGCACCGAGTCGCGCGACACCATTTACTAAACATGCCAAAAAAGTTTACTAAACACAGTTAGTAGGTATTTACAAAACATAAAATTAAAAATAAGTTAAACGTCGGTCCAATAATCAGCAAGTGTTGGTGACCCCACCTCACCACATGTCTGTTTCTAATGCCTTGTTAGGCTTTGGATTAGATAAAATAATTGATTTGAATTAGATTTGATTTCGAAAAAAAAATCGTTACTTATGAATGACGAACAAAATTCATTGGATTAAGATTGCATTTGGTTTGTATTTGGATTGGATTTGGATTGGATTGCATTTGGATTGGATTTGGATTGGATTTGGATTGGATTTGGATTTGGATTGGATTTGGATTGGATTTGGATTGGATTTGGATTGGATTTGGATCGGATTTGGAGTGGATTTGGATTGGATTTGGATTGAATTTGGATTGGATTTGGATTGGATTTGGATTGGATTTGGATTGGATTTGGATCGGATTTGGAGTGGATTTGGATTGGATTTGGATTTGGATTCTATTTGGATTGGATTTGGATTGGATTTGGATTGGATTTGGATTGGATTTGGATTGGATTTGGATTTGGATTTGGATTGGATTTAGATTGGATTTGGATTGGATTTGGATTGGATTTGGATTGGATTTGGATTGGATTTGGATTGGATTTGGATTGGATTTGGATTGGATTTGGATTGGATTTGGATTGGATTTGGATTGGATTTGGATTGGATTTGGATTGGATTTGGATTTGGATTGGATTTGGATTGGATTTGGATTGGATTTGGATTGGATTTGGATTGGATTTGGATTTGGATTGGATTTGGATTGGATTTGGATTGGATTTGGATTGGATTTGGATTGGATTTGGATTTGGATTGGATTTGGATTGGATTTGGATTGGATTTGGATTGGATTTGGATTGGATTTGGATTGGATTTGGATTTGGATTGGATTTGGATTGGATTTGGATTGGATTTGGATTGGATTTGGATTGGATTTGGATTGGATTTGGATTGGATTTGGATTGGATTTGGATTGGATTTGGATTGGATTTGGATTGGATTTGGATTGGATTTGGATTGGATTTGGATTGGATTTGGATTGGATTTGGATTGGATTTGGATTGGATTTGGATTGGATTTGGATTGGATTTGGATTGGATTTGGATTGCATTTGGATTGGATTTGGATTTGGATTGGATTTGGATTGGATTTGGATTTGGATTGGATTTGGATTGGATTTGGATTGGATTTGGATTGGATTTGGATTGGATTTGGATTGGATTTGGATTGGATTTGGATTGGATTTGGATTGGATTTGGATTGGATTTGGATTGGATTTGGATTGGATTTGGATTGGATTTGGATTGGATTTGGATTGGATTTGGATTGGATTTGGATTGGATTTGGATTGGATTTGGATTGGATTTGGATTGGATTTGGATTGGATTTGGATTGGATTTGGATTGGATTTGGATTGGATTTGGATTGGATTTGGATTGGATTTGGATTGGATTTGGATTGGATTTGGATTGGATTTGGATTGGATTTGGATTGGATTTGGATTGGATTTGGATTGGATTTGGATTGGATTTGGATTGGATTTGGATTGGATTTGGATTGGATTTGGATTGGATTTGGATTGGATTTGGATTGGATTTGGATTGGATTTGGATTCTATTTGGATTGGATTTGGATTGGATTTGGATTGGATTTGGATTGGATTTGGATTTGGATTGGATTTGGATTGGATTTGGATTGGATTTGGATTGGATTTGGATTGGATTTGGATTGGATTTGGATTTGGATTGGATTTGGATTGGATTTGGATTGGATTTGGATTGGATTTGGATTGGATTTGGATTGGATTTGGATTGGATTTGGATTGGATTTGGATTGGATTTGGATTGGATTTGGATTGGATTTGGATTGGATTTGGATTGGATTTGGATTGGATTTGGATTGGATTTGGATTTGGATTGGATTTGGATTGGATTTGGATTGGATTTGGATTGGATTTGGATTGGATTTGGATTGGATTTGGATTTGGATTTGGATTGGATTTGGATTGGATTTGGATTGGATTTGGATTGGATTTGGATTGGATTTGGATTGGATTTGGATTGGATTTGGATTTGGATTGGATTTGGATTGGATTTGGATTGGATTTGGATTGGATTTGGATTGGATTTGGATTGGATTTGGATTGGATTTGGATTGGATTTGGATTGGATTTGGATTGGATTTGGATTGGATTTGGATTGGATTTGGATTGGATTTGGATTGCATTTGGATTGGATTTGGATTGGATTTGGATTGGATTTGGATTGGATTTGGATTTGGATTGGATTTGGATTTGGATTGGATTTGGATTGGATTGGATTTGGATTGGATTTGGATTGGATTTGGATTGGATTTGGATTTGGATTGGATTTGGATTGGATTTGGATTGGATTTGGATTGGATTTGGATTGGATTTGGATTGGATTTGGATTGGATTTGGATTGGATTTGGATTGGATTTGGATTGGATTTGGATTGGATTTGGATTGGATTTGGATTGGATTTGGATTGGATTTGGATTGGATTTGGATTGGATTTGGATTGGATTTGGATTGGATTTGGATTTGGATTGGATTTGGATTGGATTTGGATTGGATTTGGATTGGATTTGGATTGGATTTGGATTGGATTTGGATTGGATTTGGATTGGATTTGGATTGGATTTGGATTGGATTTGGATTGGATTTGGATTGGATTTGGATTGGATTTGGATTGGATTTGGATTGGATTTGGATTGGATTTGGATTGGATTTGGATTGGATTTGGATTGGATTTGGATTGGATTTGGATTGGATTTGGATTGGATTTGGATTGGATTTGGATTGGATTTGGATTGGATTTGGATTGGATTTGGATTGGATTTGGATTGGATTTGGATTGGATTTGGATTGGATTTGGATTGGATTTGGATTGGATTTGGATTGGATTTGGATTGGATTTGGATTGGATTTGGATTGGATTTGGATTGGATTTTGATTGGATTTGGATTGGATTTGGATTGGATTTGGATTGGATTTGGATTGGATTTGGATTGGATTTGGATTGGATATGAGTTGGATTGGATTTGGATTGAAATTGAATGAGGATTTGATTTGGATAGGATTTGGATTTAGATTGGATTTGAATTTGGAATGGATTTGGATTCAAATTGGATTTGGACTGGATATGGATTGGATTTGGATTGTATATGAATTGGATATGAGTTGGATTGGATTTCGATTTCGATTGGAATTGGATTAAGATTTTGATTTGGATTGGATTTGGATTGTATTTGGATTGAATTTGGATTTGGAATGGATTTCGATTGGATTTGGATTTGGATTGGATTTGGATTTGGATTTGGATTGGATTTGGATTTGAATTGGATTTTGATTTAGATCGGATTAGAATTGGATATAGATTGGATTTTGCTTTGGATGGGTTAAGATTGGATTGGTATTGGATTGGATTTGGATTGGGTTTGGATTGGATTTAAATTGGGATTTGGATTTGGATTTGGATTGGATTGGATTTGGATAGGATTTGGATTGGATTTGGATCGGATTTGGATTGGATTTGGATTGGATTAGGATTGCATTTGGGTTGGATGGTTGGATTTGGATTTAGATTTGAATTTGAATTTAAATTTGGATTTGGATTGGATTTGAATCAGATTTGGATTTGGATTCAATTTGGATGTGGAGTGGTTTTGGATTGGATATGGATTGGATTTGGATTGGATTGGATTTGATTTAGATTAGATTGGATTTGGATTATATTGGATTTGGATTGGATTTGCATTAGATTTGGATTTGAATTGGATTTGCATTGGATGTGGAATGAATTTGAATTGGATTTGGTTTGGACTTGGATTAAATTTAGATGTGGTTTGGATTTGGATCGGATTTGAATTGGACTTGGATTTGGATTGGATTTGGATTGGATTTGGATTTGGATTGGATTTGGATTGGATTTGGATTGGATTTGGATTGGATTTGGATTGGATTTGGATTTGGATTGGATTTGGATTTGGATTGGATTTGGATTGGATTTGGATTTGGATTGGATTTGGATTGGATTTGGATTGGATTTGGATTTGGATTGGATTTGGATTGGATTTGGATTGGATTTGGATTGGATTTGGATTGGATTTGGATTGGATTTGGATTGGATTTGGATTGGATTTGGATTGGATTTGGATTGGATTTGGATTGGATTTGGATTGGATTTGGATTGGATTTGGATTGGATTTGGATTGGATTTGGATTGGATTTGGATTGGATTTGGATTGGATTTGGATTGGATTTGGATTGCATTTGGATTGGATTTGGATTTGGATTGGATTTGGATTGGATTTGGATTTGGATTGGATTTGGATTGGATTTGGAT
The DNA here is from genome assembly GCF_035046485.1 of Aedes albopictus. Taxonomy (NCBI): domain Eukaryota; kingdom Metazoa; phylum Arthropoda; class Insecta; order Diptera; family Culicidae; genus Aedes; species Aedes albopictus. The sequence goes on from NC_085137.1 coordinate 34,201,652, forward strand.
TGGATTTGGATTGGATTTGGATTGGATTTGGATTGGATTTGGATTGGATTTGGATTGGATTTGGATTGGATTTGGATTGGATTTGGATTGGATTTGGATTGGATTTGGATTGGATTTGGATTGGATTTGGATTGGATTTGGATTTGGATTGGATTTGGATTGGATTTGGATTGGATTTGGATTGGATTTGGATTGGATTTGGATTTGGATTTGGATTGGATTTGGATTGGATTTGGATTGGATTTGGATTGGATTTGGATTGGATTTGGATTGGATTTGGATTGGATTTGGATTTGGATTGGATTTGGATTGGATTTGGATTGGATTTGGATTGGATTTGGATTGGATTTGGATTGGATTTGGATTGGATTTGGATTGGATTTGGATTGGATTTGGATTGGATTTGGATTGGATTTGGATTGGATTTGGATTGGATTTGGATTGCATTTGGATTGGATTTGGATTGGATTTGGATTGGATTTGGATTGGATTTGGATTTGGATTGGATTTGGATTTGGATTGGATTTGGATTGGATTGGATTTGGATTGGATTTGGATTGGATTTGGATTGGATTTGGATTTGGATTGGATTTGGATTGGATTTGGATTGGATTTGGATTGGATTTGGATTGGATTTGGATTGGATTTGGATTGGATTTGGATTGGATTTGGATTGGATTTGGATTGGATTTGGATTGGATTTGGATTGGATTTGGATTGGATTTGGATTGGATTTGGATTGGATTTGGATTGGATTTGGATTGGATTTGGATTGGATTTGGATTGGATTTGGATTGGATTTGGATTTGGATTGGATTTGGATTGGATTTGGATTGGATTTGGATTGGATTTGGATTGGATTTGGATTGGATTTGGATTGGATTTGGATTGGATTTGGATTGGATTTGGATTGGATTTGGATTGGATTTGGATTGGATTTGGATTGGATTTGGATTGGATTTGGATTGGATTTGGATTGGATTTGGATTGGATTTGGATTGGATTTGGATTGGATTTGGATTGGATTTGGATTGGATTTGGATTGGATTTGGATTGGATTTGGATTGGATTTGGATTGGATTTGGATTGGATTTGGATTGGATTTGGATTGGATTTGGATTGGATTTGGATTGGATTTGGATTGGATTTGGATTGGATTTGGATTGGATTTGGATTGGATTTGGATTGGATTTGGATTGGATTTGGATTGGATTTGGATTGGATTTGGATTGGATTTTGATTGGATTTGGATTGGATTTGGATTGGATTTGGATTGGATTTGGATTGGATTTGGATTGGATTTGGATTGGATATGAGTTGGATTGGATTTGGATTGAAATTGAATGAGGATTTGATTTGGATAGGATTTGGATTTAGATTGGATTTGAATTTGGAATGGATTTGGATTCAAATTGGATTTGGACTGGATATGGATTGGATTTGGATTGTATATGAATTGGATATGAGTTGGATTGGATTTCGATTTCGATTGGAATTGGATTAAGATTTTGATTTGGATTGGATTTGGATTGTATTTGGATTGAATTTGGATTTGGAATGGATTTCGATTGGATTTGGATTTGGATTGGATTTGGATTTGGATTTGGATTGGATTTGGATTTGAATTGGATTTTGATTTAGATCGGATTAGAATTGGATATAGATTGGATTTTGCTTTGGATGGGTTAAGATTGGATTGGTATTGGATTGGATTTGGATTGGGTTTGGATTGGATTTAAATTGGGATTTGGATTTGGATTTGGATTGGATTGGATTTGGATAGGATTTGGATTGGATTTGGATCGGATTTGGATTGGATTTGGATTGGATTAGGATTGCATTTGGGTTGGATGGTTGGATTTGGATTTAGATTTGAATTTGAATTTAAATTTGGATTTGGATTGGATTTGAATCAGATTTGGATTTGGATTCAATTTGGATGTGGAGTGGTTTTGGATTGGATATGGATTGGATTTGGATTGGATTGGATTTGATTTAGATTAGATTGGATTTGGATTATATTGGATTTGGATTGGATTTGCATTAGATTTGGATTTGAATTGGATTTGCATTGGATGTGGAATGAATTTGAATTGGATTTGGTTTGGACTTGGATTAAATTTAGATGTGGTTTGGATTTGGATCGGATTTGAATTGGACTTGGATTTGGATTGGATTTGGATTGGATTTGGATTTGGATTGGATTTGGATTGGATTTGGATTGGATTTGGATTGGATTTGGATTGGATTTGGATTTGGATTGGATTTGGATTTGGATTGGATTTGGATTGGATTTGGATTTGGATTGGATTTGGATTGGATTTGGATTGGATTTGGATTTGGATTGGATTTGGATTGGATTTGGATTGGATTTGGATTGGATTTGGATTGGATTTGGATTGGATTTGGATTGGATTTGGATTGGATTTGGATTGGATTTGGATTGGATTTGGATTGGATTTGGATTGGATTTGGATTGGATTTGGATTGGATTTGGATTGGATTTGGATTGGATTTGGATTGGATTTGGATTGGATTTGGATTGGATTTGGATTGCATTTGGATTGGATTTGGATTTGGATTGGATTTGGATTGGATTTGGATTTGGATTGGATTTGGATTGGATTTGGATTGGATTTGGATTGGATTTGGATTGGATTTGGATTGGATTTGGATTGGATTTGGGTTGGATTTGGATTGGATTTGGATTGGATTTGGATTGGATTTGGATTGGATTTGGATTGGATTTGGATTGGATTTGGATTGGATTTGGATTGGATTTGGATTGGATTTGGATTGGATTTGGATTGGATTTGGATTGGATTTGGATTGGATTTGGATTGGATTTGGATTGGATTTGGATTGGATTTGGATTGGATTTGGATTGGATTTGGATTGGATTTGGATTGGATTTGGATTGGATTTGGATTGGATTTGGATTGGATTTGGATTGGATTTGGATTGGATTTGGATTGGATTTGGATTGGATTTGGATTGGATTTGGATTGGATTTGGATTGGATTTGGATTGGATTTGGATTGGATTTGGATTGGATTTGGATTGGATTTGGATTCTATTTGGATTGGATTTGGATTGGATTTGGATTGGATTTGGATTTGGATTGGATTTGGATTGGATTTGGATTGGATTTGGATTGGATTTGGATTGGATTTGGATTGGATTTGGATTGGATTTGGATTGGATTTGGATTGGATTTGGATTTGGATTGGATTTGGATTGGATTTGGATTGGATTTGGATTGGATTTGGATTGGATTTGGATTGGATTTGGATTGGATTTGGATTGGATTTGGATTGGATTTGGATTGGATTTGGATTGGATTTGGATTGGATTTGGATTGGATTTGGATTGGATTTGGATTGGATTTGGATTTGGATTGGATTTGGATTGGATTTGGATTGGATTTGGATTGGATTTGGATTGGATTTGGATTTGGATTTGGATTGGATTTGGATTGGATTTGGATTGGATTTGGATTGGATTTGGATTGGATTTGGATTTGGATTGGATTTGGATTGGATTTGGATTGGATTTGGATTGGATTTGGATTGGATTTGGATTGGATTTGGATTGGATTTGGATTGGATTTGGATTGGATTTGGATTGGATTTGGATTGGATTTGGATTGGATTTGGATTGCATTTGGATTGGATTTGGATTGGATTTGGATTGGATTTGGATTGGATTTGGATTTGGATTGGATTTGGATTTGGATTGGATTTGGATTGGATTGGATTTGGATTGGATTTGGATTGGATTTGGATTGGATTTGGATTTGGATTGGATTTGGATTGGATTTGGATTGGATTTGGATTGGATTTGGATTGGATTTGGATTGGATTTGGATTGGATTTGGATTGGATTTGGATTGGATTTGGATTGGATTTGGATTGGATTTGGATTGGATTTGGATTGGATTTGGATTGGATTTGGATTGGATTTGGATTGGATTTGGATTTGGATTGGATTTGGATTGGATTTGGATTGGATTTGGATTGGATTTGGATTGGATTTGGATTGGATTTGGATTGGATTTGGATTGGATTTGGATTGGATTTGGATTGGATTTGGATTGGATTTGGATTGGATTTGGATTGGATTTGGATTGGATTTGGATTGGATTTGGATTGGATTTGGATTGGATTTGGATTGGATTTGGATTGGATTTGGATTGGATTTGGATTGGATTTGGATTGGATTTGGATTGGATTTGGATTGGATTTGGATTGGATTTGGATTGGATTTTGATTGGATTTGGATTGGATTTGGATTGGATTTGGATTGGATTTGGATTGGATTTGGATTGGATTTGGATTGGATTTGGATTGGATTTGGATTGGATTTGGATTGGATTTGGATTGGATTTGGATTGGATTTGGATTGGATTTGGATTGGATATGGATTGGATTTGGATTGGATTTGGATTGGATTTGGATTGGATTTGGATTGGATTTGGATTGGATTTGGATTGGATTTGGATTGGATTTGGATTGGAATGGATTGGATTTGGATTGGATTTGGATTGGATTTGGATTGAAATTGAATGAGGATTTGATTTGGATAGGATTTGGATTTAGATTGGATTTGAATTTGGAATGGATTTGGATTCAAATTGGATTTGGACTGGATATGGATTGGATTTGGATTGTATATGAATTGGATATGAGCTGGATTGGATTTCGATTTCGATTGGAATTGGATTAAGATTTTGATTTGGATTGGATTTGGATTGTATTTGGATTGAATTTGGATTTGGAATGGATTTCGATTGGATTTGGATTTGGATTGGATTTGGATTTGGATTTGGATTGGATTTGGATTTGAATTGGATTTTGATTTAGATCGGATTAGAATTGGATATAGATTGGATTTTGCTTTGGATGGGTTAAGATTGGATTGGTATTGGATTGGATTTGGATTGGGTTTGGATTGGATTTAAATTGGGATTTGGATTTGGATTTGGATTGGATTGGATTTGGATAGGATTTGGATTGGATTTGGATCGGATTTGGATTGGATTTGGATTGGATTAGGATTGCATTTGGGTTGGATGGTTGGATTTGGATTTAGATTTGAATTTGAATTTAAATTTGGATTTGGATTGGATTTGAATCAGATTTGGATTTGGATTCAATTTGGATGTGGAGTGGTTTTGGATTGGATATGGATTGGATTTGGATTGGATTGGATTTGATTTAGATTAGATTGGATTTGGATTATATTGGATTTGGATTGGATTTGCATTAGATTTGGATTTGGATTGGATTTGCATTGGATGTGGAATGAATTTGAATTGGATTTGGTTTGGACTTGGATTAAATTTAGATGTGGTTTGGATTTGGATCGGATTTGAATTGGACTTGGATTTGGATTGGATTTGGAAGATTTGGATTGTGTTTGGATTGGATTGGATTTGGATTGGATTCGGATTGGATTTGGACTGGATTTGGATTGGATTTGGATTGGATTTGGATTGGATTTGGATTGGATTTGGATTGGATTTGGATTGGATTTGGATTGGATTTGGATTGGATTTGGATTGGATTTGGATTGGATTTGGATTGGATTTGGATTGGATTTGGATTGGATTTGGATTGGATTTTAATTGGATTTGGATTGGATTTGGATTGGATTTGGATTGGATTTGGATTGGATTTGGATTGGATTGGATTTGGATTGGATTGGATTGGATTGGATTTGGATTGGATTTGGATTGGATTTGGATTGGATTTGAAATGGATTTGGATTGGATTTGGATTGGATTTGGATTGGATTTGGATTGGATTTGGATTGAATTTGGATTGGATTTGGATTGGTTTTGGATTGGAATTGAATGAGGATTTGATTTGGATAGGATTTGGATTTAGATTGGATTTGAATTTGGAATGGACTTGGATTCAAATTGGATTTGGACTGGATTTGGAATGGATTTGGATTGTATATGAATTGGATGAGTTGGATTGGCATTCGATTTCGATTGGAATTGGATTGTATTTGGATTGGATTAGAATTCGATTTAAATTGGAATTGGATTAAGATTTTGATTTGGATTGGATTTGGATTGTATTTGGATTGGATTTGGATTTGGAATGGATCTGGATTGGATTTGGATTTGAATTGGATTTTGATTTTGATCGGATTAGAATTGGATATGGATTGGATTTTGATTTGGATGGGATTAAGATTGGATTGGAATTCTATTTGGATTGATATTGGAGTGGATTTGGATTGGATTAAGATATGGATTGGATGTTGATTAGATTTTTTAAATTTTATTTGTCTTTACGACATTATAACAGATTTTGCTTGGATCGTGGTTTGGATTGAATTTGGATTGGATAAGATTTGATTTCAAAGTCGTCGTTTTTAAGCGTACAATAAGTTCAAAGCGCCACCTTTTAGTCACAGTGCATAACAAATCTTTGCGTTTCATCATAGTCTTTTTCTTTCGGAATCCTGCACTGACGCTCACTGACGAAGTAAACATCAAAGAGAAATGTCAGATCATGCTCATCTTTCGCAAAGACCGCAAAAACACGTTCCACTGCATCAGTCGCGATCCGTCAAATTCGCCTTTCTCCCCTTTTTTCAAGCTGGTGCGCGGTAGTCTCGTCGCGGTTAGGAAAAAAGTGAATGTGCTGACGTGAAGGGAAGTTCCAGTGCCGTGGATCCGTTCAATACCCGTTAGTTATCCCGTCTCGATCGTTTGGGGCGCCTTAAATGCACCAACCGTTTTTAGTTTGCCTTAGTAGTAGATTAGCACTTTTTCGGACGACCGGAGTCAAGCTAAAGCCATCGTTCTTCCGCAGCCCTACCGGATCGACGACGACGACAGTTGTAGGTGAAAAATTTCATCATCATTCTTGGCAGCGAGAGTTTGCCAGCCAACAAGCGGTCCCGAAGGCATTTGTGTGGGGATCGAACAAGAAGCATCGAGATTATAAACTGAAGGCGCAGCTGCTGGAGAATATGGCCTCGGATCCGAAGATTGAGGAGGTGTTGGCTCCGCTGCGGGTGGCTGTGAAAGAGCAGGTTAGTGAGTGGGGCGGGGTGGTCGGCTCTGGATGGTATTTTTTTGTTTGGGGTGCAAGCTGATGAGTAATTTTGAATAGATTGGCATTTCGGTATCAAGCAGCTGACGTGGAGTCCTTGTAGAAATCCAGTTATACATTTATTCCTTGGAATCCTTCAAGGCCTCTTTCTGAATTCTTCTTAGTATAGTTTTGTAAAAAAAATCAATTATTTGCAGATTTTTTTTTCTGGAGTTCATTTGGAGATTCTAACTCGAAAACTCTTACGTTTCAGGGCGATTTGGTTCGTAAGTTGAAGGCCGATGGCGCTCCGGAGATTGACGTGAAAAAGGCTGTGAATGAACTGAAGGCCCGCAAGAAGGTGCTGGAAGACAAGGAACTAAGCCTCGCTCCATCGGTGGCCAGCTTCGATAGGGCTCGGATGGAAGATCTGCTCAAGCGACGGTTCTTCTACGATCAAAGCTTTGCCATCTATGGAGGTATTACCGGTCAGTACGACTTCGGACCGATGGGATGTGCGCTGAAGTCCAACATGATCAACGCCTGGAGGCAGTTTTTCGTTCTGGAGGAGCAAATGCTGGAAGTGGATTGCTCGATTCTGACACCGGAACCGGTGTTGAAGGCATCGGGCCATGTGGATCGGTTTGCGGATCTGATGGTTAAGGACGTGAAAAACGGAGAATGCTTCCGGTTGGATCATTTGATAAAGAACCATCTGGAGAAGCTGGCCGCGGCTAAGGATGCCACGCAGGCTCTGAAAGACGAATGTACGGATATTGTTATCAAGCTGGACGGAATGACCAAGGACGAGATGGCTGCCATCGTTACGAAGTTCAATATGAAGAGTCCAATCACGGGAAATGACCTGACGGAACCGATCGAGTTCAATCTGATGTTTGGAACTCAAATTGGACCCACCGGTTTGGTGAAGGGATTCCTCCGTCCGGAAACAGCCCAGGGCATTTTCGTAAACTTCAAGCGTTTACTGGAGTTCAATCAGGGAAAATTACCGTTCGCCGCTGCTCAGATTGGAAATTCGTTCCGAAACGAAATTTCTCCGCGATCTGGGCTGATTCGGGTGCGCGAGTTCACCATGTGTGAGATTGAGCACTTCTGTGATCCCCAGCTGAAAGATCACCCCAAGTTCGAGAACGTCAAGGATGTCGTTATGACGCTGTACTCGGCATGCAACCAGATGGATGGTAAGAGTGCTCAGCAAATCACGATCGGAGAAGCCGTTGGAAGTGGATTGGTGGCAAACGAAACGCTCGGATACTTCATGGCACGGATTCAGCAGTTTATGCTGAAGATCGGTATCCTTCCGGAGCGACTCCGGTTCCGCCAGCACATGGGCAACGAAATGGCTCATTATGCTTGCGATTGCTGGGATGCTGAATGCTTGACCAGCTACGGTTGGATCGAATGCGTTGGTTGCGCGGACCGATCCGCTTACGACCTTACGCAACACACGAATGCCACCGGAGTGAAATTGGTAGCGGAAAAGAAGCTTCCGGCCCCGAAAACCATCGAAGTTACCGAAGTGGTCCCGAACAAAGCCGCTTTGGGTAAGGTATTCAAAAAGGAAGCCAAGAACATCACCGACCTGTTGGCCAAACTGAGCCTTTCCGAAGTGGACACGATTGGCAAGAACCTGGCCGACAAGGGAGAGCACGCCCTGGATGTCAACGGAACCGAAGTTACGCTAAACGGTGACATGATTGCCGTCAAGACAACTTCCAAAACGGTTCACGTGGAAGAAATCACCCCAAGCGTAATTGAGCCATCGTTCGGAGTGGGACGGATCATGTACTCCCTGTTGGAGCATCGATTCCAGATGCGGGAAGGCGACGAACAGCGCGGATACTTCTCGCTGCCCCCGATTGTGGCTCCGCTGAAGTGTTCGGTGTTGCCACTGAGCAACAACGCGGAGTTTGTGCCGTTCGTTAAGAAAATATGTAAGTATTGAATGACCAGGGCTAGCACCAAGTTCTTATTCCAGTAAATGGTTGTAGCTTCTCATAGAAGCTTATGTACAATCGCTAGAATCTCTGTTTAGGAATTATTCTACATTTTACCCCACTAAGAGGCGATTTCTTCACCCTGGCTTAAGCGTTAAGCCAGGTTTAACTGTATGGGTAAGCCTGGCTTACCGGTTAAGCCGAGGTGAAGAAATCGGCCCTAAATCCCGCCTTTTCTTACAGCTACGGCCCTCACCAGTGTGGACATTTCCCACAAGGTGGACGACTCGAGCGGATCCATCGGTCGCCGTTATGCCCGTACGGACGAGATTGCCATCCCGTATGGCATTACCGTTGATTTCGACACGCTGAAGGAACCGCACAGCGTGACGCTCCGAGAACGTGACTCGATGAAGCAAGTCCGAATCGCGGTAGGTTTCGTTTGATCAAACCATATTTTAATCCAGTACAGTCGTTTGGTATTAACCTTAATCCTTTTCCATTCGAACAGCTCGACGAAGTTTCCCAGGTGGTTCGCGATTTGGCGCGAAGCCGATTAAGCTGGGCCGACGTGGAGGCCAAGTATCCCAAGTTTGAGCAGCAGGAAGCCAGTTCCAAGTGAGAAACTATGATGATAATTTGCGCATTTATTCGGGGCCCCGATAACGAAGGATACCGCTACAGATTCAAGCAGACCGATTAAGAAATGGACACAGCTATTTAAACTATCATATTACCCCTAATTTTCAAAATAATGATTGCATAGTCCTAAGCCCGTACGTACATTTACATTAAAAAGAAAAATAAATAAAAGTAGCTCTACCGGCTTTAATGAACATTTGTCTTCTTTTTATTTATTACCTAATTGTTACACTCAAGCATAATTCTTATTTTCTTTTAACATAAAAGACATCATCCGAAAGAAGATAAAACCACAAGAACAACTTTATTTTCAAGTTTTCTTAATGTTCCAATCCGGGCATTTGAGTCTTGCTTAATAAATTTTGTAAGAAGTTAGATATCTGTACAAATTTATGCTGCAATCCATAAAAGAGCTCAGTAAAAGAACTATGCAAAAAGTTTCCCATACCGGGAATCGAACCCGGGCCTTCCGGGTGAGAGCCGGATATCCTAACCACTAGACAATATGGGACTGGTGTCTGATCGTTCTCAATAGGGCAATATAAATCTAGCCTGTTTCGAACAAAAAAACTGCCGTTCAAGTCAACACGGTAAGAAATTACGACCCAGAACTTGCGTTACTTTTATTACACGATTAACTATTTTTATCCATTATGAGTATATGCACTCAGAAAAATTACTACACACCTAACAAACACCGATAAAGTAGGGCTTTCTTTCTCATTTATGAGCGCACCTGTGGATCTTAAATTTCATTTGCAAATTGCACGATATGTAATAAAAATGATTTACCGTAGCTGTATCTTAAAGATACTCGTTACTATTCTCTATCAAAAATCCCTAAACCACACAAAAAAAAATATGTATCTTGATGATCTTACCTTGCTCCGTTCGTAGAATCTTGGATTCTTCATTTACCCCGCAACTCCCGTATCACATGATCCGCTACAATAGCCTTCTGCACATCGGTCACACCTCCGTAAATTTCCGTAATCCGCGCATCCCTGTAGTAACGTTCGGCGGGCATATCCCTAACATACCCCATTCCGCCCAGTATCTGTTGGCAGTTGTGCGCCGCAAAAGTAGCCGTTTCTCCAGCCACCCATTTGGCCATCGATATCGCTTTCGTCGCCGGCTGGCCTTGGTCCACCTTGCAGGCCGCTTTGCGAATCAGCAATCGCGCCATTTCAATTCTAACCGCCATCTCGGCAATCCTCGTCTGAACGGCCTGCAGCGCGGACAACGATTGACCGAAGGCCACCCTCTGGTCGGCATACTGTACTGCCGTTTCCAGTGCTGCCTGGGCAATTCCCAGCGCTTGCGATGCGATTCCGATCCGAGCTCGATCCAACTGTTCCATGGCTATGCGAAATCCTCCTCCCACATTGCCCAGCACGCTGCTAGCCGGGATACGAACATTGCAGAAGTGTAAACTACATGTCGAGCTGGCTCGTATTCCCAGCTTGTCCTCCTTTCTCCCCACCGACAATCCTTCCAAACCTTCGAAATCAACCAGAAACGCAGTGATCCCTTTGTACTTCAACTCAGGATCAACCGTAGCGAAGATGATTCCACTTTTGGCCTCTTTCGCCGAAGTAACCCAGGCTTTCGATCCATTCAAAATCCAATCGCTGGAACGATCCCGCTCAGCTCTCATACTCATAGCAGCTACATCCGAGCCCGCCTCAGATTCACTCAGCGCAAAGGCCCCAATCGTCTCAGCCGAGTACTTCGTAAAAAACTGGTCCTTCTGCTGATCGGTTCCAGCACGGTTCAGCAAATTTGCGTACAAGCAATTGTGGATCGATACGATGGCACCGGTACTGGCACAACCCCTGGAAAGCTCCTCAACGATTATGGACAGTGCCAGCATACCCAAATTGGAACCGCCGTACTCGGGCGCAACGGTGACCCGCATCAGCCCAAGATTGGCCAGCTGAGCGATTTGCTTTGCCGGGAAGCGCGCTTCTCGGTCCAATTCGGCGGCTATTGGTTGCAGCTCGCGTTCTGCGAAGCTGCGGCATGTTTTCTGCACTTGTCGCAAGTCCTTGGGGAGTTCGCAAACGCTGAACTGCCGTCGAATGATAGGGACTATGGGCTTGACTGTAATATGATAACAGAAGATGAGGGAGTTCGGTCACTGAAATACAATTAATACGTACTTGAGGACAGCTTTGGGAACATGTTGATGGGAACAATGAACTAATTGGGTAAATTATTCCAGTTAATGCTAGCTTATCATGATAATCAACGGTCAAGCGAGCTTTTTGCATTAATTAAAAATGCAAATTTATCAAGAGTCATTCACTATCACTTTTATCAATCCGCGGAGGTGAAAAAGGAAACAATGTCGTTTTTATCGTTTTATTTACGATTTGTGGAACGTATTCAGCTTCTCATGTACACATTCGTTCAAACATATTCAAAAGTGAGTAAAACTCTCTTTTGAATTTAGGGAAAAAGTACCCATTAAATGGGTTTCAATTTTTTTTTTCTAAATACACTCAGAAATAAAAGTATACACGGAATTACCCGAGGAATTACCCTTGGAATAACCATCACGCTAGTTCGGGAATACCCATTAATGGGTACTTTAGTACCCATTTCGAACTAAAGTGGCTTAACCCATTTAATGGGTATTCGCCGTTTACCCAATAATGGGTATTCGACTCGAACTTCAAAAAATGGGTATTGTTTTTAATGATAAATGGGTAAAAATGCCCCATTGTTTTTCAATAATAAATGGGTAAAAATGCCGCATTTTTGGAAATTTTTCAGCCGGGCCAGCTATTAAAAGCACAAATATTTTAATTAAAAAATAATGAATTTTTCTTTACGTTTACTCTTAAATTTTATTCCAATAAACCATTTTAATACATATAAAGATGCAATCTATAAAATTAACCTAATTTTTTTTCTGCAATGTACACGGGGTTTCGAAGCAGGTTGAGTAGGTTGCACCTCGGGTTGCACCGGTAGCACCGTAGCTCATCTCATGCCTTATGTTCTGCGACAAGTCCGGCGATGTCCGTCATCAAGATTGATCACTTGGATGTCCATCATTTGCTCTGCCCTGAAAGTTCATTAAAATAAGCTTTAGGAAACATTTCTTGGAGATGGGTGAAGTGATCAAAAACCGAGTCAAAAACTTACCTTCCAGCTCCCGTAATGTATCTTCATCGGCCTGTTTCTGGTGTCGTCCGTTCACTACCAAATTTCACCCGAATTTGATTGAGCAGCCGCCGGATTTCACGAATTGAAAGAGTATTCTAAACTCAACAAAAACTTTTCCAAGACGATTCTCAAAATGGCGGCGTCATTCGTCAAAGCTATCCATGTGTATTATTTACCCATTGTGAGGTTGTCCGGCTTAACTCCAAAATGTGGAAAATACACCCATTATTTGAAGTTTGAAAAATACCCATTATGTGACAGCTCAGTACTTCTTCGAAAAATGGGTACTTGAGACTCATTTAATGGGTATTCCCGAACTAGCGTGATTATTATTATGCATTTTATATCCGCATCTCTGTCACTCATTTTCGTTTTTCATGCTATATGCTGCTTGAAGACAGAAAGAGTGCAAGAGAGATGTGGATAGAAAATGCATATTGCCCGTTGTGAAGATTTATAGATTCCGACGCAAATCAATGATTAGGCTCATTTTCAGCGTAGGTGCGTTATAAATGTTTGTTTACAATGCAAAACTATCACCAAATTTGTACCTAACAACACAGCGTAAAAAATCACTAGGACGCGGTCTGGTTTTATATCTGTGGGCCCACGCAAGAAAAATCCACGCAACTAATTTTCGCGCAGGAGTCTAAACAGGTGGAATCTCCGCAATAAATCAGTAACAAATTTTGAAAACGACCTATAACACAAGTTTACAAAATGAAACGAAAGTCGTGAACTTCTGTCAACGACCAAAATTTTTGAAGCACAATTTAGTGCTGATTTCGAAACCGACCTTCAAAAAAATTAAAGTAGAACAGTTTTTGAGTTTTACCTCAATATCGAGTTTTATAACTTTTGAAAATATGTAATTTACTAAAATTCAAATATATTGCGTTTTGTTCAACCAATTTCATATCTTTTTCCATAAATTAAAAGCTGAATACAATGCCTGTATAATGCCATTCGATCATCTGAATACAGGTTTTGCGTCAGATTGATGAAATTCAAGATATTGGCGAGCACCCTCAAATCTTCTTAAATTTTAGCAAAATACCCAAAATTTTTTGAAGAAATTTATATTTTTCAATAAGAAAAAAACAACTTAAAAATTCTTTCTCGACGTTTATTTGACATATCATATGTAGGCGAGTTACAGTAAAAATTTCAGCTCAATCGGAGCATTGATAACGAAGAATGAGATGTTTGAAGAGAGCGACTTTGCTTAAAAATAGAACAAAAATCGATTTCAAATCATCAACGTTGTATGGGAAGTCGAAAAATTTTCCGCTCTACTGTATTTTTTTTCCTTCGCGTTTTCGAATTGGGTTCTTTAGGGGTATCCGGATTATTTCATAATCGGATTCCCCGCCCCAAAATTAGTCTAAATCCAAAATTTCATATTTTTTGGAGTCCGGGATCTATTTTTAAAATGCATGTAAAGTTTGTATGGGGATTTTTTTTGTTCGGGTCGAACTGTCATTTTATCGATTGAACTGTCATTCTATCCACGAAAATTAAAACTGTTTTGTTAATTTGAACATCAAAATAAAGGTTTTGGAATCCAATAAAATCACGTAATACTCAGAAAAATGAGCTCTTTCGATTAGGCTATAGAAAATAACAATATTTTATTCATTAAACAACCCAATTCAGGGCATGATTCTACACCAAAAATGATCATCAGCTTACCGAGTTCAAAAATGCTGTAAACTAGTGTAATCAATGGCGAAATCAATGGTATAGCATTGATTATACGTCGTTTTCAAAATTTGTTACTGAAATAATAGTAGTTTTGTAGTGGTAGTAGCAGAAATTAGTCTATGGTAGCACAGTCACACAGACATATTACTTAGAAGAACATCGTTTGGCATCGCACTAGCACCAGCGGCGTCATGGTCGCAATTTTTTCCGCAGTCAAGTTCGCAGATTGTGAACAATCCTCGGTACTCACTTTACGTAATTTATGTTTAGTCCCTTACTGTCAGAGCTGTCAGATCAGTGTAACACGCTAAATAAAATTTACACGGAAAAAATACACGGTTTTGAATATTTATTGGGTACCGGACTGGACACCGAAAATTGGATCGTTTTCTTTGGTACATCGAGGTCTTGAAATTAGTCTATGCTAGCACCCTCTATATATCATATATAATGCTGAATCCGAAACATTCATTTGCAGGTGTTGTTTCCCTCGGCTTGATGTAACACTTTTGCAGGTGACGACTCCCCCGTGGCGTCATCCATTCATAAAACATGAATGAAGGTTCATGATTGAGTCATTTTATGTAAACATTGATCGGCGTCGCGTTCATTTCTCTCCAAAATTGAGAGGTGATGTAGGCACAGCAGCGCCACCATGACACATGCGAGCACAGTCCGAACCACATGTTATTTTGAAAATGACCGTTAAATCGTGCGATGATTTAGATTTGAGTAGTATGTCTGTTTGTCTGTGGTAGTAGTTTATTTCTGAGTGTACAATTCAAGACCAACAATGAGCCATTTTACGAGACGTTTCGGATCAGCTGATCGCTCATTTCATGAATGAAAATTTGACAGGAGGTTGCGCCCAAGGCCGTGAGTGTTAATATCAATATCAACACTGTTGTCGTTTCGTAAAATAGACTATTGAAAAGGCCACATCAACATTGCATAAACAAACACGTTTCTGTAGACTTAGGGTCTGTTCCAATAGGGCACGTTCGGTGAAGTACTAGATTTGTAGTATGTATTTATAATATTATTATTAATATTTATTAAAGACACTTTACCACTTATGTGGCATTCGTATCTGGCAAACGTATTTGTAGTAATGATCTGAATTTTTGTATGGTGGGAAGGTCAATTCTCCGTTTCTGCAATGAAATGGTGCAAAAAGCGTGGGTATTATGATTCCTTGCCTAGTTTGACGCTCTTTGAGCCAAACTTTGGATAACTATGTTGTTTATGTTGCAAGAAATGGAGATAACATCAACACTGTTGCCCAAAGTTTTGCTTAAACAGCATTAAATTAGGCAACGAGTTAGGCAAGGAATCATAATACCCACGCTTTTCACAACATTTCATTGCAGAAACGAAGAATTGACCTTCTCACCATACTAAAATTCAGCTCATTACTACACTCAGGAAAATTGCCTCATACTTAAAGGCAAATATCCATGTGCCAAACCACATCCAAAGTATATGCAACCAATACCCGACTACGCAGGCAAATTAGCGCATGAATAGTATGTGCTCTAAATTGTATGAGTGCTGCTGTATGGTGCCTCATTAAAAGTATGAGTCGCACTAATAGAAAACATTTGTTTACCCCCATTGCAAAAATCCATGTCCCGGACACATAGAAGGAATCTCGGAAGGAATGAAGATTTTTTCCCAGTGTACAAATCTAGTACTTCACCGATCTGTCCTATTGGAGAATCAAAATTAGTTTTCACCTAAACTTGACAGTTCGATAATTATTTCCTTAGGAGAACTGTCAAGTTTAAGTGTTGAACTGTCAAATTTAAGTAAAAATTAATTTCAATTTGCCAATTGGAACAGACCCTTAGGGCCTTCTGGGATCCACCCGCGTCTGCGCTTTCTATTAGTGGTGGTGAGGTGTGTGGGTGGAGTTCAAAAGGCGTCAAGTCGGCAGCACTCTGAAGCATTTATAAACGAAAATAGTTTACAAACTAAACAATTTGGTCATACATGAGGTTTACACATGTCCCAGTTTAAAAAGTATACATGGTAAGGCTAACAAGTTAAACTGAGCTAGAATTGCGTGAAAATATTCTTAAAAGTGTATACTGTATCCGCGCCAAATCAAATAGAATTGGTCCCGACCGTTTCCTCGAACCTGATTCTTCCAACCGGAATGGAGAAGGCCACAGCCGCTGTCCATCACCAGCAGAAAGAACCGTCGCCTCAAAGATAGTCACCGATGCCGTCTTCGCTGCTAAACGGAAGCGGAGCGTTTTCCGAAATTGGAGGTAAACCGACGCAAACCACCCGAGCCGCATCCCAAGCGAAAACATCGGACAAAGAACGGAACGGTAGTGTTAACTCGCTGTCCAGCGGGAATTTTGCTGTGAGAACCGATTGCGCAGATATTGCTGGCTGGAGCGAAAGTTTACTCCGGAAGTACACTTCGAAGACAACACGGTGAACTCCAGAATCGACAGGTTGTCGCTGAAGCTGCAGCCTGAGTTAACCTGCAATCGAATGACGCAGGTTCAAACGACCGGAGAACATCTGGATGGAGAAAACCACCAAGGAACGGATACCTGAGGCCTGGTTCAATCGAACGAGCTTTCCTCCGAAAACGTTAACAGTGGAACCACAAACTTATTGGGTTTGTCCGAGGTAGGTCGTGAGAACTAGTGTGTGATTCGTTGGAAGTGCTCTAAAAAGTAACATTCCGTTCCGAACAGGTATCTTCCCGCCGCAGAAAGTGCACATGCTGACGACTACGATCGGATTTCTGATCCACGCCGCGACTGACGGAATGTGTCTCCAGTAGCTGCTGTCCACGAGCCGCTGCAACGTCGATGCAATCTTGTTCCTGTCTATTATGCTGATTATGCTGCACAACGCTTCCACAGAACAAAAGCATACCGCGAATTTCCTGAATGTCTCTGTCATCACAATACCATTTTGTCAGTTATTTGATTGAATAAAGTTGCAGTATTGATTTGGTTTCGTAAATGTTTTTTTGTCCTAGAAAAAGAAAGAAAACAAAACAATTTCCATTCATTTTTAATTAAATCCTGGTTAAACTAGCCCCGATATATCGTACTTATACTGGATTACGTGTACAGCGGCCGTTCGCTCGTTGCAAAATGTTTACATTGCAACGAGCGAATGCCATTCGCTAATTGCAACGTCACTTTGACACTAAAGTGCATCGAAATGCACTGCCAGCATGACTGACAGCACAAATTTGACATTTGATTGTTTTTTAATTGCAAATACGTGTCAAATTTTGCAATTAGCGAACTTGCAACCAAAAAGCGTTGCAATGAGCGGGTTTGCAACGAACGAACGGGTGCTGTATATCGGAGTTATACTTAGCCAGTATACCCAGCACATAAACGGAGTCTAGGGTCAACCAGGCGAATAGTGATTTAGTGTGGGATTTATACTTTTCAGTATAGATTTTTCTCTGAGTTAACATGTTTGTTTACAAAATGTTGATGCGGCCTTTTCAATTGTTGGTCTGGAATTATGATTGATGCACTACACTGAAAAATATTTAAACCCAGCGATTAAGTTTTAAAAACTCAAATTTGGCTAAACAGGTTTCAGTTTTTACTCAGAATTGGATTGTTTTCTCCCTCGCCCCACACGAATGTTGTCAAAAACGAAGAGAGAAGCACCGACACATCCATGCGGTTTCGTAGAAGAAGCCAAATTTGGGTTATCTTGACTAAACCCAAATTTGAGTCAAATAAGGCCTCCGCTGAGTGAAAATAATTTACCACTGAGTGAAATTTTTTACAGCGATCAAACGAGAACTACCTACACAGAAAAAAACTGTTGTATAATATATCGCATTTAGTTCACCACTGGACTGCGCACTGAGTCTTTAGAAGTGCGAAAACGTGAATAAAACTGCGCGATTGCATCACATCAAATTGATGTCCTCGGCGCACTATTTCTTCGATGTATACTGAATAAGTCCTCTGAAGATACCAAGTTGATTAAATGCAATCACGCACTTTTATTTGCGTTTTCGCACTCGTGAAAACAGAACGATGCACACATAAGAACAAAAGATTTTACAGTAGACGTTCGGTCGGTGCAAACGGTTTAACTGCAATGCTTTTTAACTGCAAGTCCGGTAAGTGCAACAAATTTGCAGTTATCGCACCGCCAAACGTCAAAATGGTGCGCCATGTTAGCCCTAATGAACAGTCGAATGAATTTTTCGTTCATTTTACGCCAATGGGGCACGTTCGGTGTAGTACTAGATTTGTAGTAATGAGCTGAATTTTAGTATGGTGAGAAGGTCAATTCTCCGTTTCTGCAATGAAATGGTGCAAAAAGCGTGGGTATTATGATTTCTTGCCTAATTTAATGCTGTTTGAGCAAAACTTTGGATATCTATGTTGTCTATGTTACAAGAAATGGAGAAAACAACACACCACTTGCCCAAAGTTTTGCTCAAACAGCATCAAATTAGGCAAGGAATCATAATACCCACGCTTTTTGCACCATTTCATTGGAGAAACGGAGAATTGACCTTCTCACCATACTAAAATTCAGCTCATTACTACAAATCTAGTACTACACCGATCTGTCCTATTGACGGCTTGTTGACACTGTCAGGCGTTGCAGTTATCGAATTTTCGTTCGCTAAGTGAAACGTAAACATGTTGCAGTTATCGAACGTCTACTGTACATCAAAACGATGTAATCGTACATAGGAATCGTGATTACATTGAATGAGTCGAGGAATGAGTAACTCATCGGGCGGGTTGCGTTTATTTTTTGCTGTGTAGTGACCACTATCGCTGTTTGACGCAAATTTGAGCAAATCCTCGGAATTGCGGGATTGCGTTAAAAGAACCTTTGGGTTGATTTGTAATAGTTCCGTGTAAGCCTTGGGTATAGACCACTTCACGGCGAAATTCTATCTCTTTTACTCCTTCAGAGAGTTTGAAAACAACAGGACCAGTACCTGTCAAATTTGACAGGTGTTGGTCCTGTTGTTTTCTAATTTCCCGTAGGAGAGAAAGAGAGCGATTTCTTGATGACGTCACCGTGCAATGGGCAATACCAATAATGGGTAAAATTATTGCTGACTGCACCCCAAATTGGACTGACACAATAGTGTGCACAGCCCTTCAAAGTGTGATTGTAGCGCAGGACCACGTCGGATCGAGTTGAGGTCTTCGGTGCACTTATTCCTTGTAAATAGAGGAATAAGTGCACCGAAGACGTCGAGACGATCCGAGGGCAAATGTGCACTTTTATCACACTTTTTAGGCGTATCAAAAAAAGTGTGATAGTCCAATTTGGGATGTAGTCTGCAATAATTTTGGTAAAATTATTTTTCCATTAATGGATATTTCCGAACTAGCATGTATAGGCATGTTTTAATTTGATTTTCGATTGTTTCAATCGAGTGTGTAAAACATTCGTTCCACAAACAACGAACGGAACAAGTTCCACACAGAGTGCATGAAACGTCAAAATAAAACTCCGCGAAGCATTCTTCTGCACGTGTGTTTGGACCGGGTTCTCTCGTACTCGCGAAAAATCCGCGTATTTCCTGCAATTTCGTCTTAAAAAGTATATAATTTACTGTGATTTTGAAGTAGTTTCCAAGGTTCAACTATGGGTAAGAAAAACAAGTTGAAAAATAAAGGAGATACGCAGTCTACGGCGTCGCAAACTCAAAATGGCAAAGGTAGGTAACATCGCCGTGATAAGATACCTACAGAAACGTGTTTTTGTTTACACCAAATAATTTTCCTCGGAAATTACAGCTTCCGTTGAGGATTTGGAGGAAAACTTCGAACTAGAAACGGAGTCTAGCAAGGCGGACAAAAAGAAAAACAAGCGCAAGAACAAGGAAGCCACTGTCGGAGCGTGTGAGTAGTTTGGGTCTGGGGAAGTTTCTAGACGGGATGAATAACGGGTTTCCTTACAGTTGTCAAAAGGCCAAAACACAGTGACGATGAGGAGGCTGAAGTAGCGGAACAAGATGACGACGAGGACGCTGACGTAGATGACGAGGTCTCGGAAACTCCTGCGGTCGGTGGTGGAAGTGCCTATGAAATTCTGTTGGGTAATCAGGAGTTTGAAACGCTTCGAGGCAAGGTTTCGGATAACACACTGAAAGCCATTTCCGAAATGGGTTTTACCAAAATGACAGAAATTCAAGCTAAAGCCATTCCACCGCTGCTGGAGGGACGTGATTTGATCGGGTCGGCCAAGACGGGAAGCGGAAAAACGTTGGCATTTTTGATTCCGGTTGTGGAGTTGATTAACAAACTACAGTTCAAGCCACGGAATGGCACAGGAGTGATCATCATTTCACCAACCCGGGAACTGGCGATGCAGATTTTCGGCGTGCTGAAGGAACTGATGGCACATCACCATCACACGTACGGACTGCTGATGGGTGGAGCCAGCCGGCATACGGAGAACGAGAAACTAGCGAAAGGGTTGAACATTGTGGTGGCCACCCCGGGACGGCTGCTGGATCATTTGAAGAGCACGCCTAACTTCCTGTTCAAGAATTTGCAGTGCTTAGTTATCGATGAGTGCGATCGAATCCTGGAGATTGGATTTGAAGAGGATATGAAGCAGATTATTAGTATCCTTCCAAGTAAGCATGATTCCATCCGAATGAACGTTACAGAAAATAGATCATTGATCAAACATTTTACTTTTCCCTCTAGAAAAACGCCAAACCATGCTGTTCTCGGCAACGCAGACGTCGCGAACAGAAGAATTAGGAAAACTAGCTCTGAAATCGGAACCCATCTATGTCGGAGTGGATGACCACAAAACGGAAGCTACCGTTACAGGTTTGGAGCAGGGCTACATCGTATGTCCATCAGAGAAACGCCTGCTGGTGCTGTTCACTTTCCTCAAGAAGAACCGCAAGAAGAAGGTCATGGTGTTCTTTTCGTCCTGTTTGTCCGTTAAATATCATCACGAACTGTTCAACTACATTGACCTCCCGGTGAATTCGATTCATGTAAGTAGAAGAATGGATTGTTCTGTAATTTCAAAAGATTAACCGTAAAATTCTATTTTGTAGGGCAAGCAGAAGCAAGCCAAGCGAACGTCGGTGTTCTTCCAGTTCTGCAATGCGGAGTCAGGCATCTTGCTGTGCACAGATGTGGCCGCCCGTGGTTTGGACATTCCGGCCGTCGATTGGATTGTGCAGTACGATCCTCCGAATGACACCAAGGAATACATCCACCGCGTCGGTCGTACGGCTCGTGGTGAAAACATCTGTGGCCATGCATTGCTCATTCTTCGTCCGGAAGAGGTGGAATTCCTAAAGTACCTCAAACAAGCCAAGGTACCATTGAACGAGTTTGAATTCTCCTGGAGTAAAATCGCCGACATTCAGCTGCAACTGGAGAATCTTCTGTCGAAGAACTATTTCTTGAACCAGTCAGGTAAGTTGGCATTCAAATCGTACGTCCGGGCGTACGAAGGGCACCACATGAAGGATGTGTTCAACGTGGGCAATCTGGATCTGGTGAAGGTGGCCAAGAACTTTGGTTTCACGCAGCCACCATACGTGGACTTTGGCAAGAGCTACAAGATCCAGAACTCGGATCGGCGGGCTGGTAATAGAGGGCTGGGTCACTTCAAAACGCTGAACAAGGACAAGAAGGGTGAGATGAAGTTCAAGCATATTAAGAACCGGAAACAGCTGAAAAAGATCGAGTACGAGTAGGCGCAAACGTAAGAGACCAAGCATTTCGTAAAATATATTTTTGTTAAGTACAATCGAATCTAGTTGTTTCTAGGAAAGAAAGCACTCTGTTTGCCAACTATAACCGATCAGCGATAGACATGTCAAGTCCCTTTCGTTCTAAAAAGTACTAGGTTGTGCTTTAGGCACATCTGGTAGGTATCTGTTTGAAAAAAAATGTAGTCAAAATCATCGTCAAGAAACAGTCACCTAAGGCTTATCACACTACATTTTATCTAGCGTTCACTAAGTGGCAATATAGTGAGCAAACATGATAGAACCGTTTTCTGTTGGACATAATTCTTAGCGGAACAAATGTGAAGAAGGAATCCAAGCTAGTTTATATGATAACCAATTCCCGAAACCCATTTCCTCGAAAGGTAATCTATGCATTCTTCTTCACAAAGTTTTCTAAGGAATTGAATTCTTGATAATGGTTTTCGGGGAGACATCATATAATTAATTAATTATTAATGAAAGGCACTTGACGGCCGGAAGTGAGGTGATCGAAAGGTGAAAGCAGCACTTCGATGAGCACCTGAATAGAGTGGGGAGCGCAGACATGGAGGACCAAGGCAATGGGAGAAATGACTATCTCAGTACTAGCTGAGAGCATCAACGAAACAACTCCAACGATCCGGAAAGTTAATGATAATAGACCGATGAACTATCTGGGGCCTTCCATTCCTCCGAATCATTTCATTGCATTCGTCTGTGAAAAAAGTTATACCCTAGGTAAAGTGAGGATAAACTTTACTGTTATTTTTCCAATACATGTAAAGGAATAATATCGGTTATGAAATCTCAATTACCTACCTACTTTGACTCACTTTGCCTAGGGTATAACTTTTTTCACAGCCGTCGGATCACTTCGCGGTCTTCGATAAAGTTCTTTGGCATATAGTCACCTATAATAATACAAAAGGGTTTATTTATTGAACGCTTACAGCGCCATCTAGCGGCAAAATTCGAAAACTTAAAATTTCTGCATTCATTTGCCCAAGTTTTCCCATACAAACTTCAAGCGTTTTGAGCGCCCCCTCAACCGATTTTGCTTAAATTTTGAACGTAGCTTCTGGGAGTCCAAAAGAACTGATATAGAAGGTAAGACTTAACATTTTTTGAAATTTTTGTTTTTCATATAAGTGTGCGCCACCCTACCCTAGTATACACAAACCACAAATTTACGTAACACTGGCAAGATTTCCATCGATCATGGTTTTAACGATCATTAAATCATCTAAGTTCTGGCCTTCACAACCAGAGGTGCGTGGATCGCCTTACTTCACGTTTGACTTACATCATGTTTACAAGGTGGTGTTAGTTGTAAACTAGGCTGCAAAATGGTGAGATGACAAGGAGCGTCCAACATAGCTCTGGTCCTCACAACTTCATACATCATGCTTCCACGGGTTAAGCGATGACAAAGAACGCCAGCTGAGTTGTATGCTTATGGCTAGTTTCCACTTCGTACGTAACTGTGTGAAAAGATAGGACAAGTAATGGTCAAGTAATGATTCCGCTTCAAAATTACTTATGCAGTTCGCAGATGGCAAGTTAGGAAAAAAGTGTTACACTCGTAAACGCCTCCCGTGCGAATCAAATGGAGTTGTCACTTGTCCTTGCGGAAAAATAGTCCGCGCTATTATTCCGTAAGGAAAAGTAACGTTTCTCCCCATACTGAATCAGTTGTCAAAATTACTTGCGGAAAAAGGTGGAATTTTACTTGAGCGCTCTACTTGGCAACAAGTAGAGCTGGTAGTGCAACCAGGGCACTGTCATTCTGCTGATTTCAGCTAGATTGAGGAGGTTCGTCTCGAGCGTTTGTTCACCAAGATAAGCCTCCATAAAAATCTCGTTTTGATAACTTACAATAACTTAAAGTTGTTCTGTTCTGTTTAAACTTAAAATAGATCTTGTACCGATTTTCCGAACCCTGTAAGCAGAATACCCTCTTCGAATGAGTGTAATCAGTGATGTTAGAATGTTTACAAGCCATTCTGTGCAAAAATCGGACCTAGTTATGCGTTTTCCTTATAAACAAAATAAGAAAAAAGGATCAATCTCTCCTACTGTCACGTAGGGTTAGACGGTTAGTTATTTGCACAATTACGTCAAATCAAATGGGGCAAGCGCAGACCCGATACAAAAGGACCCGAGCAAATTCTGGTAGCAAATTGAAAACTAGTTTTGATGTTGTGATATTGCAAATTTTGATAACTCAGGTTCTTGTCGTTTTGGTCGTTTTAACGGTTAACACATCAAAAATGAGAGCAGAAAAATGTTCCCGTAACAGCAAGTTGAAAACAGCTTCTGCCATCAGTGATAGCAAATTGATAACTGTTTTTGCAATCAGGGCCAAAAAACGAAAAAAATCGTTAGATGTAGAGTTTTTGCGATTAATATGGAAACCTAAATACAATAAGATAATTGTACAAATAATCTATGATTAAATGAATTAAACTAGAATGCTTAGAAGTTGTGAAATTATTTACACTTTAATATTTATAATAATTTAAAGTGACAGCAAAACGAAATCAAAATTTGAAATCAAATATAATCAAGATAAATCGATATCAAAATGTGATATCAATGTGCTGCTGATTACAAATCGTGCTTTGGATTTGCTATCATTATGTTGTTGGACTTTCGTCGGGGGGGTGGTCCAACAATAACCGTCTCCATAAAGAAGAGATTAAGGCATACAAATAATTCGCCATCCATCACAAAAGCTCTGAGGGATGGTGTGCTAAAACTAACTTAAATCTACAGTGAAACTAATAATTATTTACGTGAATATTGAACGATTGTGTAAAAATCTATCCCCATTATCCTCACATGACCTTTTGTGGTACCTTACGGTGCATAACCCTCATTTTGTACGCCAACTCGTAGAGTTGGTGAACCACACGACTCGGCCTAATGGTTCCTTGTTGGCCACTATGTCTAAAACGTAAAAAAGAATATCCCGCACTGGTCTTGCGAGGCCATCACTGTTATGGAGGGATTCCTCGAGACCCCTAAGGATGCCCTGACCACCAGAAAGGATCCCTCTTTGCAGAATCAATTTGGCCTTGTTCTGGGCTCTATCTACAACGAGGAGTAAAGACGCCAACAAGACAGGCAGATCGCACCGTCAAGTCAAGAAGATTTGCTGGTACGATTTACCAGCCATTTCCAGCCCGCACGTTGGTACGTTGGTCGCGGAGCACCTCCGATTGCCCAGTAGTAAGACGATCTTGAGACCCAGTTCTAAGCGTCCCTTGCTACTGCAGTTTTACCGCGACCCGGTTAACAAGGAAAGCAACGCTGCTGAACATTTATGTTCACCCAAATGAAACACATGGGAGATTATCTTTTGTACATCTCAACCGACAAGTCTTCCAAGTTACAATCCTCCACGTGTACACTTCATCAATGACAGTCCCTTTGTTGAATACGATCTGTTCTAAAGCTATTCACAGACAAACAGACGGAACACTAAAAAAAATCCATCGCTCCAAATGATCGTTAACATTTTAAATCTGACAGTTCGTTTGGCTACAGTTGCCTTCGCCTCCGCGAGTCTATGGTATATATAGTGTCTACAATTCTAACGCCTACAGGTCATTTTCTTATCTTCTCGGATAGGCTTAGTTCTGTTGAGGAACTTCGGTCGATAAAACCTGTAAGGTACGCAGCGTACTTCCAACAAAAATGAAGGAGTAGGTGGGTGCACTGCTCTAAAGATCCTATAAGTTTATCTTTATATGGGTGGTGCTTGTTTCAATTAGGAAGCTGCTGTAAAATTTCAAGAATTATGTTATGAAAGGCTTTGGATGAATTTCAGCTATGGCCTTCTGATGAATTTCTTATGGATTTTATAAATTAAATTTGAAAGATTATTTATGCCTTAATATTCTTGTAAATTAAAAAAAAAGTATTCGTAGAAAACATATGGTAATAAATAAGAAACTTCTTATTGAATTCTGTGGGTTTTTCGCTTAGATGAATTCATAAAATAATTTCTTGTAAAAAACATGGATAAATTTGCCGTTTTTTCGGGGGTTCTATAAAACATTCGTAAACGATTTTTTTGCTAACCTGATGAAAAAAAAAAAATCTCGAAGATAACAGAATATTTTGCTGGGAAAATTCATGTTTTGACGAAGCCTTCGCATGAATTCCTAATTAACCCTTATGTGGCCGACAGGGTACCCGGGTACCCAGCGCCCGTTTAAAAAGCACGGTGTAGAAAAAAGCAAAAAGTTTGTCGGACACATAACGGTTAAAGTCATGAAGAAATTCTGGAAAAATTCCAGGAGATCTTCAAAACCATCTGGAGCAATCCTGCTAATTTTTCGTAATTCCTCAAATTTAAATTATTGATTAATCTTTTTAAAAGTTGCTGGTCAAGTCATTACTTTCGTTACTCTTTTCTCCTTTGAGTAGTACTTAATTCACCAACAAAATGCAATTAAAATTAATTATGATCCCACTACAAAGTTAAGGCTGGAAATCACCGAAATTTAGATCCGCATTTAAATTGGGCCCCTTGCCGTTGAATGGGAAAATTAATTTACCTACTTCGAAAAACACGGTAAATTGGAATTGCAATCATAAATAGTGCAAGTGCAAGGTCAAGTTAAGTAAAACCATGCCGAACCCTTGATTGATTGAATACTGTTTTGCCTAATCGGAATATTCTGAGGTTAGCCATATCATAAAAAGCCTCTTAGTCAGCGTGATTTCTCGCAAACAGCAACGTTAGTCAACTCGTTCTACAGTAGGTACTGTAGGGCTGCAGTGATATCACAGCGTGGCTATCATTGAGAACGATACTTATTTCAGTATCATTGATAAGATACCCGCGGTCTCTTGACACAATGAAATCGATTGTAGTAGGTAGGTACCGCACCAACTGCTGTTGTGTCGAGGGTTGCAATTCCTAGTTAGTTATCGTTTCGATCGAACTCAGAGAACATGTCCTTCGTGTATTAACAACGAATAGTGAACAAAATGATTAAATTGTCGATTAGTTTAAGTTGCATAGCAATTGTACTGCTATGCGCATCAATCTCCCGCGGGGCTTCGCCCACAGTGCAAATGATAGACATCTGTACGCTGTGCCGGTGCCTTGATGCAAAGGTAACTAACGAGATGACTGTGGATTGCCGTGGTGAAGATCAGCACTCTGCGACCGGTCAGCCTACGAAATATTTCAACCTTCAGAGCATCGTTTGGCCAGTGTCCAAAGATCCCTTGAACAAATCATTACGGATACGGGCGTTCTTTAGGAATTTAAAGCTGCTAACTTTGCTAAGGTGAGTTCTTGTGTGATTACAACAGTTTGCTACAGTCAACGCCTTTCCTAGAAACGCTACAGACATGAGACATACTCAGGGTAACATGGTGTCATTGATAGAGAATTAGCAAGCTCCATAGGAGGCTTTATCACGTTAAAGATGGGGAAATAATAAACGACCGTTGTTATCTTTGAGCGAACTGATAAAACGTACCTACGCGGTATCGACACATAAACGTGGGTAAACAAACGCCAATGCTTGAATGTAGTCAATATTATGAACGTTAGCAGGGTCATTTAAATTCGCTGCATGCAGCGTGTGTCATACCTTGGGCAGCCGAGCGAGGCCCGTGGCGAAAACATTTGCGAAACGCTCCACGCTTCTTGTGCCATCCGGATCAGTAGCGAACACCAACTTTGCAGAGTTGTTATCCGGCTTTCTTGCAACATGCCCTGCCCACCGTATTCTTCCGGCTTTGGCCACCCTTTGGATGCTGGGTTCGCAGTAATAAGTGCAGCGAGCTCGTGGTTCATCCTTCTCCGCCACCCACCGCACTTCTGCACACCGCCGCGTCCGTAGCACGCATCGTTCGAAAATTCTAAGTGCTTGCAGGTCCTCCTTGAGGAGGGTCATGTCTCGTGTACACAAAGGGCTACCGGTCTTAGCGTTTTGTACACGGTGCATGGGTGAAGTGAATCTTTTTCACGACTGACATTGTTGTCAGCCGTTGTCAGTAAGAATCCAAGGTAGACAAATTCCTCGACCACCTCGAAGATATTCCCATGTATCGTGAGCGTGACATTACCTAGATTAGTACCTAAACAGACCCGGTCGTGTTCGGTTTCGCCTGCCAGTATGTACTTTGTTTTTGATGCGTTCACCACTAGTCCGACCTTTGCTGCTTCGCGTTTCAGGCGGGTTTACAGCTCTGCCACGATTCCAAATGCTCTGGCGATAATGTCCATGTCGTCCGCAAAGCACACAAATTGACCGGGTGTTGTGAAAACCGTACCGTGTAATCGTCGCATTACACCTTCCAGAGCGCTGTTGGAGAGCAGGCATGAGAGTTCATCACTTTGTCGCAGATCCCGGCGAGATTTCAATAAATTGTATAGTCCACTCAAAAACCTTACGCAGTGTTGCCTACCGTCCATCGTTACTTTATTCAGTCCTGTCAGCTTCCCTGGAAAGCTGTTTTCGTCCATGATTTTTCATATTTTTCAATGAACAGGTGATGTGTTGGGGCCTGGTATTCACGGCATTTCTGGAGGATTTGCCGTACAGTGTAGATCTGGTCCGATGTCGATTGGCTGTCGATGAAGCCAGCTTGATAACTTCCCACAAACTCATTCGTGGCAGACGACGGAAGATGATCTGAGATAGCACTTTGTAGGCTGCATTCAAAATGGTGATCGCTCTGAAGTTCTCACATTCCAAATGGTCGGCTTTCTTGTAAATCCCAGATCCTAACTACCAACCGGTGCAGACAGGTGATCAACTTCTCCGGCCCCATCTTGATGAGTTCAGCTGCGATACCATCCTTACCAGCTGCTTTGTTGGTTTTGAGCTGGTGAATAGCATTCTTAACTTCCCTCAGCGTGGGAGTTGGCTAATTTACGTCTTCTGCTGCATTGGCGGCGTAGTCGTTCCCTCTGTTATCATGCTCTCTCGTGCCTACGTTCTCAACGCCAGCGCCAACGGTGTTCATCGATGTGCTGTTTCTACCTTTCGACCACCTCTCGTTCGTCCGTCAAGAGGTCGCGGTCCTTATCCCTGTACCCTGTGTTTGATTGGAAGGGCTCAGCAGTTCCATTTTTTCGCACTGCGTTTCTTCCTGATGGCGCTTCTTCTCGCGGGCCTGCTGTTTCCGCTTCTTTTTGTAACGTTCCACGTTGTGCCGGGTTCCTTGCTGCCACATTACCGCCCATGCTGCACTCCTCGTCCAACCATCCGGTTGCTTCAGTCGCACTAGATTGTATCGTGCTGGTCGCCGCCAGTACCGTACCATGTTGATAACGGAAAGTTTTGACAATCGCCAGGTAGTGGTCGGAATCGATGTTAGCGCCACAATAAGACCTGATGTCGATAATGCCGGAGAAGTGCCGTCAGTCAAATAGAACGTGTGGTCGATTTGCGATTCCGTCTACTGTGGTGATCTCCAGGTGCACGCTATGTCCAAAGGGAAGTATTTTGAAAATCGAATGTACCTCAAATGTTATTTCCTAGGATCGTAGCTATGGACCTCTAGTTTCAGAAAATGTGCGGTTTAAAATATTTCATCTTGGGTTTTTTGATATTTTTGATTTTCTTCCTATTTTTCCATACAAATATCGAAAAAAGTCATTTTAAGGTCAATTTCGTTCCATATAAAAATGTATGGAAAAAAACAAAGGTGGATTATTTTAAACCACATATTTTCTGAATCTAGTGGTCCAAAAATGTGGTTCTTGCGAATACATTTTTAGGTACATTCACTTTTCATAATACTTCCCTTTGGACATAGCGTGAGGTGTAACGATAAGGGAACAAGGTGCTACGTATGGCCATATTGGCGTCGAAATCAATGAATCTTAAACCGTTATCGTTCGTCAGCTGGTGGGCGCTGAACTTTCCAATCGTTGCCTGAATTATTCCTCCTGGCCTACCTGAGCGTTTAGATCAATGATGATTTTGACGTCGTGGCTTTGACAGCGGTCGTACTCACGTTCGCACTACGTGTAGAATGCGTTCTTGTCATCATCAGTGTTTTCGGAATGTGGGCTGTGCACATTTAATATGCTGAAGTTAAAAAATCGGCACTTGATCCTCAACGTACTCTTTCGTCGATCGGCCACCAACCGATCACGCGACTCTGCATGTCGCCCGTCACGATAAAAGCTGTTCCCAGTTCACAAGTGTTACCGCAACTCTGGTTGCGATTAGCTCTAAACGTTCGCACCATGGATTCTGTCCAACACACGATGCTGAACCCGGGGTCCTACAGTAGATCGAGTATGCGGATGCCCCCATTGAAGTTGAGAGATCGACAGTTCCACGTACCGAATTTCCAATCGTTGGTTCATAAATGACTGTTGTACACTCCAAAAATTCTTCACGTCCGGTTGACGTGAAAAATCACGTAACCTCCCAATTTTGTTGTTCACAACCAATTCACATGACTCATGTGAACTTTACTTAGAGTCATGTGACTTTGATGTTGAATTCAGGTCAAAGTTACATGATTTTCCGGTCTGAAAAAAATAACGAGTGACTCTTCAAAGTGAGTGGACAAGATGCCGTTAACGAGAGCGTTTGTCAGTCAGTCCATCAGCAAGTAAACAACAGTGTTTTTATCTATCAGCTAAACATAAAAGGGTAAGTTATAAATCGATCCAATTGAATAATTACTACTTTTTATCATGTTTGGTTTGTAATTTTTTAGGAAATTTGTAGTAATAAACTGAACAAGCAACTCAGGATGATAATTTCGGCTTCGGTTTCGATAATGGTTTGGCATCGTCGAAGAAGTTTTGTTTATTGTGACGAGCGCATCAAATTGAATTTAACTATTTAATCATTTAAATACATAAATGAATTGTAAAACAGTCTCTCCTTTAATGCTTTTCACTTTCCCGGAACATAATCTTTAACTACCAATAGTGAATGGAGTGAGAATTAAGCCTAACAGCTTATTCAGGTTTCACATGAAAACCCGGTAGCATCTACATGAAGTTCAGGTGAACCTAAATCACTCAGCAGTGAGTACCTCCACCTGTGAATCACGTCAATGTTACATGAATAGTGTGGTGGACGAGAACTACATATGTTTTCAGGTAAATCTGACGTGAAGAATTTTTGGAGTGTAGGGTTCTTATTTATGGAATTAAAGAAACTTCTAGAACGGGTCTGGTACGTTTGGCATAAGGCCGTTTGGCATAAAGACATTTGGCATAAGTACGTTTGGTATAAAGGACATTTGGCATAAGGGACGTTTGGCATAAAGAATATGTGAAATATATTTTCCCTCTGTAGAAAATTTAAAGAACAGCCTTCAGTGGAAAGAAGGCAAACTTGTTAGTGGTGCATTATATTGGATCTCTTATTTTCGAAATAACCATTTGCTTCCATGAATTGGATTTTTTTCCGGAGGGGGAATATTCCTTCTTTTGTATACAGGCTGTTCTTCATCGATACAAGCAATTGGCTTTTTAAGCGATGTTGAGATAATTACATATTCTGAATCTGTACGCCAAACTGAGCCGAAATCCAAATTTTCATGAATTTTGGAGCCCGGGAACCTATTTAAAAATCAATTTGAAATTTGTATGGGAGCGATTTGTCGAATCACCCCTCGTCTCAGTTTGTACTGGGCGGAGCTGTCAAGCAGTTGCCCACCTGTCAAAAGGTGATTTGAATAAATCTTTTTGAAATTGATTTTAGGTAGGGGAACTTACGTATTCTCGGCAGTTTTGTTCTCTTCGTCATGGGGAGTTTTTTGAAACCTGTAGGTCTCAGAGTTGGCCTCAAATCCTTCCCAACCAAGCTGAGTTATATGCCACAATTTCATATAATTCGGCCCACAAAAACACCCCATGACGAAGAGAACAAACCTGCCGAGAATACCCATCGTCACCCTATCAAAACAAAGTTCCAAAAATCTGAAAAAAATCATAGAGGCTTAGAAAAAGGTGCTCTTTTGTTTAAAAATATAAAATCATTGATTTTTTCTAAATTTAAAAACCCAATTTGCATTCCGGTAATTATTCTTTCCAGCTAATCATCCTAGTCTGCATATTAAAACCAGAAAAATTAATGCATTACAATGTATTATCCTTCTTAAAAATACTTTTCGTTCTTTGAAGATAAGTTTGTAGTTTATTTTTTACTGGAACCATTTTATGCCAAACGTCCTTTATGCCAAATGTCATTTATGCCAAGTGTCCTTTATGCCAAACGTCCTTATGCCAAATGGCATTATGCCAAACGGCCTTATGCCAAACGTACCAGACCCTCTAGAACATTGTACAACAGGATTGATACAGCGATACATTGCTTCACGAAACTTTTGCATCTAATACAATGATGCAACTAATGCAACGGTGCACCAATGCAACAATGTAGCGATGTACCAATGCAATGAAGGAATGATACAGTCAACCAACTTAACGATACAACAACACAACGGTGCACCAATGCAGCGATACAGCACTACACCAATGCAACGATACAACAATGCAAAGACGCAACGATCAAGGATGGAAATCTAGTGATCATGATTGTCGTGTCCAGACGGACACGGTGGCAATCCAGTTCAACCGATTCTGCCGGCTGAAATCCTTTATTACGAGGAAGGATGCAAATGATGCAACCTACTCGTGCAAAATACTTTACAAGACTGACGTTTTATTTCATCATGATCGTTTGCTTTGTTTTTCCGATGGCGCATCACCGCTGCTAAAGCTATATGCCCTGTTTCTCGCTTTCTCTGTATCCCTCTCAATCCCTACATTCTCCTTCTGTCCTACTCTGCTATTGCTTTGAAAATTCAAATTTTTATATAACTTAAACTTCTCTTTTAACTTCTTTCTAAATATTCACCCGATTTACATTATCTCAAATGTTAGCTTAACTGTGTGTTAACTGTTAACCTATTTAGTTAATAATTCTATTCGTTAAAAAACGTTATCGATCATTTATCATAATCCTTTTCACTTGTAACCAAGAAGCATCACCTATATTTCATCTTAATATTTTTCCAGCCTTTACCAATTCACCTGCATTATTCAAGTTTTCTATTTGCGATTTGAATTCAAGCTTAAACCTTTCATTAACATCCTTCTTCATAATTATTTATCATCATCCATTATGGTCTTTCATCATAATCCTTTATCATAATCCTTCATCGTCTTCCTTCATCATCATACTCCATCATCAACCTTCACCATCACACATCATCATAATCATACATCATAATCTTTCAATACCCTCTTTCATCATAATCTTTCATCAGCATCATTCTTCATTATCATCCTTCAACATAATCCTTCATCATCCTTCATTATTATTCTTCATCATCGTCCCTCGTAATCAACGATCATCATTATCCATCACTACAACTCTTCATCGTCATCATTCATCATCAACTTTCATCATCATCCTTCGTCATTATCTTCATCATCATTCTTCATCATCATCCTTCATCATCAACCTTTACCATCATCCTTAGTTATCATCCTTCATCATCATCCTTCATCATCAACTTTCAACGTTATCCTTCATCATCAACCTTCATCAACATCTTTCATCATTATCCTTCATCACCATCCTTCATCACCATCGTTCATCATCAAACTTCGTTGTCATCCTTCATCATCAACCTTTATCATTATCCTCAATATTCATCCTTTACCATCTTCCCGTTATGCTCCGTCTTCATCCTTCATCATCATCCTTCATCGTCATCCTTCATCATCATCCTTCATTATCAACTTTAAACGTCATCCTTCATCATCAACCTTCATCAAAATCCTTCATCATTATCTTTCATCATTATCCTTCATCATCATCCTTCATCATCTCCTTCATCATCATCCTTCATCATCAAACTTCGTCGTCATCCTTCATCATCATCCTTCATCATTATCCTTCATCAGTATCCTTAATATTCATCCTTTACCATTGTTCCCGAAGGGAAACCAGATTTTTTGTAGCAGCCGACTTGTTTTCAGCGATGCTCAACTGCAAATTTTATTAACAATTAATAACAAATTCCATCATATTCTTAATATTAGTAACTTACAAGAAAGTGGTTTCCTTCCCACAATTCACTTCCGCGCCATTCACAAATGTTCCTTGTGTGGCGTGTTTGGGAACCTCTGCCCTATTCAAGGAAAGCCTACAAGTGCGCGTATCATACAATCATACAATCAAACAAACTATTTTCTCACAAGTTTCCTACTTACTATCAAGCATTAAGCCGATGGGCATTTCACTCGTTTTGAGAACCGATTCACCGCAGCTGTGGAGGGAAAACAATCACGTAAGTATCACGGATGAGCTCAGCATAATTTTGGAGTAATTCAACGTTTTCCGAGCTTCTACTTACGGATTAATATCACAGTATACACTATACGATACACTAGATATTGCCTTCCTACTTTGCACAATTAAAGGTATTTTCTGAAGGTGATAAACTCTTCACAAATCTGTTTCTACCGTTTCTACCACTGCACTTCTCATTTGTTGTTGTTTTTCTTTTACTTCCCACAGCCGATCTGCGTTCGATGTGTTATGTTGCAGTTATGCTTTTCACCAGGGGTGTCCAAGCGCTATCCCATCGCAACAACCATCATCCTTCATCATCAACCTACCGAGATGAACTAGCCATGGGCTAAAAATCTCGTTAACGTTGAACCTTTCGTCATTGAAATCATTGCCATCATCATGAATTTAAAAGCAGTTTTCTCGTTCAAAACAAAAGATTTTGCCATGAAAATGTATTCACTGCATTCCACATGAGGAATGGAATACAGTGAATATATTTCCATGGTCATTGCTTAGATTTACAGTGAAAAAACTGCTTTTCGTTTTCCGAAAAATGATGACGGATGCTTGAGCCTTAACACAGATAAAACAAACAAAAAAATCATCAACCTTCATCGTAATCCTTCATCATCAACCATCATCATTATCCTCCATCATTATGCTCCATCTTCATCCCTCATCCTTCATCATCATCCTTTACCATCATCCTTCATCATCAATCTTCCTCATCATCCTTCATCATCAACTATCATCGTTATCCTTCATCATTATGCTCCATCTTCATCCTTCATCATCATCCTTCATCGTCAACCTTCACCATCAGCCTTCATCATTATCCATCATTACCCTTCATCTTCATCCTTCATCATCAACCTTCATCACTCTCCTCAATCATAATTCATTAGCATCATCCTTCATCATGATTCTTCATCATCAACCTTCCTCATGATCCTTCATCATCCTCCTTCATCATCAACTTTCAACGTCATCCTTCATCATCAACCTTCATCAACATCTTTCATCATTATCCTTCATCATCATCCTTCATCATCTCCTTCATCATCATCCTTCATCATCATCCTTCATCACCATCGTTCATCATCAAACTTCGTCGTCATCCTTCATCATCAACCTTTATCACCTGAGGATTCCGGACTGAAATTTGACAGCTGCCAGGCTGCTGCCAAACCTCCAAAATGATCAGAGTGTGCCTGGATACAAGTTTGGTTTTCTTAGTCACGCTAAAACGAGTAAAACGTTCAATGACACACACACTTTGCCATCAGATACGAAAACGTTTTTCCAACGTTTATTCTGTTTGAAAATTCTGTGTAAAACTTGTCCAAAGTTTGCAATTTATTCTTCCAACACCATATAGGACCAAATCAGCTGAATATATACGTTTTATTGTAGCTTTTGCTCTAATCGATATGTTTAAGCCTTGGTTTATGCTTTGTGTGGAGTAGTTTGTGCGTGTACTTTGAAATTGATCTCCATAGAGATAAGAAACTCAACAACGGAGAGCACTGGAAGAAAAAGTACGTGCTCAAATTGAATGACCAAAAAAGTTGAGTCCGCATCCCTCAGTTTATCACTATCCTCAATATTCATTCTTTACCATCATCCGCTATCATCAACCTTCATCATCATCCTTCATCATTAACCTTTATCATTATCCTTCATCATTATCCTTAATCTTTATCCTTTACCATCATCCTTCACCATCAACCTTCATCGTCATCCTTTATCATCAATCTTCACCATTATCCTTCATCGTTATGCTCCATCTTCATCCTTTATTATCATCCTTCATCGTCATCCTTCATCGTCATCCTTCGTCATCATCCTTCATCATCAACCTTCCTCATGATCCTTCATCATCCTCCTTCATCATTATCCATCACTACAACTCTTCATCGTTATCATTCATCATCAACTTTCATCATCATCCTTCACCATTACCCTTCATCTTCATCCTTCCTCATCATTCTTCATCATCAACCTTCATCACTCTCCTCAATCATAGTTCATTATCATCATCCTTTGTCATTATCCTTCATCGTCATCTTTCATCATCAACCTTCATCATCATGCTTCATCATTATCCTTCAGCGTCATCCTTCATCATTATCATTCATCTTCATACTTCATCACCATCCTTCATCATCATCCTTCATCATCAACCTTCGTCATCATCCTCCATCATCATTCATTATCATCATCCACAATCATTTTTTTATTGTTTCGACTTACCCTCTCGGTGGAATTCGTCATTAGCATACCTTCTCGGGGGAATTCGCTCAATGTTCGGCTTACCCTCTCGAGGAAATTTACTTTTTTTTTTATGCGGCTTACCCTCTCGGGGGAATTCGCTTTTTTTTTGGCTTACCCTCTCGGGGAAATTCGCCATTAGCTTACCCTCTCGGGGGAATTCGCTTTTTTTGGCTTACCTTCTCGGGGGAATTTGCCATTAGCTTACCCTCTCGGGGGAATTCGTCATTAGCTTACCCTCTCGGGGGAATTCGCTTTTTTTATTGGCTTACCCTCTCGGGGGAATTTGCCATTAGCTTTCCCTCTCGGGGGAATTCGCTTTTTTTTGGCTTACCCTCTCGGGGGAATTTGCCATTAGCTTACCCTCTCGGGGGAATTCGCTTTTTTTTTGGCTTACCCTCTCGGGGGAATTTGCCATTAGCTTACCCTCTCGGGGGAATTCGCTTTTTTTTAGCTTACCCTCTCGGGGGAATTTGCCATTAGCTTACCCTCTCGGGGGAATTCGCTTTTTTTTTTGGCTTACCCTCTCGGGGGAATTTGCCATTAGCTTACCCTCTCGGGGGAATTCGCTTTTTTTTGGCTTACCCTCTCGGGGGAATTTGCCATTAGCTTACCCTCTCGGGGGAATTCGCTTTTTTTTTGCTTACCCTCTCGGGGGAATTCGCTGTTTTCGTTTCGGTTTACCCTTTTGGGAGAGTTTGACACCACCTTACTCTCAGGAGAATGCATATTTTTTTATTTATTGCGGCTTATGAATTACAAATCTGAAAGCACTCTAATCACCATAGAAATTATATGCATTTAGAAATGATAAATTTTTCTTCCAATCTACGGCTTTTCTTCGACTCCGCCCGACACACTAAATGGAATCCACCCAGACATACTGTATGATTTCTTTTTGGCCGAGAAAACGTCACTTCACACACAGCAGTGCAAAACCTTATACGAGACACTAGGAAAAGCAAAATCACTAGCCGCAGCTCAAATAATTGTCAAACCAGCAACCTAAATATAGCAAACATAAGTTGGGAGTTGGGTAGCCATCATTCACCCTAATTGCCAAAGCCGTGAAAACAAGCAAAGTCCCGGTAACATTACCCTGGAATATCATTTGCAGAAAAACAACCTGTGACCTCGTGCAACAGCCAATCACGTAAAAAAAACTACCGTGTTTCTAATGAACGTCAATTAACCATGACAGTTCCATCAAATATTATCTTAATTCTGATTCATTGTAAAAACAAAAACAAAATCGCCACGGCAACTTAACCTCGACGCTTGCCTCAACGATTCATTGCGCACTGTTGTGCCGTTCAACGAAACTACAATCCTAACTACCGCATAAAACGAACCAAGCCGAACGAGACCCGCCCCGCGCCGAGTCAAGAGAAAGACGCTCCGCCGGCTCCTATCTGCTGTCACACATCTCGAAAAAAAAAACCGCTTCTCACCAAACCGCACGAGACCCGTCTGCGTTGGGTCAAAATAAAACGCTCCGCCGGCACCCATCTGCTGCCACATCTCGGGAAAAACTGATTCTCTCCATCTATTCACCTGTTGGGAGCTTACCTACCGGCTGTGCCATTGTCGTGTCCAGACGGACACGGTGGCAATCCAGTTCAACCGATTCTGCCGGCTGAAATCCTTTATTACGAGGAAGGATGCAAATGATGCAACCTACTCGTGCAAAATACTTTACAAGACTGACGTTTTATTTCATCATGATCGTTTGCTTTGTTTTTCCGATGGCGCATCACCGCTGCTAAAGCTATATGCCCTGTTTCTCGCTTTCTCTGTATCCCTCTCAATCCCTACAATGATAGGATCCCAAATGTGTCGCGGTTGGAAGGCATCGCGCGATCATAGCAACAACGATAGAATTTTATCGTCAAGCATTCATAACAACCCATGCTCCGCGAATAATGAATCGCTCGGCATGTGCGGCCGCGATGCGATCGTTATCATGAAGTCGAAATGATAAATTTCGATTTTCGATCACTTTTTGTGCATTCTTATTGCTGAAGCTTTACGATCTGCATATGAATGTAATATTCCAGATCATGAATTTTGGTTCCGTGGTGGAAAAGTGGCCATAATCGTGATGAATAAAGTTTATCGCGACTTGTAACATGATCCGATAACGATGGATCTCGCGATAAAGCGTGCATCAGATGTTTGATTGCTCTGTGATACGAGCACAGCGTGAGGGTGTCGCATCATGCTACTGCAAGAGCAACGGCTATCTTTGATTATTCGTATGGTGTATCATTTATCGTTAGAAGTGATTTTCTTCCATCCTTGGCAACGATACAGCAATGTTACAATACAACGGTGCAACAACGCAAAGATGCACCAATGCAACGACACAACGATACAGCAATGTACCAATGCAACGGTGCAACAACGCAACGATGCAACGATACAGCAATATACCAATGCAACGATGTGCCATTGC
Organism: Aedes albopictus; assembly: GCF_035046485.1. Lineage (NCBI taxonomy): Eukaryota > Metazoa > Arthropoda > Insecta > Diptera > Culicidae > Aedes > Aedes albopictus. The sequence goes on from NC_085137.1 coordinate 34,240,942, forward strand.
AACGATGCAACGATATATCAATGCACCAATGCAACAACGCAACTATACAGCAATAAGTACATCAATGCAACGATGTAACAATGCAGCGATGCACCAATGCAACAATTAAGTTTTGCACGAGCTAAGAGTTGTAAACTTAGCTGGTAGTACAATTTCCTTCTGACATCAGCTAGATTGAGGAGGTACATTTCGAGCTTCTGTTCACCAAGAAGGTGCGGCTCAAATAGCATTTGTTTTGGCATTCAGTGGCTATAAGAAGGTATGACCTTCTGAATCACGTCAGATCAGCTACACCTAATGGAGGCAGCTCTTTCAGCGCGACCCCAGTGAGGTAGCCTGCTAAAAACCTTCAACTACCTGGAAAGGCAGAAGCATCCTACTGTTATCTCCTAAAAATCCCTGTTTCATTATACGTTTCATACTCATATTCTATCTACTAATTGTTAGGCCACATCATTGATATCAAATAAACCAATAATAATATTTGTACTACACAGACCGCCTCCAAGTACATACGTAACAGAGCTGCACTTCACTAACAACGCCATCGATTCGTATCATAATGAACCGTTTGAAAATTTCAAAAACCTGGAATCCCTCACCATGTCTGGCAATGACCTCAGGGTAATGGAGAAAGGTAACCACATTAACCGTCAAAATTTCATCAACTTACTGATTGACTAACATTCACCAACAGACTTCTTCGCATCTCCAAACATCCTGAAGCATCTGGATCTTTCCAATAACTCCCTCACATCGGTCAACGCCCTGGAACGAGCATCCCTAGAACGACTGGAATCGATCGATCTGTCCCACAACAAGCTGAAATCCATATCTGTGCAGCTGACAAGGACTTTGCAGAATGCCAGCATAGTTCGTTTGGAGCATTGCGACCTTCTCAGCTGGTTGAGTGACGATGATCTCGCCTGGCAGGAGTTGTATTTAAGCTGGAATCAGCTCACTGCCATCTCCGGTACCACGTTTTCCGGTTTACAGCAATTGTAAGTTGTCAGGTTCGGAAATACTGCGTTAACTGATAAGCCTAATATTGATTTTTTTGCTGCAGGGAAATCCTCAATCTCGCCCACAACCGGATCCAATTCCTTGATCCACAGGCCTTTGCACCGCTCGGGCAGCTTCGACGGCTGGACCTATCGGCAAATGCTATTTCCAATTTGGTCACAAACCTTGCACTACCACCGGCGTTGAACAGTGTTAGCATCGCCGGAAATTCTATCGATCAATGGCCTTTCGGTGATCTTCCTACCAAGTTACACCTCTTGGAGGTTCAGAACAACAGGCTGTCGGATCTACATCTTGGACAAACGGTGGGTGTGATGATACTGAATGCCAGCGATAACCAGCTGGATTCGTTCAGTGGAAGTTCGTTTCCAATGCTGACGGAACTGGATTTGTCGTATAACCAGTTCAGCGAACTACCGCGGAATCTGGGTAACGAGCTGAGGACGTTGATATTGGACGGTAATCCGTTCGAAAGGATTTTCTTCGACAGTCGTGTGTCTTTGAAGTTTTTATCGCTGAATCGGTTGCCCAATCTGAGCGAATTGGGAGGATATAGTTTCTGGAAATTGGGTAAGTTTATTGTGGGTGTACACAAATTCATGCAAACAGTTATGACTAAAGATTTTGTTAAAAAAAACGTGTGAAGTTTTTGGAGAACTTGTTTAGGTGAAATTCCTGCATTCCCGCTGTTTGGTATAATTGTTTCATTTATTTTTTGTGTGTGCTTGCAGTTGGACGGGAAGACGACAAGGAGCGAGACTGTGTGGAAATCCAGCTATCCCACTGTCCCAAGCTGCAATCGATACACCATATGGCGTTCGTAAACCTGGACCTCTGTAAGCTAGACCTGAGCTTCAACCGGCTAACTTCCATCCCGGCAAACCTGACCGACTGGGAAGCTTTACGCGGTGAAATCGACATGCAAGGCAATCCTTGGAATTGTAACTGTTCCGAACAGTGGATGGTAGATGAGATTCTGCCGATGATTTACGATAGCCAAGATTTGCAATATCTGTTGGAAGATTTCCGCTGCGCTAGTCCTGAAGCTAGACGAAATGTACGGTTAGTGAAGTTCCTAAATCATCGAGGCGCATTCTGTGGTGGACCTCAACTAGCTCGCCTGGTCGACGCGACTAATTCACAGGACTCCCCCATGCAAGCGGGATTTGCTAATATACTTTGTTCTGTCGACGATGAAGCCTGTTGGCACGTCCATAAGGGCTCGGGGATGATAGCCTTTTGCGCTATGCTGGCAGTTACGGTGATAGTGAGCGTCGTACTATTAGTGTTTATCAGTATTCGAAGGAAACGTGAAATGAGACGAAATACTTTCGAAAACGTGTGGCTGATGAGGAATGGCAAAACTACAAGTTTATAATTTAGTTCTAAATATTTTCTTTACTTGAATAGTGATAATATTACTTCCTTTAAACTTCCATTGACCAATAATTCAATTTTAGAAACACGCGAAGCAAACAAATTCACTGGACATTTTGAATACAACGTAAGTTTAAAAATTACAAAGGAAAATTCTTTCAATAACAAAAAAGCTCAACAAATTTATACTTTTATAATAACAACGGGTGACTCCTACCGTCGGTCTTTATTGTGAGCTTCCTTTACATTCCTGTTTTCATTTCTTTACCTTCTCGTTTCGAATAATAATGAAAAATGGTTGAAAGCGGTTGGATGGTGCGGACAGGACTAGCCTTCCCGCGATTTTTGTTTGTTTGTTTTGTTTCTGTTTCGATACTTATCTAAACTGGGAGTTGTGAACACTGGCGCGGACCCCCAATCTTTGCGTACTCGTGTTGATTCCGCAGCTAGAACTAGAACTTACCCTCGGTTGATGTGTTGTGCCCTTAACGCCACCACGCCTCTAGGCCATTTTGTTGATGATGGCCGTTTGTACCGAGTTGATCTGGCTGGACCATTTCTCGATGGCGCCATCACGTGCTCCGCAGCGGGCCTCTTTGTTCAACTCCAGCACCTGGTTGACCTGGTCGATGCGTCCCTGGATTGTGCTGGGTGAGAGAAAATAAAATGAAATAATACGTTTTTGTGAAAAAAAAATACATTATTTGGGGGATGTGTGGGTTACTGGATGATTATAACTAGGGACAATGGAAATTCGCGATTTCGCGGAAGCCGCGAAATCCGCGAAATTGGGTTACCGCCGCGAAATTTAGGAAATCCCGCGATATGCCGCGAAATTTTATGAAATAACGAAAATACCCCACAAACTTCCATTAATTTCAAATTTTAAAACATAAATAGTTGATAACTTTCTACTATGTAACGTTCATCATGATTCTGTATCCGCACAATAAAAGTTTACGGCATTTTCAGTATATATTTCTATACAGAGTTTTCATCAAATTTGTTAGTTTTTCAAAGAAGTAATGATTACGCCTCACAAAATCAAATAAATTATCCATTTGCCATGCGAAATTGCAGTTTTCTTTAACAAAACGGTCAAAAATATGGGGACCGCGAAATCGCCGTGAAATTCACAAAAACGGCCCGCGAAATTTAAGAAATTTTGCCGCGAATTTCCATTGTCCCTAATTATAACTTTGTAATTGTTTGATTCACAACCTGACCAATCACTATTAGCTCATCTGTTCACAGGCTAGGTGGGGATCTACCGCTACCAAGCCTCCCGGTAAACAATCTGCAAAGTACCGTAATTTTCAACCTAACATTAGTATATCTGAAAATAATAGGTATTCATGAAAGGGTATAGATGTGTGGGAATGCATTCTGGCTTTGAAAAACTTATCCATACGCAATCGAGTCTACCTATATTGGATCCCAGGACATACGGGTCTAGAGGGAAACGAGATTGCTCATGATCTAGCCAGGAATGGATCTAATGAAAGGTTCATTGGCCCTGAGCCCTTCTGTGGGATCTCAGACTGCTCTGTAAAAATAGAACTGAACAAATATATGGTTAGTCAAATCACATCAACCTGGAATGCACTTCCCCATACGAGCCAATCCAAAAGGCTCGTAACGATAAACCCCAAGAAAACCCAACAACTATTAGGTCTCAACAAAAGGGATCTCAACATCTACACCGGTCTAATAACTGGACACTGCTCCTGCAGATCTGCCCCTGCAGATCTACAAAAGATCGGAGCAATCCAAACCTCAAATTGCCGCTTCTGTGACGAGGAGAGGGAAACATCAGAACCCATTCTCTGCTATTGCAATGCACTCACCCAACGTAGGTTCAAAGTTCTCAACAAGCCCTTTTTAGGGCCTGCTGACATATGGATCTTATCTCCCAAGGACGTGGTTGACTTCATAAAGCTAGTCTCGCCAGAATGGGGGAGTCACATACTGTAACTCAGGATCTCTATTCATCAATAATAGATGGTCTTGAGTTCAGTCGATACCAAGGTATCTCAGTGACAAACATGTTACTGAGATAACTTGCGTACCTCACAGCAAAAGGGTATATCACAATAGTTCTAAAATTTGGACGCAGTGATCTTCACCCGACAAACGAGAGAGAAGGAACGGTTGGAAGTGCTCAGCACAGAAGTACGACGACTCAAACAGGATTCCTCGGGCCCTCGTAGAATCCGCTCTACTTCTCGCTCAAGGACCAGCAGTGCTGCTTCTGTTCTTTGTTGGTACCACCGTAAATACGGGAATCTGGCCGAACGGTGCCGCCAGCCGTGTAATTTTGATGCCTCAAAAAACTAGAGTGCTGCCATGAGTGCTGCTTACCTGAATCGGCGCAGGTGAGTGAATCGTTTTCCAGCCGACGACTCATGCTGATGGACAAAACTAGTGGCCTGCGATTCCTCGTCGATACCGGTTCATACGTCTCTATTATACCCGCTACGACAACCGACCGACTCAACGAACCGATTCCATTCTTGCTACACGCAGCTAACGGAACGTCGATAAAAACATACTCGACAAAATTCGTCTCCACCGATCTTGGACTGAGAAGGAAACTAACGTGTAACTTTTTGGTGGCGGACGTCAGCCACGCGCTAATTGGAGCTGATTTTCTGGCGCACTTTGGGTTGCTGGTCGACTTACGCAATAAAGCGCTTATCGACTCCACAACAAACTTGCGATCAAAAGGCAGTGGGATGACGACAAGCATACACAGCATTACCACGATCAACGTCAACCATCCCTTCCACGATCTACTTGTTGAGTTTCGCCAAGTTACACAGCCGACAGCAATGCGAAGCACGGTGAGTCATGAAGTTTCGCACCATATCATCACGAAGGGTCCTCCAATTGTGTCCAAGGCTCGTCGGATGCATCCAGAGAAGCTGAAGGCCGCTAAAGAAGAGTTTGCCGTAATGATGGAGTTGGGGATCTGTCGTCCATCGAGCAGCAGTTGGGCTAGCCCCCTTCACTGTGTTCCAAAGAAGGATGGCCAATGGAGATTTGTGGGGGACTACCGCCAGTTGAACAGAGTGACGACACCGGATCGCTATCCAGTTCCCCATGTTCACGATCTCCTAAACTCACTACAAGGTAAGAAAATTTTTACCGTAATAGATTTGGAACGAGCCTACCACCAAATACCAGTTGAAGAGGATGATATACCCAAAACCGCGGTAATTACCCCCTTTGGGTTGTTCGAATTCACCCGTATGCAATTCGGACTTTGTAACGCAAGCCAAACCTTTTAAAGGTTTATGTTCGAGCCCAGCAGGGTGGGTCGAACTGCAGCGGACTATATCACTTTAGGTTTTGGGGAAAACACTCGCGAGGAGAGCAAGGACTGGCAAGGGCCAATCCTCTGGGAATCGGAGGTCGAAAAATGGCGGGCACAACCTGATTTGGCAAGGGCCAACAGGGGAAGAATCACTTCACGGGAGGGAATTTGGCAAGGGCCAATTCTTCGATGGTAAAATAGTATTCGGAACACGGACGGTTACAAATCTTAGCACTACATTTATTTCTCTTCTTTCCTCTCTATTTGAATTCTTGCTTTGCACTTTTGCTGCTGCTACTGCGATCGGATGCGCGCGTGATCGGTTCGACGCTTCGGTAGAGACTGACTGTCGCCGCCGCTGATGCGGTGGTTTGAGGTGTAGTGGTGGTACAACGGTACTCCGCCGTCGTTGGTGCGCTGGCTCGAGTTTGGGTTTTTTTTTTAGCAAAATGTATTAGGGGCGATTTCTTCACCCTGGCTTAAGCGTTAAGCCAGGTTTAACTGTATGGGTAAGCCTGGCTTACCGGTTAAGCCGAGGTGAAGAAATCGGCCCTTAGTGGTAGTGGTTCAACTTCCGACGGTAGTCGGAACAGTTTATGAACAAAGTTCTGGGTGATTTGGACTTCGTAATCGTGTTTATTGATGACGTCTGCATTGCTTCCCAACTAACATTTTCAGCGCTATAAGCTTCACTCATTTGCTTTATGTTGTGCAACCATCGAATAAAAGCAGTCAACGCTGAATAAAAGGGAAGCTAGTCAAATATAAACCATAAGCTAATACACGACTGCAAAACAAGCACCATACAGCTACCAAACTCGGTTTTCAGAAATCCATCGCTTGTCACTGGGGTTGCCTTTACTCCACTCTATTCCAACTCCGGGAGATTTCCCGGAAGATGTGAAAACTTGAGCAAATCGAATAGGAGTTCCCACCAACAAAACAGCTGCTACTATACAGTACAATTCGTTATACTGACAAATCCCCAAACCAGCAGCGCTTTAAAGGCCGTTATGCGATTTCAGAAGCTGTTATAAAGAAACAGTTGTACCACCAACACGGCTTGTGGGGTGTAAACTGCCGTTATACGCATAATTGTCCCATGTTACATGGGATTCCCATAATGGGACAATCGGGCGTATAACGGCAGTAAACATTATTGTCAAAACAAACTTCAAGCGGGATATATAGCTACTACACAAATTCTTTACAGCTATCCATCTCTGTGCTGTGAAATTATTTTGGTTGCTTTTATTGCACTTTAATTCAACGCCGGAAGATTTGCCGGAAGATGTGCAAATCGAGTAAGAGTCCCAGCCAATACAACAGCTGCTTTTTTACAGTACGTTTTGTAATGTTGCCAAAACACAAAACAGCAGCGCTTCGTAGCTGTTTATAGAACACTCTTTCAGCTAGAAGCTGTGACGAAGAACCTGCTGGCGCAACTACACAGCTTGCTCAATGTAAACATTATTGCTTTTGACGTTTCACAAGCTTATGCAGCAAGATGAAGTTGGGTAAGGTTTCTTGTGGCACAATTATGAAGCCTTGTCTGAAGTAAAACAAAACGGGCTATTTTCTATGCTATTTATATATAGCAGTGTGGCAGTGAGGACATCATCGGGACCAGTGGATACGGAGATCGAGAGTTTGATTCCAAGTAGCGGCAAGTACTTTAATTATTCAATTTTAAAAGCGATAATTCCAGTTCCACATGTATTGCGTCACGGATCCATAACCTAATTATATTTGATCGATTAATTTGGGGATGCCGTATAATTATTATTTAACAACTGCGAAAAGGCTGAAAAAGCGCCTTCTCAAGATGTTATTCAATTAGTGGTTACATAGGAGCCGAGAAAAGAGCTATGACTTCGTGGCATAGAAGCTGATTCGCACAGCATATACATGTGGATTAAGTTCGCCAGATTTATTGGTATAGGGCTTGCATAGAAGCTTCCGTCCATATGTACAACACAGTAACTCAGCCTCAAGCCGTATTGAGGACGCTTTGTTGACGTTTACATTCACAATAAATGTTAGTTGGGTTCGTCTTGCGCAGAAGAGCATGAACAACATGTGCGAATAGTTTTGGAGCGTTTACGAAAATACGGGTTAATTATCAATGTAGCAAAAAGTCGATTTGCACAGGAAGAAGTCGACTTCCTGGGTTACCGGGTAAACCAAGACGGAATTAGTCCATTACCGTCGCGGGTTCCAGCGGTTGCTAACTACGCTCTACCAAACACGGTGAAAGAACTTCGACGGTTCCTAGCACTTGTGAATGTGTATAAACGATTCATACCGAAAGCAGTCGATCAACAGTTGGAACTACGTAAACTAATTCCGGATAACAGAAAAAACGATACCAGGAAACTGCAGTGGAGTGAACACATTTTACTGGCATTTGAACGCTGTGAAACGTCATTAGGGGAATCTGTGTTGCTGCATTACCCGGATTCAAATAAAACGTTAGCTCTTATGATTGATGCATCCAGTTCTGCAGCTGGAGCAGTTCTCCAACAGCTTCGCGGTACTTCTTGGCAACCACTCGGATTCTACTCCGAAAAGTTTTCGGAAGCACAAAAGAAATATTCAACTTTTGGACGTGAGCTGACAGCCATGAAAATGGCCGTTAAGTACTTTCGTTATTTTTTGGAAGGGAGGAAATTTATTATCTTCACCGACCATAAGCCACTAACCACTGCTATGGGTACCAACTCTGCTAGTAGGCTCCCCCACGAAGAGAGATACTTACGGTACATTTCCTTATTCACGACTGATATTCGTCATATCAGCGGTATGGATAATACGGTGGCAGATGCCTTATCTCGGATTGAAGCAGTTAGCATCAGTTAGTATCGCAGTTGCGAAGCTCGACCGACTTGGCGTCGGCGGCTATCTTCTGAACTGGTTCCGTTCATATCTCACCGGCCGGCATTTGTTGGTAGTGATAGGAGATAGCAGATCGGATAGCTTTGACGCAACTTCCGGAATACCACAAGGAAGCCATCTAGGACCGTTGATCTTCTTGATCTACTTCAACGACGTGCATGCTGTCATCAAAGGGCCTCGACTTTCTTACGCCGAAGACCTCAAAATATTCCTGAAAATCCGCTCATTCCTTGATTGCCTTGAGTTGCAAAATCAGCTGGATCACTTTGCTAATTGGTGTTCTCTGAACAGAATGGTAGTAAATCCTGCCAAGTGTTCCGTTATAACGTTCTCCCGTAAGAAGCAGCCAATCGTCTTTGACTATAGTCTCCTTGGCACGACAATCGAGCGCGTGACTCACGTGAAGGACCTGGGTGTTATATTGGACTCGCAGCTAACTTTCAAGCAACACATTTCATTCATTATCGACAAAGCGTCTCGGAATCTAGGATTCATATTCAGGATCGCCAAGAATTTCTCCGACATCTATTGCTTAAAAGCACTGTATTGCTCGCTTGTGCGCTCCACCCTTGAATATTGCGCTGCTGTCTGGAGTCCTGCTTACAATAACGGCGCCGAAAGAATTGAATCCGTTCAGCGTCGCTTTCTTCGGTTCGCACTCCGCCGGCTACCTTGGAGGGACCCGTTTCGCCTGCCGAGCTACGAGAACCGATGTCAGCTGATTGATCTACAACTACTCCGCTCGAGACGAGATGTAACCAGAGCACTGACCGTAGCTGATACGCTCCAGGGTCGAATCGATTGTGGGGCGATTTTGGAGCAAATCGATTTGAACGTTCAGCCAAGATCGCTTTGAAATAGTATCATGCTGAGACTGCCTCTACGTCGAACAAACTATGGGATACACGGTGCGATCAGCGGCTTGCAGCGGGTATTCAATAGAGTAGCTTCGTTGTTTGATTTCCACTTCTCCCGTGAGACTCTTCGCCGGAGGTTTTCGTCGTTCTTCGCAGGGCGAAATGACGGACGCTGATTGTGCACTTACTTTAGTTTCAACTCCTGACCAAGTTTTGTTTCGTTGAATGTTGTCTCTGTATTATTATTTATTATTAGTTTTTTGACCATGTCATTGTATCATACTTCTTAACCATCATTGGGGCTACACCCAGCCTGTTGATGAAAATAATAAACAATTAAACAATCATCCCAAGCAACACACTTGTTATAATAGAGTTACGACAGCGCAAGTTTTGGTTGTATAGAAGTTTATTTTACGTTATTCTAACATAGTGTTGAAATATGTAACGTAAAATAAACTTCTATACAACCAAAACTTGCGCTGTCGTAACTTTTATATAATATGTGTGTTGCTTGGGATCGATCTCTCGTCGATCGCTGAAGACCAGGTTGAAGACGAAGAATTGAAAAATCTCCGGAAATCCTCGGCGCTTAAGATAGAACCCATACGCATTCCGAATGTACCGCGACCAGTCTACTGCGACGTTTCGATGAAGAACAAATATCGTCCTTTCGTTCCAGCAAAACATCGGCAGGCAGTGATTCATCAACTGCATGGAATGGCGCACATGGCGCACGTCGGAGCTCGTGCAACCAGACGACTTGTATCGGAACCGTTTTATATCGTCACATATGAACCGAGACATCACTGAATTTGTTCGAGAATGTCAGGATTGTCAACTTTCGAAAGTATCTCGCCATACCGTGTCTCCGTTGGGATCGTTCGATCCACCGAAGTGCAGATTTCGTCACATTCATGTCGACCTTGTTGGACCTTTGCCGCCTTCAAGAGAAAACCGTTATCTTCTGACGATTCTGGACCGTTTCACCCGTTGGCCTGAAGCAATTCCACTACCGGATATGACAGCACCCACAGTAGCCAGGACACAGCATTGGATTTCAAGATTTGGATCACCAGAGACAATTACGACGGATCAAGGGCGCCTGTTCGAATCGGAGCTCTTTCGAGAACTAACGTACATCTTGGGATCACATCATATTCGAACAACCTCCTATCACCCGCAATCCAATGGGATGGTGGAAAGGTTCCACCGTACTCTAAAATCGGGTCTCATGTGCAAGACAGCTAATAACTATAGACACTATAGATTCCATAGACTCGCGGAGGCGAAGACAACTGTAGCCAAACGAACTGTCAGTTCGTGTAGCCAAACGAACATGACGTCACGATTTCAATAGCGATAATGGATTATGTGACGTCATATTTGCTCGGTACACTCTAAATACACGGTAAAACACACTAAAATCGTATTACTCAACCATGTATCCGCGAGTCTATGGAATCTATAGTGTCTATACTAATAACTGATGTGATGAGCTACCTGTTGTACTGCTCGGTTTGAGGACTGCTTTTCGAGAAGAGCTGAAGTGTTCCTCCGCTGAACTCTTGTATGGGCAGCCTCTTCGAGTTCCTGGTGAATTCTTCGATCCACCTGAGAGTTCTGTTGATCGATCCGAATTTGCAGCAACGCTTCACCGAACGTTTTCAAAATTACGACCGCCCAAAACCAATCATCGTGGCAAACCTGCAATTTTCGTTCACAAAGACCTTCAACAGTGCACCCAGGTTTTCGTTCGCATCGATGCGGTGAAGCGCTCACTGCAACCAGTGCACAATGGTCCGAATCCACGTTTTAGCAGGAAAAAAATCCGTATCTCTGTTTTTGTTAATTTTAGGCATTTGGTGTCTTCAGAGAAGTTGTTTGCATTTGTTTGCTGCATCTTTTCCAAAAAAAATTGATTAGGGTGGTCCGCGTCTTAACTCAAATCTGGAATAGAACTTTTAAATTTCAGGTCATACGCGATCGAGTTCATCAGCAAAGTTGTAGGCAATGCTATTTTGAGCAACTTTGCCGAATACGCCGTTTATCTAGCTCTTAATTTGAACATAGTAGGTCAATTTAAAGTTTTGACTTAGGGTGAGCCATCCAAAAACGGTTTTTTCGCAATAACTTTTTTATTTGATTTTTTTCGAAGATGTGATCTTCGAAGCATTTGAAGAGCAAGTAATGACGCATATTTGTTCTGAACATTGCACGTTGCTAGGTCTTGTCATTCAAATGTTATAAGCAATTTTGACTTAAAATCAACGATGTCTTCAAATGATTATATGTCGAGGAGCTGGTAAAATAAAAAATGTTCTTTAAGCGGCATTTGGAAGGTCACATATAAAGCCAAACTTGGAGCAAGTATTACAAGAACGTTATTTTTTTAAATTGGAATAAATCGACACCAAAAATCCCCTTAAAAATTGAAAAAACTACTTATAACTCATACAATTTTAAAGATAGAGTCAAACTGTCTTCGGAAAAATGTAGGTTTTTACCATGCCTACAAGTTTTCCATACACGATTTTTTTGCAAAACGTGAAACAAAAGCTTGAAATTGATAATTCGATTCTTAAGGGTACATGCTATGTTTTTCTAGGAAATCAGAACGATTTTATTCTTTAAAAACAAATTATCACTTTCAAGCTTTTGTTTCACGTTTTACAAAAAAGTCGTGTATGGGAAACTTTTAGGTATGGTGAAAACCCACATTTTTTCCGAAGACAGTTTGACTCTATCTTTAAAATTGTATGAGTTATAAGTAGTTTTTCGATTTTTCAAGGGGATTCTTGGAGTCGATTTATTCCAATTTAAAAAATAACGTTCTTGTAATACAGTGGGATTCCGTTTTTGGCATGCTCCATTTTTGGCATGTTCCGTTTTTGGCACCCCCCGAATTTGGCAACAAAGGATTCCGTTTTTAGCAACATTTTTAAATCTAATAAAAATATAGCGAATATCGATAAATAATTCTTCTAATAGAAAACTTGTATTATATCAATAAGAAATAATAACAATTTTATGCTATTCTGGCATTCGAACAAAGGAACCAGCCCATATATGTTTGCCACACATATCCTAAATACGTTATGTATGGGTCCATATATCATTTTATATTATGTCCAACTGTTTATTATGTGCAGAGTGCACACAACCGAGTAGATCTTTCTTCTTTGGCATAACGTCCCAACTAGGACAAAGCCTGCTTCTCAGCTAGTGTTCTATAATCACTTCCACAGATATTAATGTGTATATCGTGAGCCAGGCAAGAAGATATTCTATGCCTAAGAAAGTTAAGGTAATTTCTTTTACAAATGCTGGGAATTGAATCTCTGACCATTTACTTACAACGCGAAAGTGTTGTCTTTGAGAGCACAAGGGTCCGCTGGGGGTACTTTTGCTTTAGCGAATTTGGTGGAAAATTGCTTTGAAAGAATCATTAATCCTTAAGGGTACGACCTCACTATTTGTCTAACAGTGATAAATTTTGGCTGATTGTTTGGCTCTGTTGATATCTCCAGACATTAAGAAAAATATATAAAAACAATCTCATTTATTCCTCACAGAATTCATCAATGAAGTGTTCAAATAAATTCATCTGGGACTCTAAAAAAGTTACAAGTTTCACCAGGATGTCCAAATGGTTCATAGGCAACCTAAAAAACAGAAGTAGCTAAACAACAGTTACTTTAGTTGAAGTGTTTAGCCCTATGCTAGTTCATCTCGGGACCCACGCTTTACTTCCCTTCTTAAGCCAGAACTCACATTTTTGTGAGTTTTTCGGGAGTTGGATTCGATCCCAGGTCCTTAACGTGATAGTCACGTGTTCTAACCATCACACAAGGTCCGCTCCTCTTTTAGTTAAGGTTAGGTTAACCTTCCGTAACTCTCGCGGTTGGCCACCACCGTCAGCACCACGCTAATGCTGAGAACAAAAAGCGAGATTATTTCAACCTGTTGTACAAAATTCAGCAGCGCGATCACTCGAGAGTTAAAAGCAGTTTATTCGATGCATATATGTACGACCAAAATGTTTGTGGAGTACTGGTCTCTGTCGACTTATTGTTTGCTGTTCTGTTATGAGTCGTTTAGTCTGTATGGCTCTTTTCGAGAATTTCATAGATTTTTATACGAGTTTACACATGAATTTCGTTGCTAAAGGTATTAATTCCACGAGATTCATTTTTCAGAAACACCTGCAGAAATTTTGCCAGAACTTTTTCAGAGTTTTCACAAAATATCACAAAATGGGATTTCTTCAGCAAATCCTGTTAAATTTCGTGAATATTATCCACATGTTATGCGAATATGTTACAAAATAGATCAGAAATTTCGTTTAGAATTTCGAGAAAGTTGTTGTTCCTTTAAGAAATTTTATCATTGGGTTCAAAATACCAAACTGACGTAATGTTTGCAAATATTGCTGAATGGGATGATGCATGCGGACATACTAAAATTAAATGTCTGCCATTTTTTTCTTTTTTGTTGTCCCATTCTGTATACTATGCGGTCGAGTTTGTTCATGATTTTCTTGTTTTTATCTTTCACGAATGATCTATTTTTGCGACAACGTAAATGCTGCCTCTTTGTTTTACAACTTAATTTTAACACCTTCTTTCCTGGCAAACAAGGCCATATTTTTGAGGTCTCACTCAACTGTAAGCAACATTAAACGTCAAAATTTTCTACAGTGTATTATTGACTGTTCTGTTTGTCATTCTACATTTCCAAAAAACATTACCTGTAATGTCTCTGAGAAGCAGTTAATATTTAAAATCAACATATAGACTGTTTCAGAAATTATAAATACACTTTGTTTATTAAATTAAATGAACACTTTTAATGATTTTTTATCATTTTCTTTCAGAGTATAGCATATTGTACTCCATATTTCTATATTTCCTTTCAATTGTCTTGATATATTTTAAAGAACAGTCGAGTTTTCTAACAAATAACCTAATTTTTCAAATTTACATTTGCACAAAGGTGTTTTTTAATTATTTCAACATTATTTATCACTAAATACCAAAAATTATCTAAATTTTTATCACATTAGCCTTCTTAACAAATTGTCTAAGGAATGCTTTGATCAAAATTTGGGAAAAATCGATAAAGGCGTTCCCACAACATTTTTTCGGAGATCAAGTTTCTTGTTTTTAAAGGTTTTCTGCGGAACATAAGAACTACCACACAGTTTCTTAGCTTTCTTGAATGCATTTAATCTAAACAAACTTACTTTTTAGCTCATGCGATCCTTCAGATGGCAAAGCTTGTCATACCATAAAAACGAATGCAGTAAGCAGTAATTAGGACATTTGTTTGCTTAACGTTTGTTGCTACTGGTGTTGATGAGAAATTTGAAACATAAAATTTTGTATTGAGAAGGCCCGTAATGTCGAGAAATATCTTTTATTATCGATACATGTAATGCTACATTTTTTGACCACTTTGTGCAACTTCAAATTTACAAAGTTTACAAAGCCCTATTTCTTAATTTTTACCAGTAACATAAAAAAAATTGGAATTATTTGCTTCGTTGGCATATTTACTATAAGAGCTAGAAGAAACTTTTTTGGATATTGTGCTCAAATTGAAATGGCAGTTAATTGATGGTGTATTTATAATTTCTGAAACAGTCTATAATCATAGATTCGATGTTTTTAAGGCGTTTTAATGTCACTAATGCGGTTATAAATGCACAAAGGACATTTATGAAAAGAGTTCACATAAAATATATTCTATGTTTCAAAAAAGTAACAAATATTCCTAGCTACACACACGCATAAGGATATTTGATTTTAGAGATCCATTCATTCGTAGCAGTGTGATGAGGCTACAAACTGCTCTACGAAAATATGATCAAACTACTATTGTTCCGGGGTTAGATCGTCGTATGGTTCCATAACGGTAACTTGGCATATTATGTAATCATTTACAAACAGAGAAATGTAAAAAAAATGTTGACGAAAAAAGATTCCGTTTTTAGCACGGTTCCGGTTTTGGCAACTGAAAAAAAAAATTTTGTTGCCAAAATCGGAACCCCACTGTATTTGCTCCACATTTGGCTTTATATGTGACCTTCCAAATGCCGCTTAAAGAACTTTTTTTATTTTACCAGCTCCATGAGATATAAGCATTTGAAGACATCGTTGTTTTTGAATCAAAATTGCCCATAACATTTGAATGACAAGACCTAGCAACATGCAATGTTCAGAACAAATATGCGTCATTACTTGCTCTTCAAATGCTTCGAAGATCACATCTTCGAAAAAAATCAAATAAAAAAGTTATTGCGAAAAATCCGTTTTTGGGGGACTCACCCTAAGTCAAAACTTAAAAGTGACCTACTATGTTCAAATTAAGAGCTAGATAAACGGCGTATTCAGCAAAGTTGCTCGAAATAGCATTGCCTACAACTTTGCTGAAGAACTCGATCGCGTAAGACTTAAAATAAAAAAAATCTTTTCCAGATTTGAGTTAGGACGAGGACCACCCTAATCAAAAATTTTTGGAAAAGATGCAGCAAACAAATGCAAACAACTTCTCTAAACACATCAAATGCCTAAAATTAACGAAAACAGAGATACGGATTTTTTTCCTGCTAAATCGTGGATTCGGACCATTGTGCAGTGTTGGTAAAAACTCAAATTCTCAAATCTCATGATTGAGTTGTTTCACGCGCGATTCTTGACTCGCCAAACTTACCGCCGAAAAAATCGTGCATGAGTTGACTCGCGATTTCACTCATTGTTTTATTTCTTGGTGTTCTTATTATTTACATCAAAGTTTTTAGGATTATATGATAGAACAAAAGCAAATCTACACTCCAAAAAATCCACACATCGAGGCTACATGGAAAATCACGTAGCCTCAGAAAAGTATTCATTTGTCTGAGTTTACTTGACGAAGGTGACAATTACCAAACCATAAATAAATACGAGATGATGTTCCAGTTACCTTCACGCAACTGCTCAGTAGCTTTGACGTGAAAATCACTTGTCTGCGTAAGTTCATTTGACAGCTTCATTCCCTGTTCATTTTGTGTTTACGTTATCATCAAGATGGCGTAGTTTGATTGCAAACCTCGTTGCAAACTTAGGACTTTTTGGCATAATTTGACATTCTTATTGAAGGTAAGTAAAATTAATTGTAAGTAGCAATGCAAATAAGTCATAAAGATCATTTTCTTACGACGCAACAGGAATTTTAAATTGCTAAGCGGTTGAGTGTCGCTGAATGAATGCCGTCGGTGAAACCGCCAGCTGCAAGCAGAAAAGGACCCGGTTTGCAGAGTGGGCTTCGGCACTTGCAAATACAATGCAGCAACGTCGCCGAACAATGCCAACTGCCATGCTGTTTGCTGTTTAATATTTCAATATCCAGTTATTAGAAAAACCGCATCAACATTGCAAAAACAAACAAGTTTCTGTCGTTTTAGGGCCCTCTGGGATCTATATTTACGCGTCTCAATATCATTAACAGAAAGCTTGTGAAAGTGCGCTATTTGCTAATGATATTGAGCTATGTGGGCAAAACCCAGAAATCCCCAATTCAACAGAAACGTGTTTACTTACAAAATGTTGATGTGGACCTTTTAATTGCTGGTCTTGATTTGTGAGATTACCTAAATCGAGTCCTAAATGTAATACGGAACGGTCGTTTGTGCCAAGACGTAACAAATAGATTGTGTCAAAATATACGATAATGTTCCATAGTTATGTAGGGTGCCTGTACCAGTTATCGCACTACCTAAGAAAAACTATTTCTACAAAAATAAGAAGAAGACCGACGAATGTAAACAATAAGTCAAATGATTGATTTGTTTCAATACTTTACAGGAAAAATATAAAAACGGAGCCAAAACTACTTTTAGTATTTATTACGGCGTGTGCCAATGATAGGAACCCTGTACCAGTTATGGACACATTTGTTAATTTGGGTTCCACTTCGCACTATTTACATGCATTCCTTATGGGAGTTGCCATAACTGGTACACTATGGCGAAATAGGGTGCAAGGAGGCCGAAAAGTTAAGGAAAATGATTTATTTCTACCATAATTTGAGCAAATTGTGAAGTTTGAATGATTGCAATCATCTTTTGTGATCGTGATCTGTTGTTCACGATTTTTTTTCTTGTTGATTTGTATCTTTAACCGTTATGTGGCCGGCAAACTTTTTGCTTTTTTCTACACCGTGTATTTTAAATAGGTGCTGGGTACCCGGGTACATAAGGGTTAAAGGTTAAAAATCAACTATGGCGAATTTGAGGTACTATAGCCATAACTGGTACACTGAGCCTATCTTGTTTTAGCTTATTCCAATAGCTGCATTATCCTTCTGCTAATGAACGATAGTGCAATTTATTGCGAAATTTGATTGAGTTTATTTTGAATTATTGTAAATAAAGCGGGTCCAGCTTAAAAAGCAGTGCAATTTACCTTAATAATGAGTAACTCACACCAAAGTACCATCTACATCCTACTAAAACTATTCGTGCAATGGACTGGAAGTATCACGTAGCTGCTACGTGAAACTCCGGTGGAACACGAACAGTTCATAAGTTCATGCGTTCATTCTTTGTCACTTTCGATTCACGTAGGTGCTACGTGGAAAGTGCGATGGAAAAAATCTACGTATGTTTTCACATAGCCTTGACGTGAAGAATTTTTGGAGTGTAGCGTACAATAACATTGAATGCCCTTCAAATTGATTTGGATACGTTTTACAAGCGAATGAGATTTCGGCGCTTGACTCGTGAGAGCGAGATTTTGCATGAAAATCTCGCGCGTGAGAAAATGATTCAGAATCGCGTGCGAGTTTGCTCACGCAGGAGCGGTTCATGAGTCTGTTTTGAGTGTAATTTTACCAAAACTGACTGCAACAACCCTACGAAGGACCGTATCCAGTGATTCAGCGACACGGAAAATATTTCGACCTAATGATAGCCGGAAAGAAGCAAAGAATAACAGTAGATCGGTTGAAGCCGGCCAACATTTCGCGGTTACGAGGACAACATTTCTAGGATGATCCCAGCACTAAAGTTACGCCATCTGGACACCGTGTAAGATTCTTGGCGTAACTGGGGGCGCCTGTGGGTGCACCCTAGTTCTATCGTTTTTATAGAGCCACCCTAGATGATCTGTCAAATGAGAGGACGAGTACAAAGTAGACGCGAATCAAGAAAAGACTCGTAAACAGTAAAACCGAAATAAATCATTATAGCCGTTAAATCGTCCGTTTATTATCGCTGACCGTTCCGATCCCCCACAGACTTGTAACTTGTACTAAAGTGTCTCGAGTATACCAAAGTGGCGAATCCTGGTCGTTTTGACAGGTCTCCTGCTCGATTGGAACTATGGGGATGACACTAGATCGACTGTTCCAATTTTGACGTTTCTCCTCTTTGTTTTATCCAGGCTCGTTAACTTGTACTTGTACCCTGAGACGAGACTCGCGAAGAGGAAAAAAAGCAACGTCAAGTGCAGCCCAACTGAGCTGTCAGTTGTAGCCCGTTTGATTACGTTACCTAAAACGAGGCAAGTATTGCTATCCGAGATAAATTCTGAAGCCAAAATTCATTCCGAGCAGCATTTTCTTCTCCTGTACTGTCAAAAATAAATTGAAAACAAAATATTCCAATGATTACTTTGCTTGGCGACTGTTGGCGATGCAAAATTTCACCTCAACATGATTTTGTGCGTGAATGGGATTCAATCACAACGCATGTGAGGTGATGCGGTCACGTACGTGTTTGAACCACCAGCCCAAAACATAATGTCAACACAGATAGGAAGAAGAAAAAAATAACAAACTGGGGAAAAAGAAGACCGTCTTCGCGAGTCTCGTCTCAGCCAGGGATGCCAGATGTGAAGACATGTCTTCAAAATGAAGACATTTGAAGCTCTGTGAAGACATTTATTTTTGTGAAGACATATAGAAGACATTTTAAATTTTGTGAAGACTTTTGAAGACTTTTGAAAGCTGAAAAATAATATTTATTTATGTTGTTATTCTAAACCAATATTTCAAATCTTGGAACAATTTCAGATGAAATGCGTTTGTTGTAGATATTTTTGTAGATAAAATTTTAAACTTTTAAAACTTTAAGCTTACAAATTCCTTATTTTTCGGTCTTCATATTGGCGGAAATTTTGAAGCAGTTTTTAGTTAAAATACGAATTAAATTAGATTACCACCATTTCATGGAAATTTTAGGAAGCATGCTGAACTATTGAATTAGTTTCTCATCAGCAATTGTTTATAGAAAATAAAATTTTCATCAACAAAATTCCTCTGGATTCAACTGAGTATTCTAATTTTTCAAAAATCTCCAAACGCAGAGGTTGTTTCTAGAATATTACCAAGGTTTTTTTCGGAAATTCTCCCCAGAACTCCTAATATTTGTCCAAGCCTTTTAAGATTTCTCCAGTAGTCCCTCGGGAATCTTTCTAGAAGTTCCATGAGATTTTCTTCAGGATTTTATCAGAAATACCTTCAAAAGTTTCTCAGGAATTCTTCTAGGTGCTCCTCGGATATTCCACCTGGAGTACCTCAGAAATTCTTTCAGTTCCATGGGAATTCCTCCAGGAGTTTGCCGAATCTTTTTTTTTTCAGCAGTTCCTCGGGAATTCCTCCAGGTGTTGCTCGGGAATTCTTCCATTAGTTCCTCGAGAAATCCTTTCTCGGAAATTCCTCCAGAACTTCCTCGGGAATTCATCCTGGAGTTCCAAGGGAATTTCTTCGGGAGTTTCTCGGGAATTCCTTTCGAAGTTCCTCGAGAATTCCTTAAGGTGTTCCTCGAGAATTATTTTAGGAGTTCCTCGGAAATTCTTCCAGGAGTTCTTCGTGAATTCCTCCAAAAGTTCCTAGAGAATACCTTCAAGAATTCCTCGAGAATTTCTTCAATGAGTTCCTTGGGAATTCTTCTGGAGATCCTTGGGAATTCCTCTGCAAGTTCCTCGGGAATTCCTTTAAGGGTAAATCCTCCAAGAGTTCCTCGCAAATTCTCCTAGAAGTTTCTCAGGAATTCCGTCAGGAGTTTCTCGGGAATTTATGCTGGAGTTCCAAGGGAATTTTTCCGGGAGTTCCAAGGGAATTTCATCAGAAGTTCCTCGAGAATTATTTTAAGAGTTCCTCGGGAATTCCTCCGGAGTTCCAAGGGAATTTCTCCAGGAGTTCTTCAAAAATTACTTCAAAAGTTCCTCGAAAATTGCTTTAGGTGTTTATTGAGAAATTTTTCAAGAGTTGCTCGAAAATTTTTCCAGGAGTTCTTCGGGAAGTGCTACATGAATTCCTCGGGATTTTTTCCAGGAGTTTGCCAACAACTTTTTCGGGAGTTCCTAAGAAATTCCTCTATGAGAATCTCTAGAACTCCCATAGGAATTGCTAGAAAATTTCTTGGAAAGTTTCTCCATGTATTCCTCTGAATTCTTCTAGGAGTTCCGCAGGCATTCCTCCTGGAGTTCGTCGAAATTTTCCCAGGTGTTTCATGGGGAATTCTCTAGGAGTTACTCGGGAATTCTTTCAGAGTTGCTCGGGAATTTCTCCTTCAGTTGCTCGGAAATTCTTCAAAAGATTCTCGGGTATGCCTCTAGGAGAACACCTCTAGGAGTTTCGGAAATTCCTCCAGAATTTTCTCGATAATTCTAGAATTTTTTCGGGAATTTCTTCCAGAAGTTCATTGAGAATCCCTCTAGCATTTTGTCGGGAATTCTTCTATAATATTCTCGGGAAATGTTTCAGGAGTTTATCAGAAATCAATCTGGATATACCTATGAATACCTCCAGGAAATCGTCGGAAATTCCCAGGAAACTCCTGGAGTAGGTTTTCTAGGGGCCAAGAGTAAATCTCGAGGAACTGCCGGAAAAGAACCTTGAAAAACTATGAAGAAATGCTCGTGAAATTCTTGGAGGGATTCCCGAGAAACATGTAACTCCTCAGAATATTCCCGAGGAATCCCAAGAGGAATTCCCAAGGAAATCCTGGAGGTTTTTCCGAGAAACTTTTTGAGGAATTCTTGAAGAAATTGACGATGAACTCCTGGAGAAATTCCCAAGGAACTCCTGCAAGAATTCCCGAAGAAATTCTGGAAGGAATTTACCGGGGATTTCCTGTAGAAATTACGGAGGATCTCTTGAAGGAATTCCTGAGGATCCTTGGATGATTTCTAAAGGAACTCCTGGAGGAATTGTTGAGGATCTTTTTAAGAAATTATCGTCGATTTCCTCCATGGATCTCTTGAGGGAATTTCCGAGAAACTGCTGGAAGATTTGTCGATGATCGTCTGAAGGAGTTCTCGAGGATCTCCTGGAGGAATTCTCGTAGAACTCCTGGAAGAATTACCGAGGAGCTCCGGGAGGTATTTCCGAGAAACTTCTGGAGGAATTTGCGAGAATTTCCTGGAGGAACTCCCGAGGTTCTCCTGCAGGAATTCTCGAAACTCATGGAAGAATTGTTGATTCGATTCAATTTCGATTCGATTCGACCTCCTAGAGGAATTCCCGATGAACTCCTAGAGGAATTCCCGAGAAACTCTTGTAGAAATTTCCGAGGAACTCCTGGAAGAATTATCAAGGAATTCCCGATAAACTTCAGGAAAAATCCCGAGGAACTCCGACAGAAATTTCCAAGGAACTTCTGTAAGAACTGCCGAGCACTTCCTGGAGGATATCCGAGGATCTCCTGGATGAATCCTCGAGAAATTCCTGAAGGATTTTTTGAGGATGCTCTGAAGGAGTTCCCGAGGATCTCCTGATGTAATTCTCAAGAGCTCCTAGAGGAATCCCCGATGAATTCCTAGAGAAGTTCCCGAAGATCTCGTGGAGGAATTTTCCTTGGAATTTCCTAAGAGCTTGCCTAAGAGCTCCTTGAGAAATTCCCGAAGAAATCCTGGAGGAATTCCCGAGGAAGTCCTGGAGGAATTGCCGAGGAACTCCTGTAGAATTTTCCGAGGAACTCCTGGAGGAACTTGTAAAAGAATTCCTGGGAGAATTCTCGGGAAACTCAACTCCTGAAGAAATTCTCGGGAAATTTATGAAAGAATTCCGGTGGAACTTCTAGAGGATGTTTCGAGGAATTTCTGGCACAATTTTTGAGGATCTCCTGGAGGAATTCCTGAGGATCTTTTGGAGGAACTGCCGAGGATCTGCATGAGGTCAAGCATGAGGATTTGCCGAGGATCTTCTGCAGGAATTCACGAGGAGCTCCTGGGAGAATTCTCGAGGACCACTTGGGTGAATTTCCGTGGATGATCTGGAGGAATTCCCAAGAAACTCCATGATGAATTCCCAGGGATCTTCTGAAGGTATTCGCGAGGACTTCCTGGGAGAATTTCCGAAGGAATTCCTAGAGAAATTCCTGGATTTTTTGTGGAACTCGTGAAAATAAGTCCGAGGAACTTGTTAAAGAATTTTCGGGAAACCCCCTTAAAATTGCCATGGAAATTCTGGAGAGAAACATGCATTATTGCTGAATGACCTCACGGTATATTTCTTCATTTAAACCTAAGTGAGAACATGGCATAAATTTTGACTTCTAACAGTATTTTATTCTAAAGCCACAATATGTGGTGTGAAGACATGTGAAGACATTTTAACGTGCCTTGTGAAGATATTTGAAAATTTTACCTGGCATCCCTCTCAGCTTGTACCTAGTATTTTTATGCAACAGAAAATTACAAGTTACAAGCTACAAGACTAATGTTATTAGTAAAATTTTCATTATGCTACAGGCCCCTGGGCTCAGCAGCTGACGAAAATTTCTTTTGTACTGTAGCTTGTTATTTTCGTTTGGTTTTTACGTTTTTACTGCTGTGATGTACCATCCTGATTCATTGCGTTCTGCATAACTGGTGCAGACGGCGAAATCGTTTCTGCTATTGTTCTGTTTGGATCGTTGTTAACATTCGCCTGGGAAGTATTTTTTGCAGCCCTTCTACAGTATGCGGCAGGAAAAAATGCGAAAGTGTTTTTCAACTTCAAACCTCATTTTCGTCCATTTGTCATTAACCAATCTATGTTTCAACGTTCCATGATCTATAATGGGCTAGTTTTCTGAAAAGTTAATTAAAAAATTTCCCATTTTGGTCACTAACCTTTACAGGGCGGCGCCTGCAGATGAAGACAACCAGAATTTTCAAACCGCAGAAAATCGGTTGTGCTACTTTTCCCCGAATGTCGGTTCCCCGAATGTCGTTTCCCCGAACGCCGTTTCCCCGAACGCCGTTTCCCCGAATGCCGTTTCCCCGAATAACCCTTTTCCCCGAATGCCGTTTGCCCGAAAAAGAACGTTTCCCCGAAAAAATATGTACTGTCAAAAAATGATTAGATGCTAAATTGCTACTAGCTAGGCCGCTTTTATTAGTTTTATTTCTAAAGTGTTGTCGGCTAACACTTAATCATAGGAAGCTTCCTTCCTACAAAGATGGTTGTTCTTTCGAGTTCTTCGGGAACTGTTAACATTATAGTTAATATTGATCCACTAAAAATGTTCCTTAAATTTGTGTTAACGTCGCAGCTAATATAGCATCACTAGAAATTTTCCCTTCTTTCAAAGAAGGCGATTCTTTCAAGTTTTAATTAACATCGTAGTTAATATAGTTTAACTAGAAATTTTCCCTTCTTTTAAAAATGCAGTTCTTTCAAGTTTTAATGCTAAAAAGTTTTTGTTAACATCACAACTAATATAGTTTCCCTAGAAATTTTCCCTTCTTTCATAGAAGGCGGTTCTTTCAGGTTTTAGTGCTAACACATTTTTGTTAACATGGCAGCTAATATAGTTTTCCTAGAAATTTGCCCTTCTTTCAAAGAAGGCGGTTCTTCCAAGTGTAAATGCTAACAAGTTTTTGTTAACATGGCAATTAATATAGTTTTTGAAATAACTAGTACTGACAAAGTTTCCGTTGAAGTTGTTGTATTTAGTTAAATCTCAGTTAAATCATGTACATACATACATACATATTTTTAAAGAATATATAAAAACTAGTGAATTAAAACTACTTCTTTCACGTTTCGGGGAAACGGGAATTCGGGGAAACGGCATTCGGGGAAACGACATCCGGGGAAACGGCATTCGGGGAAAAGGGACATTCGGGGAAACGGCGTTCGGGGAAACGACATTCGGGGAAACGACATTCGGGGAAAAGTAGCACAATCCAGAAAATCGCACAGGTCGCTAAATTTCGCATCTGATAAAACAAAATTTTTGATTTTCTCTACAATATCATCAAATATATGTACTTATTTCATCTGGTATGTGAAACTACATGGCTCTGGATCAGTGTGGTCTGGTTGTTCATCGAATTTGAGCTAATTTTGTTACTGTTATAGTCATTTTGTTTAATGACCATTGGGCGCGCAGTTTATTGATATCCGCTAATTAGGCCTACATTATCACATGTTAAACATCAAATATGTTCATTTTTATTTTTCAGTGCTAGAATATAGACATTGACTGATACACTGTCATGAAAAAATAGTCATACATATCCCATATTTAGCGTGTAATAGTGCCTTGAACTTTTCGCATTTTTTCCTGCCGCACCCTGTATTTTCTGTGTAGGATTTGCCAGAGTGTAGAGGCTGCAAACAGTGGATGCAACTTTTCGGTTGCTTTTTGTATGTAATCAGTATCTTTTCACTATTAATAGTGATCACAGACTTGATGTGACGTGTCAACGTCATCTTTGCTACGCGGGCGTCAGAGGGGAGCCCTTTATAAGCAAACGCAGGACCCCATACTTGCTCCCTCACATAGTGCACTTCTCCGTACTGCTTCAGATTAGCAGCGATGTCGTCATTGCAAACATTTTCAGATAGGTGGTGTAGTTTTACTTCCATGTATTCGCCGTCCACAGCCAGACGCACTTTATACTGTATGTATACCACTAACCTGAATATGGTGTTTACCATTGTTTTGTTCTACAACAGTTTCGGCAGTTGTTTTAAGTTCACATTTCACATAGGCACAATTTTGCACATGATGCATTTGGAGTCTCTTTAGCTGTGTCGAGCGCAAACCCAGCACTTCAGAAAGAAAGGAATGGATTTCCGCGAACGAAAGTCGGGTTTTAAAATTAAGCGAAATCTAAAGGTATTGGCACGCGGACCGATCACCGCCATTGCGGCGAGATAGATGAAACGATCTACAATTCCAAGCGAAATGTGAAACACGTCTGCTTCGCACAGATGATCGTGCAGAACTTCGTGTTCTTTCTTGCTGGAGAAGACCGCACTCTTGGTAAAAAGAACTATGAGGATAAATATTTGGAACAGTTTAACGATAGTAGACCAGCCTCTACGCAGGCAGTCTGCCAAAGTTGAGGGTAACAGACCGGAAATCAGCCGAACATATGAATTGTAGACGGGGCTGGCAAAGTTCAGCTGGTAGTTTCGAATGAATGAAGGGCACAGTGCACAAGAGATAGATGATCTAAGGAAATGTAAAAATAAACAAAGCAAAACACTCACCTATCCAGAATGCAGGAAACCAGTAAACTCTCCACCTCGACCGGCTCGATGTTCAGTTCATTAGATATGAACGGAATCGTAATCTTGGTATACGGGCGAATGAGCTTGATCAGCACCTGGGTCCGGATGTTACGCAACAGGTCCTCGATGTGCTCCCGGATGAACGGATCGGCCATAATGTTGTTGCGATTGTTTCGCAAAATCGCCTCGAACTCCATGATATCATTGTTCTGGTAGCTCACCACCAGGTTGGTCATGGCCAAAATCTCCGGATCGTTCTTGTACGGTTTCGCTTCCTGTGAGTCGAACGGATTGATTCCCGACTTCATCAGCATGTTTGCCAGCACCAGATATTTGAGGCAGGTCGTGCGCCGTGACGAACCCGATTCGTCGTAGTTTTTGAACGCCTCGAAAAAGTCCGTGTGAGCCTTTTCGAACTCGCCCTCCCGGAGGTGCATCTTGCCACCGCACTCCCGAATGACGCCCATGATCAGAGGATGCGGGATGGCCGATTTTATGTGCAACGATTGCTCGTACAGGGCTTTTAGCTTCTTGTTGTTCTTCTGAACGGTGTACATTTGGATCTCGAGGGCGTAGATTTCCAACAGCTGGGTTCCCTTCTTGAGATCATCTTCGCCATCGTCCGTCTGACAGGATTGGTGCAACTGTTTGAGAATCTTCTGAAGCTTGCCGAAGTCGCTCCGGTCAAAGTACAGCTTGCCGAGTTTCGTGTTGGTCTTGAACCATAGTCGATCGTTCTTGGCATCTTTCAGTGCATCGAGGGTGGTTTCGTAAAAGTTTTGCAGCAGTTCCATCTGAAACAGTAAACATGTTATTATACCGAAAAACTTTACATAAAACAGTTTCTTACATTTTTAGAAGTGGAAATATAGTCTAGAATTGAATTGATAGACTTTTCTGAGTGGTTTCGTGTCACAGCGCTTTTTATGTAGGTCAGCAGTTGTTTGTATCGAGTCATCATTTCCGGATAGTTTTGCTGCAAATTACAAACACGAAAATAACAATTTTCAGCCAGCAACTTGGTTTAAGCCTATTTACCAGTTTAAAGTTGATCTTGATCATCTGTTTAAGTGCCTTGAAACCCCATTCACCCTTCTCGCCGTTCTCCAGGTCCAACACTTTCTGGAAGGACTTGAGCGCTTCATGGGGAGCCTCCTCCTTGAGTGCCTTGCTGTTGTAGTATTGGTTTTCCAGGTCCACATCCGGCTCCGAGTTGCTATCTTCCGAATATTCCTAGCAATCACCAGCAAACAAAAACAACGCCGACAATTAAAAATAGTCGCATAAAGAAGTTCCCTTCCCACTGTGCGGCGCCGAACATGCAAGCAGTCGAACAATCTTTTTCTTCTTCGTCCTTCGACCTGCACAATCCAAATCCGCACTGAGTTTTGCAACAGTTTCGGCTCATCCCAAACTCACCAGCCCGTAGTCCTCCTCGTCTTCGCACATGAAATCGTCATCGATGTCGGACATTTTCGCTGTATTTCACTGGTGCCACTGGTTCTCACAGCAACGGAGCCGGAAACTGCACTAGAATTTTCTGGTTTCTGACCGCTTTTGTAACCAAAAATCAAGCCAAAAGAAAATTTTCTTCTACTGCCGACGAAACTAGTGTTGCTTTGCTTTTTCTTTTCAGGAGAGTGACGTTTTGGTTATCGGCGGTGTCTCTCTTCCTTGCTTTCGGCTTTTCTCCCTTTTCTCGACTCAAGCGCGAATGACAAACACAAAACGGAAATCGAAGAAAACAACATTTTTGTGCAGGGGATAGGATTGGAAACTTGCACAAAAGATGCCAGCACGCTTCATGATGTCTACTCAAAAGTGAGTATTTAAATAACTCTGATTTAGCAAACGCATATCGAGCGCTATGAGTCATTTAGGTCGAAGGACGGCCTACACCGTGGGTCGAAGGTTATACCTCGGGTTTTACTACCATTAGCGAAGCAAGCTTTTTCTTTTTTCTTCCTCACTCTCCTAAACATACAGGAAAATGAGCGAGATGAAAGAGGAGGCAAGCTGCCCCCTTTTCTATCTCTTTTTTTTTCGTGCATGTTTAGGAGAGTGAGTAAGAAAAAAGAAAATGCTGGCTCCGCCAATGTTTACTACCCCGATTACTAACTTAAACCCTTCGTAGCTAGGGCAGTATCCATTTATTACGTAACGCTAAAATCGACAACTTTCGACCCCCCTCCTCCCCCCGTAACGCTTTTTTGTATGAAAACCCAAAATTTTTTGTATGAACCATAACGCTCAGCCATACTCCCCCCTCCCCCTAGGGCGTTACGTAATTTGTGAACGGTGCCTAGAGGGAAGGCTGGATTTTTGAAGATGATTTCCAATTTTATTAAAAAATACCAAAAATAAAATTAATTAGAAAATAACAATTGTTTTTTTTTTAATTTGGTTATACATTATAAATTCTGCATTAACATGTCTAAAGGGTCTAACTCGTTTTGTAAACAAACATTGTTTCTGTCGCTGTAGGGTCTATCTCGATCCACCCACGCATTTGGGGGCCGTTATCAGAAAGATCTATCTTCGTTCTTTCTGATAACGGCCCCCAGATGCGTTTCATGACAAACAGAAACAATGTTTGTTTACAAAACGAGTTAGACCCTTTAGACATGTTAATCAAGGGGACGACAACCTATTTTTTCACTATGGAGTTTGACAGGTTGGATTGTGCCCAGGCATGGAAATAATCGTTCACAATTCATTCATTTCGAGCTCTCTCGCAAACATTCTCGCGGAACGAAACACAATCCCAGCAAGCCTGTGCATAGTGTGTTACGCACTCAGGCGAATGAAGGGGATAAAGCAAATACACGAAAATTATGGCAGCGTTCATCGTTGTTCACGTTCACCCGTTGAATCATTCGGTACGGGACTGCAATCGCAAGGCGAAAGTCTCGAAAGGATCACACGTGAATGCATTCCTTCAATCGCGGCGATTCTTTCGTTTCGTTCGTCGTACTTCTGCTGATGCTGATGGTGCTAGTTTTTTCTATCCCATTTGTTGGGGGCGTTGGGGGTACTGATCAATTGCGTGTTTTAACTTCAGTTTCGAGGCTAATTAGGAAATCATCTAGTATCGATGGTAAATATGAAAGGATCTATAGATTTCCATGTAATTTGAAATCAGGCAGTTTTACTAGTGCATGGGGACAACATCGCCAAACGTACATTAATATTTATTAGGAAAGATGGGCTAATTATCTGATTCATTTACTTTACGTTCGCCTGTTTTATTACAGTTAAATTGTAATTTGGAACATGTGTAAAATTTTGAGTCTGCTTTACCTCCCCATCTAGCAATAAATTAAGAAAACGCACGAAACCCGCAAAATAATATTGTCATAACAATCACGCGAATGCAATCTTTCATTCGCACTGAATCTAAAATTTGATTCGTGTGTGAACGTTCGCGTAAAGATTCATTGAATCACGGCCCACCCGAAGAACCACGATCGGCATGATTGAATTTCTTTGGTGCCATTCTCTTTATGCAATCTTTCTTTCTGCCGTTCATTTGTATTGAGACTCGGTGGGGTTCATTGGAACGGTTCGATCCAACCGTGAGCGAACGATACAAAGCAATCAAAACAAAGAACGCAATTGGCAAGATGAATCTGAGTGAATGAATTTTCCCGTGCCTGATTGTGCCTCCTTACGTGTAGTATAAATTTATGCTCCAGCCAAAATATTTACCAACACAGTCGTGAAATTTGAATATTTACCTTTTTACGAGGGATATTGGTGCAAAACGCTTGCATCACATTAGATCTCATAAAAGTGTTGATCATGAAAAAGCGGCATATTTGATATTTCCTATTTAAGAGTGTCAATGTTTAGGCAAAGTTCCTACAGAGAGTGGGAATTATTTGTGAAAAGACACTCAACACCTCTTTTCGCAAACATTGTTCGCCAAAGTGCGTTTTTCCTTATTTTCTCCCGCTGCTGTATAGAGTGAATGTTGGTATTAGTGAGCTCCGGTTGCGCATGATAAGCGACAACAAAATCAAATCACCATAGCACCCCCGTGATGTTAATGCAGAATTCTAAAATTATGCACGGAGAAATCAAACTACCTAATTTTTGGGTCGATTTTACTCAAAGCGGAGTATATCGAATAAACTAGTTACCCAAAATTAGGTTGTTTTCCCTCTTTCTCCCACCGATGTTGTCAAAAACAAACAGAGATGCATCTACCCAATGGGGGTCCTTGAGCCCAATAAGCCAATTTTGAGTAAATGTAGGTATACTCAAATTTGGGTTGAATGAGGGGGGGTCTTGGGTTGAATTTACCTACTCTTAGGTATATTTTTTTGCTGCAGGTAAAGGCAATTTACCTAGTGTGAGTTTAATCGATTTACTCAAATTTTGCTTATTGGGCGGAACTAAGGGATTGCGTCAAAAGAACTCAATTTTGAGTAGTTTGGCGGTTCCGTGTGTATTTAAAAAAAAACAATCCAATTTAAATTAAAGCTTATCATATTATTGATCAAAAAAAGTTTACTGTGCTGCGTGGGCGTGTAGATTCCTATCCCTTTCTTTGTAGTCTTTTCGTGAAGAAACGTGAGCCATCGCACAATGGTCCGAATCCACGTTTTAGCAGGAAAAAAATCCGTATCTCTGTTTTTGTTAATTTTAGGCATTTGGTGTCTTCAGAGAAGTTGTTTGCATTTGTTTGCTGCATCTTTTCCAAAAAAAATTGATTAGGGTGGTCCGCGTCTTAACTCAAATCTGGAATAGAACTTTTAAATTTCAGGTCATACGCGATCGAGTTCATCAGCAAAGTTGTAGGCAATGCTATTTTGAGCAACTTTGCCGAATACGCCGTTTATCTAGCTCTTAATTTGAACATAGTAGGTCAATTTAAAGTTTTGACTTAGGGTGAGCCATCCAAAAACGGTTTTTTCGCAATAACTTTTTTATTTGATTTTTTTCGAAGATGTGATCTTCGAAGCATTTGAAGAGCAAGTAATGACGCATATTTGTTCTGAACATTGCACGTTGCTAGGTCTTGTCATTCAAATGTTATAAGCAATTTTGACTTAAAATCAACGATGTCTTCAAATGATTATATGTCGAGGAGCTGGTAAAATAAAAAATGTTCTTTAAGCGGCATTTGGAAGGTCACATATAAAGCCAAACTTGGAGCAAGTATTACAAGAACGTTATTTTTTTAAATTGGAATAAATCGACACCAAAAATCCCCTTAAAAATTGAAAAAACTACTTATAACTCATACAATTTTAAAGATAGAGTCAAACTGTCTTCGGAAAAATGTAGGTTTTTACCATGCCTACAAGTTTTCCATACACGATTTTTTTGCAAAACGTGAAACAAAAGCTTGAAATTGATAATTCGATTCTTAAGGGTACATGCTATGTTTTTCTAGGAAATCAGAACGATTTTATTCTTTAAAAACAAATTATCACTTTCAAGCTTTTGTTTCACGTTTTACAAAAAAGTCGTGTATGGGAAACTTTTAGGTATGGTGAAAACCCACATTTTTTCCGAAGACAGTTTGACTCTATCTTTAAAATTGTATGAGTTATAAGTAGTTTTTCGATTTTTCAAGGGGATTCTTGGAGTCGATTTATTCCAATTTAAAAAATAACGTTCTTGTAATATTTGCTCCACATTTGGCTTTATATGTGACCTTCCAAATGCCGCTTAAAGAACTTTTTTTATTTTACCAGCTCCATGAGATATAAGCATTTGAAGACATCGTTGTTTTTGAATCAAAATTGCCCATAACATTTGAATGACAAGACCTAGCAACATGCAATGTTCAGAACAAATATGCGTCATTACTTGCTCTTCAAATGCTTCGAAGATCACATCTTCGAAAAAAATCAAATAAAAAAGTTATTGCGAAAAATCCGTTTTTGGGGGACTCACCCTAAGTCAAAACTTAAAAGTGACCTACTATGTTCAAATTAAGAGCTAGATAAACGGCGTATTCAGCAAAGTTGCTCGAAATAGCATTGCCTACAACTTTGCTGAAGAACTCGATCGCGTAAGACTTAAAATAAAAAAAATCTTTTCCAGATTTGAGTTAGGACGAGGACCACCCTAATCAAAAATTTTTGGAAAAGATGCAGCAAACAAATGCAAACAACTTCTCTAAACACATCAAATGCCTAAAATTAACGAAAACAGAGATACGGATTTTTTTCCTGCTAAATCGTGGATTCGGACCATTGTGCATCGAGCCCACCGTGTAGTAAACAAAATTAAATTTTCATCCTCGGAAAGTTGAGCGAGTTTGTTTTTCGTTTTAGTTTTAAAAAATGACCACCGTAAACGATCCGGAACTGCACGCAAAAGTGAAGAAAAGTAAGTACTCGAGGCTTGGCACAAGTGCTAAAAAAATATGCAATTATTTCCCATTCGCTTGCAGCCACGGAGAAAATTTCCGAGAACATGCACATCATCGCCAATGAACCAAGTCTGGCATTCTACCGGATACAGGAACACGTCCGCAAGGTGATACCCTTGATTGTGGATCGCAGGGCGGAGGTCTACCAGCTACAGCAAGATTTGCAAGGGAAATGCTATGACATGGAATATGCTATCCAGTACGAAGGCTTCTGATGATCAATGGTTAAGCAAGGTTTTTTTTTTAACACTGAAATATTTTCGAATTCACAGAGCAGTCAAGGACATCGAAGCGGCCGACGGATCTCTGCGGAACGTTCAGGAGGCGCTGAAGAATGCCATATTTCTCAAACAGCAACTGAAGTACTTGGAATCACGGCGGCCCAAGAAGGACGCAAATAGTTCCGTGTACAAACGACTGTCCGCTCACATCACGCTGGATTTGCCTGATCTTCCGGATATTTCCGGTGTAGTGCGGGAAACGACTAACCGCGTGGAGCACATGATGTCCCAGGCGAGGAGTTCCTCGTCAGCGAATGGAGTGGGTCCGGCGGAGCTGCAGCGATCCTACACGACACTACATTAGAAGGGGGATTTTGGGTAGACTGTTGAAGGCAAAGCACTGCTTCTGTGATTATTGTTTAGTTTTATTTTGATTTATTTTGACTGACACTGTAGCAATATTGTTAGGACTATTAATTAAAAGTCGTAAATAAAGGTAATTAAGAATAATAAAGTTTTTCTGTTTTTTACCTAATGCCTGCGATTGATTACATATTAGAATCAGACGACATTCGGTTAAATCTGTATGGAGTTAATTCACATGGTGCTCTGCCGTAATTCTGCAAAGTGACGTAAGCGCCATTCAAAATTTCGATATTTTTGGTATATTATGTTTAATATCTGGTGAAAAAATAAGACTGTGGTATTCCTGCTGTATTAGAATGCAAGATCTAGTCGTTATCTATCATCTATGGAAGGAAACTTAGAGGATGAGCGAGAATTTTATGCACAATAACCAAAAAAGGGACAAAAACTATCAATGTCGCTTACGTCACTTTGCAGAATTACGGCAGTGCTGTTCTTAAACTACGTTGTCTCTCTTTTGGTCATCTCTGACCCCTCTCCATCCCGTCGTACCATAGAGAACCCCTTCTTCCCTAACGAGTCTACATAGTTTATGAAAGGATTCTAGTAAGACCAGCACAAAAAAGATAGAGCGATAAAACGATTCGTTCTAGCGTCATCAAATGAAAACTATGGTTAAATGCTCTAAATTTGGTCAAAACAGTTTAAACGCTTTAACTGTTTCAATTTTCTGTCGAAGTCGTCGAAGAACCACTTTTAGAGCTTTCAAAAACACACATTTTCGTGCGCGGAGAATGTTGCTACGTCATTCCATTCAAAAGATTTTGATGATTTTCTAAAAAAAATGCACTTTTTTACTATTTATTTCCTGAGTTACAAAAATAACACCCCTCTTTTTTTTTATATATGTTTCATAACAATATTTCTTCTCTTGAATACTGGCAAAAGATATTTTTTTTATGTTTGCCGCAACCCGTAAGAACACCTTTTCAATAAACTATGATTTTCAACGTTGAAATCATCGTCATCATCAAGGTCATCATCAAACATTTGAAAGCAGTTTTTTCGTTCAAATCAATCATTTCTGCAACGAAAATGGATTCACTGTATTCCACACGAGGAATAGAATACATTGAATACATTTTCGTGGTCATTGTTTTGATTTACAGCGAAAAACCTGCTTTTCTATTTCCAAAAACTGATGACGGATGCTCGAGCCTTGACGAAAAACGCCTGTAACTAATGAACCAAAAGAGATAACGACCGTCTCCGCGCACAAAACGGCGCGTTTTCAAATGTTATACATAAGTGTTTCTTGGACGACTTTGATGAGAAATTAAAACTGAAAAAGTTATAGCCAGAAAACCGGGTTTTCTTGAACCTTAGCTAATTCAGAAAAATATCTCTAGATCGGTCAATTTTGAAGCTACATTAAAACTGTCTTCAGCAAACTTGCTCAAAATTGATAGATCTTCAACTTTTTCGAAGAATGTTGTGGTAACCGAGTTTTTTCTCAAACGGTACAACAACGCGGACACACGTCTTTCCGCTCCTACTAAAGTAGTTCACAGAATGCTCAACCACGGCAGACTCCACTTCGACCAAGCAGATGCAACCATATCCTCTTATCACACAGTGGTGCTCAGGCTGGAGGATACCGCGGGCCAAATTTGCAATTCGGGATCGACCTGCGGGCCGCATAAAACATCGATGCACAAAAACAACAAAAAGAACAATTCTAAACCATATTTATTAAAAATCTGAACTGTTCAGAACTTGTGTAAGGGTCAAACTTTATAATCTATTGCCTTTCGTGGAGTTCATTTTAGATTCATAAGTTTGGTTGAGAAAAACGTTTGAGCTTCAAATTGAAATTCAAACAAACAATTTAGAAGATGCTCCTAGAATTGCCTTGAAGCCACTTCAAGAACTTGTCAAGCAGCCTTTACAAGAATTTCTTTTGAATCGCTCCAAAAAGGTTTGCTGGATTTTCTCCTGAAATTTCTTGTGGAGTTGCTCCAGAAGGTTTTCGAGAAATTTCTTGAAGTTTCTTTTAGTTTTTCTAGAATTCTCTTGGAACACCTCCAAGAACTCCTCTTAGATTTGCCTTTGAAACTGCCCTGAAGTTACTTCAGGAATTCCTTATTAATCGTTTCTAGAAATTTCTCCTACAATAGTTTCCGGATTTTTCCGAAAATTTTACAGGAGTTTCTTGAAGATTTTAGTAAATTCTTTCCATGAGTTTTTTCTAAAGTTAATGAAATACTTCATCATTAAATTTCTTCAAAAATTAGATTTTTAACAACTGTTACCGGAAGTTTCTTCAACATTATCTTCTAAAGTTGCTGCATAAGTTGCTTCAAATTTATTGTTCAAATTTTCCTCAGCCGTTCTAGGCATCTTTTGTGTCTTGATGCAGTTGGTCCTGGAATCTTGTTTGAAATTACTCCTGAAAATTCTCTTTTTGTTGCTCGAGGAATTTATTCTATTTTTTTTTTAAAGAAATTTCTGTTAGAGTGGCACCAGAACATTTTTCTAGGAGATGCTCCTATAATTTCCATGCAGTATCGCCACAACTTTCTCATTGAGTTTCTTGTTCTTCAGGTTTATTTTATCCAGGATGGTTTAAGTTTCTCCATATATTTCGCTTAGAGTTGCTTAAAATTTTTCACCAATAATTTTTCCTGGAGTTTCTCCAAAAATGTATCCAAAAGTTTTTCCACTAGGGCACAGGAGACGCTTTATGAATCTCGCCTTAATTTTTTTTTTCTTTAAGTTCGTTCAGGAGTTTCGCTTGGACAATTCAAATTGGATTCGTAAGTATTGTTTTGAAAAATGCGTGAGTCTTATAATAGAAATTTAAACAAACAGTGAAAATTAAACAATATTGGCAACCAAGTTGAGATTTGTTGAAAATTTTGTCAATAACTTCGTGCTTTGTGTTTTTATCTAGGGGCAAGACAGATACAGCGAGAGTAACTGTGCTATCGAAGTGTTGCTCAGAATTCCTCTGGATGCTCTGGATCACTCTGGTTTTCCCGAAGTGCTGCCTGATACCAGTGAAAAATCGAGCAGTCTTGCCAGATTTTCCGGTTCCTAGCGACGTTTCTGAATGGATCTCAGAGTTGCTCCGGATTTCACAGTGTCTTGCCCCTAGTTCGGAAAGGCGAAATGTGAAATATTTGCTCAGCGTTGCATTGACTGCGCTACGTCAGACTTGTAAACGTTAACAAAAAAAAATGAGGATGTATTTCATCGAAAAGATGTGAAATAAGTGATATGATAGACAGATGATTGGGCTTTGCAATAATGCAGAATATTCTAGTCCGATCCAACGAACTGAGAATATTATCAATATGATGAATATGTAAAAAATCAGAGTTACTTAAAGATAAAAAGTTCTAAATTTTGACGGTACATTGAATGCGAATAATTTGGAAAAGGCTTGCTGAAATAGCTTCATTAGGTATCTAGAGTGAGAACATAACATATTGAGGGGCTTTTGCAATATTTTACAGTTTTACAGTTCAGAACCCAAAAGAGCGACCTAGGGGCAAGACAGATACAGCGAGAGTAACTCTGCTATCGAAGTGTTGCTCAGAATTCCTCTGGATTGCTCTGGATCACTCTGGTTTTCCCGAAGTGCTGCCTGATACCAGTGAAAAATCGAGCAGTCTTGCCCGATTTTCCGGTTCCTAGCGACGTTTCTGAATGGATTCGAGCAAAAAGAGTTACTCAGGATTGCTCAGAGTTGCTCCGGATTTCACAGTGTCTTGCCCCTAGGTACAATCAACGACTTGATATTCACGGACACTTGAATAAATGCCAGAAATTCTAAGGAGTGCATAATACAAATGACTTGGTGCATATTTTTTATGCATTGCAAAGGTTAAAACGGATAAATGAGAAATTATTATTATAAAATAAGCCAAAATGCATATCCAGTTTTCTCCGTGTATACCATTCGACGAATGGTAAATGGCAGTTTTACAATAAAAAATAGTGGTCGTTATGTATCTTAACCATACAATTTTGAGAAAATTTTCATACATTTTTTCGCGAAAAACAGTAGAATGTATTGTCTTTTTATGAGACATTTTTAGGGCATTTTTCAAAAGAAAACAATATATCCTAATGTTTTTTCATTGTTCTTACAATACAAATACAATAAATTGAATGACGTCAAATGAATCGTTGTTACAATAAAAATACAATAATATTTGTTGTTACTTGTAAGCAGTTTTCGCTTATGAAAACCCATAAAATTTATATTTCCCGCATTAACGAGCACTAAAGGCCGCCAGAATGATATGCACATTTTATGATAATAATCAAACACTCTGATGTCTGGTATGTATTGCTTGGCAGCTGTTGATAAGATCTATCATCAATCTTTTCAAATAACTGCCAAATATCACAAGTCAGACCTCAGGTCATATGATCCATACCACATACCACAGAGTCTGTGGTGAGGTCGTACGTCGTACCCTTAAAGATTATGAAATGATCATCATCATCATCATCATCATCATCATCATCATCATCATCATCATCATCATCATCATCATCATCATCATCATCATCATCATCATCATCATCATCATCATCATCATCATCATCATCATCATCATCATCATCATCATCATCATCATCATCATCATCATCATCATCATCATCATCATCATCATCATCATCATCATCATCATCATCATCATCATCATCATCATCATCATCATCATCATCATCATCATCATCATCATCATCATCATCATCATCATCATCATCATCATCATCATCATCATCATCATCATCATCATCATCATCATCATCATCATCATCATCATCATCATCATCATCATCATCATCATCATCATCATCATCATCATCATCATCATCATCATCATCATCATCATCATCATCATCATCATCATCATCATCATCATCATCATCATCATCATCATCATCATCATCATCATCATCATCATCATCATCATCATCATCATCATCATCATCATCATCATCATCATCATCATCATCATCATCATCATCATCATCATCATCATCATCATCATCATCATCATCATCATCATCATCATCATCATCATCATCATCATCATCATCATCATCATCATCATCATCATCATCATCATCATCATCATCATCATCATCATCATCATCATCATCATCATCATCATCATCATCATCATCATCATCATCATCATCATCATCATCATCATCATCATCATCATCATCATCATCATCATCATCATCATCATCATCATCATCATCATCATCATCATCATCATCATCATCATCATCATCATCATCATCATCATCATCATCATCATCATCATCATCATCATCATCATCATCATCATCATCATCATCATCATCATCATCATCATCATCATCATCATCATCATCATCATCATCATCATCATCATCATCATCATCATCATCATCATCATCATCATCATCATCATCATCATCATCATCATCATCATCATCATCATCATCATCATCATCATCATCATCATCATCATCATCATCATCATCATCATCATCATCATCATCATCATCATCATCATCATCATCATCATCATCATCATCATCATCATCATCATCATCATCATCATCATCATCATCATCATCATCATCATCATCATCATCATCATCATCATCATCATCATCATCATCATCATCATCATCATCATCATCATCATCATCATCATCATCATCATCATCATCATCATCATCATCATCATCATCATCATCATCATCATCATCATCATCATCATCATCATCATCATCATCATCATCATCATCATCATCATCATCATCATCATCATCATCATCATCATCATCATCATCATCATCATCATCATCATCATCATCATCATCATCATCATCATCATCATCATCATCATCATCATCATCATCATCATCATCATCATCATCATCATCATCATCATCATCATCATCATCATCATCATCATCATCATCATCATCATCATCATCATCATCATCATCATCATCATCATCATCATCATCATCATCATCATCATCATCATCATCATCATCATCATCATCATCATCATCATCATCATCATCATCATCATCATCATCATCATCATCATCATCATCATCATCATCATCATCATCATCATCATCATCATCATCATCATCATCATCATCATCATCATCATCATCATCATCATCATCATCATCATCATCATCATCATCATCATCATCATCATCATCATCATCATCATCATCATCATCATCATCATCATCATCATCATCATCATCATCATCATCATCATCATCATCATCATCATCATCATCATCATCATCATCATCATCATCATCATCATCATCATCATCATCATCATCATCATCATCATCATCATCATCATCATCATCATCATCATCATCATCATCATCATCATCATCATCATCATCATCATCATCATCATCATCATCATCATCATCATCATCATCATCATCATCATCATCATCATCATCATCATCATCATCATCATCATCATCATCATCATCATCATCATCATCATCATCATCATCATCATCATCATCATCATCATCATCATCATCATCATCATCATCATCATCATCATCATCATCATCATCATCATCATCATCATCATCATCATCATCATCATCATCATCATCATCATCATCATCATCATCATCATCATCATCATCATCATCATCATCATCATCATCATCATCATCATCATCATCATCATCATCATCATCATCATCATCATCATCATCATCATCATCATCATCATCATCATCATCATCATCATCATCATCATCATCATCATCATCATCATCATCATCATCATCATCATCATCATCATCATCATCATCATCATCATCATCATCATCATCATCATCATCATCATCATCATCATCATCATCATCATCATCATCATCATCATCATCATCATCATCATCATCATCATCATCATCATCATCATCATCATCATCATCATCATCATCATCATCATCATCATCATCATCATCATCATCATCATCATCATCATCATCATCATCATCATCATCATCATCATCATCATCATCATCATCATCATCATCATCATCATCATCATCATCATCATCATCATCATCATCATCATCATCATCATCATCATCATCATCATCATCATCATCATCATCATCATCATCATCATCATCATCATCATCATCATCATCATCATCATCATCATCATCATCATCATCATCATCATCATCATCATCATCATCATCATCATCATCATCATCATCATCATCATCATCATCATCATCATCATCATCATCATCATCATCATCATCATCATCATCATCATCATCATCATCATCATCATCATCATCATCATCATCATC
The DNA here is from genome assembly GCF_035046485.1 of Aedes albopictus. NCBI lineage: Eukaryota > Metazoa > Arthropoda > Insecta > Diptera > Culicidae > Aedes > Aedes albopictus. Next base: position 34,281,292 of record NC_085137.1, read on the forward strand.
ATCATCATCATCATCATCATCATCATCATCATCATCATCATCATCATCATCATCATCATCATCATCATCATCATCATCATCATCATCATCATCATCATCATCATCATCATCATCATCATCATCATCATCATCATCATCATCATCATCATCATCATCATCATCATCATCATCATCATCATCATCATCATCATCATCATCATCATCATCATCATCATCATCATCATCATCATCATCATCATCATCATCATCATCATCATCATCATCATCATCATCATCATCATCATCATCATCATCATCATCATCATCATCATCATCATCATCATCATCATCATCATCATCATCATCATCATCATCATCATCATCATCATCATCATCATCATCATCATCATCATCATCATCATCATCATCATCATCATCATCATCATCATCATCATCATCATCATCATCATCATCATCATCATCATCATCATCATCATCATCATCATCATCATCATCATCATCATCATCATCATCATCATCATCATCATCATCATCATCATCATCATCATCATCATCATCATCATCATCATCATCATCATCATCATCATCATCATCATCATCATCATCATCATCATCATCATCATCATCATCATCATCATCATCATCATCATCATCATCATCATCATCATCATCATCATCATCATCATCATCATCATCATCATCATCATCATCATCATCATCATCATCATCATCATCATCATCATCATCATCATCATCATCATCATCATCATCATCATCATCATCATCATCATCATCATCATCATCATCATCATCATCATCATCATCATCATCATCATCATCATCATCATCATCATCATCATCATCATCATCATCATCATCATCATCATCATCATCATCATCATCATCATCATCATCATCATCATCATCATCATCATCATCATCATCATCATCATCATCATCATCATCATCATCATCATCATCATCATCATCATCATCATCATCATCATCATCATCATCATCATCATCATCATCATCATCATCATCATCATCATCATCATCATCATCATCATCATCATCATCATCATCATCATCATCATCATCATCATCATCATCATCATCATCATCATCATCATCATCATCATCATCATCATCATCATCATCATCATCATCATCATCATCATCATCATCATCATCATCATCATCATCATCATCATCATCATCATCATCATCATCATCATCATCATCATCATCATCATCATCATCATCATCATCATCATCATCATCATCATCATCATCATCATCATCATCATCATCATCATCATCATCATCATCATCATCATCATCATCATCCGTGATACATTATAAAAATAAAATTATTTAACTCAAATAAGCTTTTTCTTTTGGTGCGATGTCAAAAGTAAACTGAGAACGAAATATTTTCAATGTTTACTGTGATTGTTGATATAAAATTTCACCCCAACATGATTCTGGGTGTAAGTCCTTCACAGTGTGGTTCAATGGAAACGACCACGTGCTGCATCATGCTAGACACGAAATTTAGATCAAATAAGCCGTGCTATTATAGCTGTCACAGATTTGCAAGCTGTTACCGTGGCAACTCAGGTTGTGGATCAACAAATGCAGTATAATTCATAACGCAACCGAAACGAACCATAATGTAACTGTTTGATACAGAGTTTAAAATTTTCATTTTCAATGAGTGAAATTCAGCGTGAATTTTGAAGATTCTCAACTGAGGGATCAAAATAAAATTCATTTTGGTGAATGAATTTTTTCACCTATTCATTCATTTTTCTGTCACTGACAATTTTCACTGAGAAATAAAACTGGACCGTAACTACCGATTATACTTCCAATTACTTCAAAACTTGTGTAAAGTAGTTAATTAATATATTAATTATGTTCTCTATTTGTCCATTAAGTCGGATTGTGCGTCTGTTAACAGAAATTGGACATTTTACGACGTGCGAAAAAATATTCGTGACAGAGAATTGAATGAAAAAAGAGAGGCATTCAGCTGACAATGAATGTGACCAAACACGAATGAGAAAATGAGAATGTCAATCTTCACTTTCAATCGTCGAATTTTTTACTCTCTGTTGATATAGTGAGGAAAAGTATGCCGTTTTGGCCAGTATAAAGAAAAAAAAAAGTGCTAAAATGCTAAAAGTTGTTTATTTATTGATTGTTTCTTTTTCCTGTTTTTGAATGATTTCTTTCAAATTTACGATACAGATTGTTTCTCAGCTAAGTAATAAATAAAACAACAGTGCACAGCACAGCACTAACAAGGCGCACTTCTAAACATGCTTGCAGTGCAAATCCTTCCGCATTTCATGTTGCAATGTTGAGAGTGAATTCCCGGAATTCCCGTTTCAAGATCACGTTGCCAAAGGGTACCAACGATCTTAATGTGATCGATAGGGTACTGCAATAAATGCGGCTTTATTTGTTTTGATCAACATACCGGTTTATTTATCATCTTATCTTATAGGCATCGTGCGCTGCTAGCAAAGCGCACGATAATAGATCCCATAGTTTCACACTCCCCCACACACGAGCCACTGGCGTAGCCACGGGGGGGGGGGTTAGGGTTAAACCCCCCCCCCCCCCACAGAGCCAAAATTTGTGAAACAAATTTTCAGTATTAAGCGCTTTGCAACGAAAAATTTTTTCGGCTGCGCCGCTATTTTCAAACTAGGAATACAATTGCCCATTACTGTTCACAAAATGTAAGTGTCAAATCAAAAAAGATATCATTGACCGTTGAAAATCCCTCCCAATTTCTGACTACGCCACTGACACGAGCTATCAAAGAACTGCGATGGATTGTCATCAGTACATGATCGGATACACCGGACACACCTGTGTACAACTGGAGCTACAAAATGTCAAAGATGTGATGTAACACAATGCAACAAAATTCTATTTTATATTTTGCTTTATTTATTTTTTTATTGTTGTTTAAAAAAACCTACTACAGGTCGGACTCGATTATCCGGAGTCGGGTTCGGATGTTTCTCAAACGTATATCTGGTGAACGGAACGATCTATAAAGCTGAAATTTTGACATTTTGTCAAGCCAACTTGGATTATTGATCAGTCAAAATTTCAGCTTCCTACAGCATACCGTTTTCGAGATATTACTTTGAGAAGCGCCAGAACCCGACTCCGGATAATCGAGTCCGACCTGTATTTTAGCGCCAGTAAAGGAATCACGAAATTTCGAAACTTGACAATAATTTCTTATTACATATATGTAAGAAACTACTTACTATCCAAGAAACAATTCAGAACCGTTAACAAGTGAGAATTTAACAGAAGCAGCGGCAGTTGAACAAGAATATGTGTTGAACAAAGTGACCAATAAATGTTTCATACATTTCAGTTAATTGAACAAGTAATCAAACAGTAACTTCCAGAAAGTTGTTTAAATTTATTCATCACATTATTTGTTAGGAATATGCATTGAAGGGCTGCAAAACGGTGAGTCGATAAGGAGAGCGTCCAACATAGCTCTGGTCCTCACAAGTTCCTACCTCATGCTTCCACGGGTCAAACGATGACAAAGACCGCCAGCTAAGAGTTGTGTGCTTAGCTGGTAGCGCAGCCTGGGCACTGTTGTCCTTCTGACTTCAGCTAGATTGAGGAGGTACGATCCGAGCGTCTGTTCACCAAGGAGGTGCGGCTCAAACAGCGTCTGTTCTGGCATCCAGCGGCTGAGTATGAAATGCTGTATTGCGTCAGCTATACCTAAGAAGGCAGCCCCTTCAACGCAATGTAGGCAGCGCGGCCCCGGTAAGGTAGCCTGCTGAAAACCTTCAAACACCCAGAAAAGCAATAGTAGAGTAAACGGATTGATTCAACGGCAACAGACCCGGCAAATAATAAAGGACAACGATTGGAAAGTCGGATCTTGGAACGTGAGAACTTTGAATGAACCCGCACGTGTTGGGCTCCTGGCTCGTGAACTGCGGAATGTCGGCGTTAACGTGGCCGCTATCCAGGAGATACGCTGGCCCAAAACTGGAGAACGCGAATTCCGAGCGGTGGATCCCATCGCCAACACTTCATTCAAGTACCACATCTACTACAGCGGCGGCGATAAGGCAGAACGCGGAGTTGGCTTTATAGTGATCGGGAAGCAGATGAAGCGAGTTATTCGGTGGAAGCCGATAAGCGACCGAATCTGTGTGTTGAGGATGAAGGGCAATGTTACAAACGCAATATAATTAATTTTTCAAGATTTTTCATTTATGACGCAGACGGGTCTACCCGACGCAATTATCAGTCTATCTATCACCTCAACATTGTAGGATTAGTCATTACAAGAGACTGTCGCCTCTGTAGAAGTAGACGAAAAGGACAGAGAAAAAATAACAACTGATAAAGATAGGGCCCTAATCTTGACCCTACTGCAACGGGCAAACGCAGGTACCGCACATGATAGAGAAATGCAAATAATATGATAATACGTCATTCTTTTAGACATAGGCCTAGTATATAAGGATGTTTGAAATATATGAAGAGAGGTCAGTTGAAATTTAGTGTTTCATTCAGAAAGTTATCCGTCCCTCGTCAAGACGACTCTTGTTCAAGGTAGTTACCAAACTCTCTAAAGAGGCCAGGACTTCTGCTGCAAGTAACCAGCCCTTAGGTTTTTGGAATCTTACCCAACAAGTTCACTTGGAACTTGTAAAATATTTAATCCAAAACTCCCTCAGTAACCTTACGCTCTCAAACCATTAGAGCAATCGGTCTGAGGCTTAGTGAGGAAAACAATATTTTACAAGAAGAGGTTTCTTCTGTTGATCAAGTTTCACCTCAGACAGTATCGGCACGGTACGTATCCCTTCGCGCGTTTTCCGGCCGAAACATTTGGTGGTTATTCCAGAGAGGAATCCAAAATCGCGAACTCAGTAAAAGTAAAAAGGTGTTGCTGACGCCAGAAGAGCAGCAAGTGAAAAGTCGACGAGAAAAATCCGACGAATATCACAAAAATCACACCGACCACCAGGATCAGGACCAGCATCGTAAAAACTGCGGAAAGGCAACAAATTGAACGTCTTTCCCGGCACGGAGGCAGGTATCTCAAAACTGCGCCGGGGCAATAAAACCCAAGAAAACCTTTAAGATGGCAAAAAAGAGTATCGCTCCTGAAGATTTGTGGAGCTGCGGTGCCTGCGAAGAACCCAACACTTACGATGACTTAGTTGCATGTGATTTATGCGACACTTGGTATCACAAAAAGTGTGCTAGCCTCAAAAATTTACCGGACGACAAAGAAAGCTGGGTATGCATGAATTGTTATAAAAAGAAAATCACCAAGATGGAGCAAGAAGTCGATCACATCAAGAAGACGGAAGACTTGATCAAAAAACTGCAGGGTGAATTGGCACAAATGAAATTGAATTCAGCATCAAACGTGAAGCCAGAAGTAATCGAGAACAAGCAACAAGAAGACTTCCAACGCAACATGTTTTTGTGGAACCAGAAACAAATATTGATGGAGTTACCGCACTTCGACGGTAACCCAAAAGATTGGTCTAAATTTAAAAATGCATTCGATGTCACAACAACTCAAGCCGAGTATTCAAATTTAGACAATCTTTCACGACTGGAAAAAGCGTTGAAAGGGACAGCAGCAAAATCCGTGCAGCCGCTAATGATAAGTGCAAATAATGTTCCACACATTATGCGGAAATTGGAGGAACAATTTGGCCAGGCTTCTATGATTTGCAGAGAGCTGCGAGGAGATTTAGAAAGAATAAAAAAACTCGGCAACAAAACCATTAATGAAATAGCGGATAAGCTAGATTGCTTCATCATAAATATGAACACTTTAAATCGAGCAGATTTATTAACAGATCCGCGATTATTGGAAGAACTCATTTGGAAACTTCCATACAATCTACAAGTGAATTGGGTTGAATACACCCAGAAATATGTGACACAACATCAGAGACAACCTGCATTGACAGAATTAAATACTTGGATTAAACCACACGCTGCCACCCAACTAGCAATGAACAACATGCAAATGTGCACATCGGCACCGGAGAAAAAAGGACGAATGAATGTTCATCACGACAAAAATAGGGAGCAGCCACGAGAACATTGTCGCATATGCAATTCGGCGCACAAAATAGAAGATTGCTATTTTTTTACGAAGCTATGCCCACAAGAAAGAGTCACCAAGGTTTTCAAACTTAAGTTATGTACAAAGTGCCTTAAGCCACATAACTACAAAAAATGCTATTCACAAAAAAAATGCGGAATAGACAATTGTCCTGGTCGACACCATAAACTGCTACATGGAGGATTTGTAAAAACATACAAGGAAAGGCAACCATCGGAAGAAACAATAAAAACAGTCACCGGATCAACACATGCTCATCATAGTCGTGATCAGGTATTCTATCAAATAATACCTATAACTTTGAAAAAACGGACCGATTAGTGTTCATACAAGTGCCTTCCTCGACCCTGGATCATCTTTAACGTTAATCGATAATGAAGTGGCCAAGGAATTGAATCTAAAAGGGTCCAGCGAACCACTCACATTGAAATGGACGAATAATGTATCAAGAGAAGAACGCGACAGCAAACTTGTAAAATTCCAGATAAGCGGAACAACAGATCGATTTTATAGTATGGCTGAAGTGAGAACAGCCGAGGATCTGCATTTACCGATCCAATCCCTCGACTATGATGAACTAGCACAAAAATATTCGTACTTAAGAGATCTGCCTATAAAAAGCTATCTGAAGGAACAACCAAAGTTATTAATTGGATTGAACCATAGCCATTTATTGGTTCCATATGAAACACGTATTGGTGGACCCAATAATCCAATAGCCATCAAGACTTTGTTAGGTTGGTTGATATTCGGGAATATTAGTGAAGTGGTAAAGGCGAAACACCTGATGGTGATTCAAGAAGACACTGAACTATCAGACCTCATCAAAAGACATATTTCTATTGAGGATTTCGGTGTAAAGATCCCGCTGAATTTACCACAGTCGAAAGAAGTGATTAGAGCCAAATATTTAATAGACGAAACGTTGAAACGGAAAGGTGTACGCTATGAAATAGGTCTGCTATGGAAATACGATAATCCAAAGTTCCCGAAAAGCTTCAACAACGCATACAAACGATTAGAAAACATGGAGCGAAAGTTAAAAAACGAGGAAGCAACCAGAGAATGGGCCATTCAAACGATGAAAGATTATATTAACAAAGGATACGCTAGAAAACTCACACCGTCAGAAATTAAAAGTTGGTCCAATGATGCGTATTATCTTCCTCATTTCATAGTAGAGAATAAGAAAAAACTCAGATTAGTTTTCGACGCCGCCGCTAAGATAAATGGAGTATCTTTTAACTCTATGTTACTAGCTGGACCAGATGCTACTACCTCATCATTTGGCATAACGATCAGATTCCGAGAAGGAGCAATTGCAGTGGCGGCCGATATAAAAGAAATGTTTAGTCAGGTCGCCATAAAGAAAGAAGATCAGCGTAAACAATGCTTCTTGTGGAGAAATTGTGATCAAACTCGTAATCCAGAGATTTACTGCATGCAAGTAATGATATTTGGATCAACATGCTCACCGGCATGCGCACAAGCAGTAAAGAACTACAACGCCAGTTTATTCAAGGATTCGAATCCCCAAGCATCTGAAGCAATCATCAAGCAGCACTATGTAGACGACTACATGGACAGTTTTGACTCAATGGACAATGCAATCAAAACAGTTAACGATGTAATCTCTATACATGATCATGCTAGTTTCTTCATTAGAGATTTTGTATCTAACGAACAAACATTGCTTGCATCGTTACCAAGCAATCGCATTAAAACTGGAAAGATACGAGTTCTGAACGACAAAGATTCACAAACTGAAAAAGTACTCGGATTGTACTGGAATACTAAAATGGATTACTTCAGTTTTGAGTTGAATTTTGAGAAGTTACCCTTGGAAGTAAGAAATTCAACACGAAAACCTACTAAACGCGAAGTTCTTTCTTTCATCATGAGTATTTATGACCCGTTGGGACTTATTTCACATCTTACCATTCATGGTAAAATCATAATGCAAGAAATGCATAAGGAGTCTTCCAACTGGGATGAAGACATTTCGGATCATTTGTACAAAAGATGGAAACATTGGCTCAGCCTAATTGAATCTGCAAAAACTATTGTAATCAACAGATGTATTATGGATAAACAAAGCCGGAGATTTGAACTCCATGTGTTTGTTGATGCATCAGAATACGCCTTTTGTGCTACCATATACGTTAGAGGAATTGATAAACTAAATAATACAACAAGTGTAAGATTGCTATCAGCCAAATCAAGAGTAGCACCGATTAGAAAGTTATCAATTCCAAGACTAGAACTTATGGCAGCCATTCTTGGAACCAGATTGGCAGAAACTATCCATAAGGAATTACGGAAAAGGCCGGATAGAACCATATTTTGGTCCGATTCACAAACTGTGCTTTCTTGGATTAATTCAGATCACAGAAACTACAAGCAGTTTGTAGCACATCGCATCGGAGAACTACTTGATACAACAACGATGCTGGCGATATGTTCCTACGGAAATGAATCCAGCTGATGAAGGCACAAAAATGGTGAAAAATTCTAAGTGGATTTCAGGGCCAAAATTTCTTAAGGATCCAGAATCATGTTGGCCAAGCTCCAGATTTTCACGAAATACAACGGAGGAACTTAGAGATGTCACTCTTATGTTTCACACATCGGATGAAGCAGATCTTGACTTTATCGAAGAAATCCGATATTCTCGTTGGGCCAAGTTGCTTAACCGAATGTGCGTGATAAAGAAATTCGTGGACTGGGTCAAAGATAAGAAAAACTTCCAGAAACATATTAGTGATGACGACAGAGAGGTAGCGGAACAAATACTGATACGAAAGGCACAATGGGATGTTTTCACCGAAGAGATGAAAGATTTGACTAAAAACGGTAGGCTGACAATACGCAGCAAAATTGCCTGCCTCACGCCAGCATTAAACGAACGAGGTGTAATGATATTTTGCAGCCGTTTGAGTCAAACGAACATCGTACCAGAAACTACTCGACAACCATTTATACTACCTTATAAACACCACATCACTAGACTCATCATGCAAAGATACCACGAGAAATTTCTGCATCAAACCGATGAAGCAGTTTTGGCAGCAGTGTATCAGAAGTATTGGGTAATTAAGTCTCGGGCACTATTGAAAAATATCAAGAGCAACTGCCAGGTATGCAAGATTAGGAAAGCTATACCTGCACATCCACAAATGGCCGCATTACCTGATTGTCGTTTGAGTCTAATGAATCCCACTTTTACTCATACTGGAGTGGACTACTTCGGACCGATAGAAGTTAGGGTCCATAGATCTGTGGAAAAAAGATGGGGAGTTATATTTACATGCATGACGACTCGGGCAAGTCATATTGAACTTGCAGAAAACATGACTACTGATGCATTTATTATGTGCCTGCGGAATTTCCAGAATAGAAGAGGAAAAATTTCGCATCTCTACAGTGATAACGGCACAAATTTTGTTGGTGCAAACAAACAAATGCAGATATTAATCAAGGAGATAAACGACATCATGGGAGAACGGCAAGCTGCAGCAATGGAAATTAAATGGAGATTTAATCCACCCGTGGCACCCCACTTCGGAGGATCTTGGGAACGACTTATTCGCATAATTAAAAACTGTTTAAATAACATGCTACACGCCAGAAAAGATCGTCTTCCATCAGTCGAAGTATTAAGATCATCACTTATCCAGGCCGAATATATATTGAATTCAAGACCGCTCACCCATATACCATTAGACAATCCTAATGACGAGCCTCTAACTCCTTTTCATTTCTTGATTCTACGTGCAGGCGAATACGTCCCACCACTTTCACTATCCAGCAACAGCCTAAGTAAGCAGGACTATAGGCTTGTTCAACATTATTCACAGTACTTCTGGGATAAATGGAGAAAGGAGTATCTACCTACCATCATTAAAAGAAATAAGTGGACCGACAAGGTGGAACCTATAAAGGTAGATGACATTGTTGTTATCACCGATAAAAGTCTTCCACAAGGTGAATGGTTGAAAGGAAGAGTGGTCAAGGTACACACGGCTCAAGACGGACAAGTGAGATCTGTCGATATAGAAACTTCAAAAGGATCCTATACACGAGCATCGAGTAACGTTGCAATTTTAGATGTGAAAGGTGACTCATCTTCAACGGAAAAAACACCTAAGCAACCCAAGACCACATCTCAACTTGCAAGGTTGCATCATCATCGTGATGAGAAATCGTCATTGAACAGTTGCAAGACAAGAGTAGGATCTTGTTTCGACTCCAAACAACTGATTATAAACCCAGAAAAGGAGATAACCGAGATGGACGAAAATCTTTCCATTATCACGAAAGCTGATATAAACTTTTCCAACTGGGGTAAGCGGCAGAAAATTGACATTGATAAGGTGAAGCAAATAAGAGATAAACTTAATGCTCAAAACTCTTACAAACCCAGAAGAAAGACAAGAATAAGAACACCAATGTGGACCTTCACTATGTTAGCATTCTTCTATCTCATCTGCGCGATATTGGGTTTGGAAACGTCAGGACTGATAGGTTATGATTGCGCTAGTCCCGAGGTCAATATGACCAGTTATTCTTTAACAGATGTTTCATCTTGCCTACCTGCTATTAAGAACTTGTCAATAACCGAAGTTCCCATACAAGTTCTTCAAAGAAGTACCAAAAGTTCGGTAATGGTCTATCAGTGCAAGGTGATCCTCAAAAGATCAATACGATACTGCGGCATGCACTCACACATTTCAGACTACGAGCATAGCTACTCCTACATCGTAAAGGAATTCACTTCTGAAGAATGTAAAACGACACACTTACTAGGAGCATTAGCTCTTACGCATGACAAGCGGATTGGTGAGCTAAAGAGGAATAGTACCACCAGAGGTGAAACATTGATTATTGGCAGTATCCGGTCCAGTTCATGCAGTGGAGGAACTTACAGAACACCGGAATATACATGGACTAACGCACTGGTGTATTACGAATATGAAATTTCACTTTATAATTATGAAGCCATGATTGATACAGAAAATGATCAAATCATTCTCAGACATGGTGTAGTATGTCCATATTCTCATGGCAAATGTTTAGATTCCGAGGATGGGTATTCTACCTGGGATATCAGTTTGAATCAAAGGTGCGAAGATACAGAGTTCGAAGTTATATTCGAAGGATCTGTAAATAAAACAATTAATATCGATACCCAACGAAAGGATAACCCTGCCGTGTATACGTCAATATCAGATTCCCACTTGTTTTCCATTCGAACGAAAGGAACATCGAAAATATGTGGATACCAGGGTTATAAAACTGATCACCCGAGAATATTTATACTAGAATCAGTTGGATTTTCAACACCATTCCATAAGAAACCCACCAATGCCAGGAATCATGATATTTTCACTTACTTTAACTCCAAAATAACACTGGTGGAAAACTACATAGGACAGAAGCTAGATGATGTGTATAATTCAGTAATGGTGGAGATGTGCAAAATTGATAAGGCGCTAATGGAGACGAAACTTACATTAGCCCGACTTAATCCAACTGAATTCGTGAATACCATCATGAAGAGATCAGGATTCACAGCAGTAGTTGCCGGTGAAGTGCTGCATGTTCTCGAATGCAAACCGGTCTATGTCAAACCAATAGAGTCAGAAATATGTTATCAAGAGATTCCGGTGAAGTTTGGGAATCAGACAATGTTTTTAGCACCAGTTACACGTACACTACAATTACGAGGAACCGAGATCGACTGTACACCATTACTTCCGGCCAAATTTCAAATCGGAGGACGCTGGTATACCACTGATGGCAGGATGAGAGAAACAGTTGCACCCCATAAACTCACCAGCGATATCATCACCAAATGGACCTACACTCCTCTACCCAACCTAATGGAAAGTGGAGTATACGACAGTGAAAGTTTACAGAAAATGAAAACCATGATCTACGACCAAGGAGACCGTAGAATAGCATCAAATGTTGTTCACAGACTATTAGCAGGACAAACACCAAACCGACAGGGATTTTATTTTGATGCTTTGGTTTCTGAGAAAATAATCGACAACGTGGTCAACAAATACTGGAGTAAATTGATATCTTGGTCCACATGGATAGGCAATGTAACATCGACAGCTATCGGTCTATATATGATCGGACGATTCTTCAAGTTTATCATCGACACATTGATGCATGGACGCATCCTCTATGAAATATATGGATTCGGCTGGCAACTCCTTGCCTCGTTTTGGGATTCGCTAACTACCTTCTTGACACATCGCAACACCCTCAGAAACATCAACAGGACGGCGACCACTGATTATGATAACATGACCACTGATTATGATAACAAGGCCAACCCAGGACCATCCAGTCCATCCCAGGCAGCAGTGGAAGACAAACCAGATGTACCCGGTGTGCGACTTCCCCCGGGGATGTATCCTCACGTAGTAGTATAACGATTTAAAAAAAAAAATGCTTTTCACATTTTAAACAGATACACAAAACAATCACATATTTAAATACATTTGAAAAATCAGATTTGTTTGAAATACTTTCTCTTTTATCAGATATTGCTTATTATTTGTGTAAATTAGTCCATTTACAGGAGCCGGTGTTACAAACGCAATATAATTAATTTTTCAAGATTTTTCATTTATGACGCAGACGGGTCTACCCGACGCAATTATCAGTCTATCTATCACCTCAACATTGTAGGATTAGTCATTACAAGAGACTGTCGCCTCTGTAGAAGTAGACGAAAAGGACAGAGAAAAAATAACAACTGATAAAGATAGGGCCCTAATCTTGACCCTACTGCAACGGGCAAACGCAGGTACCGCACATGATAGAGAAATGCAAATAATATGATAATACGTCATTCTTTTAGACATAGGCCTAGTATATAAGGATGTTTGAAATATATGAAGAGAGGTCAGTTGAAATTTAGTGTTTCATTCAGAAAGTTATCCGTCCCTCGTCAAGACGACTCTTGTTCAAGGTAGTTACCAAACTCTCTAAAGAGGCCAGGACTTCTGCTGCAAGTAACCAGCCCTTAGGTTTTTGGAATCTTACCCAACAAGTTCACTTGGAACTTGTAAAATATTTAATCCAAAACTCCCTCAGTAACCTTACGCTCTCAAACCATTAGAGCAATCGGTCTGAGGCTTAGTGAGGAAAACAATATTTTACAAGAAGAGGTTTCTTCTGTTGATCAAGTTTCACCTCAGACAGTATCGGCACGGTACGTATCCCTTCGCGCGTTTTCCGGCCGAAACAGGCAAGTTCTTCAACTATAGCCTGATCAGCATCTATGCGCCAACGAACGACAAACCCGATGACATGAAGGATGAGTTCTATGAGAGCCTTGATAAGGCCTACGGAGAGTGCCCAAAACAAGATGTCAAAATAGTCATCGGAGATGCAAATGCGCAGATCGGCAGAGAAAGTTTCTTTCGGCCTGTCATTGGAACGGAAAGCCTTCATTCTGTTACCAACGATAATGGTCTGCGCCTTGTGACATTCGCTGCTGCTAGAGGGATGGCAATCAGCAGTACCTACTTCGCACGTAAGAATATCCGAAAACACACCTGGCGACACCCGAGTGGTGACACTTGCTCCCAGATAGACCACGTGCTGGTCGACGGGCGACATTTCTCGGACGTCATAGATGTGAGGTCCTACAGAGGCCCGAACATCGACTCGGATCATTATCTTGTAGCCGCTAAAATTCGGGCGCGATTATCCAGCGTCACGAGTTCAAGAAACAACAGGACGATGCGTTTCAATATCCAGCGCTTGTCAGCCGAAGGGGTTGCTGCACAGTACCATCAGAAGCTAGACGAGAGGATAGGAGAGACCAACGGATCTGGAGATGTCAACAGCTTGTGGGGAAGTATCCACGAAGCAGTGACAACAACAGCGCAAGAGGTGATTGGTACCGCTCAGCGACGCCAACGTAATGGTTGGTTTGACGAGGACTGCCAACGAGCGACGAACGAAAAGAATGCCGCCAGAAGTCGAATGCTAGTGGCCGGTACCCGGCAGAACAGAGAGCGGTACAGGGTTGCAAGAGCAGAAGAAAAACGAATCCACCGCAGAAAAAAACGGCAACACGAAGAGAGTGTTATTGCTGAAGCGCAGGAAAGTATGGACAGGAACGATATGCGGAGATTTTATGCAACTGTCAATGGCGCGCGGCACAAGACTGCGCCAGTGCCCGCCATGTGCAATGACCGGGAAGGAAATTTGCTGACAGACAAAACAATGGTGGCAGCCAGGTGGAAGGAGCACTTCGAAGATTTGTTGAATGGTAGCAGCGAAGGAGCACCCAGGAATAGGATTAACATAATGGATGACAGTCAAGCAGTGGAACCACCAACACTGGATGAGGTTAAAAAGGCCCTTAAGGAGCTGAAGAACAGCAAGGCTGCTGGGAAGGACGAGATCCCGGTCGAACTTCTTAAGCACGGAAGCGAGCAGCTACATCAATCAATCCACCAGATTATTATAAAGATTTGGGAGGATGAAGAATTGCCCACCAGTTGGTTGGATGGCCTCATATGCCCAATCTACAAGAAAGGGCACAGACTGGAGTGTGCCAATTACAGAGGGATTACCCTTTTAAATTCGGCGTATAAGATACTGTCGCGTGTCCTGTTCAACAGACTGCGACCTCTTGAGGAGTCCTTCGTCGGCGAATACCAGGCTGGTTTTCGTGAGGGCCGATCAACGACGGATCAAATGTTTACCCTGCGGATGATCCTAGATAAATTTCGGGAATATAACTTGCAGACTCACCATCTGTTCATTGATTTTAAAGCAGCGTACGATTCAGTGAAAATAAATGAGCTTTGGCAGATAATGTCAGAACATGGTTTTCCGGCGAAACTAATTAGGCTGATACGCGCAACGCTGGATGGACCAAAATCAAGTATTCGGATCGCGGACGAAGTGTCTACGTCGTTTGTGACCTTGGATGGATTGAAGCAGGGGGATGCTCTTTCAAATTTATTGTTCAACATTGCACTCGAAGGAGCGATTAGGAGGTCAACGTGCAGAGGAATGGCTCTATCATCACACGGTCGCACATGCTCCTCGGTTTTGCGGACGATATTGATCTCATCGGCATCGATCGTAGGGCAGTGGAGGAAGCTTATGCTCCTCTGAAGAGAGAGACAGCGAGGATAGGCTTGACGATTAACTCTACCAAGACGAAGTACATGATAGCGGGTAGAGACAGAAGCAGGCCTAGTGGTGTTAGTGCTGAGGTAGTGATTGATGGGGAAGTGTTTGAAGTTGTTGAAGAATTTGTTTATCTTGGAACACTTGTGACATGTGACAATGACGTTTCCCGTGAAGTGAAAAGGCGTATTGCAGCTGCGAATAGGGCCTTTTACGGATTGCGTAGCCAGCTTAGGTCCCGTAACTTGCAAACGCAAACAAAATTCGCTCTGTATAAGACTCTGATTCTTCACGGTTGCCCTCTACGGTCACGAAGCGTGGACGTTAAAGGAGGTAGACCGAAAAGCTTTTGGAGTTTTTGAGCGCAAAGTGCTGCGGACAATTCTCGGTGGGAAACAAGAAAATGGAGTGTGGCGCAGACGCATGAATCACGAGTTGTACCAAGTGTACGAAGATGCGAATATTGTGAAACGTATAAAATACGGCAGACTTCAGTGGGCTGGACACGTAGTGCGAATGTCGGAAGAAAGAATAGCGAAAACAATATTCAGCAGAGAACCCGGTAGAGGTAGGCGACTTCGTGGGCGGCCGCGAACTCGCTGGCTGCACGCGGTTGAAGAAGATCTACGATCCCTACACGTTCGGGGAAACTGGAGGAACATCGCCCAAGACCGACGAAGATGGTGCTCTACTATACGCTCGGCATTGGAGTAAAGTTACTTTGTAGCCAACAAGGTATCAAGGTAGGTATGCATTGAAGCTCTGATTTAAGCTAAACGCAAATTGTACTGCTAGCGAGACCATTATACAATATTTAATCAAAACTAAGTAACTAAGTCTTTTGGGTGCCTGATTTTGACTAGATAAATAAATATAAAAAAAGAAACCATCAGAATAAAAAAAGCTGTGGCACCATGTAATTCAGCCAACTTTGCGTGACTACTAGTCGACAGAGTTTACTCTGAGAATTAGAACGTGACTCAAAACGTATCTGGATGGCTTACCATATGGTAAACCTTGGCAAAATAAAGCATCTGTTTCTCTTCGAGAAGATTCGCTCGTGCTGCTATAGAGTTATCACACGTTATCCGATGGTGTACCTATACCATTCTTCTCATATTACCTGATCTAGCCTAATGAAGTTTTGTTCAACAGATTGGCGAACTAGAAAGTGAAATACACTCACAGACGACTCGGAAAGATCGCTTGAAAATCAATCGCTCTGATAGATATTCGATCACTCCACTCTCCGCGAATACCTAATATCCAACCATGTGCGTCCATTTGACGATGAGAGACTAAAATCTTCTTCATTACCGCTTGGGCTCCGATCTGAGAACATCAAATCGAAAGGGAACCAAAGCAAGCCTCTCAACCGTGTGGTGTGGTGGATGCTGAGCTGAGCTGAGCGCGAATCACAAGCCGCTGCTGTTGTAGGCAGGGTAGTAGGCCGCATTAGTGCGCGGTGGTGGCCAACTTTAGTTCCACTCGCAACCCGTGCGCGATCAAACGAACAATCGCACATTCTGGCGCGTCTGAACCGTCATCATCGTCCCCGTCGTCCGAGTAGAGAGGTAGAGAGAGTGGCGCAGAAACAGAAAGTTTTGCTCTCAAGTGTCACACGCCGCGCCGGGTTTTGTTTTCTGCTAAAATTCAATGTTGTTAGTGTTTTAGTTGGTGTGGAAGTGTGCAGCAGATGATAATCCCGTTTGGCGTTTAGTTTCCGCGTTATCATCGTGGTCGCGTCGTTAGTTCTGCTCGCGAGGGTATCTCCCGCTCAAATAGTTTCCGCGAGGTGCATCCCTATTAGAACGCCGTCGTCGTCGTCACCGTCGATGTGTGTTGTCCGTGGGCTTTTGTGAAGAAATTACAAGCTGATAAGGGTTGTCAGTGTTTTTACTTTTATCATTATTTGCGAAGAGTTTATCCTCGTAGTGTAGCGTTCCGTGAAAAAGTGCTGATTGTCTAATAAAACGATTAAACAAATCTGCTGTTTAGTGGCGTGTTGGGCTGCTTTCGGCGGAGGTCAGTTTCCTTCAGTGAGCTGGAAGTTAGCCGTTAACCTTGTTTTGTGTGAGTCGTGAACGCAAAAAAAATAGCGTCGTAAACACGTTGTTGTCCAATTGGGCTGGCGGTGGTGTGGTTGTTCGACGGCAAGGTATGTAGGTTATTCTTTATTCTTCTTTGCATGTAATAATAACGTGTAGTAGCCTGGTTTATACGACGGGGTCTCTCGTTGGGACTCAAAGCATGGGGTTCGGTTGTGTGCGAATACCACGCGGAAGCAAGGGCACTGAACTGGGGCAAATTTGGCGACGACGTTCGTCGCTGCGCTAGTGTGTTGGTGCGTTTGTGACCTTATTTTTTGTGGACGTATGTAAATCGTAAAAGAAGCAAAAATACAATAAACCCTATTTTCCCTCTCAGGAGGGTCGTACGAACGCTAACTAAAGACCCATTCATCTGTAGGGTAAGGTAGCGGCGCGTTTAGTAGTAGGAATTCGCGCTGAACACAAAAAATCATAATATGCTAATCAGAGTGTGTGTAATCACCAAAACCAAACCAAAGAATACAAACAACATAATAATCGATGGCATTGATACCTAGAAAAACATATTATTCAGTTTCAAGTTTGAACATAGTGAAGAAAAACCAAATGAGTTGAAGTTTTTTTTTAATATGTGAATCACCGGATTTGTCCTATAGTCTATATATATAAAAATGAGTTTGAAGTCCCTTTGAGGCAACAAAACTCACGAACGGCTGAACCGATCAGGATGACTCTTGCATGGTTAAATTCGTATTCATGGTGGCTGTGTTTATATGTATAAAAAGTTACGAAAATCAACTAGAAAAGTAACCAAATTGATAAAGAACTGATTTTCCATGAGCTGGGAAGGAAATCAACACGACCGAAATAAAATCAATCTAGAGTGCGATGCTATTTCGAGATCAACAGTTGTCAAACCACCACAAGACGGCAAGACAAAGTTTGCCGGGACAGCTAGTTTCTTATATATTAAAAAAAAAAATAAATAAAATGTCGATGTTTTTGTTGACTATGCGAGAGCGAGATTAGCCAGCACGTCACACAATTATCGGCCACTCGGACGAAATTGTGGATTATTTACGAATTGATGTGCAGTGCTATTAGGGCAATGATCAAACTGCGGCCCTCAAGTAAGTTTTGTGCGGCCTACGAACTGCTTTTGAATTGCAATTTGAATTGAATTTGCTGCAAGAATTCTTCAAGAAAAATTTATGTAATATCATAGACAAATCTGGGGGCTTACTTTTTGAATATATTTCTTGTCCATGTCCCTCTGTTTGGGATGCTGGTGGGCCAAGTTTACGTCTAGGTTCTATTGTATTTTAAACTGATGGGTCCAAGATGGGAGAAAATACTGAAGCTGGTGTTTTTGGCCCCGGTATCAGGAAGGCTATACCAATGGGATGCAGTCCCACTGTATTTCAAGCGGAAGTTCAAGCCATTCTATAGTGTGCCAACATTTGTCTGAAAAGAAATTATAGGTTTGCCAAGATCTGTATTTTTTCGGACAGTCAGGCGACAGAAATGCGCTAAAAGCTTTCACGTGTCAATCAAAGCTAGTGTGGGAATGCTTTATTTCTCTGAAGCAATTGGCCAGTAGGAACGAAGTAACTTTATACTGAGTGCCCGGTCATTGTGGAATTCTGGGAAATGAAAACGCCGACAATTTAGCTAGACAGGGTGCGGCATCAAGCTTTGTAGGCCCTGAACCTTTCTGTGGAGTTCCTGAGTGTGCTCTTCGGATGAAATTCAAAACTTGGGAAATGTCCACGGTAGAATCTAATTGGAATGCCACGGATACATCCAAGCAAGCAAAAAGGTTCATGAAACCCAGTGCAGAAAAAGCCAGGTCCATACTGAATCTAAACAAAAGAGATCTCAGGGTAATTACCGGTCTGATGACTGGCCACTGCCCGAGTAAATATCATCTAAGTAAGATTGGAAAAATCCAATCCTCCGAGTGTCGTTTCTGTCAAACGGAAAACGAAACTGCCAAGCATTTACTCTGCAACTGCGGAGTGCTGTACCATCACAGATTGGCGATATCTGGTAAAGGGTTTCTAGAGCCCTTGAAAATTTGGAGAAGTAATCCCAACAGGGTAATAAACTTTACAAAACGAGTTGTGCCTAGTTGGGATCAGGTGTTACATCAACCATCAACATCAATCAAATATGGGTCATACCACAATACAGGTACTCTTCGATATAACGTACAAAAAAGTTATCTCTTTGTACGTTATATCGAAGCAAAATGTACGTTATATCGAATTCGCTATATCGAGGGTACGCTATATCGAGGGTACGTTATATCGAAGTAATCTTGATTTATCGACTGTAAAGTTTTCTATCAAATATGGTTTGGCTTGCAGTCCCTCAAATCAAAAGGAAACAGAGGTTATCTATTTTCCGACGTTTCGGCGCAATGTATTTTGCCTTCTTCTTGGGATCATAGAGTTCTGTTTTTTGTCATTGTCTGTTTAATTTCTACATAAAATTGTTCTATTTTTGTTCGTCGCATCACGTTGAAGTTCAAGTTCACTCACTGCTTCGGTAGACTGTCTACCGAAGCAGTGAGTGAACTTGAACTTCAACGTGATGCGACGAACAAAAATAGGACAATTTTATGTAGAAATTAAACAGACAATGACAAAAAACAGAACTCTATGATCCCAAGAAGAAGGCAAAATACATTGCGCCGAAACGTCGGAAAATAGATAACCTCTGTTTCCTTTTGGTTATATCGAAGAATACCTGTATTCCTAAATAATGGACGCAGTGGTTAAAAGGCTATACAGATGAGGAAACAACTTTTTTTAAGTTTATTCATAAAATTAAAGAAATTATAAATTATATATTTCCTTCAGAAAACTGTTCAAAAAATTCGTCTACATTGTTTACCTACAATGCTTTTTGAAAGAAGGTGTTGCCAAAAGTTGCTTTCGGAATTCCACTAAAATTTCAGGGATTGGGCAAAATTTACCTTGCGATATTTCCATAAAGTTTTACAAAAAATGGCTAAGATGAACTAACTGAGAAAACTCCTGAGACTTTTTCCAAAAACGTAGGATTATTCGCCAATTGTTGGACGGTTAGTACGGATATTTTTGTTTTCATTTGTCTTTCCGTACATAATTGGGTTCTTTAGGGGTATCAAGATTATTTCATAATCAGATTCTCCGCCCAAAAATTAGTCGAAATCCAAAATTTCATAATTTTTGGAGTCCAGGAACTATTTTTAAAATGCATTTAAAGTTTGTATGGGGATTTTTTTTTGTTCGGGTAGAACTGTCATTTTATCGATTGAACTGTCATTTTATCCACAAAAATTAAAACTGTTTTGTTATTTTAATTATCAAAATAAAGGTATTGAAATCCAATAAAATCACGTTATACTCAGAAAAATGAGCTCTTTCGATTAGGCTATAGAAAAAAGCATTATTTTATTCACTAAACAACCCAATTCCACTGTATAGTTGAAAAATATCCAGTGAACGTCTACATAAACTCACTTCTAATACTTCCCATTGATGTTAGATCCCCTTAAATTCCATTTTCTAAGGGAAAATTTGGGTCTCCAGTTAGCCTAGTGGTTAAGGCAATGGATCGCCAATCCGGAGACGGCGGGTTCGATTCCCGTTCCGGTCGGGAAAATTTTCTCAACTCCCTGGGCATAGAGTATCATTGTGCTTGCCTCACAATATACAAATTCATGCAATGGCAGGCAAAGAAAGCCCTTCAATTAATAACTGTGGAAGTGCGCAAAGAACACTAAGTTGAAGCGAGGCAGGCCAAGTCCCAGTGCGGACGTAGAGCCAGAAAGAAGAAGAAGAAGAAGAAGGGAAAATTTGTATCGGAAGTCTGTTGAATGCTTCGTTAAAGTAGCACATCCTGATTTTGTTCGATTCTCGCTTATTGTTGAACGGCCCAAGCTTGTCGCGATTGATGACGTATAACCCGACATATGCCTGTTATTGACCTGTTTTATTTTGGCCACCAAACTCAACATAGACCCAACAGTAAAGTGGCTCACACTCACACATAGGGTCTTGTACCATTTGGGCAGGTGTTCCTATTTTGGGCACTTGCCGCTATAACTAAGTCAATTTCTAACCGATTGGTTTGAAATTTTGTCCAGAATTGGGCACGTACAGTATCTAACTCTGTACATAAATTCAAATCAATCGGTTTGAAATTGACTTAGTTATAGCGACAATTGCCCAAAATAGGTACACCTGCCCAAATGGTACAATACCCTATATGAAAAACCAAAAATTCGAAAAAATCCAAGTCTTCCAAAATCAGTTGTTTAAGACTCCCAGAAGCTACGTTCAAAGTTTGAAAGAAATTGTTCAAGTCTAAGAGCGCGCTCATGACTATATGTCAAACAACTTTGTCCAAGACCGCAAAGTGATCCGACGCTTGTGAAAAAAGTTATACCCTAGGCAAAATGAGGCGAAGCATTGGGATTTCATTATTGGTATTATTCCTTTACATGTACTGGAAAAACATCGATAAAGTTTTGGCTTACTTTATCTAGGGTATACCTTTTTTTAACAGGTGTCGGATAATTTTGCAGTCTTCGACTAAGTTGTTTGGCATATAGTCATCCACAAAAAAGTTATGATGGATTAGCACTTTCAGGATCTTTCTCGAAAAATGTAAATTTTTCAGATCCATGTCATTAAATTTTATTTTTTTCTACTTTTGTTCTTTAGTTATCTATAATAAGATATATTAGGGCCCATTTAGATTAAAGGAAGAACACACTCAGTATTTTTTGTGCGGTATTGTAAATTTGACTCATTTTCAAGCATTAATATATTATGAATTTCAAATAACTTAACGTACATATGTACAGATTTAACCAATAATTTACCCATCTGTACATATACACGTTGAGTTTTTTGAAATTCATAATTGACCAAACGGATTGGTATTACCGAAAATTTGCACTTTGAGTGAGTCATTAATATATTGTTGATAATCGCTCAAAATTTCATTCAATTCGTTTCACTGGTCTCCGAGATATTACAGCTCAAAAATTAGTTGTCTAAAAAATAGTGTTTTACGAAAACTGTTCTAGCTTCGCGACAGATTATCCAATCGAGCTCAAATTTGTATATAATAGGTTGACAAACAGTCAAAATTTGAGAATTTTTGATGCACTCTATGAAAAGTTACAGCATGTTGAACTTTTTTGTGAGAGAAATAGTTATTTATGTAACGAGTTGCAAAAAGTTGATTTTTTCAGCACGAGTCGTACATTTATACAACGAGGCTCGCCGAGTTGGATAAATACGAAGAGTGCTGAAAAAATCGAGTTTTGCAACGAGTTCCATACAAAATTTTATGCAATGATTTTTTCATAATGCAACTCATTTGAGTTGCATAATATTCATTATGCATTATGAACATTATACAACTATTTTTCATTATGCAACTCATTTCAGTTGCATAATGAACCAGTTCGGGTAAAATAGCCATTATGATACCAAATTGAGTTAGATAAAATGTAAATCATGATACTGAATTGCATAAAAAAGTTACCCATCTCAAACATTTTAGCCACCCCCTGTAGCTTCTGTGAGTCTAAAACAACTAATTTTGGAGGTAAGACTTGAAATTTTTCGAATTTTTGGGTTTTCATATTGTGGACCACCACAGTAATCCGATGATGGTTTAACATTCAATACAATTTGACCCGACATCCGAAAATTTTTCAATCGGGTGGAATTTTTCCGGGTCTCTCGTATTTTGTACCTAGTACCTAGTACCAAGGACCTCTTTAACCCCCTTGAACACCCTTGAAACGCCCCTAAAATCCCTTGAAAACCTCTGGATCGCTCCTGAAGCCCCCTTTAGCGCCCTTGGAATAACCTGAAACACTCCTGGGCCCCCTTATCTGTCTCAATCTCTCTGGAACAGCCCTGGAACGCCCTTGAAATCCCTCGAAAACCTCTGGAACGTTTCTGAAACCCTCTGTAACATCCCTGGAAGGAAGCTGAAACTGCTTGAAATGCACGATTAGAAGTGAAGGTGAAGAATAAATCTGGCAGTCATGATAACAGTTCAGGTTATACCAGTGTTCAGCAATTTGATCATGGATACATAATGAAAGTGAAATAAAAAAAAAAAAATACAATGAAAATGTTCCAGTTGTTGTAACAAAAGTGTGACTTTGATATTTGTGGTCGATTGCCAGTAAGGCTTATTTCGTAACAGCAATTTCTTAAAATTAGTCTTACGAATTGTGCAGTTTTCGTATCATGTATAATTTTGTAACTAAATTGGTGTAACATCGTTGCAAACATGTACACTACCCATCATAAGTATAGATTCACGAAAAGTATGGCAAAAATTGTGGGGTCTCGTAGCCATGCGGTTAGGGTCACCAAGCTTCTAATCGCACCATGCTGTGGGGTGGAGGGTTCGATTCCCGCTCCGGGCGATGAAACTTTTCATGAGAACAGTTTTTTCTCCGTATCCACTGATGCATGCTCCGTGTGTCCCTAGTCTAGTGTTATGTTTCGTTCAGTCTGTACCGTCTGTACAGCCTCTGGCTGAAGACGGTATCCGTGCCTTTTTTTGAAATGGCATCATCCTGATTCACCGCTACATATAGGCCTAATCAGAAAACGTTTAATATCAACTGATTTTTGGGCCTTTGACAGTTCTCCTATGAAAATGACATTTCAGCGTTTGCGTCTTTGTTCGGCAGTTGTAAACAGTGACATACACGGACCTGTGAACTGAAAAGGCCTATATCTCTAAAACCAGAATACCTACAAAAATGCCACCTTCAGAAAAGTCGTTACTTTTCTGAGCATATTCGCATAGTTGACGTAAGCGCCATTGTAGTTTTCAACACACTTGAAATTTTGGCAATGCATTATTCGAAGTTCATTATATTTTCCACGTTAACATCTAATTAAAGGTTAGATCTTGTGTTGTATTCAATAAAACTGGTCACATATAAGCAGATGCGTATGCTGACCTTATCAATGGGCAGTTTTGGGCTTCTGAATAACTTTGCTGAAGACATTACCTTTTTGGAGATATCGAGGTGAGTCGATGTGATGCAATATTGTTGCAATACTTTTTGTGATTCTATACTTATGACGGGTAACGTTTACGCATCTACATCATTAAATATTAAGAGAGAATTACTCAAGTTCGATTCATAATAAACTTTTAGAAACTGTACAACATTTGGGTAATGTTCAACAATTGGTGAATCACCCTAATTAAGAATAGCCACCATTATTGGAAACTTGGTTGTATAATTTACAAGTTACAAATCCAGTTTGTGATAAAACCTTCAGTTATTTGGAGATATTCGTTTGAATTTTATCTAGATTCCTTCCTCTTCAGTGGTTTTTCTGTCTATCTTTCTTTAATTGACTAAGAGTTCTTACAGACAATTCTAGACGAGCATTTGAAAAGGGCCTATCTGCTTTTTGTAAACAAATATGTTTCTGTCTCTGTAGGGCCCATCTGCATCCACCCACGCACATCAACACCCTTAACAGATAGCTTGAAGAACTCTCTTTCTGATAAGGGTGTTGATGTGCGTGGGTGGATGCAGATAGGCCCTATAGAGGCAAATACATGTTTGTTTACGCAAAGCAGATAGGCCCTTTTCAAATGTTCGTCTAGAATCAAAATAAACCAAAGAATCGCTTCAGAATTTAAAAAAAACGTTGGAAGTTTTCTATTTTGCGAAATTCCCTCCAAAAACCCTAAAATTACAAAATAGTTCTCGAAGAGTTCCTCGAGAGTGACTCCAGAAACCTTAAAAAAATCACTATTAGTTTGGTTTTTCTCATTGACTCCATTTTTCCAGTTGAAATAAAAGCTCTACATACAGCCAGGTTTTTTACGCGGGGGATACAATTCAAAACCATTTGTCAACGAATCATGCAAAAATAAGACGATGAAAAAAATAGTGTAAATAAAAACCGCATAAAAAGGCTTGACTGTAATTCCTGGTTTCCAGAAAATAGTTAACAATCTATTTTAACTTTTCGATCTTGTTCAATACTATAAAACATCAAACGAATGTGTGGAATGCTGCAATTCGTTGACAAAAAACTCTGGAATGACTTGCGGCCCGCAGACACTTTCCAAAGTTCAATTTTGGCCCGCGAATATTGTCAGGCTGAGGATTACTGTATTATTGCATTGCATCCATCTTGTACCGACTTTTAGAATCCTCTAAGCTGAATTGCGATGAGCAAAACGATTGTTCCCTATGTCCATACCCCCCTACATCCAACCCTGCTCACACTGATCGAACTGGATCCGTTTTCGCTGCATTTCCGCTTCAATTTCCAAAGTGTTCTAAGCCGAAAATATCTCCTGCCGCGTGCCCATGACACGCACTACATAAGTCTTAATACTACAGCTGTGTTCATAAAAATAGCAGTGAAAGCCGTTTTCCATACAAAATGACCAACTTTGGCATTGCTGTAACTTTGTTCTCCTATGAGCGATTGAGCTAAAAATTTGACAGCGAACTACAAATACGGTGAATGTTGTAATAGCAAAATATATGAATTTTCAAAGTACCGTCGTTGGGGGTGAGAATGGGAAAAGGATACTCAAAGATTGTTTGTTAAATAACAAATGCAATTGAAGTCGGAATAACTTTTTATTTGGTATGTATACTCTTTTATGTGGTAATGATAGTTTAGCAAGAAAGTATCACATTATATGAATTGCTTACTAAACTACAAATGATTGAAAATTGACCCAATCACCCCTTAGAGGGGGTGAGAATGGGTCAAAGTATTCGTAGTTGCCTATCTAAGAATATAAATTAATTTTATTGATCGTATCTAGTAAAACTACTTAAAATACAATGTAATCATGACGAATGAAAACTTAGGTAATTTCAAACGATGATCAATTCACCTAAAAGGGCTAATACAACCGAAAAAATGTTTGAAATTTGATAAAATAACGTTTGTATGTTGTATCGTCATTTTAGCCACCATAATCATCATTATTTAAAGTTTCAACCTCCATGAGAGGAGAGGGGGGGATTACAATGAGGGAGGGACGCATTAAAATATTGATTGAAAAAAAAACATGATATTTTTAGTATACTACATAAGAAATGTTTAACCAAACCCTCCGTTATAAACTTTTATGTACATGATCATTGGCCTCTATATTGCCAAAGCAAATCACTCTCAAGATAGAGGGTCGTTCAAATATTATGTTACACAACATTTCACATTATTAGACCCTCTCTCGCAATAACATTTAAACGGATTTTTTTAAATAAATTTTATATGAGTTCTAGCACAACGGTAGACTTATTCTTCTTTCATTAGTATTTTTACGTATTTTATGAATGATCCTTATATGGCACTCTTAATTCATAAAGTTCAAATTAAATATGTAATCAATAAGCAATCTCGTATGTCACAATTCGACGTTCGTTCGCTTTCCGACTTTGTGCTATATTACAGGTTAACCGTTAACTGGTTAAAATTTTATAGCCCCGGTATTTCCTGGATCCCACTACCTTACCACGATATTTACTTAAAATTTCAAAAATGAGTGGAGATGAAGAACGCTATTAAGTCTATTTTGTTGGCTTTCGATATTGCAGTACACTAAAGGCTAGACGATTAATAGAGGAGCTGTCCAAACGCATGGGTTTATTGTTATAAATGATTTTAGGCACTAAACGTATGAATACACCCGCTTGACACTTCTTCGACATATTTTCGAAAAAAGCGTGCTTTTATGAAGATACGGTAAACATGGCACCTCTTTAACGTCAAATGGGGACTGTATAACAAGTTGAACTAAACTAAACTTAACTAAAAGGTTATGTGCACTCGATAACTTGCTTGACCCAATCTCACCCCCATTCTTAATATTTAGACATAGGGTCGAAAATATTGAATTTTTTAATAAAAAGTGCATTGGCAGCCCACTTTTTTCGTTGCATCAACCAGGTAATACCTACAGCTAACCACTTATAAGAAAATTTATGGTTAGGTGCTTCTGTGAAACATTGCGAAGGAGATTTAAACATTATCTTGTAACCCAGGCGGAAACTGTTTGAATAGCGTACAAAAATATTTCTTGCTTCTTCAAGGTAAAGCTACTTTTCAATTTATTTACACTGCTATTATTTTGAACGATTTCACATAGTGTTTAACTTTTTTCAACGTGCTTTGAAAATTCTCAGATTTTGCTATTACAATATTCACCATATTTGTAGTTTGCTGTCAAATTTTCAGCTCAATCGCTCATAGGAGAACAAAGTTACAGCATGCCAAAGTTGATCATTTTGTATGGAAAACGGCTATCACTGCTATTTTTATGAACACAGCTGTAGGAGTGACTACGCCAGTAACGAAAACGCACGCTTATCACAACAGGAGGCACTATTCCTAAAACAATCTTTGAAGAAATTGATTGATATAGAAACTCTGTGGAAGAATCCTTAAAAACATCTAAAAATGCAATCTTTGATGAAATTGAAAGAATTCCTAGAGAAATTTCCAGAGGAATTACTGGATGAAACCATACAGGAATTCCAGAAGGAATCCCGTAAATGATTTCTGTAAAAACGTGCCTGGATAAATCCCTTGAGTAAATTCTGAGGGAACTGGAGAAATTTTTAATACAATATCTGATTCCCTGTTGAAATTCTAGATGAAAATCGCTGGAGAAATTTACGGAGAAACTCGTGAAAACATTTTTGGGAGAATATCTGAAAACTGAAATGATTCCTGGAGAATGAATTCTAGGTGAATTCCCAGCACGAACTTCTAGAAGAGTCCCTGTAGGAGTTCCGAATAGATATTCGTGTAGGAATACCAAGAAGAAATCCTAGAGGAATCTCAAGAGCAACATCCGAATTAATTAGTAGAAGCCCTATAGGGAAATCTATAGAGGAATCATGGAGAAATCTTCAGAGTCATTCCTGGATAAATTGTTTGAGTTTTTATTGGAGAATCAGCTGATTGCATCGAGTTAGAATTTTTTGAAGAAATCCTTAGAGGGATCTCCGGAAACATCTCTGGATGAACCTCCAGTACAGTTTATGGAGGAATCTCATCAGAACTTCCTGAAAGAATCAATGCTTAGGAAAAAACCCTAGAAGGAAATTCCTCGATAAATCTACGGAGTAATTCTATGAGGAATTATTGGAAAAATCCCTATTGAAATGTCTGGATACGTTCCTAGAGGTTGAAGTTCCTGGAAAAAATCATGCAGGAATACCAGCAGAAATTTCTGGAAGAATCTCAGCAAAAGTTTGCACCAAGAATTTCTTGGAGATATCGTTGAAAAACCTGGAGAAATCCCAGCAGGACATTTTGGAGAAATTCTTGAAAGAAGTCCGGCAGCAACTCCTGAAGTAGCTCCAGTATAAATTTCTGGAACATTTCTCCAGCAAGTATTCCTGGAGAAATCCCTAGAGGCATCTCTGGAAAGGAGAAGAAAATTTTGCATTTTTTATTTTTTCATATTGAGACGAGATTCAGGGGGCACTTACCCCTCTTTTATCTAGCTCTTTCTTGTGTTTATCAAAGGGAATGAGCGAGAAAAAAGAAAAAAAAACTGCGCATGCTAGTGAATTACGAGATCCAATACAGTGCAAACAATGTATGTATACATATTGAGATATTTGACTTCAATTTTTCAGCTAGGCGAAGGAAATGTAAATTTTTGAAATTACAGCGTTGACCGGCTAAAATAGGTGTTGGTAGGTGTTGTTCAAAATTCATTTATACGCACCTAAAACTTAAACCACTAAACGCACCCCAAAAGCATGCAAAAATAATCTCGTCCAACCACGGGACTTTTATTTTAGAAACGGAGAGATGAAAAACGATCGTATGATTTTTGTTGTTATACTCTCCCCCTCGTCAGCCCGGCAGGCGGCATGTTTGCGTCTTTCCGCACAAAGCGCAGTCAGCCAACTCACTCGCTCATTATGCCACGCCACGCCATGAGAAATCGCATCACAATCGTCGTCGTCGTAGTCGTCGTCGTGACTATAGCGCTACTACATACTAACAACAGTATTCGTGCTCCGCTCACTGACTGTTTTCCCTTGTTGGAATTTACATATGATTTTTTGCCGGTCGAAACGAAACGGAACATGCAACTTGTGATAAAATATGGAGCAAAACATAGCTCCGAAAAATGCGTCAAAGAGTTGAAGTGTGATCATAGCTTTCTGAAATTGTGTAAATACCTACCAGATGTATGGAGACACTCCTTTCCTATCCTAGCGTTAGCCATATAGTAAAAATCCCAACTGAAGAACACATTATTCTTCCATCACCAAACCGCGGCAACTCACCCACGTTCCCAGCGTAATGCTTATTTTGAGCTCTGGGACACACGATCGACACAAATTTCATTTCTCAAATAAATAACTCGTTGTTTCTCGGTGGATGGCGAGCAGATTTACGTGCTAAGCGACCCGAGTAGAGAAAAATTCGAGAGCAAGTTCAAGTTTTTATTGGAATTTAACAAATGGGTTACAAAAATTGCTGGGCATTTGTTGATTAAGAAAGTAGTATTGTTTTATTGAAAGAAAAATAACAAAACGAACAATATGTATCAGTATCAGTACTTCAATTAATTATTGCCTAGCGATAAACGTCTACAATTATGCTATGTTCTTGAATTTTTTTAGATATAGCTTATTATGTATAATATACATAAATATCTATACTTTTATATAAATTATGGTTTCTGACAGATAATTTTAATCAAATGTTCAACAAAAATTGCTTCTGCATGTTTGAATATTCATTATTCATTGTTTATGTACACAGATAAAATAAATGAGATTTACACATCATGTAAACTTCATTTTAGTCATGTAAACTAAGTGTTGTGATGGTTTACATGATATATTATGTAAATTTGTGTTATATGTCATGTAAATACTCAAAGTCATGCGGAATTACATGACATATAATGGAAGTTTACATGCTATTTTGTGACTTTTTCATGATATGTCATGCAGACTTCTGTGTTATCCCACGCTCCAAACATGTTCATCATATGTCACATAATTTTTCACTCTTTTTTCAATCTGTGTACTCTACTCTACACGCACTCTTTATAAAAATTATACATGAATGATTTGTGTTGTGGGTAATCATGTATTTCCAACGCACTATCAATGTTATCTCAAAATAGAAAATGTGGATTTCGATTACATTTAAGGTCTTTCAGGAAATCACAACTTGTCCAAAAAAAGAACGGCAACAATCGGTGCTTGAATCATCTATTTTTGAAATAAGATTAACATGGGGGCATAGGACAAAGAAGAATGCCCGTAGCGCACTACTTGTTTATAAAAAGGGTAAACATATAAAATTTGAATATCATACATGATGTCATATCATTATTTAAAAGTTGCAGCGAAATCTGATATATTTGCATCACTTGTTATCCACTTTTACTCGGGTAGCATCAATATGTTCGCAACACACGTGGTGGTTGTTGTCGGTCGGTTGATATTCACTGCCTCCGGTGGTCGTGCCAGGAATACCACATCAACTAAAACCTCTTGTGATGAATCTTTTTTTTTGCATTCATCTTAGCTTTGCTTTCTGTTATGGCGTGATGCAGAAATGCATCAGCGAATCGGAAAAATCCGATCGGATTTGGTATTTGCACCTACTAAACAGTTACTTGATATGCATGGGTTGGTTCGTTGCCAGCGGCGGCGATGACAGTTGTCATCGGTTATTATTTTCGCATCAAGAGTGTCCGATAGGGTGTGGCTTAAATGAGTAAGGGTGTAGAAATCAGAGGTGCTTTTATGCATCTAAATATTAGTGAACCTTCACAGAATCTTCATTAACAAGAAAACTTGATCGTGTTATTGTTTTTTACCTTCCGCTATTTTCTTTCGCAATTTTTGCCTTTATTAATAACACTAGTTTACAAAATAAATCGAAAGTCGTGAACTTCTGTCAACGAACAAAATTTTTGAAGCTCAATTTAGCACTGATTTCGAAACCGTGCTTCAAAAAATTTTAAGTGGAGCAGTTTTTGAGTATTAGCTCAATATCGAGTTTTACAACTTTTATAAATATGAAATTTACTAAAATTCAAATATCTTGCGTTTTGTTGAACCAATTCCAAATCTTTTTCCATAAATTAAAAGCTGAAAACAATACCATTAGATCATCTGAATGCATGTTTTGCGTCAGATTGATGAAATTCAAGATATTGGCGAGTTTTGGGGACGATCTCCTTAAATTTTAGCAAAATTTCCAAAAATATATGAAGAAATGTATTTTTTTCAATAAGAGAAAAATGATTTAAAAATTCTTTCGCAACGTTTATTTGACATATCATATGTAGGCGAGTCACAGTAAAACATTCAGCTCAAACGGAGCATTGATTACGGAGAATGAGATGTGTGAAGTGAACGACTTTGCTTAAAAATAGAACAAAAATCGATTTCAAATCATCAACCTTGTATGGAAAGTCGAAAAAATTTCCGCTCTACTGTAATTTTTTTCCTTCACATTTTCGAACTCAGGGCATGATTCTACACCAAAAATGATCATCAGCTTACCGAGTTCAAAAATGCTGTAAACTAGTGTAATTATTTAGGTACCCATAACTATTTCAACCGTTTCGTGATTTAGTCCTATCAATTTTTACGCCCATTATCGTAGTTGTATATATTTTTGGTGACGCTTGCTTCTTTCCATTATGGGCAGTAACTAGGTAAAAGTATTGTAATTAATTAATAATGCCAGAATAAATACATTCGACTTCTTTCTAATGGTTTTATGTTCCCACAAAAATCTACCCTGCGTCTGTTCAACTTAGTGTTCTTCGAGCATTTCCACATTGAAAGGCTTTCTGTGCCTGCCACTGCAGTGCACTGCTTGAAAAATTCGACAATGATTTTTCATAAGGGCCTAACTGACTTGATAGATTGCTTGATAATTATTGTTTAGTAAGCACAATGTTACACGAGAAAATTTCCTGACCGGAATCGAAATCGAACCCATCTTCTACAGATTTGTGATTCAAAGCCTTATCCACTAGGCTAGATGAAAAACTTAAAATTCTCAAAATAATCCAGGAATTTTCCTCGAATATACATTGCATTTATTCCACAAATTTCTCATGACGTTCCACTGTTCTATATTTATCATAATCGGATTTTTATGTAGGAAATGATTAAACCCTTGCAGTTATTATGTTCAAAATAGTCGTGTGCGCCGAAGCAGTTTTCACCGGTGGCGGCATTTATAGCAATTTCAGGCAGCGGCGGCGACGATGCCGGCCGATTCCTTCCTTGTGATTTGGGGAATACTTGAATACTTCACAAATTCCTCTAGGGAAATTGTTTCATAGAATTGTATCTACTAATTCCATTCAGACATTGTGCAAGGAGTTCTTTCACGAACTCCTCCATAAGTATCTCCAGGCATTGGCGGATACAAAGGGGGGCAAGAGGGGGCACTTGACCCCCCTAACTATAAATTTCTGTTTAAATACGCCAAAAAATGTTTCAGAAAAATTAACAAAATAAATTGAATTAATTTGCGCCAGCAAATTTCACTAGATACGCCAAAAAATGTTTCAGAAAAATTAACAAAATAAATTGAATCTATTTGGCGCCAGCAAATTTCACTAGATACGCCAAAAAGTGTTTCAGAAAAATTAACAAAATAGATAGAATCACTTGGGCGCCTGAAAGTTGAACTAGATTTGCCAAAGTAGTTTTTTCAACTTAAAGAAATATTTGATTTTGGGTCGGCAGGTGTTCATCAATGGTTTGTTTCAAATCATCCTTCAAAAATTCATTAAGAGATTTATTCAAGAATACCTCTAGTACCTTTGTCTGCAATTTCCGCGCGGATTCTCGAAGAATTTTGCTGAGGGATTCCTTCGGGAACTTCTTCATGGTTTAATTCAGAGATTTCACAAGGATGTCCATTAGAAATACCTTCAGAGATTTTCTCAGAAAATTCTCCAGGATTTTTCCTTACATTTTCCAAAAAAAAAACGCATAAAATTCTTATAGAAATTCCTCAAAAGACCTCTCAAAAGTTTTTTTCTACCCGTTTTGTTCCGGTCGCTAGCGAGCCACCGGGGTGTTTTCATACACCGCACCAGCAGGAGAGTATTCCTTAGGACCTTACGTCACCTGACAGCTCAGGACCTTATCTCGTCAAAACAATTAATCAGCACTTCAAACGATCCAGGTGCATCTGCAAAGAATCAAATTAATTTGCTTACCTCTTCATCTTTATTCATATAGCTATTGTTTAGTAGATCTGGCATTTTCGGATAGGTGAACAAGCAAACCTAATATATAAAAATCAGCCGCATTCACATTATTGTTTGCAATATCTGTCGTTTTAAAATTTATTGCATGTGAATTTGAATAAGATAAGGGGAACAATAAAATTTTATGAATGATTATAGGGTAGATGGGTATATATATGGAAATAAACAGATGAAATCGAACAACCTTCCTTGCGTTCCTCTATCCTTCTCGAAAGAGCCTCTACACCTCTGTTGGGGGTATTAAGCCTCTGTATCCAATTAACTGAACATGGACAATCTCAGGAGTTCCTCCAGGTTTTCTTCAGAGCGTTCTCCAGGAGCTCCTCCAACGATTGTTTCTGAGATTAAATCTCATAAGGAAATTTTTAAACATTTCTATAGAAATTCCTTCAGGTAACCCTCGAAGAATGACTCCAACATGTTTTATTTAATTCCAAAAATGCTTTTGTAAATATTTGTGGAGGAATATCTCAAAGAATTTCCGGAGGAATCTTTAAAGGAATCCCAGGATACATTTCTGAAAGAACCGCAGGAGGAACACTGAAAATAAACCGTCTAGGCATTTTTTTCGGTAACCCCTAAAGAAATTTTCTAAGGGATTTCTGGAGAACCCTTGGTAAATTGTCCGTAGGAATTGTTGAAAGTTCTGGAAATGAAAAAAAAACATTGAAAAATGTTCGAGGTAATCATGAAAAGCCTCTAAACTACTAAAGGAGTTGTATATCAGAAGGAGTTCCATAGTAAGTTTTAGATGGAATCCATGGAGGAATTTCTGAAAGAATCCTTGGAGTAATTTTTGAATAAATTATCTAAATCCTGAAGAAATCCCTGGATAGGGGATATATTCTTTAACGAATCCAACCTCCTGTTAAAGAATCTCAATAAATTTTCTGAAATAATTATAGAAAGAGTTACTAAAGAAATTTCTGGAAACTCTCTCAGAAACTCTTGGGGGAATTCGTACAAAGATTTATTAATAAATAATTAGAAAAATTACAAGAGAAATCTCTTATCAAAACTCATGAAGGATGTTCTGAAAGAATTCCCGGAGGAATTCTTGAACATTTTTTTAAATGAATGTCTGGAGAAATACTTTAACTTTTGTAAAGGTTCCTAAAAATTTCCAAAAGAATATATGTAAAACTTTCTAGGAATTCTCATTGAAAAAATTTCTGAATTTCTTAATGAATCTGAGTAAACATTCCTGAAGGTATCCTTGGATGAAGTTCAGGAGGAATTTATGATGAAATGCATGGAGGAATACCCGGAGGAACTATTGAATTTATACAGAAATCATTGAAAGAATATCTACTGGAATTGCTAAACAAAATCATGGAAGAACTTCTGGAGAATTTCCTGGAGACACTCCATGAAGAAATTCATAGAAGAAGCCCTGAAATAATTATAGAAGGAACCGATAGAGAAATTACAGGAATAACTCTGGGATTACTATCTAAATAGAACTCCTGGAATTATTTCTGAAGGGCAAACGTCCATAAATCACGCCACGCTTTAAAGAGGGATGGGTTCCGAAAAGTGTGATAAGCTAAACACAAATGTCAGAGGAGCTCCCATACTAAATGTGTTCCATATGGGGGAGAGGGGTTGAAAATGGACATTTTTTTGCGTGACCTAATTTATCGTATTTCTAATAAACCAAATGCAGCCGTTTCTGGAGCATCTTTATAGAAATTCTTTTGAAAATTTATATTTATTATAAAAAATATTTCTGGAGAAACATTAGGATCCTTGGAGAAACTTTTGAAAAAAAAAAAAAAATCCGCACTCTTCATTTTCTAAAAATAAAACGCTGTTAGAATGGCTGGAATCCATGGATGGTTTTCTGAAAGAATCCCCGGAGACATTTCTGAAATAATCCGTGAAGGAATTTCTTAAACATGGAAAAATTCTTGGTGAAATTTTTGGAGGGTCATTACAGGAATTTCTGAAGATTTCATGGAATACATGCCTCAGGTTTAAACAGGTGGTTCGTGAAGTGTTGGCAAGAAAAAAAAATATTTTTTTTCTCGTCGGCATGAGAAACTAACTGGCGGCGGCGGCGTAGGAAAATATTCGGCGTGGCACGGCGGCGCTCACGTCTATCAAAAAATGCAGCAATTCTCCAGCAATCTTGATTTTTCCAGCAGATCTGCTAAAAGGGCTAAAAGCGTCTTAAAAATACCAGTAGTAACTATGTACTATACATGGCTGCGAACTACTCACCATAATTAAAGTTGGAGCTAGAGAGTGCAATAGACAATGTTAAATTGTTAAACAGATTCTTTGGTTTGTCTAATTTTTTTAGGGATCACGTCAGAAATACTACAATACACTACTCGAAGAACTCTGCTGCATATTTTATCGAGTATTTGTACAAAAGATTCACGAAGAGTTCCTTGAAAAACTTCAGCACAGCATTTGTTCAAGAATGTACTGAAATTTTGTACCAAATTCCGTAAGAAACTTGGACTTCTCCGTCCGTGGTGACGAGGTCCATCGCGAGTTTCTCCAGGATTTTTTTCATTGAGTCCACTGAAGTTTTCATCAGAACTGATTTAAGAAATTACAATGATATATTTGTTTAAACTTTGTTCGGGATTTCCCTAAGCGACTTCTTTAAAAACTCCGCAGTCGTTCAGGAATTTCATCAGGATTTTTCTAGCGGGCCTGGGGCTGCTCGAAGTCTGTTTCTTCTGTCCGGACTGGCTTGAGAGCCACATCCTGGAAGGACCACCCGTCGGATTCTACGATGACCGGTTAGATACTGACTGAAGGGTCATCTTATGCATAATAAACAATGCCTCGGAACAAGCGAAACTCATACAAAGGGATCTTTTACCTCAATAACACGGAATCCTTTACACGACCACATGCTATGTGCCAAACAACTGATATCTTAGAACTCGACCTGTTCTTATCACGGACAAAGATTCCCTAACCATTTCAATTTAATTCCCTTTTTGAAGACAAATCGGAGTGTAAAAAGTAGGGTTCTTATCTCATTCCCGTCATACTATAAGCACCGACAAATAATTATCGAGTTTATTCTTGCACCTCTCCCAATGCCTCATGACCAGTTTGGTTTCTATGGCTAATTCGTACAACTACCATTATCATTGCGGGTAATATTTATGCCGACCTGACCATAAAACGCCATCACAGTGCAACGAAGAGTGGGCACCATCTACAAAAAGGCCGACAAGTTGGATTGCGGGAACTACCGCGCGATCACACTACTGAGGGCTGCACAGTGGTACCGCCATAGGCCAAAAATCGGAAAATTGATTTTCTAATTATTGAGTTTGTATACTTTTTATAAATCAATAATGTTCCCAAGAATGCAGAAAAGCCATTTTTAAGTAAGTTTCTGTAGCATATTTTGCTTGAGAGCGTGGGTACTGTTATCAATTTGACGTTATCAAACATTGTCGAAACATAACATGAATTTTTAGTTGTACACCACGACTTCGTATAACAAAATCAGGTGGATTTTTAAATGGTTTTCAACGCAGACAATCAGAATAGATGTTTATGTTTCAATTTCAAAGCACCAAGAAGTGGAAGTGGATGTTTTGGACCATTGGGGATGTGAGTAATAGGTACATAATTTTACCCATAGAATATATACATAATAAAAATTCATGTAACATTTCAAACATGTTCTTAACCACATTTAATCAATCGCCAGCCATCAAATGATCAGATTTGAGTAGAAAAATCAATCTGTGAAGGTTGTAGCTGCAAATATTTGCATACAAGTTTGCAGGATGTGTTGGAAGTTACCTGTTATTTTTATAAAAAATAATTATTAAAATATCTACAAAATTATACATATACTAGTTTTTCTGTAGTTGTTTGAAATGTGTATCAAAATGACTAATTTTTTTACAGGAGATATTTCAATACTTTATACAAAAATTGAGGGACATTATGTTTGCAAACAAACTTTGTAAATGCTTTTTTTTCAATTATAAAAAATTACAGTTCTGGAGGTATGGCTTGAGGTACAAGTAATTGCATAACAACCATTCTTATTTGGCCTCGTCAAAATTTACTTTAGTAATTGTCAAATTTGATAAAAAATAAATTTGCATTTACTGATAACATTGACAAAAGTTCCACAAAATTCATCCAGTACTCAAAACTGTAGTGCTGGAAGAAGGAGGAGTAAATACGTTCTTTGAGTTATATTTGATTCTTCATATTTCCTTTCCAAATCAAAATATTTGATAACATTATTTAAGTTAAATCTTAGTATTCAAATTGATTTCTTTGGTACTATTGCAGGTACTGCAGGCGCTTAAATATATAGCAATGTAGGGCAATATTTGTACAAATTTCTTTTATTGGGTTAGAGCTATATTTGATGAAAAATCCACGTATTTCATTACTGGATAGCATTTCCAATGCAATTTCTTGGAACAAAAGTGACTGGAAATACTTGAATCTTATTCAAAACGCAGGCCCATGAATTGTATGACATATAACTGTGTAAAACATTAAACTTACGGTTTCAAAATTTACTTTTAAGTACGTATTGTGAAATTACCCTGAATATTTGTTTTAAATTTTGCTATTGAAGCAGTAATTGATTCTATAACTGCACTATTGTACTATTGTTTCAAAATTATTACTATTGATTATTTGTTATACATACTAATTCGATTCGTGATGACTATTCAGTATTTTGACAATAAAAATTTTCTTATTTCTGAGCAAAAATCTTCAGTTTTTTATATTTTTTTTTATTACAATAGAAATAAACCCTATTAATAAAATCACAATTTTAACACAAATACTGATATTATTCACAAGAATCTATTATGATACAGTCGTGTGATACATTCTTAAACTTGTTATACTTAGCAGAAGCTGATATAATTCGACCCACTCTTCAGAATAATTAAGAATATTTGATTACTGATTTTTGTGCAAAATAAAAGATTTTTTAAAGATATTTTCATTACAATAAACAAAAATTTCCCAAGGTCATATTTTTCAAGCGATGTTCATGAAAAAGTACTGGAATATCAATTTTAGTATAACATGCTATTTCTGATCATTTATAATGATTCTGCCCTTCTAAAAACGAAGAAAATGATTTATGACCGCTTCCTTGAACAAATGGAACCACTGTGGGCTGCCTACAAGATACTCTCTCAAACTTTATGCCGCCGTCTATCACCGATTGCAAGAGAGTTCGTGGGGCAATATCAGGCTGGATTCATGGGTGAAAGCGCTGCAACGGACCAGATGTTCGCCATTTGCCAGGTGTTGCAGAAATGCCGCGAATACAACGTGCCCACACATCACTTGTTCATCGATTTCAAATCGGCGTATGATACAATCGATCGAGAACAGCTATGGCAGATAATGCACGAATACAGATTCCCGGATAAACTGATACGATTAATCAAGGCGACGATGAATCGAGTGATATGCGTTGTTCGAGTATCAGGGACACTCTCGAGTCTCTTCGAATCTCGCCGAGGGTTACGGCAAGGTGATGGTCTTTCGTGCTCGCTGTTCAACATTGCTTTAGAGGGTGTAATTAGAAGAGCGGGGATAAATACGAGTGGAACGATTTTGACGAAGTCCGTTCAGCTGCCTGGTTTCGCTGATGATATTGATATTATTGCTCGTAAATTTGAGACGATGGCGGAAACGTACATCCGACTGAAGAGTGAAGCCAGGCGAATCGGATTAGTCATTAATGAGTCACCGCGCTCGCCACCCTGAATTTATATCGACGGTAATGAAATCGAGACGGTTGAAGAATTCGTGTACTTGGGCTCACTAGTGACCGGCGACAACGACACCAGCAGAGAAATTCAGAGGCGCATTGTGGCAGGAAATCGTGCGTACTTTGGACTCCGCAGAACTCTACGATCGAATAAAGTTCGCCGAAACACGAAGTTAACTATCTACAAAACGCTGATTAGACCGGTCGTTCTCTATGGGCACGAAACATGGACCCTACGTGCAGAGGACCAACGCGCCCTTGGAGTTTTCGAACGGAAGGTGTTGCGTACCATCTACGGCGAAATGCAGATGGAAGATGGAAGACGGGACTTGGAGAAGGCGAATGAACCAGAAGCTACATCAGCTGCTGAGAGAACCAACCATCATTCATACCGCGAAAATCGGGAGGCTACGGTGGACGGGTCACGACATCAGGATGTCGGATAGCAACCCGACTAAAATGGTTCTCGAGAGTCATCCGACCGGTACAAGAAGACGTGGAGCGCAGCGACCTAGGTGGGTCGACCAAGTGGAGGACGATCTACGGACCCTACGCAGAGTGCGGAACTGGAGACAAACAGCCATGGACCGAGTGGAAGGGAGATGGCTACTAAATACAGCAGACGCCACCCAGCCCTTAGCCTGATCGGTAAGGTATGTAAGTGCAACGAAGAAATATTTCTCTGTAGTTATGATTACGACATTTCGTATGCAGAAAATCCACTCAATCATTTGCCTGCATCTTTCCAAGAACGAAGACTGTTTATTAACAATTTACAGACGCCAAAAAGCAATTTATTTCAATATGTGAGCAGCTTTGGCTGCATTCTGCAGCGGTAAAATCCAACTTTAAAGTGCCACAGAGCTTTTGTGGAATGTGATTTGAAGGTCAGTTCAATAAGTGAATCAGGCGAAAATTGAAGGCGATGGAAATGACGATGAAGAACAATTTGGCTAGCTGCTGCTTTGATGCGGTTGCCTTCGTCGTACGCAAAATGAAAAAAAAAAAAAAATCAACTCGTTAGTGATCTTTTCCTTTGTTCTAAATTACTAAATTTTCTGTCCATCAGTTTCAATTACCTATATCTTTTTACATTATAACAAACATGTAATCATCAGCCGCGAATACAAGGCTCAAGTCAAGAGTGATTCAGGTTTTTTAAACCGTCTGTAGTCGTTTTATGAGGATAGTCACGTCACGTCACGCCCTACCGTCAGTACATCTGTGCTCAAGCGAGACCATCAGATAGATGCATATAGCTGTGACTTTTAGTTGACACAAGATGAAATCATTGCGATTCTGGCGAACTAATGAATGATGTGATGTGTAAAGTACCATATCCATGGGAAACCAGTCGTATAGGGCCAAACGAAATCTACACACATTTGAGGCTGTATTTAGAATTATTGCCAGCCCAGCCGCGACAACAAATGGATTTATAAGACTCATTCTTCGTAAGAAATCCGAGCGCAACAGACAGCGAGGCGCGTCCGTCCGGTCGGAAACGGTTTTGCGTGCGGTATTTAGGATGTCGTGATTGGAATAAGTTACTAGCTTCTGTATGGTGACCGTATGCTGTTGAGGCCTGTTGCGTATCGGTAAGTTGAGTAGACCAGTGTCGTTCGCACGTCCGGATATTTTCGTTCATCTAACATGATAATGGGAGAATTTTTAAGTAGCTATACGTATCTACGCACTGTGGATAGTGGTGAATGAGCTTCGAAACTCTAGGATTTTACCTACTGATGTAATTTATGGTGTTCGGTGGGAAACTAATAAATGGGCTATTGAGGGTTATTAATTTGTATGTTT
Source organism: Aedes albopictus (assembly GCF_035046485.1). NCBI lineage: Eukaryota > Metazoa > Arthropoda > Insecta > Diptera > Culicidae > Aedes > Aedes albopictus. Next base: position 34,322,540 of record NC_085137.1, read on the forward strand.
ATGGTGTAATTTATAACGCAGAACAACAACAGAAGTGGTTACGCTGGGTCAGATTGGGATTGAGCTAGGTTTGGGAAGCGATGTTCAAAATTGTTGTATGTACTATGATTTTGATTTATCTTCCCAAAGTTTAAAAACAAATTTTGTTTTATTTTCTTTCAAATCTATTACAGATATGTTTACTTTTTGTGCTATTGTAATCTTAGGCAATGGGAAGCAAACTTGATTTTTTCTCTTTTCCTTTGAAAAGTACTTATTACCTATAAGACAAAATTGTAAGCATCCAAACTAAAACTGTATTTTTTTGCTATTCTCAGTATTATTTATATGTGAGCCCCACCATAGTGGAGGAAAAACACAACGTAAAAATCTCGTCCTACTGATTTGCTTCGATTGCATTTTATTCACTATCCCATCCATGTGCCTAGCTTAGCACATATTCATTTTGATTTTATCTGATATTATGATTGCAAAAGTAATCAAAGCAATGTATGACAGCGGCTCCACGTTCAAAAGATCAAAGAGAATAGCCATATAAATCCGTATCGGAAAAAAATCCAACAAGTTGCCAATATCGCCCGATTTATTGATTACGTGAAGCATACCCCCAAGCGGCGGTGCTCCATTTAATAGCCGTCAAAAGGGGAAATTTATTTTACGCAAATAAATTCATCATCCATCATAGAGACTGTCACAAAGCGGCTTACAGATGATGCCGGATCGAAGTTAGGTTCTGCACATATGCATTTGACATATACAGGGTGTTAGGTTCATGAGTGCAAACTTTTTAAAGGGTGATAGAGGACCATAAATGGTGAAAAAAATTGTTCTACGCATATGGTCAAATCTCAACCATTACGTAGTTATTGAACTACCCATGTTTTTGACTCTTATTGCCTTAGCTGGCTATAACTTTAAAATGGTCAAACCTATCGCTGTTTTTTTACCCTTATTCGAAAGATTATTGAATTTTCTATCAAATGGCATCTTTCAACCGATTGGTTAAGTTAAATAACTAAGTTTTCTAGAGCAAAATAGCTAAAAATAGCGTGTTTTAATTTAATTTTATTTAATTTTTTTAATTATCTTTGAAAAATGCGTAATAAATTAAAATTCTTTCTTTGGCAAAGTTGTGGCCCCTGTTTCACTCTACAATTCGTTTCTTGATGCCAAACTTCTTCCTCTTATCATTTTCTTGCAATTTTGATTTAAATGTGCGGCACAGTGCGCAAAAACGTGCTTACCATGACGATTGCAAATTTATGATCTGAAATGCGACGTTTAAAACGAAATTGCAAGAAAACGATAAGAGATAGAAGTTTGATGTCGAAGAACGAATTGTAGAGTGGAACAAGGGCCACAACTTTGCCAAAGAAAGAATTTTAATTTATTACGCATTTTTCAAAGATAATTGACAAAAACAAATTAAAACACACAACTTTGAGGCTATTTGCTCTAGAAAACTTAGTTATTTAACTTAACCAATCGGTTGAAAGATGCCATTTGATAGAAAATTCAATAATCTTTCAAATAAGGCTAAAAAAACAGCGATAAGTTTGAGCATTTTAAAGTTATAGCCAGTTAAGGCAATAAGATTCAAAAACATGGGGAGTTCAATAACTACGTAACGGTTGAGATTTGACCATATGCGTAGAACAATTTTTTTCACCATTTATGGTCCTCTATCGCCCTTTAAAAAGTTTGCACTCAGGAACCTAACACCCTGTATACTGCACCGCTACAAGTTGTCTCGATTTGTCAATGCATTGGTGTGGAGTTCATTCATCATATGTATTGCATTATCTCAAAATCATTCAGTTCTACTACATAAGCAAATAAGTACGTAAGAGACGCATCTTTTTGGCTTATTCCTACAACGTAAACATTCGTTATCAGCAGCTCGTGAGGCATCGTACGAGGGATCAAATTTCAAATATTTTGAAGATAGAGTCCTTCGCATATCATCTCTTATCATCTCAATATGGTGATTTGTTGAAAAGAACGTCATTCTGGGGATATGTCTGAGATGTCTACATTAAAAGACAGACACAATTGTGTTACATATTTGAACGGTATTTTCTAACATCTTTCCATGTGTAAGAACGACGTGATTCATGCTGGTTTCACCCTTGATGGGTACTAATATCCAAATATTAGGGAGATTCACCAAACAGCGTAAACGGATGCGAAAATAGTATCCTGCGTGAAACGTGTATTGTAGCTTACGCAACAAGGTGCAGAATGAAGATTTTTACTGCACGAGTCGTACATTTATCCAACGAGGCTTGCGGAGTTGGATAATTACGACGAGTGCTGTAAAAATCGAGTTCTGCACCTAGTTGCGTTCGTTTTTTGCAATTTCATAAATTGCTGCTTGAGGATAGTTTTACACAAAACTTTTTTCCTAAAACTGCACACTGATGTCCATAGCCATGTCTAATCATAGCAAGTTATACTGTGCAGTTGTCACAATTTTTCAAAACTGTGTCCAGAAAGCATCAAGAAATTGATCAAAACTGAAAACAGTGCTGTAATGGTTCATTACGCAACGCAAATCAGTGCTGTAATAAACCATTACAGCACTGTTTATTTGGTGTGGGAAACTAGGCCTTTTCCTGTCAGATTTGCGTGAGGTTAAACAGCCTATTACGATGAGAAATTGCAAAAAAAAAACTTCTCCCAAATTATTTTAAATAAAATAATTTTAATTAAACTATTTTAAATTAAAATAATTTAAATCAATTGAAATTTATTCATTTTTCTTCAGTAATGGCTCCCCCATAAATGGCTCCCGGAACTTTTTACGAAGAATTACTTCATGTTTTTTCCAAGTAGTTACTCTTACTATAATGCAACATGTCTAACAACTTCTGGGCTTTTCCTTCAAGGGCTGCACCAGAAGCTTCTTTGCAAATTCATTCAGTAGAACACTTTCAGTGACTTCCATAAAAACAAAATGGAATAATATAGTAAACAAAACAACAAAAACGAAAAAGAAAGTATCGAATTAACTGCAAAAAAAAAGAACTTTTTTCGAAAAATTTTCTTTAAATTTTGAATTGAAGATGTAGTTGAATATTTCCTTAAACTGCCTTCGGTACGGGGATGTTTGGAATGTCAATCTATTATTTTGATTTTTTAAAGGAAATTGCCTACTTTTAGGCGTTTAGGGGAAATTTCGAAATTTAATTTTGCATTTTAAGTGTCAAATTCACTAGTTGTAAGAGTTTGAATGCGTTATTCGGGTTTAGAAGAGCAAAATTATGCGGAAAAAGAAATTTTCCTTTCTTACCGATGCTTAACTGTATGCTGATCAATTTCGCCCCAAAGTGGCATTTTTATTTTTTTGAATTTTGGAGTTATTTTACTTAAAGTTTAAATTTGTTGACCACAATTCTGCCACATGGTTTCATAGAGATCAACTGGGTACTGGTTTTGCAGAAATTCTTTTGGCAATATTTGAAATCCCGCTAATGTTATCCGCAAAAGTTGTTTCAAAGTGATCAATTTGACCCCGGGTTACGGTAATCAAAAACATCTTTCATGATTTCTTCTACAGTTTATTATTTTGACATTGAGTGAAAAATTACTTGAGTGACCGTCAGAAAGTATTTCGAAAATTCAAAAACATGGCAATTTCGCCATGCATCCGAAGTATATGTCGAAAAGTTAACGAATTGAACCATTTTTTTCTCATTATCTACCTTTAACCCTCTAATACCCAATTTTTTTATTTGGATCCAAACATCAATTTTCGTCATCTAAAATCGATTATTTTATATGTTTTAGAAGATGATTCTTTTTGATTCTCGATTTAGGGAACTTTGTTTTTTTTTTAATTTTTATTTTTGAACATCTCTACACTTTTATATTTTTCCTGGAAGTCTATTTGATATTTTGAGATTTTATGATAAATGTTAAAATATTTTTGATTCAATTTTTTTCATGGAACATTTTTTAGGTGAAATTTTTAGAAAAATAATTTTAGTGTGTATTCAACTTCCTTAAATTCTTTTACTATAATAGAATGATCGAGGAAAAATTTTAAATACGGTTAATAATGCGATTAAAAAGAAATAATGACATCTGAAAGGTGACCAAAACATCATTTTTTCAATGATTAAAAAAATGTTAATATGCTTTAAAAGACGCCAAAAACATTTTGAGATATACTGAACAGTCTAATATATCAGCTAGAAATATAAAAGTTTTGATTGCCCAGGCAAGAAAAAATATAAAAAATGCCCAAACTATACCCCGTTAGGTATTAGAAGGTCGGTATTTTGCTTTGCATTTGTTCCGAGTTTTGTCCAGAAATTGTTATGAAAAATAATTCAGCGATTTTCATGCTCCTCTGAACTACTTTTGAGGCTTAGGGCACGTTCTGTGATATTCTGTTTATTTTTTGCTTATTTCGTCGGATACTCGGATTCGATCGTTTAACCCTAGAATTGATGATGACGCTGAACCGCGCTACAGTTGATCAGATAGTGTGCCTTGATTTTTTGCTCTATTTAAAACTTGAGCTATCACACCTGTAGTATAATCGGTTCAGTCCCATTAAAATCTGATCAGCAATTCCTTCGGCAACCATTTTGTAAGTTCTTTAGTTAATATATTAAAAATAAGTTCATCATATTTTTTGAGAATTAACTCGGCAATTTCTTTGTAAATGACTATGGCAATCCTATTGGATAATCCTTTGGTAATGCTTTTTAAATTTAGTTCGACAATTTCGCAGGAAACTTTTTCAACAATTCATCTGGAAATTCCTTGGGTCTTTGGGATTTCCTCCCACATTTTCCTCAAAGTATTCCTCAGACATGAAGTATATTTTCACCCTTTTTTTATTGAAAATTAAATTTGTAATGGAATTGCAATTGTCGTTATCCAAAAGAATTGCCAAAGGTTTGAAAGGAACTGCCGAATCAATTTCCAAAGGAGATTTTGAAAAAAAAAATCCAAATAAAGTCGAAAGATTTTTTAAACTGCGGAATTTTCAAGAAATTCCGAAGAGAGTTGACGAATCAATTTTTAAGGGAAGTACGAAATCAATTTCAGGAGTTGCTGCAGAAATTTCCTTAGAAATGACCGCAGGAACTAACAAATAATTTTCAGAAGAAATTCTTCAAAAATATATCAAAGAAATTGCATATGAAATTCTCAATAGAATTTCTGGATGAATCTCCAAAGGAATTGTCGAAGAAGTAGTCCACGGCAATTTCCGATTGCCTGCGGAAATTAAAAGAATACACAACAAATGCAAGGAATTACCAAAGAAATTCACAAAGGAAAGGCTAACCGACATAATTTTCTAGATAATTACTGTAGATATTTCCAAATAAATTGCTGAAGAAACTCACAATCACTGAAGGAAAGGAATTGTCGATAAAAAAATTCACATGAAAATATCGAAGGAGTTCTCTGGATAATTAAATAAACATTAAAACTCGGATGAAATGCTATTGACACATTCTGCCGTGACGTTACAACGTTTTGACGTCGTTTCGGTCAGATTTTCCACTTTTACTCATAAATACGACCATAAACCTCAAATATTTTTTGAATATTCGGATTCCTTGTAAAATTTGAAGTAAATATGATCTGTTGAACATTTAGTTTTCATTGGAAAAGTATGTTCAAAATGAGCATTACTACTAGCGTGACGTTACAACGTTGTAGCCTTCTTGATGTGCGGAACAAACGTAGCGCCGACATTGCGTCCAACCGTCATCTCCTAATCGGCGAGATCTGGCTGACATGCGGCATCGCGGAGATCCATCGACAGGAAGAGAAACTCGGGCGCCGGTTCAACACACGGTGACTGGAAAACGCTGCGGTGAAAAGGTCCAACGTTGATAAACTGGAGAATAGTGCTGCGGGTATTCCGAAAGGTGGAATAGTAAAAGTTCATTGGAGCGCCATCAAGAACGATTTCATCGCCACCGGCGAGAATAATTTGGGTGAGCTCTGGGGGCATTAGAGAGAGCAGTGGATCACATATGACACCTGGAGGAAGATAGAGGAGCGAAGGAACGCTAAAGCCGCGATAGAGCGAGCGAAAACACGAGGAGCCAAAACCGCAGCCCGTCAGCGCTATTTGGCTCTCGAAAAGGCAGTGAAACGCTGATGTAGGCTGGACAAAACAAGCGTGTGGGCGGACTCCTTTAGTGGGACTAAGATGAAAGTTACGATGCCCGTGAAAGACACATCTGGACAGCTATTGACTGACCCGGTTGACCAGCTGACACGCTGCACAATGGGAAAAAATAGGTATAAAGCGCAAATAAATTCAATATCGCAGCTCGGAGTGAATGGATTTGAATGAACTTTCGACACAAACTGTAAAATTCTCTATAGTTTCAGATAAGAAACGTGTCATTCGCCGTACGATGGTGTAAGTCAATGTATTTAGCTCGTTTTACCCCACTCTCTTTTTTTTCACCTTTTTCGAAAATTCCTGAAGTGCAAAATAAATGGTTTATTTAAGTCGTGATTGTGTAAAAACTTCCGTAGTATCTAATGGAGCTGATTTGGCTCACCGCACGGCTTTAAAATTGAAATATCTTTAAATAACCCCGATATCCCCTATTTCTTTGAAATTTCACATGTATCTCCGCCCGGTGTGAAACGCAATCGATAAGAGCAGGATCAACCCTATGTTAAATTGCCGAAACTATGGAAGTTTTTACACAAATTCGAGTTTAATAAGTCATTTATTTTGCGTGCCAGTCGGGAATAGATGAGGATTTTCTCAAAAAGGTGTATGATAGCTAAATTCACTGATTTCCAGCATCATGCGGTGAATGTCACCCTCCTTATCTGAAACTGTAGAGATTAATGCAGTTTGTGTCAAAAATTCATTCGAATCCATCCACTTCGAGCAGAGATATTGAATTTATTCGCGTTTTATGCCTATTTTTCCCCACTATGCGCTGGTTCGAGCACTTTGGAAACCTTTTTCAAGTGTCGGCCACGCCACCAACACCTAGATCCGCCAAGAGTTTGATGCATTACCCGTGTCAACACCGAAGCTCCATCATATTAAATATATATTATTTTAATATCGAAATGAATGCGTTGCTACCCGTCATATTTGTGTAGTTATTCAGATAAAAGCTCTTCATGAATCTACTACCAATCACCCCAGAATAAAAGATCCATGTTTAAACTAGCTTGACCATCCAATAAGGGAAGCCGTATTTTTAAGCCTAACTTATTTTAATATACGTACATTGAAGTGTCACAAAGACCTTACAATATTTCAAATATACAAAGTTTTGCAAAAATTTGAAATATTGTCCATTTAACAAAATCTTAATATCTCAGCTTCTAGACAAGATATTTTAAATCTTTTTTTAGAGAAATGACGCATACAAATAGTACTATCAGATGAAACTTTCAAAATTGAAAATAAAAAATTGTGCATGTATTTTTTTCTCAAATTTATATGAAAAATTCTCAAAAAATAGTCTTTTTATTAGCACAAAAACGGTTCTGCCGTCAATATAAATACAATATTTCAAAAACTTATCCCCTTCAAGAATGCCTAGAGGTCCATAGAAAAATACAAAAAAAATTGAAAAAATTCAGAAGTTGAAAAAATATTATGAAAAAATGATTTTTTTGAGACTTTTCATGAAAAAAGGCCATTTTTCAAAAATCGCCCTAGCGGAACCTCTAAATGATTTTTTAGACAATCGAAATGTTCTACAAAAATGCTTCAAATATGCATATCTTTCATTTAAGGGTTGAGCACCTTGACTTTTCGAACATCGATTTTTTTTTGGGACAGTCTATTCTGGATGAATCTCCAAAGGAATTGTCGAAGGTGTAGCTCACGGCAATTTCCGATGGCTTGAGAAAATTAAAAGAATACACAACAAATGCAAGGAATTACCAAAGAAATTCACAATGGAAAGGCCGACCGACATAATTTTCTAGATAATTACTGAAGAAATTTCCAAATAAATTGCTGAAGATACTCACAAAGGATCACTGAAGGAAAGGAATTGTCGATAAAAAAATTCACATGAAAATATCGAAGGAGTTCTCTGGATAATTAAACAAACATTAAAACTCGGATGAAATGCTATTGACATATTCTGCCGTGACGTTACAACGTTTTGACGCCGTTTCGGTCAGATTTTCCACTATTACTGTTAAATACGACCATAAATCTCAAATATTTTTGAATATTCGGATTCCTTGTATGATTTGCAGTAAATATGATCTGTTGAACATTTAGTTTTCATTGGAAAAGTATGTTCAAACTGAGCATTAGTAGCGTGACGTTACAACGTTGTAGCCTTCTTGATGTGCGGAACAAACGTAGTGCCGACATTGCGTCCGACCATCATCTCCTAATCGGCGAGATCCGGCTGCGCGTCGCCATCGCGGAAGATCCATCGACAGGAGGAGAAACTCGGGCGCCGGTTCAACACGCCGATTGGAAAACGCTGCGGTGAAAAGTTCCAATATCGATGAGCTGGAGAATCGTGCTGCGGATATTCCGAAAGGTGAAATAGAAGAAGTTCAATGGAGGAAGATACACTGAGGCAAAAAAAACTAAGGAAGAACATAAGATCCCCTTAAGATTTGGTGACACTAGAATTATTGTTGAAAGCCATAAATTTTACTTATTAATCATAAGGGAGGGAGGGAAAAATTTTATGTCCAGTCACTTACCAAAATCATAAGTTTTGCTTAAGAATATAATTGGATCAAAATTATAACTATCGTATGTTTGCTCTTCAACTACTAAGACTTATAGAAATCAATATTGGTAATTATGATTGTCATGTCGTAAGCAAAATGATATTCGTACTCGTTTTTTAATGAAATAATTCTGCTCTAACTCATGTCATGTGCATTAAATTACCGCGTCAGTAAAATGAAAGATTTCTCTTCATCGATCACTTGAAATAAAGGTACAAGGAGCGTATTGTGCTTTCATTTAATAATGCAAGTTTGCATGATTTGTTTTTATTAAAGAATGCAGTCAAACTTGCTTCTTGTCACTTTTATAAACAACGCAGAGATCAATTAAGAGGAATCGATCGTGTTACTTACGTATAATTCCATTGTTGTTGTTGATTTGGGAGGAGAATGCGCACTTAAATAAAATCAATTTGATTTTGAGTGTCCGAAAACTGATCTGTGAGTAAATGTTTGTTTGTTTAGGGCGCAACTAGCTGGAATTCATACCCTCATTTTAAAGATTTTCATAGATTTCTATTATGGATTTTTCACAACCATGTCGCTTATGCCAATCATAAGTTGTAGATATGGAACGCGTTCGCGAAAACTATGAAATAAATAAGCTAGTAATGAAACAGAAAAATCGTCCGTTCATAAGTTGCGACTTATTGAATTCCTAAGTATTTTTGCCTCAGTGTAGAGAAGCGAAGGAACGCTGAAGCCGCGATAGAGGGAGCGAAAACACGAGGAGCCAAAACCGTAGACCGTCAGCGCTATTTGGCTCTCGAAGAGGAAGTGAAACGCTCATGTAGGCTGGACGAAAGAGCGTGGGCGGACTCCCTTAGTGGGACTATAATGAAAGTTACGATGCCCGTGAAACACACATCAGGACAGCTATTGACCGACCCGGCTGACCAGCTGACACGCTGATTCAAGAACTTTGGAAACCTTTTTCAAATGTCGGCCACGCCACCACCTATGATCCACCAAGGGTTCGACGTATTAGCCGTGTCGAAACCGAAGCTCCACCATTGCAGGAGAAAGAAACAGTCATCCGTAGCATGGAATCGAATATTTGGCCCCGGGGGTCAATCGCATATCAGCCGAGATGCTTAAAGCTGACCCCGTAGTATCCAAAGAATTGGCATCCCTATCCCACCTATGGGTAATTCTCGCTGAGACCGGCCCACTATTTACACCTTGTCTTCAAAAATGTTTAAGGTGCCGATTATCTGAAAGCCCTCGCCTAAAAAGTAAGAAAAATGCATTTGGTTACTTAAATTGAAGGACCCCCCGTTAGTTAGAGCCACAACAATTTTTGCAGACCCCTCGATTTTGGTCAAATTGTGGCTCACTTAAACCGTTATAACTCGAAAGTTTTCCAACAACCACCTCAAAACGAATTGTTGTTGAAAAGAGGAAAGATAGAGCTACTATTTACAATAATAAAAAGTTGGGTCGGCCATATTGATTTTGGCCGCCATCTTGGATTTTTATACCAAAACATTTTTTTCATCATGAGGGCAACCACCGATTTTCAAATTTTTTGCATCAATTGAAAGCTGGGACATTTATACATAACATATCAAAAAATTAGAGATGTCTTTTTCTTCTTTCAAAAGTTATCTACTGTTTTGTAAATCATGCCACTTTTGCGCACTGGGCCCGGTGTCGGCCGTTTACATAAATGCAGCGTTATTTCACAGTGTTTACGAACACGAATTTGAATTCTGAACCCACTAATGGAAAGCTGAAGGTTTAAGCTTTTCAAATTACTAAAAAAGTTATAAAAACAATGCCCGCATTATTGAGAAACAGTCAAAAACGGAAACGAACCTCCGATATGGCCAAATTTTGCGACACGCGCCTTTGTGTATACATGCAGGCGTAAACTCGGATGCTGTTGCATGTCGTTGCCGGTGCGCATGGAAATGTATGGAGAAAACGTGGCTTAATTTACAAAACTGCAAATAACTTTTGAAAGAGGAAAAAGACATCTCTATTTTTTTGATATGTTATGTATAGATGTCCCAGCTTTCAATTGATGCAAAAATTTTGAAAATCGGTGGTTGCCCTCATGGTGAAAAATATGTTTTGGTATACAAATCCAAGATGGCGGCCAAAATCAATATGGCCGACCCAACTTTTTATTATTGTAAATAGTAGCTCTATCTTTCCTCTTTTCAACAACAATTCGCTGTGAGGTGGTTGTTGGAGAAAATTTCGAGTTATAACGGTTAAGTGAGCCACCATTTGACCAAAATCGAGGGGTCTGCAAAAATTGCTGTGGCTCTAACTAACGGGGGGTCCATCAATTTGTGTAACCAAATGCATTTTTCTTACTTTTTAGGCGAGGGCTTTCAGAAAATTGGCACCTTAAACATTTTTGAACATAAGGTGTAAATAGTGGGCCGGTCTCAGCGAGAATTACCCCTATGCAATGTTTTCGTAGCCAACTTAACTGTGGCTCAAGCGTACGGCTCAAACTGATAACCTATCTTTAAACACAGAAACATTGTTTTAATGCGGGATAAGAAAACAAGAAGACCATAACAGTCCCCTGGTCCCCTGGCACAACTGCTGCATCAATAATTCTGCAACATATGGGAAACCGCGTATGGTACAATCGATCGAGAACAGCTGTGGCATGCTGACAAAGGGCTCCAGGGAGGAATCACCGCGCCCGCCACCCCGAATTTATATCGACGGTGATTAAATCGAGGCGGTTGAAGAATTCGTGTACTTGGGCTCACTGGTAACCGCCGACAACGACACTAGCAGAGAAATTCAGAGGCGCATTGTGGCAGGAAATCGTGCTTACTTTGGACTCCGCTGAACTCTACGATCGAATAAAGTTTGCCGTAACACAAAGTTAACTATCTACAAAACGCTGATTAGACCGGTCGTCCTCTATGGGCACGAAACATGGACCCTACGTGCAGAGGACCAACGCGGCCTTGCAGTTTTCGAACGGAAGGTGTTGCGTACCATCTACGACGGAGTGCAAATGGAAGACGGGACTTGGAGAAGGCGAATGAACCACGAGCTGCATCAACTGCTGAGAGAACCAACCGTCGTCCACACCGCAAAACTGGGAGGCTACGATGGGCGGGTCACGACATCAGGATGTCGGATAGCAACCCTACTAAAATGGTTCTCGAGAGTCATCCGACCGGTACAAGAAGACGTGGTGCGCAGCGAGCTAGGTGGGTCGACCAAGTGGAGGACGATCTGCGGACCCTACGCAGAGTGCGGAACTGGAGACAAACAGCCATGGACCGAGTGGAATGGAGACGGCTACTATGTACACCAGAGGCCACCCAGGCCTTAGCCTGATCGGTATGGTAAGGTAATGGGAAACCGCGGCATTTCCGGTCGACTGGATGCAAGGCGTCTTAGTAAAGGTACCCAAAAAGGGTCACTTGACTTTATGCGATAATTGGCGGGGTTGCTGTGTGTTGCTGTGCATCGTTCTCCAAAACCTCTGCAAAGTGATCCTTAACCGGATAAAGGAGATGATTGACGCAACTCTCCGACGGTAGCAAGTAGGATTCCATGTGTCCATATTGTCACGCTCCGTATCATCTATCTACCTGGTGTTCATTGATTACAAAAGAGCTTTCGACCGTCTCAATCATGAAAACAAATGGGGAGCCCTCAGGCACAAGGGTGTCCCTGAGAAAATCATCGGCCTCATTGAAGCACAGTACAGGGCATTTTCGTGCAAAGTACTGCACAATGGTGTCTTGTCCGATTCCATCCGGGTCGTTGCTGGAGTGAGGCAAGGATATATCCTGGTAGGTACGAGTGACCGTGAACCAAATCGTGGATTGCTATTGCAGCCCATTACCATGGAGCACCTAAATGACTTCGAATTGGCTGATGGCGTTGCTCTCCTAGCTCAACGGCGTTCTGATATGCAGAGTTAGCTCGATGATCTGGCCAATCGAACCTCGGCGGCAGGTCTTACCATCAACGTCAACAAGACTAAATCGTTGGATGTGTTGGTCAACCCTTCCAACTTTACGGTAGCTGGGCAATCAGTGCAGAATGTAGAAAGCTTCCAATATCTTGGTAGCCAAATGGCGGCCGATGTCGGTACCAAGATCGACTGGTTTATAAGAACAGTCCTCCTGATTTCATCTTATTCAAAATATAGAATTGAGGAGCTGTTTGTTCAGTTGCTGCTATAATCACATGTTCTCGAATCGAAGAAACAAGCTTCAGTATTTATGGTTCATATGAACCAAATTTGAATAGGGTAAATGTACCAATAGTAGTGCTATTAGTACCTCCTTTTAGTAAAATAATTGAATAAAATTTATAATACCACTAAATAAAAGTCTGAAAACGTTAATCGGTAGTTTTTCACTTAAATTTGCTAGGAAAAATGTAAAAACCGTTGTTTATTTCAGTTTTACCAATAAATCACTTGCATCAACTATAGGGTCTCCCGTTAGCCTAGTGGTTAAGGCCATGGATCGCCAATCCGGAGACGGCGGGTTTGATTCCCGTTCCAGTCGGGAACATTTTCTCGACTCCCTGGGCATAGTGTATCATTGTACTTGCCTCACAATGTACAAATTCATGCAATGGCAGGCAAAGGAAGCCCTTCAATTAATAACTGTGGAAGTGCTCAAAGAACACTAAGTTGAAGCGAGGCAGGCCATGTCCCAGTGGGGAAGTAGAGCCATGAAGAAGAAGAAGGACTATAGGTACACGGTTCCTATTATGGAGGTAAAATTTAACCCTCGAGCAGTCGCGTCTTTGACTACCTGCAGGGACGCCGCGCTCACGCTGTGTACCACATGCGTGCATTTTTCATGGTGCGTGTACTCAGTACACGACGCGACCGCTCCCGGGTTAACATTGGTTCCTATAGTGGCGCATTCTATTGAATTCTTATGGGACCCACCACTATAGGTGCAAAGGAGGAAAAAAATAAGGAAAATATTTGTTTAAAATAGGTTTTTCGGCAAATTTTGAACACAAAACTGAATTAAATTTAACAATTGGGTATGATGCATCTTTCAAATATGTCATTTGCAAGCTTTTTGGTTGAAATAGTGCTAAATTGCCACTACCACTACTACAGTGACCGGCACAAAAAAAGATCCACCATATAGTGATCACAGTTTCTAGTGAAAATACTTGCAAAAATGATAAAATATAACTTTCAATGAATGCACTACTTCCATTTTACATTGTTTTAGTAATCTGTGTTGAAAAAATAGGTTTTTGAGGAATAAAATGATTTCTGATGAAATTGGGAAAGTTGTTTAAAAATTGGGTATGACAGAAAAAAAGATCCACTAAGCAATTAATTCTGAAACTTCAGAATTTCGCCAAATTTTCACACGTTTTGCTTCTAGGTTTATGCTGTTGTTATGTTTTTGACATGTGAAATTTATTTTGACATGAGTTTTATCAGTTTTAGGGTAATATGGGGCGAGCTTGTTTTTATGTTGTTGTTAATATAATTGATCATTTTTTTCCAAACTACAGAAGTAATCTGTAAGCAAGAGTGAATGCTATTAATCTACAATACTACAATAATTCAGCTTTCAGACAAACAGGAATGTACTTTTTTGAACAATTTTTATGAATATTGGTCGACTAATGCAAAGAAATGCACATGTTGTGAAGATTATTAAGAATTATATGATATTATTTGATACTATTTGATAACTCAAAACACTCTGACGTTTGTTTATCGCAATGATCACCTCCATCTGCTTGTACTAAAGCTTGCTGGAGGTATATTCTGTCTTATACACTTTGATAATTGCAAAATTTCAGTGTATTGTAAGTGGTACAAAATGGGTGTTCAATCATAATGTTAACTTTTAACATCAATTTCCACTGTCGCTTCAATACACCCATTCTCAGAATCAAAAGTTTACAAAAAATAAAGCGTCAGATCATCTTGCTGTCTTCTGCAATATCTTTTGTTGGAATGCAAGGAATAAATGTGCTGAAGGCACCAACATGATTTGACGTTAGTATCTCTTGCAATCACTCATTTCATGTATGCGTATAATTTAACACCAGTGTGATTTTATTTTGCATGTTAACATTATAAGTGCGCACCATCTGTACCACTTGTAATACATTGAAAATTTGTAATTATCAAAGTGTATATGATAGAATATACCTCCAGCAAGCTTAATTACAAGCAGATGGAGGTGATCATTGCGATGCACAAACGTGAGAGTGTTTTGAGTTATCAAATAGTATCAAATAATATCAAATAATCCTTAACAATCTTCACAACATGTGCATTTCTTTGCATTAGTCGATCAATACTCATAAAAATTGTTCAAAAAAGTACATTCCTGTATGCCTGCAAGCTGAATTATTCTTGTATTGTAGATTAATAGCATTCATTCTTGCTTACAGATAGCTTCTGTAGCTTAGGGAAAATTTTATCAATTATATTACCCAGGATAAATTAACTCGCCCCATATCACCCTAAAATTGATAAAACTCATGTTAAAAATAATTTCACATGTCAAAAACATCACAACAGCATAAACCAAGAAGCAAAACGTGTGAAAATTTGGCGAAATTTTGAAGTTTCAGAATTAATTGCTAAGTGAATCTTTTTTTTCTGTCATACCCAATTTTTAAACATTTTTTTCCAATCTCATCAGAAATCATTTTATTCCTCAAAAACCAAATTTTTTTCAACACAGACAACTAAAAAAATGTAAAATGGATGTAGTGCATTCATTGAAAGTTACATTTTATCATTTTTGCATGTATTTTTCAATAGAAACTACAATCATTACATGGATCTTTTTTTGTGCCGGTCACTATATTTCTACTACCTCCACTAAGGGATCTTTTACCCTAGTATACAAAACAAGAAAATCTAAAAGAGATGAACCAGCCTAGGGCTGAAAATCTCTATAATAAAGAAATAATAATAATAATAAGAAAATCTAAAGAATTCTCTCAGTAACTCACATTAATGTTTAACCCTAAAAGGGTATCTTCATGGGCGCAGTATCATAACGTCCGAGGCCATAATGTCCCAGGGCTTTATGGCGCATTTTTTCGGGGCATAACGTCCAAACATGCAAGTATGCCACGAAGTCCAAGGAAAGAAGGCACCCCAAGTAACCACTAAGCCGTAAAAATTGGCACCAAGTTGGTTCTATATTCACATGAAGAGCAATGTTAACAGAGCTTACCAGAACTACATCCTATAATAGATCTGCTTAAAAGCCAATTTTGGCGAAATATTCGGCTGATATACGGCCAGCTTCAATCTGCGTACCAAGTCTCTGGTGAAAGAGTTGTCAAATGAGAGTCAGAAAAAAAGCAAAAAAAGAAAGTTATTTACCTTCTTATTTTTGTTTTTGTTCTGGATGTTTTTTCCATTGAAGTTTATTTTTCTTCGATTTTTACGGCCTGACCCAGATTCGATCTGATTTCCTCGGGATTGTTATTTCTAAGTGGATTTCGTCACATTTCCCATCTGCTCCATCGATGAACCAACAGATCGGTTGGCTCAGCACCGTATTTAAAGAAAAGCAGACAAGTTGGTACAGCGTTGATGTTCCGCACGATCCGATGTTCGGATCGGAAATCGGGCACAAAGTATCCGCATTCGAAATGTATAAAATGGTTTTATGGATGGCTGAGAGAGATTTGTAGGAGATGCAGCTAGGGAAGTTTGGGAGGTTGACGAGGTTCAATAACAGGATAATCAAAATGGGGCTCATCGCTCATCGATTAGTTTTGGTGTTCGTCTGTGGATGTGGATAAAACGATTGATACTCCACAGATTAACAACCGATGCATTAATAATATAATCGAGAAAGTAGTTATAAGCTTCAAACTTCCTATTGATCGGAAGAAATTTCCGAGGATATTTGATCGTCTTGCTCCGGATCAGTCGAGGGTTCATTTTTGTTTTGCTTGAAATCAGCTTTGATTGATATAAACGTCATGCAGGCCAAGCCTTTTAACAGCACTGTCAGGCTTCTTATTCGGCTCATAGACACTGGGTTTACAAGCACTATAGCATAGCGTCATATACTAATATACGGCTTATTTCAGTGCTTACCATTTATAATGCCTGAGAACATTTGAAAATTTTCTATAGAGCCTATTGACACGGAAAAGCTTTTGTATGACCTTTAGACCGCTTACGACAGGGCTTAGTGGTTACTTGGGACATAGGATATTATGACGCACCTAAACTTTTGGACTTTATTTCGCAAAAAAACGCAACTTAACGACCGGGACAGTATGGCCTCGGACGTTGTGATCCGGCCCCATCTTCATGGCCTCAGTTTCGTCACCTCGCTGAGTGTGTTCCATCAAGGACGAGCTCAGAAAGGCGCCTGGGGTCCAATGGACCCCAGGTATCCCTTTTAGGGTTAAGGGCGTTCAGTTCCTACTTGATCGTATTTGACAAATAATATTGGACCACAACTTATCAATATGCATTGGAGCATTCGATTCTTGTTGTCATAAGCGTACGCACTTCCGCCAGAGAGGCATTCAATCAACAATGTTGTTTCAACTGTCAACTGCGTATAGTGTGTTTAGATAGATAACGGCCAAGATCACTTCTAAAATAATCAGAACGCACGAAGTCCACAGTTGGATGTTCTGCGCTTCATTCATACGGTTGTTGGTTTGGTTTGGTTGTTTGTCACCACCGAGTCCAACGACATAAACTGATCTGTAATCGTTTTCAACTATTCATTCTTCGCGTTTCTTCTCATGATCATCAATTTGGGTGAAGCCTTCCCATCCCCATGCTCATGCCGCTGCTGTGTGATGATAAGACACGCGATTATTTTTCCACACTAACTACACGCTCCTCTCCTCGGTCTAATCGTTAGTTATGCGGCGATTGTTGTTGATGCTGATTGCTGGCTGACTCTGGAGCTGGATAATCCATCCGGAACAAAGTCCGCCAAAGTCGCTTGGTCATTTCCAGCCCGAACCGAACCGATGATAGTTTGTGTCACTAAACTTTGGTCAAGTGTTCTCCGGGGGTAGGCCACGCGTGACCAATGTGAAATCCGGCGGGTGGGTAATCATCGGCGACTATAATGGTACACCATCAGTCCAGGAAGAACAAACACAGCAAGAAGAAACAAAACTTGAACTTGAACGGGGCCGTCCGTATTGTGGCGTTTGATATGGTAGGAAGGAGGCATGCATGTGTGTTTGAGTGCTCCATGAATGATGGTTATCAGCCGTTATCGCAATTGCAGTTTAAATTATTTACTGCTCCGGTCAATAATGAATGTGTTAGAAGAGCAGGGGTTGCCAAGTGGCTTGTGGTAATCGGATGATCAAATATGTAATTGGGTTTTTAAATTTTGGAAAATATATTGATTTTTGAATTTTATACGAAAGCGCATCTTTTTCTGAGTCAGTATGATTTTTTTTTAAATTTTTAGAATTTAATTTTGATACATAAAATCAATTTCAAAGAGATTTTAAAATTCACTTTTTGACAGCTGGGCAACTGTTTGACAGCTCCACCTAGTACAAAATCCGACGAGGGGTGATTCATCAAATACAAACTTCAAATTGATTTTTAAATAAGTTTCCGGTCACCAAAATTCATGTAAATTTGGATTTCGGCTCAGTTTAGCGTGCAGATTCAGAATATGGAATTATCTCTAAACCGCTAAAGAAGTAAATTTCTAGCGTATGTTTTTAATGTTTTGCTTCTAAAGAAATTTGAAGGTTTTAATTTTCTGAGAAGTTTTTTGACAAATTCTTGGAGAACTCGTAGCTTCTTATAACCGATCGAATGGACCCATACAAATAGACAGAATGTTATACCTGCGCAATCCAGTGTCACTTCGCGCTGGAAAGTTTGAAAACCTTCGTTGCACTTTGCGAGAGTTCAAAGATAGGACGAAAAAGCGAGAGGAAACAGCTTAGGATTCCTGATAGGACCGCTGCTGCTGCTGCTCCGTCCGTTCCGTACACACACAAAATTCCCTTGGGTGTTGTGGAAGTGGAAGTCGTGCTGTTGGGATCCCGTGGCGAGGGTGATAATTCATCTTGCAAGACAAACACGAAGGGAATTTTCGTTCATCTACCTACATACTTAGCTTGGCAGTGCCAATGGCACTGATTGCGGTGCGAGTGTGCGTTTGGGTCTTCTTGGTTGTGGACCGGCGCAGCGCGATAGGACGATAGGAGAATGTTCAATTGATAATGAGCCCAAAATACACCGACCAACAGGCTGATATTAGGAATAAATTGAGTAATTCGGGCGATATGGATGAGACGGGAAGCCTTTTTTTTTTGTTTTTTGAGGCATATGTGGCACATTGCTGCGTTCACTCGACGACCGACGGTACTCGAAGATATGCTTTTGATAGGTATATAACGGGACCGTTGATGACGGTTCGAAGTACAAAGACGTCTAGTTAATGATTAGATTATTTGTTGTTATTTTTTACGGATCGTGGCCGGCTGTCTGTGTGGGTATGGGTTTGGAATATGGGTTGGAACGTTTTGAGGAAGCAAGCTCTCGAGGACTCAGATCTTGCCAGAACGGTGTCAGTGTCAGTTGGTGCATCGAAGCGGTCAGGTGTTTCCAAACTGTTGGAATCGGTTTGCGCAGAATAGGTTTAGTGCGTTGCTTGTGCTCAGTTTATATCGTTGGAGTTTTAGAGAAAGTGAATTAGTGGTGTTCAGGAGTGAATACTAGATAAACGAACTTTGAAGTGATATTGAGTGAATTTAAGAAAAATCATAGCCAGACTTACGTTGAATTCAGGTGAGATTTAAAAGATGATTAATCACAACGTGAATTTATAAATTGTTTGCTTGTCAGTGGAATCAACTATTTGATGTTAATGAGGTCGTGGCTCAATAACTCATTTAGCTATTTTTCACCAATTAATTTTGCTAATGTTTCATAGATAAAAAATGGACGATTTTATCAAATTTAGTATTCATGCAAATCGACTACTACTATTTCTTTGCCAGTTTAGTAATTAGAATATGACACCTGTTGACGACTTGTGCTATCAGCTTCCTGTTAATTTTGGTGTTACTTGTTAAGCTAAAGTTTAATCGATATTGTTCACTCGTTCACTGTACCTGATGCACTACTTGCCGGATTCCTGACATTGGTCTTTGGTGTCGTCAATTCTTTCAGCGTTTTTTCTCAACTTTTTTTTTTGAGTTTAATAATAGTTTTCCTCAAAGATTTCAACGAAGGCGATTCCAGAAATTTCCAGAGATTTCATGTGGAGTTTTTCATGAAATTTCTTCAGCCAGATTAACCCGCCTAAGATGTTAGAATTTTTGCTCCACGATGGCGTAGTGTACGTTCAGAGTGTCTATCTGGGTCATATTGACCCCAATATCCTACCAAGGTTAAGAAAAAAAAAAAATCAAAAAGATTCCTCAAACAGTTTCAGGAAGAATACTATAAGAATTCAAATAATGTGTAGATGTTTCCCTACAGTAATTCTACTGTTCTGCCTACAGATTTTCTCTACGATTCCTGTAGGAGTATGTGTATTTTACTAGGTTTAGCAGTGAATTATTTAAGAGACCCCATAATGAGTTTCTCGGTTAATTTCTCCAAATATGCACCCCTATTCGTTCAAATATGTAATAGTACAATACATTTGTCTAATTCTAACTTTTAGCATAGATTAGAGCAAATTCCGATTATGAATGGTTATATTAGTTCATTCTTGAAACGTCTCCCGAAAACGCTGTCGTGGTCAAGTACTTTCGTTTGACATTTTTGTTCCTAACTGTAAGACCAAAATGGTTCACAATAGGGGTCGCAGTACCGACCACTTTTGGTAAGTACCGGTATTTCGGTACTGGAGCTTACAGTACGGGTAGTACCGGTAAAATACCGGTACTGTGAAATTTTTCAATTTTTTTTTTGTTCAATTTTTTTTTGAAATGAAGAGTAATCTATTTTACAGAGAAAATCTACAATTTACCATGCATTTGTGAATTCCGGTTTTCAGGGATATCATGAAAGCTATCCAGAAAATAATAAACCAAACAAAAATATAGATAGATAAAAAGGATAAAAAGAATTAGTTGTATGAAACTAATGTTGGAGCTATTATTGATCAGGCAGTATCTTGGTCAGTCTAAAATTAAACAGGAACAAATAAAATTAAACATTAAGCTGCAAGGTGAAGGCAGAAGAAGATTTAATTATTTTTTTCTTGATGATGCTATCAACGGATTCTAAAAACTGATGAAATAACAAGAAACCCTAATCTTATAAATTTTATTCTAAGCGAGTAAATCGATTTCCAAAATTCAATGTTCATTAAACCAACCATTGCAGTAATATTCTGGATTCGCAGAAAGGAACCAATATGAAATGTTTGTACTTGGTTTTAAATGTTTTCGTTTAACATTTCCATTGCATGTTGGCTATACTAATGATCGGATTTCAGTACTTAAGAAGAGATTTCACGGTACCGAAAGTACCGGTACAAAGCTTCAGTCAGTACCGGTATTTCGGTACCAAAAATTGATCGGTAATACCGGTATTTTCGGTACCGGTACTACCGGTACTACATCACTAGTTCACAACGCGGTGGACTGAATTTAGTTTAAAACGATCACTGATTTTTCGGTTTTATAAGGATAAGTGCCATTTCAACACACGAACACTAGCGTGAATTTTTCCATACACAAAAATGCACGCCAATTCAAAGGCTATTCAGAATGCATATGCAAATATTACCCAATTGATTTGGGTAAAACGGCTAAATAATGATAAAACTAACAACCGCGGTAAGAGTGCACATATTTTCCCCCAAGTTTCACAACTACATTTACAGAAGAGACACGCACACATTTGAACGTGATTACCACTATTGCGAATTCTAGGTTTGAACTAGGTGATAAATGCACCCACGAACTTTTAATGTCCATTATATACGGGCTAGTACACGCGATCGACACGTTGGAGGTTCGATAGATAAGTGACATTTCAATACACGAACACTAGCGCGAAATTTTCCTCACACAAAAATGCACGCCAATCAAAGGCTATTCAAATTGCATATGAAAATATTACCCAGTCAAATTGGGTAAAACGGGTAAATAATTATAAAACTAACGTCCGGGGTAAGAGTGCGAATGTTTTCCTCACAGTTTCACAACTACATCTAAAAAAAAGGCATGTGATTACCACTATAGACGAAAAGGTGTCAAAGACTGCTTCAGACAATGACACAATTGGATGTGCAGTCACTCACGAATTGCGTCGCCGGTCGAGCACTCTCCATCGCCATACGAATAGGTAACAAATGAATTAGATGCCGTGTTCATCCGAAGCTGACGAAAAGCACACAAACAAAATGACAACCCGTACGCTCACCCACTGAAGATGCCCAATAGTCCTAAGCAGCTATGCATCTCATTGGTGCTTTGTGTGTGTGGAGTGGGTCGTCAATCAAGCACAAGCGTTTTCAGAATTTTATAAAACGACCTTTTTATATTTTTACAAATCGACACTGATTCTTCATTCGGGCCAAACTGACATTTTCGATTTCTCTTCATCGATCCTCTCTTTGTGTTATCACAGAATGATGCTGGGTCATTAGGCCGAAGGTCATTAGGCCGAAGGTCATTAGGCCGAATGGTCATTAGGCCGAATGGTCACTAGGCCGCATGGTCATTAGGCCGAATGGTCATCAGGACGAATGGTCATCAGAACGAATTGAAAGTCAGCCGTTATGAACCTGTAAAGGAATCTGTTGTTTTTACCTTTTCCAAAAATGTTTGCCAAAAACTAGTTTAACAATGAAACTAGAAAGAATAGCCTATGTTTTAAAGAAGGAAAAAATTATGAGTTGAATATCAGCAGTTTCAGCGCCAAAAACTATTTTAGCAATGATACTAGAAAGAACAGCCTATGTTCGAAAGAAGGAAAAATTCATGAGTAAAATATCAGTAGATTCAGCATCAATGAAGTATCTTCGCGCCTGTCACACGATATACACATGCAAAATGGTCATTTGCAGAGGAAGCTCTCAGTTAATAACTGTGGAAGCTGAGAAGCAGGCTTTGTCTTAGTGGGGGCGTAACGGCAAGAAGAAGACCCAATGACCATTCGGCCTGATGACCATTCGGCCTAATGACCATTCAGCCCAATGACCTTTCGGCCTAATGACCGTTCGGCCTAATGACCTTCGGCCGAATGGCCTTCGGCCTAATGACCTTCGGCCGAATGGCCTTCGGCCTAATGACCTTCGGCCGAATGGCCTTCGGCCTAATGACCTTCGGCCGAATGGCCTGACACCTCACAGAATGTGTGTTGAGTTTTCCCAATATATTTTGATTGAAATGCGAAGGAGATGACTATATCCTGCTATAGAAACAAAAAGAATAATGATTTTGTTTGTTTTTCGATCAAACAAGAGACGAACGAAAGAGAGAGTCGATGAAGAGAAATCGATCAAGTCAGTTAGGCCCTTATGAAAAATCATTGTCGAAATCTTGTACTTGATAAAATCTATAAAATGTTGTCTTCAGTAATGGCACAATCCTACTGATGATTTGGAGCTCAATCAAAGCGAATTATTTTACTTGAAGTTATTTGGTTGGCAGGTTTCATCCATATTTAAGTTTGTCCAGCTACGCTGTCGAACGTGGCTTGTCCTTGTGATTTTACTTTATTGAAGATGGAAATGTGAATTTAATTCACATGATGCCTTTCTTATGATATTGAGTTAATAACTTCACTAGCTTTACAGGTTTCCTGAGGGATCTTAAAAAATGGCAAAAATGTTCATTTTTAGGTAGTTATTGTTAATAACTCAGAAACTAAAAGAAATTTTTTTCGGCTGCGCCGTTATTTTGCCACTACCGACTGAAATTGAATAATATGCTCTCATTATACATTGATGTTTATGAAATGTAAATGTCACATAATAAGAAAAGGCATCGGTAATCGTCAAAAACCCGCCCCAGAGCAAATTTCTGGCTACGCCACTGAAGCATATGTTTTTTCATATTATTCATTGAATTTTCACTAAAAAATAACATCCCAAGTAACAATTTTGATTTTATCGAAGTTTTTTAGCGATTCAAAAACCCTAGCCATAAAACCATTGATGCCGACTTGAAAATACGCTCGAGCTCCTTTATGCCTCAAAAAGTCCACGATCTGGCTAGTTGGCCCAGCCTTATTATGATCTACAGGACTTCGTATGCAAACCGGCTTAGGATTTCGGGTTGTATCATAGTTTTATCAACCTTGTAAATAAAACCATATTCTGACTTGTCAAATATTTGTTTTGATTATTTTTCACTATCAATGTTCGATCGTCAGAATAGATTATGCTTGGTTGTTTATCCAGCCATGAATTGGAAAGATGCCGATCTGGAATTGAGATTTGATTTCCTATTTAATATGTGTTAGGAGACATGCCACGGGAAATTTGTGGTGAATGTGACTGCGATAATGACAAAAAATAAGTGCGCCACACAAACTGTACATTAATAGGAAGTTAAATGCATTTAATTTACTCGGTGGAATTGTTCGTGAAGAAGGTTTTTTCAACATAACGGAGTTCCAAAAACATTATGTAATTTTTCTGAAAATAATATGACGAAAACGTGTTGAATCGTTAAGTTTGATCATAAGCGCTATACGTGAAATCATAAAATTGAGTAATGATTTTTCTGTATTTACATAAATTATCTCGGCTAGGCGACATATTTTTCTGATAAAACTCTGTGTTCCTGATGATTTCTCCAATAGGGCTAACCCTCCTAAGGTGGTCATAACTGAGCTTATGATAGAACTAACGGTTTTATCACAGCATTTATTGGTCTATGATACAGCCACGAAATCTTTTGTTGGTTTTAAGCGTTGCCTCACAGTTTTGTTTATTTGTTTACAAAAAGAAATCTCTCCGACAACAACCGCAAATGCAAGTTTTATTGAAATGGCATATCATTAGTGATAAAACCAATTCATGACCACTTGCAAGTCTTTAAATGACGATGTTTATAGCAGAAGTTATATGATAGTTTTATGGAATGCCAAAGGTGCAAAGTAAAAAACTACCACATAAAACTTATATAGAACAACTTGCTTTTTCACATGCTCATATAAAACCAGGATAAAACATGAACAGTGAATCAAAATTCAACCATCGCGCAACAATAATGACAATGTCGCAACCTGTATTTGTTGCGACAAAACAACCCATGCGACATAAGTTTGTCCCAACTTGAAAATAATGGGATTAACATCGGATACCACGAGTTTAGAGATTTTTAAGCCTTACATTGCGATTTTCGAACGGTAACTTCGAGTCGGTAAACACTGCATCTCTGGTGAAGCTCTATCATCAAACAGTTTCGACTTTTGGTTAGTAATAATTGATTATTCACGAGTTGAAAAGTACGCAACAAATTCAGCTTCCGTTTTGTCTGCAACAAAAAATTTCGAGATCATGTCATTATCTGTCACCAGTAGGGATAAAGACTAATCGTCGCACCTTCTTTGTTGCTTGTTTTGTGCCTCTTTTGTCTGACAATTCTCTTCACTGAACATGAATAAATCTTCAAGGCATGCTGATTGTTACTTGGGATTAAACGAACTCATCAATTTATTTATGAGTAACTCTCGATTAGACTGATCCACTATTTACATCTTGTCTTTAAATATGTTTTAAGTAGCGATTTTCAGAAAGACCTTGCCATTAAAGTAAGGAAAATGCAATTTGATAATCAAATTGATGAATAATTGGTCGGCGTTAGGTCAGAGTGGCCTACGCGGTTTTTTGGATAGGTACACAGATAAAAATAATGAGATTTACACGTCATGTAAACTTCATTTTAATCGTGTAAACTTAGTGTTATGATGGTTTACATGATATATCATGTAAATTTGTGTTATATGTCATGTAAACACTCAGAGTCAGGCGAAATTACATGACATATAATGGAAGTTTACATGATATTTTATGACTTTTACATGATATGTCATGTAAACTTCTGTGATATCCCACGCTCCAAACATGTGCATCATATGTCACAGAATTTTACACTCTTTTTTCGATCTGTGTAAAGATATGCGAAGGAATTCGAAAACTGTGAACTTTTCGTTATTATTTTGAAGCATATGCTTCGTTACATAAAGGAACTATAGTATTTCGAACAAAAATGCACTACATTTGACATCCCAAGTGCTTGCAGGGTATTTTCCCGAAATCATTGAAAAATAGATGTTCCGGTCTGACTTAACGCCTACCAATTAAAGTTACAACCACTTTCGTGGATCCCTCGATTTTGGTCAATTCTTAGCACATTTAAGGACAGACTTGTTAGAATCCCAATATGGCCACCACAATGGCCGCCTATGACACCTACTCACGATTTTGAGGGCACAAATCTCTTCGTAAACAAAACCAGCGCACCTGAGCTTCTTATTTTAAGCTTATTACAAGTGAGACAGAATAATAAAATGCATTGTTGCTTAAAGCTTGCTTCTTGAGATTTCGTCGTTTGAAGTTTTGATGCATTGTTGAAGCGGGATCTCAAGACGTTTGTCCTTAAACCGTTGTAATACAAAAGTTTTTCCAGAAACCACCTCAAAACGAATTATTGTTGAAAAGAGGAAATAAGAGGTAGTTTTTGCAGTGATATAAAGTTGGGTCCGCCATATTGATTTCAGCCGCCATCATGAATTTGTACACCAACAACTTTTTTGCACCATATTTGCAACCATCAATTGCCATTTTTTTTAAATAACATATCAAAAAATTGGAGGTGTTTCCTTTCCTTTTATCACTGCAAAAACTAGCTCTATATTTCCTATTTTCAACAACATTTTGTTTTAAGGTGGTTTCTGCAGAAGCTTTTGAGTTATGACGGTTTAAATGTGCCAACAAACTCCTTACTTTTTTGAGACTGACTTTCAGAAACCGCCACCTAAAACATTTTTAAAGACAAGGTGTAAATAGTGGATCGGTCCCAGGGAGAGTTACTCATATCTATCTATCTCTCTGGAGCTGATTGTAAACAACTAACCATGCATTAGTTACACAACAAAATGTGCGCATAACGAAAGACTTTACGAATCTTCTGATACGGAACGAATAGGCATGCACCACCAATTTAATTACTTTGAGACTCTTGGGATTCACGCCGGCGAACGAAGCACAAAGACGAAAAACAAACTGCTCCGTTTTCCAAAAGCTGATTCGTTTATCACGGGCGGATCATGGGCGGGTCATGATTGCCAGCTAAAACTAAAAATACCTAGATCATCAATGAAAACGTGATTTACGACTGGTCCATGGTTTAGGGGAAAGACGTCTTCTGTCAAAATGCAACACATAGGATGCGTTACAGCAATATATAGATCATGGTATCATGATCGTTGCTCATTAGCGTATTTCCATAACATGAAAACACGCGAAGGGTAGAATGCGCTAATTCCCGTCATATCAGATGGAAAACAGCTAATAATTAAAGATATTCCAACTTTGCTTTGTCAATGACTCATTAGATGAAAGCAAAAATATGTACAGATTATCAATAATCAGCCCCCATATCACTGAAAACTGAATAATTACGCAAAATTTCACGTTTCAATGTCACTTGACTTATGACTTTTTTTTTCTCGTTTTCCGTGTGACGACAACACACCAAGGCAACAGCTAGCCGAACTGTTCTTCATCACCGTTCAATTTTTCCTTCTTCAAATTCACTTATTGAACTGACCGATATTTCACACCACACAAAAGTTGGATTTCAATGCTTCAAAGTTGGATTTCAATGCTGCAGAATACAGCAAAGCTGTTCAAATGTTAAAATAAATATCCTTTTCCGGTCGGTACATTGTAAACAAACAAGTTGTCTCTGTCCTTGGGAAGATGCAGGCGAATGTGTGCGTGTATTTTCTGCATATTTTACAACCACAGAGAAGAATTTCTTCGTTGCACTGTGATGGCATTTTATCATCTGGTGGGAAAAATATTAACCGAAATATTTTGGTTGTTATTCTAAAGCTACATCTTTCTCAATTTAAATGCTTTCTGTTCAGTAGTATTTTGAACACATGATTTGATTTGAATTGCGCAGAATTTGACCGACTTTTTGAATGTACAACTACGGTCAACTCATAATTTTTGACCATCCTATGCTTCATAGGGTCACTTAGAAGGTGTGACGGGAATTAAATTCATGTTGTTCCCGAATAAGACGTGGACTAGATGAAAATGGAATACGAGAAACAATTATTCAAACTATTATTTTAAGGAAATGGTAGTTGTTTTACAATATGTTTTACATGATATGGAAGCTAATTTATGAATTAGTCATTGAAACCAAACTGGCCATGAGGCATTGTGTGAGGTACAAGAACAAGCTCGATCACTATTGGTCCGGTGCTTAGTATGACGGGAAATAGATAAACACCCTTTTAGCCTGTGCACCAGTTTGTGCTATCTTCCTCACTCCTTCGTAAAACGGGGACCTCAGTAAACGTCAAATTTCCTGTGGGAGAGAGCAAGACAGCATCGAAGGCTGCACAAGTGTACAGGCTAATATCGTGTGGTCATGTTTCATGACTTTTTTCATGATTTGGAGAACGATTTTTTTCTAGCGTAAATGACCGTTTCCTTTTCATTCATGCCAACACAACCGCTTTGACTATATGTATTTGCTCTCCATTCATATTTCCCCATTTAGCATTATCGGTAGATTTTTCTACGCAAGCAAAATTTCAATTTCTTATCCAAACGCATTTATCCATTCAAGGCCCATGACTCATTACTTGCGAATGGTTACTTATCACCTCTTCCCATATTTATGGCTTAAACTTGAAACAAGCACAATAATAAAAAGAAATGTTTTCGATCACAAATCTTCTGTTCTGTTTCTAATCACAAAATCACTTTCATTTTAAATCCTCCCAAACCACAGTTGACCTAATCGCTATGAGGTCAGAGGGAATTATATCCTATTACGGCAATCGAGAAGGTGGCGATAACCTCCCTTTCCAGAAAAAAATATTCACAACAATGGGTTTCCCCAAAAAACAAACAACGCCTAAGAATGGGCCCAGTCCTCTGACGAAAGCGCCTATTATCGGTAAATCGATTGGACATTTGTTGTGCTGTTGTTATCGTGCGAGCGGGCGATGGCGTCGAATGTGCTTATCAACGCGAGAACGATATGGAGCCGCTTATC
Organism: Aedes albopictus; assembly: GCF_035046485.1. Classification (NCBI taxonomy): domain Eukaryota; kingdom Metazoa; phylum Arthropoda; class Insecta; order Diptera; family Culicidae; genus Aedes; species Aedes albopictus. The sequence goes on from NC_085137.1 coordinate 34,351,436, forward strand.
GCGTATAGCAGTTTGAAAAATTGAAAATCAATCCAAGTAATGCCCGATCGGCGCTTAATCCCCCCGAAAAGAGGGTAGAAAACGTGGAGCGTTTTGTGGTGCGAAATTTAATTTTTGTTTTTGAAATCGGGCGTCCGTAATTAATTCTGTTCAAATCTCTCTTGAGGCCTCATCGGGATTTGAATGAGCGTAGCCGCACAAGTATGGATAAACTGTTTTGACAATAAGCGTGATGACGTTCTTCATTCGGTGATACAGGTTATCGTTTTCGCTCGTGCAGCTCACGCGCGAATCCATCACAATAAATATTTCAGCTTGATTTAATTTTAAGAATCAATACGCAATCAGGGTGTGTGGCTTATGGTTTTTCAGAACGGTGCTTTGTGGAAGCGAAAGTTGTTCGATATCAGTCACTTTCGCGATTACGGTGACAGACGGCAATGACGGTGATGATCGTAATGATGCTGGCCCGTTCGCTAATGAACAAAATTGCCACTGATAAGCAGGTGTGTCTTTAAACCACTTTGCATCGACAGCGCTTTTGCTGTTTGATTTTGTATTGACAATCGTCGCCCGGTCGCTGTTGGTTGATACGTGGTGCGTATCGGCTTTAATAGATGCGCGATGCATGTGCTCGTGGGAGCGAGCGAACGAAGAGGAATAATTGAATTTAATCAATTTTCCCTGTTGGTTGTTGGTGGAACTCTCATTCAATATGCATGTTTGCATCCATTTCCCATCAGGCTGTTGTCATTGGGAAACATATGGAATGAGAACAGAGCAGGGTCTCTGATAACGGGCAGCAGTAGTTTTACCAAGTGGGCCTTCCAATTCCGGATAGGTTTGGTTAAATGCGATTTCGATTGTGTTGCATTAATTGATTGTTGACGATAAGGATAATTGCAAACTATCGCTCCGATTGATGAGGTACATACGCATCGTTCCGGGATTGCAATTAGTAGGTAACGGTGTTTCAATTTCGTATTAAACGAGGTGGAATAACGCACATTATGGTTTGATTGCAGGTGGAACAATCAGATATCAGGCATCAGTACAAATGCGAAAGGTGTAGCCAGCGTAACAGACCTTGCCAAAAGGAATGCACAGCTAGTATACTTATTCTTAGAAATATTAGAACTTTTATTCCCATAGTACACCACATTTAAATCTCTTCAGCGCTCTTCTTCTTCTCACACTTCTTCAACATTTGGGTTAATACAGGATGTTTCCTTTCTTTATGGTAAGGCTACCGCCTTGTTATTGGTTGGGACGCACTCTGCTGCTCCTTTTTCCTGCATTGCTTATCACTTTAGCCATACCAATGTCTTGGTCCTAGAATAACGGAAGAAGGCGGACACTCTGATGTTGTTGTGACAAAAAGCCACTACAATCACCGCCCCCATCACACCCGCTATAGGATGGGTGTTATTGTATGTTGGGGTTGATGCATCTGCGGTAACGATACTTTGCTGCATAGCATCCCCTAGGCTTTCGAACTCACAGAGCTCTGTTTGTGCATTTTTGTCGAGAGGGCACTTGTGTATGTCAATGACATTCATAATAGTGTGATCGGTTCAGGGACTTTTCTCTCTATCCTTAAGATGATGTAAATTTATTTATTTATTGTCGTCAATCAAACGTAGACCAATTTCAATACATTTCATGCTTAATATCTATTTATACATATTTTATATTTATAATTGTTATTAGCTCAGTTTTTTATCATTAAAGGCCACATCTTTCTGCTATTTTATTTAGCTTCTACGATTTCGAATGTTTTGAAAATGTTTCTTCAACTGCGTTCTAGTCATATTTAGGTCAATCATTTCACAATGCCGATTATAAGTGTACATCATTTGATTTAATGGTCCATATTTTGCATAATCAGCATGATGACGTTCCGCTGTAAACAAATTTCTCTCACGTAGATGCCGGCTGGGAGCATAAAAATTCAATTTGGACAATAATTCAGGTGAATCAATACGCTGTGAGACAATATCAGTAACAAACGAAACCATAGCGTATTCACGTCGTTCTTTCAATGTCTGAATGTTGATCAGCAAACAACGTGCTTCGTATGAAGGCAGAGGGAATACTGTCCATCCTAACTTACGTAGTGCGTACAATAGAAACTGCTTCTGAATTGACTCTATGCGTTCTTCATGTTTTTTCATGTAAGGAGACCAAACAACGCTGCAATACTCTAATATTGATCTCACATACGCAATGTATAATGTTTTTATAGTGTATGGATCCTGAAAGTTATAACCAAAACGTTTTATAAACGATAACATATTATATGCTCTATGGATAATTGTATTATAATGTTCTACAAACGTTAATTTTGTGTCTAAAATTATACCCAAATCTCTTATTTTTTCACATTTTTCAACAATTTGATTGCCTAGCTTTATTGAGACATCTGATGGACATCGTTTTCTACTGTACGTTATATGATTGCACTTTTTTACATTTAATTCCAATAAACTTTTAGAGCACCATACATGGAAAATTTGAATTTCATTCTTAAGTACATCGGCGTCATGTTTATTTCTAATTTCTAGGAACAGCTTCATGTCATCAGCATATATAAGAACATTTAGTTTTTTTAGTACAAAAGAGATATCGTTAACGTATAAAATAAAAAGAAGAGGCCCCAAATGTGAACCTTGGGGAACTCCAGATGTGACCTTAATTGGTTTTGATTTTTTCTCATTGAATCGCACTATTTGTTGACGATCAGTTAGATAAGACTTGATCCAGCTGAGGAGCCCCGTTGCAATTCCTATCTTTTCAAGCTTGTAAATCAACATAGGAATGTCCAGTCTATCGAATGCTTTGCTGAAGTCAGTGTAGAGAGCTTCCACATGATTACCGTTTTCCATTGCATTCAAAGAGTAATTGACAAACTCAAGCAGGTTAGTGGCTGTTGAACGGCCTTTGAAGAAGCCATGTTGAGAATTAGTTATTCTATTTTTAATCTGAGCGAAAACATTTCTGTTGATGATTGATTCAAAAAGTTTTGGTATGCATGAAATAATAGCAATTCCACGATAATTTCGAACATCACATTTTTTACCAGACTTATAAATGGGTATTAGGAAAGATTTTTTCCATTCCATCGGGAATTTTCCAGATTCCAGCGACATGTTAAATAACCAAAATAATGGAGTTGTAAGTTCAACTGCTAATGGTTTTAAGAAAGATGGAGGAATTCCGTCTGGTCCAGAACCTTTTGTGATATCTAGGTCATTGATTCTAGCCAAAATGTCTTTGACATTAATGTGACTGACACTGACATCGTTTGGAAAATCAGGAAAATAAGAAAAGTATTCAAAATCACGATCATTATCTGAAAAATTTGTGTAAGTTTCTTGGAAGAATGATGCAAAAAGATTGCAAATTTCTTCTGAATTATGTCCTTCTTTTTCGTCTAACGTCATTTTGGACGGGAAACTGGCTGACTTTAACTTGGATTTAACATAATTGAAAAAGTTCTTTGGACATGACTTAATTTCACTTTCAGTTTTTACATTATAATCAGAAAGAGCAGAAGACATTGCTGTGTTAAGTTGATTGCAAATGTTTAAATACTTCATCAAATTTTCTTGATTTTCGTATTTTCTATATGTTTTATGAGCCTTCTGCTTTCGATTTTTCAAATTCAGAATTTGTTTGTTGAACCAAATTGGATTTTTGGAATTGTAATTCCGTCGCTTTTTCGTAAGTGGAACTTCTTCTTGAATAATACCCGATAATATTTCGTAAAAAATTCCCACAGCGCAATCAATACTTTGTTGACTCCTTAAAATAGATTGCCAGTTTGTCCTATTTAATTTAGCCTTAATATTGTCAAATTTTGCTTTGTTGAAATCCAATACATTTTCATATTCACATTCGATGGGAATGCTATTATTATGTACAAATACAGAATACTCAATTGCCGTATGAAATACTTCGTTTTTCCATAGAGGTGCAAGAGATTCAATTACACAGAAATCTTCGTGTGTGTTCGTCAGTAAAAAATCTAAGAAATTGTTTTGTTCGTTTTTCACGTGATTTATTTGATTAAGACCTAGAAAGGCAATTTTCTCAAAAATAAATTGTAATGTATCATTGTCACCAATAACTGGCAATAAAATACTCTCATTTTCTTCATCAGGAATAAAGTCTGCCTCACGCTGATTAAAGTCACCATATATGTGTATTTTATATTCAGGAGGAAGCCGAGATACAATTTCATCGGCTGTTTGAAAGAACTTTTCATAAGTTGATTTGCATGCTTGATCAGGTGGGAAATAAACTGAGGCGAAAATGTGAGTTTCACCATCAATATTAGTTTTGACCCACACGTGTTCAAACTCTTTAAATTTTGGTGAAATTATATGTTCCGAATTATACTTAGTTAAGATTGCAATGAGTACTCCTCCTCCAGATTGTCTTTGACTTAATACTAGATCACGGTCGTCTCTAAACACGTTATAATCGCTACCAAAAGCTTCCTCGTTTTTGACACTGTCACTCCAGCTAGTTTCAGTGCCCAGTATAACTGAATAATTTGAACTCAATATATTTTTATGGATTGCATTCAACTTTGATGCGCTACTCATACGATTAAAGTTCTGGCAATAGATAACTATTTCAGTAGCAGGTGAGTTCTTAGTAAACGATGGTAGCTTGTCAATTTCAGAAATTACATGATCATCATTATTATTATTATTTATTATTGGTAATTGTTCATTAACAGTTAAAATACCATCAATATTCATTTCACTATCGTCATTATGTAAATTAGTAACAATACATCTGGTACATGTAAATATACTATTGTTACCTTCAACTAGGGAATGCGTTAAATCTAGTGAAAACACTGACAGCAGCAGGGTCTGTTCACTCGTGGTTCTGGATGATCGTCGGTGGTGCGGATACCGTTAACAGCAGCATTTGAAGAACATCCAGGGAACATTAGATGAGGTTGTCTATCACTCGCTAGCTGAGAATGTCCATTATAAACTCCGTTGGGATTAAGAATTTCTCCTCTCTGGAACTGTATAGGTCGATGAGCTATATCTGCCGTTGTGCGTTGCCGTGGGGGTTTTGAAAATTTCTCCTTAGCTGCAGCCAATAGTACTCTGTCTGAAGGGAGATCGTTGGCCGCCTTGCGTGGAGTATCCCGGTTGCCGTAGTTTGCGTTGAAATTTTTGGTGGTGGTGTTGTTATTAAGATTGTTACGAACATTACTGTATTGCTGCTGTCTTTTATTTTTTCGTCGTCGCCTAATAGCTTTATCTTTGGTTTTTTGTTGTTCTGCGCGACGCAGCTGACGAGTGTCATATTCTGTCCAGTCAGAGCGCCAGACATTCTTTGACCCAAGGCTGCGCCAGCCAGATTTTTCAAGCGTACAGTGGGATTCCTTTTCGGTTAACTCCTGTAGCAAGTTTGGTGGCGATTCTGCTTGTATAGGATGTGTATCAACGATTTTGGCTTCTAATGTACTCACGACAGTCGTCAAAGATTTAATTTCGCTTAAAATTTCCTCACTAAAAGAACTGGTAACTGATTGCAAGTCAGACAAAGCATCGTGTGGGTGACTAGCGTTGTGGTCACTGCAATGCGCAGCCATATCAATGGTGAGACTGCTCAGCATTTGCACTTCGCTACAAATTTTCTTCATCTCCCCAGACAAATCTTTAGTCAAGTCCTCCACGTAATCATTGATATGTTGCTTCGTGGATTTCATGGAGATGTTCAGCAGCCCGGTCAAATGATTTTTTATGGAGGCCAATTCGTCAGCCGATTTATCCGTACTTTGTACTGTATGGATGTTTTCAATTTTGCGCGATAATGCCGATACAGCATTCGTTAGGCTGGACGTCGTACTTTCATTTATGCTAGCAGCTGTTTCTTTGAGCTGTAGCTCAATATTATCAAACAGTTCGCCAACCGCACTTAATCTCTTCAAATCAGCAGCTACCCTGAGATTTGCGTCAGCTTGTGCACTGATTGTTTCAATTAACTTCTGCTGTTGGTGTAGCACCTTGCGGGTGTCAATGCCAGTTTTCAAATTATGCTGGCAGTCGGCGCACAAGGGAACCATATACGACGTGATAAAGTTCTCCTGGTGTCGTTGCACCCCGATACACGCCGCGTGATAGCATTTAAAGCATTTAAATGCCTCTTAATCCGGCTCTCCGGAATGTGCAACTTTGGAGGAGTCGAACGCCACTTGCTTGTCGAGTTGCTATTCTAAAGTATAGACTAGCTTCATCCTACTTGTATGTTGGCGATTTATGTCTATAATATTATAAATATGCTGACACATCAGCATGGTGTAAAAGCATGTAAGATTGTAGGATGTTCCAAATTGATCACAGTAGATTTTTTTTACTAATGTTCTTCGAATAGAAATTTGTCGTATATTTTAAAAAGGCACTGCATACACTATTCCTCAATTTGGTTTTGTTTGATAAACCATGTTTCACAATTTCACAGTTAATATTGATTCATCTTTTGGACTGTACAATGTACCATCAGGACATGCTTGAAAAATAATCAACAGATAACATTTTCAATGTATAAGGCTATGGACGTTCGCGATTCACCCTTATCAGCATTCAATCAGTTGTAATCGCGTCATACGATGGGTTATGTTTGCCGTTGATAACCTACGATTCGTTAAATTGTAAATAGTTTAAATATGTATTCTGCGAGGCACCGTGTGAAACTTTAATTAGTTCTTTTTTCGATTTCCATCTTAGAAATTTTTAATCCTTTCAAAAAAGAAAAAAAAACGCGTAGGAGTTGCAAATTATTTTGCGTTGCTTTTTATTCATGGGTTTTCTGGTGAATTTGTCGCTTTGTAGAAAAAAAAAACAAAAAAATGGTTACTTAATTTGAGCTAGGTAAGCTTCGTATCGTGTAAAGTGTAAATTTACATGATATACCATGTAAATTTGTATCAGTGGGAGGTCGATCATATCTTGAATACCTTTTAGCTTGAGTTCAGGTTCACAGTCTTCAATCTCTAGAATGACCATTCAAGAACCGTTCATACGTTTGAACGAGTCTTGTCTGGAGAAAAACAATGAAAGCCATTCATAGTTTGAGACAAATCCTAAGAAGTCGTGTCTACTGGATATTGAAAATAGCAAACAATGTAGGTAAATATAACCAAACCTCAAATTTTCAAGAGGCGACATCTTAAGAACCGCATGTCGGTTTCCGCTGAGAAGTTGATCTTCAGTGCAAACCAATATTCGGTTCATCAGATTTTAGCTTTTGTAAATTATTTTTTTCATCAAAAGTCTGTTTCCAAACATACTTCTTAATGATTGGATGGAAACAATTGGCTTTCTGCTCCTCCCTCCTAAGAGTCTACGTAGTTTATTAACGGGTCCTCGTTGGTCTATCCTTTACCTCCTACTTTGTAAATTGGGAAAACTTGTAAGAGTTATACTCATTTACTACTAGTTATCTCAGTTTAAAATCTGAGTATATATCATCAATAATAAAGTAGTGTATGAAGGACATTTACATTGTAGTTTTATCTAAAAGTTAGCTGGATTAAGTAAGAATCGCTCTCACATACCAAAGTCGTGAGAGAGCTGTGAGCACGAGGTGAGTATAAATTCCACTTACGCCGTGGAGAGTCGCTTTTACAGCTCTTTAGCGACTGTGGTATGCGTGTGCGAATATTACTTTATTAGGCAAACTTGTTCCTTCAAACACCGGTTTTATGATAGCATATGCTATGCATATGCTTGAGATAGTAGCAAGTGAGTATTCCCAACACTGTAGCTTGTAGCATATTCCTTTCGTGATGAAGCACCAAAAAATGAGTATTTTTATACATATTTTTGTAAATAAATTGTTGTAAATACAGATACATGGGTTCAAATATACTATACATTGTACGGTATATGTATGATTTCAAACAATAAAATGGGCAGGAAATGTATTGTTTTGAATAGTACTCTCAATACTGGCTGTACCTTACATTTAATGGTATGGAAATGGTTCGTCACGTGTAAGGTGCAGAATCGACAATATTGTTTTACATTACATAAATCGTACTATTCCATATTGTTTTGTAATTTTGCTCCTAAACCTAAAAAAAAGTGTAATTACAAGCTACCAGGTTCAACATAATCAAACCGTGCTTTGGGAAAATATTTACCAAATTTTCTTGGATAACTCTTTAAATATAGGAAAATTCACGTCAAAGTCTGGGTAATCTTTGATTGGATTAAAAGTTGAAGCTTGGGCTCCCATGTCCCACTAGCTAGATAAATGGGTATAGCAAACTGAACGTTATTTGTGGCAAAACTTTAAGCGGCATGATGAAACTATGCCGGGCGCGCTAAGTGTTATTAAGGACTGTTCAATTTATAAAACGGACAACTTGCTTGTGCGATATCTTTTTTATTTTTCAATAAAATCATTATCAGTTTTTTGCATAACTTTCTATAGCTATTCTCAAATGTAGGAAAAATATAACATTAAGCAAAATGTTCTTTATTGTGTAACTGAAGCGGTTTTCGTACAACATCAATGAAAACCCATTTCTCAAAATTCGACATAATTTTCCACATACTTAATATGCACATTTTCATGAAGTTTTCAATGTATTGGAATCTTATACTATTCTACTAAAGGTAAAGCTTAATAGTTGGTCAGTAATAATGCACCAAGCAGTCTCCGGCTTGATATAGTGAGTTGCCTTATTTTCATAGAAATTATGAAAAAATGTTCATTTATGTCCTGTGCTGCAATAACATCACGGATTCGATTATAAATTTGTCCAGAGTAGTAGAATATTGCTCTCTGAATGATACAGAAGAAAAATTTACTTTAAATTGCATTCTTCATCAAAAATTCAATCCATAAAGATGGTCATAGTAAAAAACTGCATACTTTTTGCTCCATTGATGCAGTTTTTTGACTCTAGCGAATCTTATAATTATTTATTATCAACAAAGTTGGTCCTATTCTATTGTACGCCTTATTTTATTTAATAATAATTAGATGTAAACTTTTCATTTCCAACATCATTGTTATGCTAAATTTTGCATAAGGTTGCATTGTTATTTGGAAGAACCTTCAAAGAACGAAGCTGTTTTGATTACTGTACCTGCAATGGCGCACAGTATCCAAACCAGCAATGCTATTTAAAAGCGGTTTTCTGCATTTGAAACCACATTATTCCCACTTTCGACTGGATGCATAAAAAAATTGATTATTTAATATTTTCATGCCCTTTTTGCTTTACAATTGAATTTTATTGAAAAAATCGAATCTTACTTGAGACTTTAATATCTCAACACTTAATTTTCCGATTGAGTTTAAATTTTGCCAGAATGTTTATTACTCATGCTGCTGCAGCATGGCACTTACTTTTCTGGTATTAAAAACGATATACCATAAGTGAACAGTAATTTTATATATATTTTCAATTTTCAGCAATCGAAAAATTCACCTTATTTAACACCCGGCCGATTTTCTATAAAATTAAACTATTTTTATTCGATTCAAAAATGATCACTATAATGACAGATGATGTACTGAACAACGAAGCAAGGGTGGTTAAATTTGAACTACGCGTCTTCTTTTTATAGCCTTGTAAAGTTGTCCGTTTTATAAATTGAACAGTCCTTAGACCACTAATGTAGTTACATGAAGGCGGTGACGAGGTACATAAGTTATATTACAGCGTGCTTAACCGTTTTTGCAACATTCGAGGCACCATTTGGCTGAAGCTGCAATACTTAACAAATTTCTGGTCAAATTTCCCTAAATGAAAAAAAAAAAAATGATACAGTTCGTGTTGAATCTCATTAATTGATACATGGTAATCTGATCTATGTGTCTTTCCGGATTGATCTATTTTCGTGTTTTTTTTTTTCACGCTGTACATACCTATAGTTCGCTTTCATTCTTGGAGCATCTTAGGTTGTCGTAGACCAGCGTCCAGCAGCAGTTCTTTTGTCACTTGTTTATCACTAATTTATAGGATTTCTGAAATTTAAGTTGTTTTTTAAACATGATTGAACTTTCTCTCTTGTTTTTGCTGCCAAAGTTACCAACGTAAAAACAACAACGCACGAAGAAACAATCTGGAATTGAAAACAAAATTTAAAATGCACGGCAAAAATATTCTGGAAATGTGAATTCTTCAAACTTATGACTGGACTGTACTGTTCATATTTTTACATTTAAATCTGATGTAAATGTATGGCAGGTACAGTATGGAAAGATGTTATCGAACAATGGCATTAAGATACCTTTTATTGTAGCCGATACACTAAATGGTACACGAATGGTTTTCATCAAATATCCTATGGTTGACTTTTATTTGGGTTATTTTGGATGAATCTAATCTAATTTATACATTCAGAGCAACCCAATGTTCATTATGGACCACCCCGATAATCATTTTTTGTATCACTTTTATGTCAATTTTAAAGAAATGCCACGTCGAACGTTTATGTTCATTTTGGGCTACCTAAATGTTGATTTTCGACCATTGAAAGGTTAATTTGTCTTAATTATGAACCACTCCAATGTTTTTTTCTGGCCACCCTTAAATATATTTTAGTGCATGTTAATGTAAATGTTAAACCACCCTATCCATTTTTGACCACCCATATGTTTATGAACCATCTTTATGTCCATTTTTTATCACTCTAATGTCAGTTTTGGACTAAATAAATTTAAATTAGTACATACCTACTGTAAATTTCTACTGCCAAATAAAAATAATATGAAGCAATTCTCACGAACGCATAAAACGATCATACCAAATGAACCGAGAAGAAATTTTACACGACTGAAATAAAACTAATCGAGAGTGTAGTGCTGCAATGACCTTAATAGTTGTCAAATCACCACAAACCATAATGACAATACATAATTTGCCGCCACTGTTACCTTACAAGTTTTATAATTTTACGATCTCACACGCGCAAAAAAAAAATTGTGATATTGGTACTTCAGGGTTCCTTCAGAAATCTTTCCTAAATAAAAGACATATTCCAATGATTCTTTCAGAATTTTTCCATTTTTTTTTTGAAAATGAATTTTTCACAACTCTTTTGAGGAATTCCTTAACAAATTATTTCGTAAAATCTTTCATGGATTTGCTTGGAATTTTCTTCAGGAATTGCTTTAGTAGTTATTCAATGGATTCTTTCAGAGATTCAACTTGCTATTTCTCCGTACTTTCCTTGCGGAATCGCTCTATGGATTTCTTTAGGAAATCTTCAGATTCCTTCACTAGCGTGTGCAGCTTTTTTCTTTTTTTTCTCACTTATTGATCTTGAATCTTGATAAACACGAAACAGAGCGGGATGAAAGAGGGAGCAAGTGACTGTCTTGTGTTTGATTAAGGACTGTATCGGAAATTAACTATAAACATTCAAAATGCTCTATCTCGACGCACGGTTGATCTTTTCATTCCGGTTCTTCTATGAAATCTTCACAATATAGTTAAGTTTAGAACAGCTTGAAGAAATTTGGAAAATGTTTAGTATTATTGAAAATATGGCTCTATGAGTATACCACACAAAATAACAATCTGTACAAACAGCATTTTTATTTTAATTTTTTTAACGTTTCAAACATCTCTAGCGAAAAAAAATGTACGGGGAAAAATCTGGAAAATAATGATTATTACTAGCAGTTATGTATACATAACATTTCACTCAAAACCGACTTTTAAAATTTTTATTTTGGATAGAAAAACCTTCAACATTAAGAATATGGTCTATCCCAAATAAACACCTACTTTTTGGTCAAACTTTGACGCTCTGTTTGAAATATCTTTAGAGGTTATAAAATTCCGTTCTCTGGCAAAACTACCTCTTCAATAGATTAAAATACATACCCAATCGAAAAAAAATGCAAATTTTCAACTTTATGTATTTTTTATTTGCGTAATCGTTCTTTGAAGACGCATAAAAAAAGAGTTCCTCGAAAAATGGCCTTTTTTCATTTTTAAGAATTGCCCTTAACTGCGGAGGAAATTTTTCTTGATAAAAATAATTTTCCTATATCATGAGCATTCTGGAAAAGAATATATTTGCGCAAAAATAAGTGAAAAAATTAAATATTTTCCCACAGTTTTCGCAATTTTAAATTTTTAGGAGGTGTCCAAAATTTTAAAAACATATGTGCAATCTTTGAGATAAAAGTCCAAGATAAATGATTATTTTTTGAAAATCAGAACTGCCATTCTTTATTTAAGAGATTTATATAGTATCTCCAAAAATAAAGTTATGTTTATTTTGAACAGATTATTTTTCAGGCAATTGTGAACGTTTATAGTTAATTTCCGATACAGTCCTTAGGTGAATGAGTAAGAGAAAAAAAACTGCCAGAGATAGCGAATTCCTTCAGAAACTCCTCCAAGGAAAAATTTTCTCCAAAGCTTCTTTTCGATATTCTTCAAACGATGCTTTAAGATATTTCTTACCGGCTTCCTTCAAATATTCAGTTAAAAATGGTTTCTCCTGAAACTTCACTGAAGACTACATTTTCTAGAGCATTTTCTAGAGAATCCGTAAAAAAATCCTCCTTCAACGATTAATTTTTGAAATTCTTCCAATGTTCGTACAGGTATTTTTCAGGAGCTCGTAAGATGTTTTTTCATGAACTAATCCAGAGATTTTTTTAACTATTTCTACAAGGGTACGCTTAGGAATTCATCTATGGATTGTTGAAGATATTTTTGGATCTTTTTTTTTCATGGGAATCTATACAGTTTATCCAGCTGTTTCTTTAGATGTCTCCAAAGAGGTTTCTTCAGAAAAAGATCCACAGATCTATTCTAGAATAATTTCAGAAAATCGTGCCAAATTTGTTTGAAAGGGTTTTTGTTTAATAATTCCTGTACAAATCTCTCCCCTGGCCAAGTTCGCAGGGGTTGACGGTATTAAAGTGAAGGAGTTTCATTTTGATTATTGTAATGTAGTGTTCTTTAGTGAAACATATCACCTTTTTAACACTTTAATGCGCCTCCAACGGTTCATCATGAACCGGCTGCTGCAGATGGAGTATGGCTGATCATATGCATCAGACATGCTCGATAAACAGGAGGAACCGCCGGGGCTCAGTAGAGTCTATTCCCAAGCAATAGTTCCAAGTAGGTTGGATTTAAGTAGGTTTTGATGATCGTTACAAATCCTAATAAGAGTATTATAGGATTTGTGACAGGTTTTGGAACCTTTTACAGCCAGCTAACTTCAAAATGTTGTTTGGGCTCTATTTCCCACGTTTCTCGGTTGATTTTGATTAGTAATTTATTAATGTCATAGTCACTTTTTCGATTTTTTACAATGTTAGTTGGCCATATTTTCTTTAAATAATGCAATTAAAATCAACCGACGAATTAATAATGGGAAGGAGATTTGCAGCACTTAATTGTGCTGATAGATTCGAAGCTAACGTGCGAACACTTAAACGCATTGTTGACGTCAATGCGTTCGACGTGACATTTTGGACAAAAACTGACTGCTTTTTATTAACTGAACAACGTTACTTGTGTATGACTAGGTTAACATTTCTAAGCTACGCTTGAGAATAGGACATGGTTTATCTAGGTAGGACCGATAGGACAATTGAACGAATTTGAATATTTTTCATAGTATTTGTAGCGGGATGAAAGTTGACATGAAATCTCTATTATTTTAAAATTTTATTGCAATCAACTGACCAACTTGGCGTATTTTTGTTTATCTCTTAGATGATATTATGACACCAACAGAAAAATATCAGAAGTTCAGTAACATGTTTCTGTGGGTTTTGGACCGATGACAACTTAAGGACGCAAGAGATGAACACAGAGAAGTGGAAAACGATTAGCGAAATCAAGAAAACAATTTGAGACAGGATCGACTATATTTTAACATACAGGGTTCGATTGATTCGGTGAAAAAAACAAACATACGACAACTGATTTAACGAGAAGCAGGTAAAACATATTGAACTATACTACAAAATCAAACAAGAAGACAAACACAAACCGTGTGACCATAACACTACATAGGCAAATCCTGACTGACTGACCAATTGAAAACTTTCCAATCTTCTACCGTAGCTTTCTGAGTCAGTTGCAACAGTGTCTTAATGGATATCATTTTCCGCGTACGGCTGGCAAACTGCTTCTGAAAGATTACGTACTCTTTCCTATCTTCGGGTCTAGTGTAGAGGTTTCAACTCTATTCAGAGTGCAGCTAGAAACCTAGCAAAAAAAAAAAAAAAAAAAATAATTCCTGTACAAATCTCTCGTTCAATTTTATTTTTCGGATTTTCACCAAGGGTTTCCCAAGAGGTTTCTCGAGAAATTTCTCCAGAAATTTCTCCTAGGATTCTACTAGAAATTTTCCTGGGATTACTTCAAGTATTCCCCCGGGAAATCTTTCAAGAATACCTCCAGGGATTTCTACAGGAATACGACCATAGGTTGCTCCAGGGTTTTCTTCTGAAATATATCCTCGGATTCTCTCAGGAATATCTCCAAAGATATAAATAATTTCGGCAAAGGATTTCTTCTTATTTTATCCCTGATTTTTTTTTAAAGAATTCTCTACGAATGCTTTCCAAAAGTCCTCCAGTGATTCGTCGGAAATAACTGCAAGGATTCCTTCAAGACTTTCACGAAAAATTCTCTCAAGTATTCCCATAGAATCTCCTACAAGAATTTGTTCAGAGATCCTCTAGGAATTATTTGAAATATTCCATCAAGCATTTTTTCAGAATTTCTTCCAAAAAATACACTACCCAGTCAACACATGATCGCATATGATGTTGAATAGGATGCAAAAGTGGAGGCGATATACGCACACTTTACACGGGGTCAAATGGAAGCAGGTACGCATATGGCCTCCACTTTAGCATCCTATCCAACATCATATAAGACTTTGTGTTAGCTGGGTAGTAATTGCTGGAAGAATTACTCAAGGTATTTTTGAAGAAATTACAGAAGGAATCACTGGAGGATTCTATTCAGGAATTCCTGGAAAAACTCTTGGAGATACCTCTGGACATTACAAGAAGCAATTCTCGGACATTTTAAAGTGGGGTTCTCTGAAAAAAAAAAAATCCCGTTAAACAGTTTATTAAAGAATTTCTGAAGATATCCTTCAGAGCTCTTCGGAGACCTTTGGAGAAATTCCGAAAATAATTTCATGAGAAACTGTAAGAATTGTGATTCAATGAAAAAAAAACCAGAAGAATCTCTAAAAGTATTTCTGAAGGAGTTTCCGAGAAAATCCATGAAGGGATTTGCAGTGAATATCCATGCGAGCGAATGCCTGAGGAATTTTCTGAAGGAATCCCTGAAAGGACTATTTCTGATGGAGTTAGTGGACAAAAAACCATGTTGCAATTTCTGAAGCAATGCATGGGGTAATATCTGAAGGAAATCCTGCAAAACAATTTGAAAAAATGGAGGAGTTCATAAAGGAATCACTGAAAAATTACTAAGGAATTGATTGTTTCTGAATGAATTTTCTATAGAAGACCTGTAGAACACTGTGGAGGTGTTCTTAGAAGAATTTATTGAAAAAAAAAAAATATCCAGAAAATGCCAACGAATTACTCCTGGAGTATTTACTGAAGGAACTCTTGTAGGCATCTGTGAAAAGTTCTAAAAAAGTCAGAATAAATCCTTCGTAGAATTTATAGAGGAATACCTGTAGGAACTTAAAAAAAAACTCGAAAAGAATCTCTAGATGTATTTTCGGGGAATAATTCCCATATTCCCCATATTGCAGGAATATATAGAGGAGTATCCGGAGAAACCTTTGGAAGAATTTCAACTGGAATTCCTGAAAAATTCCGAATTACTGAAGGAATCCTCAAAGAAGTTTTCGTAAGAATCTCTGAAGAAATTTTCGAATGAACCCCTGTAGAAAACTCTAAAAGAATTATTCTAGAATTTCTGAAAGAACGTCTTCAAGAATCTGTAAAGAAAAAATCTGATGGATTAGCGTTTTTAGAAGAAATCTAAGGGAAAACACCTTAACCCTCCAGCTGTCGCGACGCCGCGCTCACGCTGTGTATCATGCGTGCGTTTTTTATGGTGCGTGTACTCAGTACACGACGCGACCGCTCCCAGGTTAAGGAATGATTTATTGGAGGGGTTGTCTTCGGAATAATTCTTTAAGAAATCATTGCTCTGGAATATTCGGATGATTGGCCTATAGATTCACTGGTCATTGGCCTAATATTGTTTTCACTCTAGATTGAAACTCACAAAATTACAGCCATCCCTCCTTGCTTTGGCGTAAATCTCTTTTTGTCTACAGAATATTGAACCCACCGTAAACAAGTAGAATGATAAGAAGTGAATAGAGTGAGAACTCCGTTTGTCTTTGACCTGTGATTACCCTATTCACTTAGCACAGTCCTGTACCACTTTAGTACGTAAGAGTTTAAATTTTTTAGTCTTGACTGTTCAGCCTTATGTTAGCATTCTCCTCTACTAAGACGAGCATTGTCTCCTACAGCCTCCGGAGGTAAATACATCCCCTCAGTCGGAAACTGTTGTTGTTATAATACCCCATAGTAATTAGCTAGCTAGCCAGCAAAATTCCACCGAAGCTGCCGGAAGATGACGACGATGATGATAACGCATTCAATGCACTTATTCCACCTTGTTGTTCGCAACCGAAATTGTTTCCAAGCACGCTACGACCGATCGCCATCAGAAATCCCAATTCCCAATCACGCACTGCAGCAACGACGGAAGAGATAAACCCTGCCTCTACGCTGCTATACACATGGGCCATGGCACGCAGAACAGCCTCTTTGAATAGCTTCAGGTCGCGGTCAGTCTCTCTGATTGTTGCTTGCGCCGGTTGCCATCGTAGCGCCGCCGTTTGTACCGAGATGGACATTGTACCTACTGTGCGAGTGTTTAGAGGTCAGGTTTACACGCTAGCTTGGGATGGACGTTCGGGTGCGGACACTACTAGTTGATTTGGTGGATGATTTAGTTAAAGGGTAAATTGTTAGAATTGCACCAATGGGTTAAACATTTTAGTTTTCGGAGAATTCGTCAATCCCAAACAATAGTTTGAAGTTCAAGTAGTTCTTGAGAGGCTCTGAAAACCGTCTAAAAACCAAAATAGAATGATTGTATGATTCTTTTAAGGACGTTAACAAATCTATTGAATATGTTACTTGGGGACGCTCTCCTTGTTAAATGTTATATCCTACATAGAAAAAAAAATGTAATTAAATTTCAGCTATTGAAATACGACTGTATGGTTGAATAAAACAACTCGTTTTTTAAATCCCAAGACTGCGTAGCCGTTAATCGAGAGATTAAATTTCAGCGAGAAATCATGCACATAAAGGTAATGCTAGAGTTAGTGTACTTTTACATGAGATATAATGTAAAATTACAGTACCATCGTGTAAATTTCCGCCAACTATCGCGTAAACCATCATGGACTCCAACCGGTTACGCTACTATTAGCGGAAATTTACACGAACGTAACGTAATTTTACATGATATCTCATGTAAATATGCACTAACTCTAGCATTCCCTTTATGTGCATGATTTTTCGCTGAATTTTACATTAATATTTTTTTCTGTCTATGCATTTAGGCCACTTACACCGGTTTTCTAAAAAAATCTTTTTTAAACGATGAAAGCAACAAAATAAACTTTTTTTTGTTATATCGGTCGCTTTAAATTACAAATGTTAGATTGAAATATATTTTTTGAACCACTTTCCCCTACGAACGGAAGAACGTGGTGGTGGTGCTTCCTCACGTTGCAAGCATGTGTACTCCACTCCGATAGTGAATTATTATACAATCATTAGGCTGATAAGACGAGGTGTGCGATTGCTGGCTGAATTGGCTCATTGGAACGCAGTCAGTCGGTAGGGGTGGTGGGAGATTTTGTTCGATTGAATTTTGGTCTTGAACTGGTGATCCAGTTCAGTCAACTCACCCTCAATTGACGTCATGACCTTGCAATTGAATGCACACAAATGTGGATTTCGGAATCTTATCAAAATACTTAAGCCGGTGTTTGTGGAGGTAAGAAATTTTCTGCTAATTTTACGGTTTCTATTCTCATGTACTGATACGAGCTGTTTGGCAGCAATCAATTTAAATAATAATCCAGTTCATTACGATGCACGTCATTGAATATCGATATTATATTGTACATATATTAACTTCTAAAGGAACACCCTTATAATTTAAAAGTGTTATAATAAAAAATATTGCGTTTGATTCACGTAAAACCATTTCGTAATATAAAGCCTGTATCCGCAATAATCGGGACACAAAAGTATGGCTGTAGCTCTGCAATGAATTAGTGAAATTGGCCAAATAATTGACTGAGAACTCTTTGGTGTATGTTTATTATTTGTGCCAAATTTCATCAAAATCGATGCATTACTTTTAACTGTAGATGAAAAACAAACAGACGTGGTTTTAAGCATTTTGTACAATCATGACCAATTTTCATCCGCATAATAGATGGTTCTTTTAAGCTACCGTTTAAAGTCCTATGATGATAATTATGAAATTTCGTCAGCAGTTATGATACTTATAGATACACTTTCTTGAAAAATTTCATCAACTTTGATCAATTGGTTTGAAAGCTACAGCTGTTGATAGGTGTTAGTGTTAGGGAAAATTTTTCGTGTTTTTCATGTGCGATGTTTGCCTATTTATAACTTTTGAATTTCGCTGCTAATTTTCATGAAATTTTGACAGAAGGTAGTTCATTATGTGTATATTTTGCTCGCAAAATTTTAAAATTATTGGTATAGTACTTTCAATAGTACAATCAAAACAATGGAGGGTTCTAACTAATTGATTTCGGAGGGGATAAAATCACGTTCAGTCCCAATAAATGTTTCGACTATAAAATTGTTGATAGTGCATCGATTTTTTTGAAATTTTGCCTATGCAACAAATGTAGATTGAGAGGTTTGTGTTCAAAATTTCAGCCATTTCCATTGCAAATTTCAAAAGTTACAGCGCTAACAAGCAAAACTAGGGTCTGTACAAAATTCATTGGCGCACATTCTACTCTCTCATTGCTAGAACAAAAAGTACTACTCCGATTCACATGAAATTTTGTAGGTGAAATGAACACATCTTAAGATGTTATAAGGCCAAATTTGAGCAATTTTAATGTATATGTTGCAGAGTTATAGCTGTATTTCTGTGTCCCGATTATTGCGGATACAGGCTTTATATTAGAAATTATCCAGCCTGAGGCTGAAAATCTCCATGATAAACAAATAATAATAATATTAATAACATATACACAAACAAGATTTTTTTTTCTAGAAAAACATTAGTTTAAAAATGTTGTTCTAAATTCTTTTGTAGATATTAAAGCCGTTTGTGCTCCTGTAAGTGTTTAGGAGGCTGTTTAAATTTTGTAACGAAAACTACCATCCGCTTTTCATGTTTAAAGTGCGTGGTCATTACCGTCAACAAAACCGCTAATCATTCCGATAAACGCAAACTAGGTATGATTTGTTCCTCTGTATCACTGAGGTCTTGATATAATAGCCCAGCAAATCTCGAGCCCACTCTTCCCAATCATCGCCGATAAGTTAGTTGATACGGGGCGGTTGCCAATCAATTATGTCCGTTCAAATATATCGCACATAAACCTCAACTTGTGCTATCAACAGCAGAGGACTCTCGTTATCGTTGAGTCGGCCCGCGCTATTACGGAGCAAATGCGTTCTACTATTTAACTTGGGTTGTTCCCCATTCGTACGACTCAGTACTCACCCACCCCTCTATATGTATTGCCTGATTGGCTGGGAGATAGACGACGCACAAAGCGCTGGCTGTGTCGCGTCGATGTTGTTGGGATGAAAGTGCGTCTGGTGGTTTGCTCGCAATAGTTAACTAAGCGTTGCACTATGGATCAGCAAATGGCGAAACGTGTAGGGGTGGACGGCTCGTACTTCTCAAATGGGAGGAGTTTGATCACCATCTCTGCGTGAACGAGTAACGAGTATATCTGCACAGTATGGAACGGCACCACCATGAGAGTGTGATTGCTGAAGTGCAAGAAAGCTATGGATCGGAACGATATGTGGAGGTTTTAGGCAACTGCCAATGATGCGCAACACTATGCTGCGCCAATGTTCACAATGACCGGGAAGGAAATTTGCGGACAGATAGAACAATGATCTCCCAAATGGAGGAGAACGTACCTCTGGATCTGACCTACTGATACTTTTGAACTGCATTTCTTAAGAATTACACAATGTTTGAGTTGCCAATATCTCGACACCGTGAAGATATTTTAAAATGGAGTCTTCAACAAAACTATTCAAGCGTAAGGTTTCCATTTAAGAATTAGGGTAATTGTTCCCTTCGTTGTGGTAGTATCTAATGTTGCGGTAGTGGCATTTGAGCACTTTTTCGGCTGAAATGTTATCAAAAGGCATTTTTAATAGATGTATTATGCTTAATTTATAAGATTGCACTTTTTGTGTGCTTAAGTTTTGCCCAAAAACCTAGTTTAAAAAAATATTTTCCCTAATATTTCTGCTGCTCTGTTCCTATTGTTGCGGTAGTGTTCCTAATGCTGCGGTATCCCATATTATTTCAATGGGATACCGCAACATTAGGAACCGAAATTAAATTTTACCTCCATAATAGGAACAGTGTGCCTATTGTTGTGGTCAGTGTTGGTAAAAACTCAAATTCTCAAATCTCATGCTTGAGTTGTTTCACGCGCGATTCTTGACTCGCCAAACTCACCACCGAAAAAAACATGCATGAGTTGACTCGCGATTTCACTCATTGCTTTATTTCTTGGTATTCTTATTACTTACATCGATGTTTTTAGGATTATATGATAGAACAAAAGCAAACCTATCGTATAACAATATTGGATGTCGTTCAAATTGATTTGGATTCGTTTTACAAGCGAACGAGATTTCGGCGCTTGACTCGTGAGAGCGAGATTTTGCATGGAAATCTCGCGCGTGAGAAAATGATGCAGAATCGCGCGCGAGTTTGCTCACGCAGGAGCGGTTCATGAGTGTGCTTTGAGTATGATTTTACCAACATTGGTTGTGGTACGCGATTATTGATCGAAAACAGAGAGAAACGATAGTTTTCATATTTTTCCCAGCAAATTTGGATAGAAAACTACCGACTAACGTTTTGAAACCGTTCATTAGATGGTATGATCATATTTTTTTGAATTAATTTACCTTATTACCACAACAATCGGCACACTTACCCTATATACCATACTAATCACTGATGTAACGGATATCTTGATCTGCACACAAGGCTCCCCACAGGGATTTATATATGAAGATATCCAGCAATTTCTCCTGACGATTCTCCATGGAATTTTCTTAACCCGGAAGCGGTCGCGTCGTATACTGAGTACACGTACCAAGAAAAATGCAGGCTTGCGGTACACAGCGTGAATGTGGTTTCGCTGAAGGCGATCGAAGACGCGACTTCTTGAAGCTTTAGATTCCTATCAGGTTCCATCTTTAAATTCTTCCCCAAAATCCTGAAGGGCAATGCTCTCATGGTAAAACCAGAGCTGGTAACTCAAATTTCCAAATCGCAGCGCCCCCTATAATGGTAAGCCCTCATAGGAATGACCTCAATATTATGCATAATTAGGAACTATTCCGGGAAATAATTCTATGAAAAAAAAATCACCATTTTTCTGTAATAATTGAGAAAGGGGCATTCTTGCATTCTATGTACACTCAATGTTCGGTACTTTTTTGACGAAAATAGTACAGCAAAACTTTTTTGGTAGCTTTGGTTAACGATTTCACTGAGGTTCAGTACACCAACTATCAAAACCGTATCAAAATTTGGTAAGTGAGTTCTTCAAGAACTTCTTCTAAAGATTGTTCAAACACATATTTTAGAATTTATTCCTTCCTCTGTACTGCTCAAAAATTTTCTCCATGATTACCTCCAGGGACACTGCCAGCAATTTCTTTGGGGATTTTTTTTCAAATGTTCCGGTATTTTTATGGAAAGAAGATTCTCCTACAATGATTTAGGCAAGAATTCCTCCCTAGAAATATTATTAGTATTCTTCTAAAAATTTATCCAAGTGTTTGCCAAGATTTCTTCAAAAGATGCAATTTCAGGAAGAAAAATTGCCAAAATTCGCGGATTATTTTAGAAATGCAGAATTTTATTTTCCAGTAGCTCTTTCAGGAATTGTTGTTGGCATTTTTCCAGAAAAGTATTCCCTCAGGCATTTATTCAGAATTTTCCCAAGCATTCTCAAAAGATTTTTTTTTTATTCAATGAGATTTTTTCTCAAGAGGTTCTTAAAGTTCCACCAAAGGTTTCTCCTATAGTATTCATCCAGGTATTCCTTCAGGGATTGCTTAAAGTTTATTCAGACCTTACTTCAGGGATTCTTTCACAGTTTGTTCCGGTGATGCTTCAGAAATTGCTCTCAGATACTCTCAGTAATTTCTGCAGAAATTACTCCAGAATCAATTGCTTGCCTTTTTTCAAAAAAGAAATATATATATCAAGAAATCCTTCTACGAATACCAATTGAGGGCTTTTCTGTTCTTCCAGGTATTCTTCCGAAGATTCTTTCAGATTTTTTTTTCAGAAATTTATTCAAACGTTCTCTGAATATAGTTTCCAGGATGTGTTATATTTCTGCAGGTTTTTTTTTCAGAAATTTCTTCAGGGATTTTATGTAATTATTCCCGAAGAAATTATGCAAGAAATTATTCTAGAAGTCTTGAGGAGATCTTCTAAGGATTCCTTCCGAAATTCCTTCAGGGATTCTCAGAAATTTATTGATGTATTTAGAATTTCACCAGTACCTTTGTTTGCAGTTTCTGCAGAAATCTTAGCAGACAGTTTTAAGTGATTTCTTCAGGAATTTCTCTACGGATATCTGAATGAATCCTTCCAGAAATATCTTAAGCAATTTTTTCTTGAAACTGCTTTCTACATGTAGATTCTAATGATTTTTTCCTAGGCAGTAAAGAGTTTCTTTAAGTGCTTTTTGCAGAAATACCTGAAGGGATTTCTCATGGAATTCTTAGATGAATTTCCGATGGAATCTCTGTAGGACTTTTTTTTTATCCAAATCTTTCGATGAATTTCTGTAAAAATTCATTAGGAACCGTTGAAGAAATCCTGTACTGAAAGATTCCTGAAGAAATCCCTAAAACTCTGAAGAAGTATCTGAAGACATTTTTGAAAGAATCTCTGCCGGAATAACAGAAGAAATCCGAGTGGAAATTTGCAAAAGAATCTTTGAAAAAAAAAAACATTTTTTTTGAAGAAATCTCCAGTAAAATTTCTGTAAAAATCTCTGGAAATACTGTTGTTTTAATCTGTAGACTGTAGGAAAACAAAATCCCTGCGAAATTCTTGGGGAAATCCCAACAGAAAGTTTTGAAAAACTTCCTAAAGAAATTCCTGGAAAATACCTTAGAACGGATTCGGGCGTAAAAATGTATTAGGTAATCTGAATTCCTGAAGAAATCCTCTAATAAAATTCCTATTTTTTTAATATTAAAGATTCACTAAAGAAATTCATGAAGAAATTTGTGAAGGAACTCTGAAATTTAGATTTTTCAAAAGAATTGCTGGTAGCATTTCTGAAAGTATTTTTTACCTTTAATTTTACCTAATAAAGTATTTATTTTACCTGAAAAACGCAACACAAGCTTCTGTAAAGATCCTTTGAAAAACTTTTGAGATATTTCTCAAAGTATTCCTGTCGAAATTCCTAGGAAACATTTCTGAATTAATTTCTCGTAGAATCCACAGAGAAATTCTTAGAGTTATTCTTAAGGCGAAACATCAAGAAATCCCATTGTAATTTTGCATACAAACTTCAGAGGCACAAATCTGACGAACGAAGCATCGAACCAAGCCGCACTTGGTTATTCTGGCTTTGCTCACTCGCAAAAGAGGCAGCTTTTCCTAATCGAGCGAATTTGTTTACGATTTTTTAAGATTGTTGCTCTTAAAAACGTGAGTAGGGGTCCAAGTCGGCCATTGTGGCAGCCATATTTGTATTCTCTGAAGTTTCTCCTTAAGGTGAACCTGGATGCATTTCTCCTTTTTTCGGTTTTGTTTTTTTTATTGCATAACGTTGCAATATTTTAGAAATCGGTTTTCATACATATTTAGAGGAAAGATGTATTGTAGGTATCTTCGGTTATTTTTCGTTTTGACATTTTTAAAGAATTGGTTTTTGAAAAAACGAAAAAAACTAGGAAATATCTTGACCCTTTCTCTGAGTGTGTAAGAAAACCAATTTAAGAAATATTGTGCCGCAATTTAACCCACGAGCGATCGCGCTGTTGTATTTTGTACAACACGTTGAAAAAATCTCGCTTTTTGTACTCAACATTAGCGTGGTGCTGACGCAGGTAGTCAACCGCGCGAGTTACGGAAGGTTAATAAAAAACCAAAACCGAAAAATGAGAAAATGCTTCGAGTTTCTCCTGAAAGGAAATGCTGGAGGTATTCCTGGGTAAATACATGAAGAAATATCTGGAGGAATTCCTGCTGGGTTTTCTGGATGAAACCCTGTAGAAGCTCACATTCACCTATTGGACACAATCTGGTGGGAATTTTCAATTGAATTCTTAGAGCAATTCCTGAACAATTTCTGGTGGACTTCCAGAAGAAATACCTATACGAATTTCTGAATGACACTTTGGAAGATTTTTCGAAGTAACCACTGGATGAGTTTATGAAAGATTTTTTGAAATAATTTCTGAATCTCTGTAGAAATTTGAGAAGCGATTCCTGGAGAAATATTCGAAGGGCTTCCACAACGAATCCCTAAAAGAATTTCTGAAGTAATCCCTGGCAAAGTTTCAGGAGGAACTTATGGAATCCATTGATTTTTTGAAGGAATCTTTGGATAGATGTATGGAAGTACCTCATATAGAAATTCTGAAGAAATCTCCAGAATTTATTTAAAAGGAATCCCTGGATGAATTTCTGAAATAAACTTTGGCAGAATTTTAAAGAAGTCTGCGGTAGATTTTGTACAGAAATCCGTGGGGAAATTTTAGAAGAAAGTCTAAACTTTTGATTTCCTGAAGGAATGGCTTATAGGATTTCTGAAGAAATCCGAGGATGATTTTCTGTAAGAATTCTCGTATGGAATTTTGGAAGAGTTTATGTACGAATTTCTGATGAAATTCATGAGACCTTTTCTTGGAGAAATTGGAGTTCTTGGATACATTTCTGAAGGATCCTCTAGAGGTAATTCTAAAGAAATTTCTAGAGCAATTTCTGAAGAAATCCATGGCAGATGTTCTTAAAAATCTTTCGAATGGAATCAGTAGAAGACTTTCTGAAAGGATTTTATTTAAAGATTTTCTATAGCAATTCATGGAGTAATTGCGGAAGGAGACCAAAGAAGAGGTTTATTATGGAATTCTTTAATTAATTTTTCGGGTAATCTTTAAAAAAACTATGGATAATATATTAAAGTAAGGAGTCATGTCTGAAGATATCCATGAATTATTTTCCAAATGCATCGCTTGATTCTTCTCAAAGAATTTCTGAAGGAATCATTCAGAGATTCCTGAAGAATTTCATGGATGAATTTTTGAAGCAATCCTTGCTAGATTTTTCAAATTACCCTTTAGAGATTTCGGAGAAAATTTTTGTATTATTTTTTTAAGACCCGTAGAGTTATATCCGGGAAATTTGTGGAGTAATCCGTGGGCGCTCATACTGGTAGGGAATCATTTTTTCTTATCTTAAGGCGAAACTGGAAGCATTTCCTCACTTTTTGGTTTTTGATTTTTTATTAAATAACGAAGCAATATTTTCAAAATCGGTTTTAGTGCACATGTAGAGTATGGATCAAGATATCTTCTGAATTGTTTCTGTAGTGGAAAATGTTTTTCGTTTTTGCAGAAACCATTTTTGAACAAAATTTCACGTAAAAATGGTTTCTGCAAAAATGGAAAACATTTTCCACCTCAAAAAAATTCAGATGATACCTTGATCCATACTCTACATGTGCACGAAAACCGATTTTTAAAAATATTGCTTCGTTATTTAATAAAAAATTAAAAACCGAAAAAATGAGAAAATGCTTCCAGTTTCGCCTTAAGAGCAGATTACTCAGTGAGTAACTTGAAGTAAATTCGATGATACCACTGGTAGTGATTCGTCCCAGAGCTTCTCCTGGGATATCTCCCGCCACATGATTTTTTCTGGGTTCCCTTCAAGTATTCTTCTGAGGATTCCTGCATGAATACCTCCCGGGATTCTTTAATGGGTTCTTCCCGGTGCTCCCATGAGGAATTCCTATTGAGATTCTTTCTCCTAGGATTCCACCAGAGATTCCATCAGGTATTTCTCTCTGGATTCCTTAAGAGATTCCTCCCAGAATTCCTTCAGCGATTTTTCCTGAGATTCTGTCACGGACTTCTCCAAGTATTCATTTTGGAATTCCGTCAGGAATTCCTGCATTAATTCCTCCCGAGATTCTTGTTCAGGGATATTTTCCGGCATTCCGCCGGGGATTTCTCTTTGGATTCCTCTGGATTCCTTCCGGGACTCTTACACGAACTTTTCCCGAGATCGCATCAGGGATTCCTCCAGGATTCTACATGGACTTGCTCACGTGATTTTTTTAGGGATTTCACTATAGATTCCTTTAGGGATTCTTTTTGGGTTTCCTGTCTGAATTCCTTCAGGGATTCCTTTCAGAACTCCTCCTAAAATTTCTACACTGATTTCTACCAGGTTTCTTTTTTCTCAAGTTTGAATCAGGGATTCTTTCAAGGTTTCTTACCGAGATTTCTTTATTCATTCATCCAGAAACTCTTGTTGGAAATTATCCTAGGACTCTTGATTTTTTTCAGGGATTCCTTTAGAGATTTCTGCCAGTATTCCTCCATTGATGCTTCCTGGGTTCCTTCAGAGAATTCTCCCGAGATTTCGAGATTCCGGGCATTTTTCCTAAATACTTTTCACGATGTGCTTCTCCGGAAACCTTTCGGATTACTTCAGGAATCCCTTCAAAGTTTTCTCTCTGGACTCCTTCTTAGAGATCTCCTGGGATTCCTTAATGGATTGTTTTCAAGGATTCCTCCAGGATTTCCTTCCACTGATTACTTCAGGATTGTTCCATGGATTACTTCCGGTGTACATGTAGGGATTTTCTCCGGGATTCCTTCTGAGTTCTTTCAGGGATTCTTCCAGTGTGGAAGCGCATGTCAAAAAAAAAAAAAAGAATTGAGAAAGCCAACATTTTGCAGGAAGCCAAGTTGAAGTCTGTGGGATAGGTCCATTAATCCAAGATGGGGGAAAGTAAATAAATAAAAATCTATGACCTTGTAAACGGCCGCGACTGCGCGAGTTCCACTTGGTTGAAGAAGACCTGTGAACCCTTAACGTTACGCTAGGACTATATCGGCCGAATTTCAACACAAACTCCTACGTAATGGCACATAGTGTCGCACTGTTATTACGGGGCGCTCACATTTGGGATGGCTGTAAATAAATCAAGCCGCCGCCACCGCGGAATCAATCGACTGGATTATATGGGATTTGTCGCTTAAGTGGCAAATGGCTTTTCACTGGAATTATAAGTTTTTCGAACAGTCACCCGTTCGCCCGATGAAGGACATTTTCCACCCACTTGCGGATGATGACAGCCAAAACTCAACAGTCACTCCAAAACAATTAACTAAAATGACAGCTACTTGTTGATTGGTACCCTCGGTAAATAATAACCGGTTCAGCTGGGTGCACACTCCCAACTCTATTGTGTCGTCGTCGTTAGGGTAGAATGCTTTAATTACTAGTTGATCACCCGTTAATGACATCAGATACTCGTTCACTAACTGCAACCTATCTTTATCTCTGCATCGTTTCAGATCCCATCTAATTGGAACCGAGTACGGAAGCTGCCAGCTACCTTGCAGGCTGTTGCCGACAGTAACTAAACGCCGGAAACTACACAAACAGCAAAAAAACACACAAATGGCCGAAAAACTGCAGGAGGAAAAGTTCGAGCGCTTCGGGCGCGTCGAACAGGTGGAAAATTTCACCACAACGGATCCGAACGGAGCGGTGAAGCTGCGCGTTGCCAAGGAGGGCATCGCCTCGTTGGATCCGATGTCGGTACCGGATCTGGTCAACCGTACCGTGCGGGACTATCCGGACCATCCGGCCATGGTGTACAAGAATACGCAGAACCGCTGGACTACCGTTACCTATAGGTAAGTGTTGTTGAAAAAAAAGAGATTCTGGAGATGCGGGGCATCGATCCCCGTACCTCTCACATGCTAAGCGAGCGCTCTACCATCTGAGCTACATCCCCTGATAGTATGCTACGCGAGGTAGTGAGTATGAAGTTGTGCAAATATGTGACAAGGAATGCTGAAATTTGTCGCGATTTTCATTTTTAGTTGGCGCGAAACCAGTTTTCGCGCACCGGGTTGACCGACCGCATGTGCAAATAAAGCAGAAAAAAAATAGCATACAACAGCTGGTTGTCGTGCAGGCAGCAGCTCAGTTGGATTTGTTTTGATTGGTTTCGCTTTTGGTGTGTCATGCGAAGAATTTTAAAACGGCTTTGCGTTTGAACGACTGCGTGTAGTCATGTGTTTGTATACACCGTTTACCGGGTTGAAGCCGGTACGTACACTGATAGACAGCTTGCGGTAATGACGAGCACACAAATGTTTTCAAATTTACCATGGCAAATCGTGATCATCGACCATCAAACGCTTCTTGTGTGCGTTTTGTTTCCTTACTTATCAACCGGTTCGATAGCCGAGTGGTAGCGTGCGAGCCTGGTGATCTCAAGGTTCTTGGTTCGAATCCGGCTGCCAACAGACACTTTTTTTAATTGTAAATCGGGTCCATGGTAGAATTGAAAACATAAATCTGTTGAGATGAAACGAAAATCAGTCTGCACAAATCAAGTGGCGTTGTGCATTTAAGTTGACCCTTAGAATAGTAATTTCAACTGCAAGCAGCCTTTCAGTGTATAGAGTGAATTATGGTGTGGCTTATTTTTAGATCAAACGGTCTGTGAACATAATGGGATATTTTCTAGTTATGAACAAGACACAGACAACCAGACAGCACGTACATATCAAACATAGTAAATATTTGAAATATTTTGATGAATACGGTTATTTTATTTGTCAGCAATGTTTATGCGTTTATTATAAGAATTCAAATAATTTTTGGAGATTGAAGTTTTCTTTGATCTTTTTGTTCTTATTAATTCTGTTAGCTGTTTTAGTAGATTTGCGATTACTCGAACTACCACAGTTGAATATTTCTCATATTTTTTTTTCCAAATGGCTATCAGGCTATGCATTAAAAAGATATTTATTTTTTCTAAATGTATACGCGAATGATTCCTCCAAGAATTGCTTCAGGGAGAAAATACAGAAACTTCTTTTAGAGATCCCTCCATTCCATGTAGGACTTACTCCAGGAATTCTTTCTGAAGATTTGTCCAGGAACTGCTCCTATGCATTATTCCAGGATTGTCTTCTTCGGATATCCCTGCTGGAGAGTTTGTACTGGGGATCTCTCGATCAATTTTAGCTTTCCTCATCGGATTCCGGCTAAGGTTCACAGCAAAAATTCCTTCTTGGTTTTAAACCTGTGCGCCGACGATATTTCGCTGGGCGGCGGCGGCGACGTGAATCTGCGTGATCAATATTGGACCATAATGTCAACATTGCCAAAGCAAAGAAGTTGTCATTAAGTTCTATAAAATGTAGGGTCTTGTACCATTTGGGCAGGTATACCTATTTTGGGCACTTCATCGCAGGACTCCTCCTGGAATTTCTTCCAGGGATTCCTTCAAGAGTTCTTTCCGAGATTTTTGTAAGAATTTCTCCTTCGGGAATTCTTCTAGGACTCCTGGATTTTTTCAGGGATTCCTTTAGAGACTTATGCATATTCCTTCATTGATGCTTCCCGGGTTCCTTCAGAGAATTCTCCCGGGATTCTTTCAGTGCATTTTTCCTAAATGCTTTTCATGATGTGCTTCTCAAAAAAAAAAACATTCGGATTACTTAAGGGTTTTTTTCAAGGATTCCTCTCGGGAATTCTTCTTAGAGATCTCCTGGGTTTCCTTAAGGGTTTTTTTCAAGGATTTCTCCAGAATTCTCTCAGGAGCATCAGGAACTTCTTCAACCTTTCCTTTCACTGATTACTTCAGGATTCTTTCATGGATTACTTCTGGTGTTCCTGCAGGGATTGTCTTCGGGATTCCTTCTGGGTTCTTTCAGGGATTCTTCCAGTATGCCTATTTTGGGCACTTGCCGCTATAACTAAGTCAATATTGAACCGATTGATTTGATTTTTTGTATAGAGTTAGGCACGCACTTTATCTAACTATCTACACAAATTCAAATCAATCGCTTTCATATTGACTTAGCTATAGCGGCAAGTGCCCAAAATAGGTACGTTTTCCCAAATGGTACAATTCCATAGGTCAGTGCTTTTACATGATCCTTGATGTCATAAACTTTTACGTTTGAATGAATTCCTTTCATATTTTTGTTCGGGTATGTCACTGCGACCAGTGATTAGACCTATTGTGACATTACCCGTATCCTTAGTGTAGTGTATATTGCATTACAGTAGACGTTCGGTCGGTGCAAACGGTTTAACTGCAATGCTTTTTAACTGCAAGTCCGGTAAGTGCAACAAATTTTCAGTTATCGCACCGCCAAACTTCAAAATTGTGCGCCAGGTTAGCCCAAATGAACAGTCGGATGAAGTTCACGTTCATTTTACGTCAGTTGATGGTTTGTTGACACTGTCAGGCGTTGCAGTTATCGGATTTTCGTTCGCTAACTGAAACGTAAACATGTTGCAATTATCGAATGTCTAACTGTACTCCATTGCAAATGAAGGGCAATAAAAGTATCGATTTTGCTACAGTATTTGTTTTGTTTTCTTAGAACCTCTAGAAGCTACCAATTTTGATAATAAGGTCGCACTATTTATACTAAGGAATCCTCGAATGACTTCAGGGAGGAATCTCAGAAGGAATTTCAGGAGGATTCTTAAAGAAATTCGTAGCGGAATTAATGAAGAAAGTTCTGAACTAATCTCTACAGGAACTGCTATATAAAAGCCTTAGGCAACTTTTGCAGAAATCTTTAGTGATTCAAAAATCTTCCTAAGAGAGATCCCTGCAGAAACTATTGATGAAATCCCTGATTGGAATTTTCGAGGAATTTCAGTATGAATTTCAGGAGGATTCTCCAAAAGAATTCAAGCATGAATCTCAATGGAATTACAGCAGGAATCCTCAAAGGAATTCCAGCGGAAATTCCGTAAGGATTTCTAGAAGGAGTCAACGAAAAATATCCAGAAGGAATCCCAAAAAAAATCCAGCAGGAATCCTCAAAAGAATACTAGTAGGAAATTCCAAGGGAGTTCGATGAAGAATCCCCAAAAAAAAACCAGGAGGAATCATCGAAAAATATCCAGGAGGAATCGTTAATGGAGTTCCAGGAGAAATCCCTGAGAGAATTCTAGAAGGAATTCAACGAGAAACCCTCGTAGGAACTCCAAGAGGAATCTCCGAAGAATTCTAAGGGGAATCCCCGGAGGAATTTCGTGAGGGATCTCCGAAGGAATTCCAGGAGCAATCTCTGAAGAAATTTGGAGAGGAATCACCAAAGGTATTCCAAGAGGGAATCCCAAATGAATTCTAGAAGGAATCCCCGACGGAATATCATGAGAAATCCCCGAAGGAATTTTAGTAGGAATCATCGAAAGAACTCTAGTAGGAGTCCCCGAAGGAATTTCAGGAGACATTCTCGAAGGAATGCTAGGAAGAATCACCGAAAGAATTTCAGTAGGAAAACTCGAAGGAATTCTAGTTGGAATCCACGAAGGAATTCCTAGAGGAATCATCGAAGGAAGTCTAGGAGGAAGCCCCGAAAGAAAACCTAAGAAGAATCCCCTATGGAATTCCAAGAGCCGAAAGAATTTGAGAAGAAATTCCCGAAAAAAATCCAGGAAGAATCCTCAAAGGCAGTCCAAAGAAACCCCTGAAAGAAGTCCAGGATGAATCTCCAAAGAAATTACAGGAGAAATCCCTGCATGAATTCCAAGGGAATCCCCAACGGAATTCCGGTAGGAATCTTGAAGGATTTCCACGCGGAATCCTTGAAGTATTTTCAGGGGAATCTCCCAAAGGGAATCTTTCCGGGTAGGAGGAAGGATTTGTAAGAGGTATCTCCTAAAGATTTCCTGGAGGAATTCCACAAGAAAATTCTGAAGAAATTCTTGTATAAACTCCTTGAATGAACCCGCAAGAACATCCTGGAGATATACCTGATTATAATCCTATGGAAATCATTGAAGGAACTCATGTATAAACTCCTGAATGAGCTTCTGGAAAAATCTACCTTAACGAATCCTCGCATCCATGAGTCCTCCTGAAAAAATCTCAATCTACAATCTGAAACAACCCCAGGAGCGATCCCTGGAAGAACTACTGGAAGAATGCCTAAAGGAGCTTCCCGATGAATCCCCTAAGGATATCCTGAAGGAATTTTGGAAGGATCTCTTATATAGGAATCTCCTTCTGGGGAAATCCCTGAATTCTCCTGGAGGTATCCTTGGAATTTCGTATAAGATGCTCTAAAGGAACTCCTGGAGAGATTTTTAAAGGAATCTCTGTAGGAATCCCTGAAGGAACTTCTGGACTAATTTCCGTAAGAATAAGGAATTTATAAGGAACTTCAGAAGGAATCCCTGCAGGAACTCCTAGTCTAATGTCTAAAGACCTCCTGCAGGAATTCTTGATGGATCTCCAGGAGACATTTATGAATTCTTTTGAAAGAATCTCTGAATGGACTTTTGGAAGGAATTCATAATGAACACCTGAGTTTATCCCTGAATCCTCCTGAAGTTACTAGGGAGATCCCTGAACGAACTCCTGAAGAGATCATGAAAGGAACTTCTGGTGCAATTATTGAAAGACCTCTTGAAAGACCCTCTGAAAAAAATTCTGATGCATCTCGAAGTAATTGCAAGAGTAATCCCCGAAGGAATTGATGAAACGCCCGGAGTGATCCCTGAAGGATCTTCTTGAGCGTTCCCTACAGAACGTCAGAAGAAATCTCTTGTAGGAATTCTAGAGAAATTTCTTAAGGATCTGCTGGAGGAATCTCTGAGGAAACTCCGGGACTAGTTCCTAAAGAAACTCCTGTAGAAATTCCTCAGAAAAATCACTGAAGGACCTCTTATGGGAATCTTCTGGATGAATTTCTGATGTACACGCAGAAAAATATATATTAAATTTAAAAATAAACGACTTTGAAATAAAGACAAATAATCATTGATCCACGGCCTAAGTGCGATTTTCATTGAATCAATGACTTCCGAGTATTAGCTTCAAAGCATTTTTGTTTTTGTTTTTAAGTCGAGCTTTCGTTAACCGGATCGTAAAATCAAAGTAAATAATATTTGATTCTAATACATGTTTTAGAATTAAAGTCAAAATATATTTGTTTCAAAAATAATATTTCATAGGAATATCTTTCAAAAAGATCGTCAAATATTTAACCTGCTTGGACTGAATATGATCTAATAACTACTGAACTCATGTGATCGTCATGCTCTCATTAATTATAAGATCATATTCAGTCCAAGCAGATTATCCAATAAAAAATCAAAATACTTTTAGGAAACAATATTCTTCAACATATTCTCATAATATTTACTGGCAAAGTAAGTTGCTGTCGTCATGGTTAAGGCCCGAAGTATCCCCACACGCGACAATCGATTTTTCTTCAAATCCATGCGTAAAACCTATCGTCGGACGTAGCAAATTCGGCGTAAGGTCTTAGAGAGTGGCGGATGATTCTAAGAAAAAGAGTTTCATTAGTAAAAAAATCTGGTGAAAAGCAACAAGTACTTACCAGGTCTTTCTCTATTCGTTAATGCCGCAGATGCGCTTCATATTTTCAGCTCGGAACGGCTGCAGTATTGAGTCCTTAGCTTCCTTGCAGGTCAACTGAGTAGCCATTATCTGTAAGAAATTAAACCTTTTTTTTAATTAAATAATAAGTTTCACATTATCTTACTTACCTATGAAAGTTTCCACTATAATATCCGCAAATATCCGACTATTATAACGACAAACCAAACAGTTTCAATGCGTTTAACGTTTCTAAATCACCCGTACCAAGCATCACAACTACAATCTTTTCTACAATTTCGTTCGCCGAGCCAGTTTTATTTTGTTTTATGACAATAGAAACAAAATGACGGCACAGACCAACTTGAGGAAAACCTATATTTATTTCAAAGTAGCAATTTTTTTAAATCAAAGACACAACGACTTCGTTTCTAATAAACTTATTTTAGAATCAAAGTTGTTAAGTATTAGAATCGAATATTATTTTGCTTTGTTTCAAAAAAAGTATGGAATTTGAATCAAAGTTGTAATGTATTTGATTCTAATATGCGATATTTCTCTGCGTGTATCTCTGGATGAATTTCTGAGGGATCTCTGAACCTTCCGGAAAGAATTTCTGAAGGAACCCTGGAGTTCTCTTTGAAGGTACACCTGTTCAAGAATATGTCTGGGATTTCTCCAGGAGTTTCGTCTGTGATTAAGCCGCAGTTCCATCAGGAAGTAAAATTCTTTAAAGAAGTTTTACCTCAGAGCTATCCTTTTGGAATCCTTTCTCAAGCTTCTTCTGAAGTTCGTCAGATGTTTCTTCTTATATTTCTCCAGGAGTTCCTCCGGGATCAGAAGTTCCTACGGCAATTCTTCCAAGATTTTTTTTCTGAAATCCCTTTGAGATTCCTTCAGGAGTTTCTCCTACGATCCTCTTTGAAATTCTACCTCATGTTTGTCAGGGAATCCATTAAGAGTATCTTCTGGAATTCTTCAAAGTTTTATGAGGCACTATTCTAGAAAATCCTTTGATTCTTCCTTTACACAGGAGTTTCGTCAAGGACACCTTCAGGAGTTATGTCTGGGATTCCAGCAGAATTCATCCTTCGTGCTTGTATTCCTCCACGAACTTCTGCTGGATATTCTCAAGAATCGTCTTCGGAATTTCTCCAGGATTTGCTACTTGGATTCCATCAAGAACTCCGTCCGGAAAACCTCCAGGAATTCCTTCTGGGAATACTTCAGGAGTCATAATTATCTTTAATTTGTATTTTTCGGTGATATGAATACTACTCTAAGTAAGAGGGTGTAAGGAAAACATTGATTGATTGATTGATTGATTTCTCATCATCGATTTCACTTCTGTAAATGTAATACGATCATTTGGGAAAAAGAAAAACGATGATTCATATTCGATTACTTTTGCAGTTATAGACGCTAGTCAAAACCATTCTCTAGCAGATAACCATAAGATTCCGTTCATTGGAACTTTGGTATGTCTAGTTTTTACTTTGAATTGTTTTACGCAAACTCTGCAGAAGACTTTGATTAAGAACTTCTGTAAAAACTTAAATGGAATTTAGGGGTGTCCATTCAAATCCGAAACTTTTAGATTTTTTTTTTTCATTAGGGATTCATTACACAGCGTATCAAAAATTAACTTTTTGTCTGTCTCTAGAGCAAACTTATGTGTCTCCGAAGGATTTTGGGCCGCTGAATCCGAATCCGGGCTCAGATTTGCTCTAACACGTCACAATTTTGAGCCATACCTCAATTTATAGGGCAAAATATGCGATTTTGAGCTTTTTTGACTGCAAGCCATTAAGCAAGGAAATTTTTTTTTAACCAATCAAAAGGAAAACTGGTCAATTAACATCTAAATTAACGACTCATGCAAAATATTTCGTTTTACCAAATCGAATTTGATAGTTTTAAGCGATTTATGTTAGGTACGATATTTCCCATACAAGTCATCCTCCACAAGTTGCATGCAAGTTTTCATACTAACATAAAATGCTTAAATCTATCAAATTTGATTAGGTAAAACGAAATATTTTGCATGAGTCGTTAATTTAGATGTTAATTGACCAATTAACCTTTTGATTGCCTAAAAAATATATTTCCAAGCTTAATGGCTTGCAGTCAAAAAAGCCTAAAATCGCATATTTTGCCCTATAAATTGAGGTATAGCTCAAAATTGTGACGTGTTAGAGCAAATCTGAGCCCGGATTCCGATTCAGCGGCCCAAAATCCTTCGGAGACACATAAGTTTGCTCTTGAGACAAAAAAATGTTGCGCTGTGTTATTCATCATTCGCATCTCTTCAGCAGTTTCTTCCAGAAGGATTCAGTGATGCCTCAAGGAGATCCACAGGGATTCCAGAAAATGTCTCCAGGAGTTACATCAGAGATTTTTGAAGAATCTCATTCTGGAATAGGAATCTCATGGTTATCTGCTAGAGAATGGTTTTGACTAGCGTCTATAACTGCAAAACCAACCGAATATGAACTATCGTTTTTCTTTTTCGCAAATGATCGTATTACATTTACAGATGTAAAATCGATGATGAGAAATCAATCAATCAAAATTTTCCCTACACCCTCTTACTTAGAGTTGTATTCATATCACCGAAAAAAAAGTCAATTAAAGATAATTATGACTCCTTAAGTATTCCTAGAAGGAACTTGGCGAATTCACAGAAGAAAACCTCGAAGGATTCCCAATACGAATTTCTGGAGGACTTCCAGACGGAGTTCTTGATGGAATACAAGTAGGAAATCCTGGAGAAATTCCAAAGACGATTCTTGAGGATAACCAGCACAAAACTCATGGAGGAGTACAAGCACGAAGGATGAATTCCTGCATGAACTTCTGCTAGAACCCCAGACATAACTCCTGAAAGTGTGCCGGGGCCCGTGGCGTAGTGGCTACACGTTCACTTCATAAGTGGATGGTGATGGGTTCGATCCCATCCCCGGCACTTGCAATTTTTCGTCAGTTGCTCTTCCCCCCAGAGCGGCTAACACCTGACCCTCTTCTGAGCTTATGCTCAAACGGACCCGGAAACTTGAATATCGGCTAACGGCAACTCATAACGGACCCCCAATCGGACTGGAAATGGAACAAGAGCCACACAGCAACATAGTGCTCATCATTCTACCATGAACAGGGTAGTGGTCGCATATGCAGACAATTTTGGCTACTGTTGTCAATAGGCGTAGGAGATTCTCTTATGAAGAACTGATCTATCCAATCTTATGTGGAACGAACAATCGACAGAAAATCAAAATTTTGAAGCTATTCATAAATTATGTCACCTTCATCATAGGTTGTGATAATGTAGTAGACATTGATGAATTAGACTTTTATTTACAAATTGAAAACTGAATTGTAACTAATTGCATTGTAACTAGTTTTAATCCAATTTAACGTTAATAAACATGTTTTTATCAAGTAAAAAAAAAAAAAAAAAAAAAAAACAGGGTAGAAAAGTGACAGCAGCGCAAAGGCTACCAGTTCGAATTAGAATTAGTGCAATTAGAATAGAATACATTTAGGCGCTGTACAAAATGTAAGTGCAGTTGCCAATAGGAATTGCTCACGCAGTGCCGTAGTGGACAAAAGAGCTGTAAAATTAGGTTAAGTAGTCGAAGAATAAAAAAAAACCCTGAAAGTATCCTTGAGGAAACTCCTGTGAAAACTTCTCGACAAATAATCAAAGAATTTTCTGGAATAGTGGCTGATAAAACTTTGAAGAATCCCAGTAGATACTTCTTATGTATTCACAGATAAACATGAGGGGGATTCCACCTCATGGAAGAATTTCTAAGAGGATCGCAGGATCTAATCGTAGGAGAAACTCCTGACGGAATCTCAAAGGGATTTCAGAAAAAAAAGAAAGAAGAAAAAACATCTTGGAAGAATTGCCATAGGAACTTCTGAAGATAATCCCGGAGGAACTGCTGGAGAAATATGAGAAGGAACATCTGACGAATTTCAGAAGAAGCTTCAGAAAGGATTTCAAAAGGAGTCTCAAAAAAAAATCAAGTGGATAGCTCTGAGGTAAAACTTAGAATGATTTTCTTAAGGAATTACACTTCTTGCTGGAACTGTGGATTGATCCCAAACGAAACTCCTGGAGAAATCCTAGACATATTCATGAAGGATAAGGCGAACTAGCATCTGGAAGCCTGTTCAATGAATACAGTAAAATATCTTGGAGGTATATTTCAAAAGAAGCTTCTGGGGAGTTTTGGAGGAATGTCAAAAAGATTTCTTAGTGTTTCAAACTTTCAAAGAAATACACGAAGCAATTCTGGAGAGATATCAAAAGAAACTCATGGAAATACTCCTTCTGGAACTTTTAATACAAATTACATAGAAACTCCTGGAGAATCCCCGGCGTTTTCTTGGTGAACTCCATTAAAACTTCTGCAGAAATTTCAAAAGGAAATTCTACGCTTGAAGAAACGTTTGAGTCTCTTGTGAATATTTTTTTACAGATGCTGGAAGGATGTCTGGAGGGATTGGTTTTAGCTAAATTTTCGATAATATATTATGTAACCAACTGCCATCTTCTGCAATCAGTGCCCTATCAATTTGTATATATTAATTAATCATAATTTCCTCAATTCCAGGGAATACCGCGACCGGGTCCATAAAATGGCCAAAGTGTTTATCAAGCTGGGCCTAGAACCCCATCACACCGTCAGCGTCCTCGCTTTCAACAGTCCCGAGTGGTTCGTCTCCGAACTGGCAGCCATCCACGCTGGGTAAGTAGTGTCCTTCGATGCCGATCAAACCGCACTTCCGCAGTAGTAGTGTGGCTATAGCTACAAAATCCTAATCAATCTTCACTATTCCCCCCCACACACCCCCGTCCCAAACACAAACAAAGTGGCATCATTACCGGCGTGTATACGACCAATTCGGCCGAGTCGGTTAAGCACGTACTGGAGAGCTCTCGGACCAACATCGTCGTGGTGGACGACGCCAAACAGATGGAGAAGATCTACTCCATCAAGAGCCAGTTGCCACATCTGAAGGCTGTCATCCAGACGACGGCCCCTTATGCGCCCTACGTCAAGCGCGAGGATGGCTACTATCGGGTGAGTTGAGTTGAAGGGGGAGGGCGCACGGGGGAACGAAACACTACTGGGAAACGCACTTTATGAGAGGGAAGTTCTCATAAAGAATGGACATAATTTTGGTCGTCAAATCGGTGGCGGTGGCTTGGCAGTACCTTTCCCAGGGAGTAAAATACATTGTAGAAACGTCTTATCTCACACTATGGCTCATACTATCTCTGCTTTGAAATGGTGGAAGTATATGATCGAAACTAACAATAATTCAAAGTTCTGTTGGTTTCTCCGGAAACATACCGACCCGAGCAAGAAGAAATAATTCAATTATGAGAAATTATCATCTGATTAGGTTTTTCGATCGTTTATGGTAGTAACTCAAGCAAGTGTAAAGAGACGAACCAGTCAAGGGCTGAAAGTCTCTATAATATAGCTAAATCAATCAATCAATCAAGCAAGTGTTTGCCAAACACTTGTCAACATATCCGCCTACAGAGGCAACCCCAGACAACCAGGAATCGCATAAGGATGCACGCTGTACATCGTATAAAGTACTATTTTAAGTCACTATTGCATATATGTACGGCTGAGGGACAATTTTCATCGTATATGATGTTATTTTTTGAACTTACTGCGATGTATCTGGTAAAATCATATAGGAGTGCAAATTAACTTTTATAATGTATAACTACATCGTAGTAGACGATATTCCGATGTTTTGTTGCGACGAACTTTGCTCATTCGCAAAAGCGTTCGAGTGAACTCGCAAAGTGTCAATTGAATTCGCATAATTGCGTACTGCGATGATTATACGACTTCGCTTGGAACTTTTCTAATGATGTCAGTTTAACCCGCATTGGTGTACAAACT
The DNA here is from genome assembly GCF_035046485.1 of Aedes albopictus. Lineage (NCBI taxonomy): Eukaryota > Metazoa > Arthropoda > Insecta > Diptera > Culicidae > Aedes > Aedes albopictus. The sequence goes on from NC_085137.1 coordinate 34,391,295, forward strand.
AAATCGCATAAAAGTGAAAATAAACTCGTTCAAATGTACACACAAACTCGCATAAGCTAGAATCGTTAACGTTGGCATATTTTGATGTGATATGTGATAACAAAGAAAAAGGTGCTGTTGAAGTGCCAAAAAGCTACAACAAAGTGAAAAGTCATCATTATGGCTACAAAACAAGTTACAAAGTCATCATTTTTGTTTTGTTGGCCTAATAATTAACAATGGGTGGTGCTAGCAAGAGAGGAGTAGTGGTAACTGTGCGGGAAATCATGCTACATCATTTTGATCTCCAGATAGCCTGTCGAACACGTACAGCGCACGGAAATAAAGTGCATTCCAACAAGCACTGAGGTGAGATAGAATGTCATAACAATTAATCAGTGTATTTCATAAGTAGTGTTTGGTGTTAAGTGTGAAGTGCGGCTCGATAATATTTTTAAGTCGCATAAGATGCTATATTATGTCGTAATAGTGCATACCGTACATCGCATAAGATATCGTTTCAAGTCATATAGCGTCATTATTTTTCCGTCAATGCACGTATAGCGCCTCCACTTTTGTACGCATAAGGCACTTTTACTGCATCTTATGCGATGTAACTTTACCGCATAAAAGCACGTTAACATGAACATAAATTTCATTATACGTACAAATTGATTGTCTGAGACATAACTGAGGTAACATAATTTTCTACCGGTTTCGTCCACACGATACTAGTCAGTGACAATAGCCGCCTAGTTGTTCTCAATTTTGTTTTCCGCTGGACACAATGACACATTTATATTGGTGAGCCTGTTCCATATAATAATAGTGATAATAAATGTGGTTGTGCCTTTTTTGTGCCGCCTGCAAGTGCCTTTTTCTCCCTTCTACACTAACAAAACTCCTTTCCGTGACAGTCGAGGTACCCAGGTGTTCCGGTGTCTAGTAGAAATACATTGCGCGGCAATCTATGCTCTATGCTCATTATAAGTTAGAAATCAATTCTTGGTCGGGACAAATTTCCAGAATAAATCCATTTTCATAACAAATCAAGCAAGAGTGTTGGAAAACGTGCACCCTTTGGTTTCGATAAACAATGGAGCTCTGCTTGCCGACATCCGTAATCGCATCCATCTCTGACCATTCGCATCGAACGGAAGAGTTCCTTTTATGTAGAAAAGCGCTTTCCTGCGAATGTTAGAAGGAAGGATCGTGCTCAGTACAAACTACACCACCACATCCTCGCTGCTGTAAGTTTGCTGCAGATTCCTTGACGAAAATAAATGTTTTTTTTTGTTGATGCCAGATCGCACATGTGCGAATGGGATTCTACAGGAACTACAAAGTATGGTCAATTGGATCTGAAATCGGTTGCCGGTTGATGACAAGCGAGAAATTTCCCATGGGTCTGGTTCTATTTTTATTCAGTCCATTTCCTCAGCATAACGTCCCAACTGAGACAAAGCTTGCTTTTCAGCACTCCCAGAGTTATTGACCATGTATGTGATTTTTATTTTTTTACGCCCTTACAAATTTTATCAGATTAATCAATACAATTCAGAAATCAATTTTATGACTTTTTTTTATATAATCTTCCCTGGATAGCTTCCTATAATTCCTCTAGAAAAGCTTCCATGGGTTTCCTTTAAAATCAGAAATCCATAACGAGAATTCTTTCAGGAAGTCTGTCACGTATTTGTTTAGGAATGCTTTAAGCAATTCTTTAGGAAAATCAAAAGGTCTTCGAGAAGTTTCTCCAAGGATTTCGTTAGGAAATATTTCACAGACTCATTTACAAACTCTTCTAAAGTATCCTTCAGAAATTTATACAGATATTCCGTCTTGAAATCTACCAATATTTATTTTAGAGACTCCCCCGGCGTTGTTTTTTTAATTCTCCCAGGGATTTTAAAAGAATTTTTCCAGGACCTTCTTAAGATATCTCCTCATGAATTTCCCCATAAGCTTCTCTAGGAATTCTGTAGGATAGGTTACTATGGATTCCTTTCGAAAGTCCATCAGAAATCACTAAAGAAATTCTTCTAGAGTTTTGTTTAAAATAATTATCGGGAATTTTTCCCAGCATTTCCTTAAAATTTATACACGGCTTCCTTTAGAAATTCTTTCATAAATTCTTTCAGTGGCTTCCACATAAAAAAAACAGCGATTCCTTCAAAAAATTGATTGGGGACTTCAGGAAGTCCACTAGGTGTGTTCAGGGATTGCTTTAGGGATTCTATTGGAATTTTCCGCATGAATGTGTCCAGGAATTTCTTCAAGTAAATCATACTAAAGTAAGTCAGTAGGCAGAAATTCTTCCTTAGATTCCTGCAGGAGTTTATACCGAAATTTCTTTTGGATTTCCTCCAGAAAACTGTCCATGTCCCCAGAAATTTATCCGGCATTCCCTCCAAAGACATTTTTAAAAATTTCTCTACGGATTCTTTAAGAAACTTGTTCGGAAATTTTTCCGAGAAGTTTCTCCAAGTTCTTTAGAAAATCCTCCGAGGATTCCTTCAAAATTTCCCTGAAATTTCTCCAGATACTCCTCCAAAGATTCATTCAAATGTACTTCCTTAAGTTTTTATATTCTTTTCCAGAAACTCTTTCAGAGATCTTTCAGAAATTCATGAAGGGATTCCTGCTGGGAAATTCATTTATGAAGATTTTTTATCTTATTGGACTCAGAATTTTAAGGATTTATTCAAGAATTTCAGCAACAGATTTTTTTCAAAGTACTTCCATGGAGTTTTCCAGAAATTCTACTAAAATTTCTTTAAAAATCTTTCTTTAAGATTTCTTTGAAAATTCCTCAAGGGCTTCTACAAAAAAAACAATCTTTCTTAAGGATTTCTTTAAAAATTCCTTCAAGGGTTTCTTCAAGAATTCCTTGAGAAATTCGTTCAATGATTCCTGCAGAAATCCATTCCACGATTTATTTTTAGATTGCTCCTGCGATTCCGTCAAAACCATCCATTTTTGGATTTCTTTGGAGATCCCTGCAAACTTGTTCTGATATTCCTCCATTGCTTTTCAGAACAACACTTAAAGTAGCCTGAAGAAATTTTCATGCTAATCTCTGTAGGATTGTATCCATAAATCCCTTAAAAACTCCTGGACTTCAAGAAATTTTAGAAAATTTTCTGGAGTAATTCCTGGACAAAAATTCCTAAACATATTTCAGAAATTATCTCTGGGGCAATTCCTGGATAAATGCCTAGGATAATAACTAGGAGAATACCTGAACTCCTTAACATACATTCTTGATTCCTACAAAAAGATCATGCGAGACTTTTGGAGAAACTTTGCAAGTTATTCCAAGGAAAAAATGCTTGAGAACATTCCGGAGGGATTTCTGCAGAAATCCAAGGAGGAATTCTGAAGCGTTTGAAGAAAAATGTCAGCAGAAATCACTGACAAAGGTACTGATCCAAATCATGAGGGAATTTCTCAATAAATATCTAAGAAATCACTCCATAAGGGATCCTGGAGGGTTTTCTGGAGGAATGTTTGGAAAACTCCTGGCAATTCTTCAGAAGGAATTCTTAGAAATATTTCTTATACAATTTCTCAATGAATTTGTACACAATAATCACTGAAACCTGGAGACAATTCTCAAGGAAGTCCTGCAGAAACAAAACCAATCTTGGGAGTATTCTTTAGAGAACAACTGAAGAAATCTGCAAGCATTGATAGAAAAATATTGTTTTTTTTTTTATTTTTGCCTTTCTCGTACACTAAGTGTACTGGAAAGGCTATATGTTCACTCCAAAAATGACTTTTTGATAGAAGGCCCGGAGGGTCAAACCACATATTCCAATCGACTCAGCTCGACGAATTGAGGTGATGTCTGTTTGTGTGTATGTGTGTGTGTATGTGTGTGCGTGTGTGTGTGTGTCTGTATGTGTGTGTACAAAAAAACTCACATCACTTTTTGGCAGTAAACCTCATCCGATTTCAATGACCGACGGTTCATTCGACGCGGAATCTGGTCCCATTGTTTCCTATTGAAAATGGTTCGGATCGGTTCAGCCGTTCCGGAGATGTGGCCATTTAGGTGTTCCGGAACGGTACCCCAGGAAGGGACCAGATATGAAAATGCATCAAACCTATGCATGCGACACATCAAACCACGGCATTTTCGATAACCTGATGAGCGGTAAGCAGAAAAATAGTCTAAGACCATATCTGAACCGGTAGTGTTCCGGAACCGGTTCCGGGTGTCCCGCCGGAAGTGGCAAATATCAAAGTCAACCAAATTCATGCATGAGACACATCAAACCACGGCATTTTCGATAACCTGATGAGCGGTAAGCAGGAAAATAGTCTCAGACCATATCTGAACCGGTAGTGTTCCCGAACCGGTTCTGGACGTCCCGCTGGAAGTGGCCAAATATACAATTATACCAAACCCACGCATGCGGCACATCAAACCACGGCATTTTCGATGACCTGATGGACAATGAGCAGGAAAACCATCTCAGACCACATCTGAACCAGTAGTGTTCCGGAACCCGTTCCGGGGTTCCCGCCGAAGTGGTTAAATCTAAAAGAGCAACAAACCCGTACATGTGTCACATCAAATAGCGGCTTTTTAGATTACCTAATGAACGGCCAGCAAGTGTTTCGGAATCGGTTTTGAGTGGCCGGAAGAGGCCAAATGTTAAAGTAAACCAAATCCAGGCATGTGACACATCAAATCGTGGCTTTTGCGATAACCTGATGAACAGAAAAATAGCCTTACGTCACACTAAAGACAACTGGTAGTGTTCCGGAATTGGTTCCGAGAGTCCCGTCGAAATTGTCAAACCCTGCATGTGACACCTTCAATTTGCAGCGTTTTTGGTTAACCGATGAGCAGTTAACAAGACAATAATGTTAGACCATATTTGGTTCAGCCGGTAGTTACCCGGAATCAGATCCGGGTAGTAAAATGTAAAATTTAACCAAACCCATGGATGCGGTACATCAAATCACGACCAGTCTTGTAAACATTCGACGCCTTTTACTACCGTAAAACGGGGTATCATTGATCAGCGGGGTAACATTGATCGGCTTGACCGACGTCATGAAATGTTCAAACAAGCATTTTACATTGAATCAGTTTCTGCTATCGAATGGTATATCGTAATCTGCTATTAGTTAGCTATTAAATGACATGTTATTCTTGAAAATTGAATTTCATTAACATTGAAATAAATCGATTTTTCCATAACTGTGTTTCGTAACGCAATGAGATACATGGTCAAACATTCATGCATGGCATGAATACTAGATACAATATGAGGTTTGAAATCACTGTATTAGTGCCATATGATATCGTAGAAATGGATTAAATGAGCGAAACTTTTATGAAAATGTTCTTTTTCAGTTAAATATAGAATTTATTAAAAGTAGGCTATCAATTCCTTAAGCCATTGCCTACCTTTGGGCGTTATTCGCGGTTTGGATGATTTTAATCTTGAAATAATTCAAAAAGTACATAACTTATAAGAATTTGGACAACATATTTGAAATCAGCGACCCCGAATTTAGTAAGTAAGGGTATTTTTACACAAACGAACATTGATCACTTACATGATCAATGTTACCCCAAATCAACAAAATCAAAAATTAGATTGAAAAGTCTATTTAAACATTCTTAAAAGTTTTACAATACTTTTTCGAGTAGCTTAACACATAATTAGAGGGCCAGTTCTTGTTTTAAAAATATAAAACATGTAACATTTGCTTTAACAAGAGTATTATTCATGAAAGATCGAAAATTCTGATCAATGTTACCCCGGATTACGGTACCTTCATTTCGTTGCCGCAGTCGGCTTTGTTACATTCGTGCGCTATCGTTACCTCTTACCTACACACAACACGAGCAGTAGAACGAAGATCAATAAACATAAGAAAGGGTCAAATCAATGTCATCTGACACGATGACATGTGTCTAATTCTAGCTTTACGCATAGATTTTCAGCCAATTCCGATTATGAATGTTAATATTAGTTTATTATTGCATGTTGCATTGAATACGACACACAGATGGGCAACATAGCTCTTATTATGGAAGAAGACAGGAATAACAAAAGCCGAACCGTCTCCCGCAGCCGCTATCGTGGTGAAGTGCATTCGTTTGACATTTTTGTTTCGAACAGTAGTTTGATTGCTTGTGTTGCGAATGTCGCAGACAAAGGAGGCCGAATATCGACGAAAAGGTTCAAATGACTGTGATCTCTAACAAGACTGATCACGACTTATCGACAACCTAATGGAAAAATAGGGTCAGACCACATTAGATTCCCGGTAGTGTTGCGGGTTCAGCTGTGGCTTCGAAAGTGGTTAGAAGTAAAAGTGAAGCAAACCCATTCATGTGATATATCAAATCGCGGTGATTAGGTAAAAATGAATAAATAGCAATAAAATATTCTCAGACCATAATTGGGACAACCGGTAGTGTCATGGTCCATGACTCATGGAATCAGATCTGGCTATCCCACCGGAAATTACCAAATATAAAAATGAACCAAACCCATACATACGACACATCAGATCGCAGATTTTTTGATAATCTAATGAACGGTTAGCAAGAAAATAACCTTAGATCACATTAGAGACTAGCTGTTGTGTAGCAGAACCAACGTTCATGTGAAAAATTAAATCGTGGCTTTGTTTAATGACCTGATAAACATTAGGTATGAACAACAGCGACGAATAGGTCTAAGTTCTCATATACACTCCCGTTCAAAAGTTTGGGGTCACCCCTTCAAAAACATGTCATTTTTTTAGGCCCATATCTCCGCCAATTTGCGTCCGATTTCAAAACCCTATGTTTCATTCAAAAGATAATAAGTCAAAGAAACTTTGAACATGATTTAAAAGAAACTTTTTCAAAAAATTTTGTATGTAAACTTAACCCAAAGTTGCCAAATTTTCTAAAAAATTAATATAAACTTACGGCAGTGTCGCTGGAAGTTGGGTCGACCAAATTTTAAGATGAGAGCGGTAATATGACCCATTTTCTATTAGCTTTCAACTGCTTTTTACAGAACTTAGCTAAAAAATCTAGAAAAAAAGTTAAGTAAATTAATCCTTGATGTCATCGACCAAAAGTTTGGGGTCATCCCTCAATATGATGTATCGGCCAAAAGTTTGGGGTCACTATCGTAAAACATGGAAAAGTGATTTGTTGATATCTTTGTCATCTTTCATTAAATTTTAATTCTTTTTGGCTTATTTGAAACAAAATGAATGATACTTACTGAATAGACATTGAACCACACATATTTGTTGAAATTTACATACTAAAACTTAACGTAAAGTTGCCTCATTTTTTGAAGCGTGGTAAAATGTGCTAACTTTACATAACCTTTTTATATACAAAAATCGTTAAATACGTTAAGTTGAAGACATCAAACGTAAATTTAGTTAATTATCTTTGAAATGAGCCAAAAATAATTAAAATTGAACTATAGATGACAAAGATATCACCAAATCACTTTTCCATGTTTTACGAAAGTGACCCCAAACTTTTGGCCGATACATCATATTGAGCGGTGACCCCAAACTTTTGGTCGATGACATCAAGGATTAATTTACTTAATAACTTTTTTTCTAGATTTTTTAGCTAAGTTCTGTAAAAAGCAGTTGAAAGCTTATAGAAAATGGGTCATATTACCGCTCTCATCTTAAAATTTGGTCGACTCAACTTCCAGCGACACTGCCGTAAGTTTATATTAATTTTTTAGAAAATTTGGCAACTTTGGGTTAAGTTTACATACAAATTTTTTTGAAAAAGTTCCTTTTAAATCATGTTCAAAGTTTCTTTGACTTATTATCTTTTGAATGAAACCTAGGGTTTTGAAATCGGACGCAAATTGGCGGAAATATGGGCCTAAAAAATGACATGTTTTTGAGGGGGTGACCCCAAACTTTTGAACGGGAGTGTATGAGAACAAAATATAGACGAAACTAAAGCGATCTCATCAAATCGTACCATTTCAGATTCCTAAGGTGTAAATTTATAGCAGGATGGGTCAACGTTGAATGGAAAAATAAGAATTTCATCGCGTCAACAGAAGATGGTGGCTGTTTTAAGGATTTTTGAGCTCTAAAACTATGTAAAATAAGTGTATTTGGTATGGGAAATATGTTTGGAGTCCACCAGAGTATCCAAGATAGCGGTCCAAAGTCCAGGATAATGGCCCAGTATTCAAGTTAGTGCCTATTTTATAGGATTTTTAATTCTTGCATTATGGGCATATTTTGTATGAAAATATATCCAGAATTCAAAATTTGTAATCAGAAAACCCAAGCTGTGCGCTATTTCACAAGGTCTGCAATATGACTATAGTTTGAATGGGGAAGAATGCCGGTCTTCGTCCAAAACTGGTAACCAGAAAATCATAAACGACATGCCAAAATTCAATACGGCGACTATTTCATGCAATTTTAGGTGCAGAGTCCAAAAATGAATACCAGAACATCGAAGATGGTGTCTCAATGTTCAAGATGGCGGTTAGTTTAGTTGGGGTAGATATCCGGAGTCATAAAATGATGACCGGAAAATCTAAAATGACGATTCAAAATTTTGCGGCTTCATGACACTTGTTTGGTTTGAGTTTTGGATCGTTGTCTTATATTTTCTGAATATTGGATGTTATGCTAATATAAAGTGTATCCATATTGAATAGATTTAGCAAGCAGTTTTCATTTTGTATTTATGTCAATGTCATCAACATGTCGCTCGAGTTTTGTTGAAAGGATATTTTAATGCACGAGAAAGGCACCATCACCGCTAGGTGGATTAATTAGGGTTTTTTGAATAGGGTTTGGGACTATTTGGACAGGGGGACCTATTTTGGGCACTTGATGCTATAACTCGGTCAATTTCAAAAGTGAAAAGTCTTGTTTGTTCATATTTTATGATTAATATTCTGCTAAAAAAAATCGATTTATTTAACATTTTTGACACTTAACATTCGGAGCATACCTTTCCAGGAGATTGTTGTTCGGAGCGTAAAATAAACAGAGAGCGTATACGTGGCTAGATTTGGAAGATTAGTTGACATGAGTTCATTGTTCGGCGCAAAAAAAATAAACATGAATGTGATCTGATTCCGAAGATTCCTTGACAGGAGTTTGTTGTTCGGCGACAAAAGGAAACGTGGCTAGGTTAAGAAGATACCTTGTCAGGACTGTCAGGAGTTCGTTGTCTGACGCAAAAAGTAAACAGAGAGCGCAAATGTGGCTAAATTCAGAAGATTCCTAGTCAGGAGTTTGTTGTTCGACGCGAAGAATAAACAGGACGCGTAAAAGTGGCTCGATTCGGGAGATTTCGTATCACGAGTTCGTCGTTTGGTGCGAAGAGTGAACAGAGAGCGTAAATGTGACTGGAAGTCTCATTGTCAAAGGAGTTTGTTGTTCGGCGCAAAAAAGAGAGCATGAGAGCATGAGAGCATGAGATGACCGTACAATTCGTAGTTGCTACTCCGTTACTGACCAGAACAGTCAACATTGCACAGGGAACCAAATGGATGGGGCCTGGGTGTAGCTTTCCATCCTCAATGTGCAATTTTGAAGGTTCAAAACCTTATATTGTCAGTACCGGCGCCGGCCACGTCCTTACGGTCATCGGGGAAGGGAAGGAATGTTGGTGTGACATCCGTTGCTACTAGAGACCGTGTGTACCTCCGCATCCCCACGGTTGTCACAGGAAGGAAGTTTGTTAGTGGGAAGGGAAGGGATAGAAAGTTACATAGATCTGGATTCACATTGGTAAGTGATGTGAGCTATGCAACCCTTGATATGATTTAGTCTTCCGCCAGCCGGCTATCGGAAGAATACAATAATTTTATTGTATGTTTGTGTATTAAATTTAATTATATACCGGGTATGAATATTTTTTAAACCACGCTAATGTCGGATCCACTCGTAATAACGCACGTTTTAAGCTTATCGTTTCTCAGTCAGAAAATAAACTGTATGCAAATCCGTTTAGTGTTACTGCCAATGCTGAAAAACCGAAACCCGCGCCGTAGCTTTACGAGTAAACTGGACAACTAAACAACTAGAATCATTGCTTTTGAGTTTCATCTATGTTTTTGTATTACTTTTTTTTCCGCGTTCCCGTGTTAATAAGATTGGGGATAATAAAACCGTTGTACATATTTATTATCCGCGAATGTTCGCAACGCGTAATATAAGTTGAAGGTGTGATGAACAGAAATACATTATCGTAAATGTTCGAAAAAGATATCGAAATTATGGAACTCGGCACGAATAAATCGACGCGGAAAACGTGGTCTACTTGTCACTGTATCGTACGGTAATCTTGACCTTTCTAAAGAAAGAGATACTTCGCCGTTTTGATCGCTGATTGCCTGCTTGTAAATCTGGAATAGAAAAAAGTATTAAATTGTGATACGTTCTCCACTGCTATATTTTTGTAAATTGTTATTTATATATAGTTTAAATTTACCTCCATCCCTCTGAAACAAACGGTATATTAGCAGTGAAAAATAAATAGAACAAAATAAATAAATCAATAAATAAATAAATAGTGTAAAAAAGTACAGCAAATCTTGATCCTGGAATGTTCCTGCATTTAAATAAACCAGGCTGGAAAATAGCAAGATCAAAACATGAAATGGTAGATCTTACACCGTAACGCACCATTCCAAGGTGATCTACCCACGTTACGGGTTATGTTGTTCGGCGCAAAAAAGAAAACAAAAAGCGTTAATTGGCTATATTTGGAAAATTTCTTAACACGAATTCGCTGTTTGACGCAGAAAGTTATCCAAGCGCGTTAAAGTGACTAGAATCGCAAGATTCTGTGTCCGGCGTTCGTTGTTCGGCGTAAAATGTAAACAGAGAGCTTGATTCGGAAAATTCCTTGCCGTGAGTTTGCTGTTCGGCGTGAAAAGTAAACAGAGAGCATAGCCGTGACTAAATTTGGAAGATTACTTACCGGGAGTTCTGTGCAAAATGTACATAGAGAGTAAAGCTTTTATCGGAAGCTGTTTTAGATCTCGACGCTTTCAATCAACTTAGATAGGATACGGTAAAATCAAAATGCTGGCAGGGACTAATCCACGTGTGCAGAGTTGATTGAGATTATGTTATTGTTGTCATTCATATTCAGCTTCTTCCCGGCTACGCTTTCCTCCTAGAATAGAGAATCCGTTGGTTTCTTTTTCTTTTTTATTATTCCATGCTCCGTCGCGACTCTTGCTGCAGCATGGAAGTACGCACTGTGTAATTATCCTAAAACCGGATTTCTACAGGAGTTTCTCTTAGGATATTACTCTGGTATCGTCGCGAGGTTTCTCCTGGAGTCCTGGGAATACTCTTGAATTATTTTCCACAGTTCTTTCCGGTATTCCTTCGAGGATTTTCTCAAGAGTTCTTCCTGGGATTTCTCAAGAGTTCTTCCCGGAATTTTCCACATGAATTTTCGAACGATTTCTGCCAGAATTATTACAGAAGTTGTTCCTGTGATACAATATTTCCTCCCATGATTATTTTTTAGCAATTTTTCATGATTTTTAAGCAGGAGTTCATCCTGGAATTTATTCCAGAGATTTTCGCGGTATCACTCCCAGGATCACTCACAGGAGTTCTCCCGCATTTCAGCTTTCATTTTTTTAAAAGAAATTATCGTGAGCTTTCGTCTACAGTTTCTCCTGAGAAACTTCTTTAAGTTCCTTGAGAAATTTCAGTTGAAGTTTCCCTTAGAATTCCTTCAGAGTTTTTCTCGTTTTTTATCTTGGAAGATTACTTCCAGTGATGATCCCGGGGTGTTTCTCAGAGTTTCTTTAGAACTTATCCTGGGCTTTCTTCGGTGGTTCATTTAGAGTTTGGGATTTCTACAGAAGTTTTTGGTCATATTTCTTATAAAATTCTCTCCATGATTTATTTCTGTGCTATTTGCAGGCTTTTCATCATAGTTGTTTCCGGGACTTCTGGCTGTGATCGTCCTGAGATTTCCTCAGAGATTTTTCCAGGAGGATTCCAGGATTCTTCCCAGAACCCCTGTCTATAATTGCCCCGGGATTCTTTGGGGTGTTCCTTTTGAGATTCTAATAAATATTTCGAAAGTTCTTGCTAAAATTTTCCACGAGTTTTCTTCTATTTTTGTTGGAAAACACTGGAACCTTCAGGGAAATTCAGCTATTCTAGGATCTTAGGGGTATGTTTTTAGGCTTATATAGGGTTTGAAGCCCTTTCAGATGACTTTTAGGAGTTTTAGGAGGACTTTCAGAGAAACTCAGGAACTTCCAAAGATGTAACTGAAACGCTTTAAACCATCCCGACTTCTCCTGTGATCCCCTGAAACTACTCTGAAACGTCTCTGCAATCCTCTATTGCTCCCCCTTGGGATCCTTTAGATTGCTGGTTTGCTCGTTTCTCCTTAGACATTTGGAGACCATCCGTTTATATCCGTATATATCTTATCTTGATTTGTAAGACTATCAGCCCTTGGCTGGATTATCTCAAATTTCCTTTGTTATAGTAACAGTCATTATTACATTTTCTTAAGCACAATATTGATACTTTCTCCTCCTGGAATAGCCTACGAATTTCCTTGTAAGCAATTCTCAAAGCAATATCGGAAGAACTCCTGGTGAAATTTCTGGAGAAAAACTATTGGAGAAATAACGAGAGTGATTTCAGAAGAAATTCCGAGAAAAATAGTTACATCTTTAGGTAGTACTCTTGGGTGGAAATATAAGAAGAACTCTGGAAATCTCCCCGGGTTAAAACTCTGGAAATCTTTGAAAAAAAATCTGAAGGTATGATGAAAAAGATCTGGCGATAAACTACAAAACAAATCCGGAAAAATATTCGGAATAAACCCTTGAAGAAGTTGAACAAATGTATCACAAAAACCCGGAAAACTATAGGAAAGTTTTGTCTGACAACCCGAGGAAAAAAAGGAGAAATCCCGGAAGCAAGTTTGAAAGAATTTTGTTTGGGTCTCTGGAAGGAATCTCATGAAAGACTCTTGCAGAAATCGTAGCAGAAACTCTGTTAGAAATCCCAGAAATAACTCTCAGAAAGTACTCTGAGAACATTTAAAAACAAATCCTGAATGGAATCTTGGGAGAAACTCGTATCCAAGAAACCTCCAATTCAAAACAGAACTTCTGGGAGAAATTGCGGCAAGAATTCAGTAGGAACTGCACGAGAATTCTAAGAAGGAATTGCGGTAGAAGTCCATGGGGAAATCTCGTAAATAATTCAAGGAAGAATCCTGCTTACGATTTTAGAAGAAATTCTCAAAGGAACAATTTCTGAATAGATTTTCAAGCATATCCCCAAACAAATCCCTGAAGAAAATCCTTATAACTAAAAGCGTTCATGACCTCACAAGTTTTCTTCAGAGTTTAATAGTATCCAACGAAATAGCCAGGATTACGTTATCACCCGTTTTTATACGATTTATTTTTTATATTTCATCGTAATTTTCAAATTTCCTTAGAATTTTCATCGGAATCTTATAATTACTACACCACCAGTAGCAACCCCTACGGCTTGCTAGTTGTTACTCATAACTTGTAGTAAATACTACTTTAATTCGTACTCATTGCTTTATTTGTAGTAAACTCGTTTTTCATATTAACATTAGGCTGTCCCAAGAAATATAGATGTTCTAATAGTCAAGGTCTAAAATAAATGATGAGCATATTTTAAGCATTTTTGTAGAACATTTGAGGGGGTTAGAAGTAAAGGGGTGTAAGTGACAAAAACCCACTTTCGAGTAAATGATCTTTAAAGTTTTTCACCAATATTTCATCCCATACAAAATGTATGGAGCTTCAACATCGACCCAATTTTCTGCGATTTATTGTATTTTTTTCAATCATTGTAAAAATAATATTTAAAAAGTTCCTGAAGCTTGAATTCTGAAGAATTTTTTGATAAGCTCAGCTCAAAATCGACAAAATGGTCACTTATACCCCTTTGATTCTAGGCCTCTCATTTCGATTTTCTAAAAAATATTATTTAGAGGTTCTGCAAAACCATTTTTTGAAAAATGACCTTTTTTCATAAAAGTTCTCAAAAAAGTCATGTTTTTAAATTCTGATTTTTCTCAATATGTTTTGTATTTTTTTTAAACCCGTAGGCATTCTTGAAGGGTATTGGTTTTTAAAATATTGTGTTTACATTGGGCAGATCCTTTTTTGTACTGATTAAAAGTTTTTTTTTGAGAATTTTTCATTCAAATTTGTTGAAAAAAAATACATGAACATACTTATTACATATTTTTGCCTTTCTCGTACACTAAGTGTACTGGAAAGGCTATATGTTCACTCCAAAAATGACTTTTTGATAGAAAGCCCGGAGGGTCGAGTCACATATACCAATCAACTCAGCTCGACGAATTGAGGTGATGTCTGTGTGTGTATGTATGTGTGTGTGTGTATGTGTGTGTACAAAAAAACTCACATCACTTTTTGGCAGTAAACCTCAACCGATTTTAATGACCAACGGTTCATTCGACGCGGAATCTGGTCCCATTGTTTCCTATTGAAAATGGTTCGGGTCGGTCCAGCCGTTCCGGAGTTATGGCCATTTAGGTGTTCCGGATCGGTACCCCAGGATGGGGCCAGATATGAAAACGCTACAAACCCATTCATGCGACACATCAAACCACGGCACTTTCGAAAACATGATGAACGGTAAACAGGAAAATAGTCTCGGGCCATATCTGAACCGGTAGTGTTCCGGAACCGGTTCCGGGTGACCCGCCGGAAGTGGCCAAATATGAAAGTGAACCAAACCCTTCATGCGACACATCAAACAGCGGGTTTTTCGATAACCTGATAAACAGTAGGCAGGAAAACATTCTCAGATCATATCTGAACCGGTAGTATTCCGGAACCGGTTCTGGGTGTTCCGCCGGAAGTGGCTAAATATGAAAGTGAACCAAACCCATGCATGCGATACATCAAGCAGCGGCTTTTTCGATAGCCTGATGAACAGTAGGCAGGAAAATATTCTCGGACCATATCTGAACCGGTAGTGTGCCGGAACCGGTTCTGGATGTTCCGCCGGAAGTGGCTAAATATGAAAGTGAACCAAACCCATGCATGCGATACAACAAACAGCGGCTTTTTCGATAGCCTGATGAACAGTGGGCAGGGAAACATTCTCAGACCATATCGGAACCGGTAGTGTTACTGAACCGGTTCCAGATGTCACGCCGGAAGTAGCCAAATATAAAAGTCAACCAACCCCTTACATGCGACGCATCAAATCGCAAGCTCTTCAGGCAACCTGATAAACGGTTAATAAAAGAGAATAGTTTCAGATCATATTTGGATCAACCGATAGAGTTCCGGAACCGGTTCCGGGTGTCCCGCTGGAAGTGGTCAAATGTAGTACATATCAAAACCCATGCCTGCGGCACATTAAACAGCGGCTTTTTAAATAACGTGATGAACGATTAGTCACAAAATAGGCTCAGACCACAACGAAGATCTTTATAAAGGCTACCGATAGTGTTCCAGGACCGATCTAGGGTGTCCAGCCGGAAGTGGCCAAATGCCAAAAAGAACCAAACCTATGCATGCGACACATCGAACCGCGGTCTTTTTTTAAACCATGAGGAACGATTAGCAAGAAAATAGGCTCAGACCACATTAGAGGCTACCGATAGTGACGCAAAACCAGCATTGGGTGCTTCCTAGGGTGCTTCGCAGGAACTTCAAAAATGAACAAAGTCAATGCAAGCGATAAATATGTGTATGAAAACAAAATCTTGACTGAACTAAGGCCACATACATACAGACGTCTTACTCTACTCACTCTCCATCGTCCTTGTTTTCAACGGTTGAAACAAATATTAATCGTTGTTGCTCGTTTGACGTCTACTCACTACCAACATCAAGCCGCAGTGAAACAGAACCTGATTAGCATTTGGCGATTATTTTTTCGTAACGATGAATATAATAGCAATATGTTACAAATGAAGGGCCCATATAGCCGAGGCGGTAAACGCACGGGTATTCAGCATGACCATGCTGAGGGTGACGGGTTCGATTCCCGGTCGGTCCTGGATCTCTTCGTAAAGGAAATTTCCTTGACTTCCTTGGGCATAGAGTATTTTCGTGCCTGCCACACGATATACGCATGCAAAAATGGTCATTTGCAGAGGAAGCTCTCAGTTAATAATTGTGGAAGTGCTCATAGAACACTAAGCTGAGAAGCAGGCTTTGTCCCAATAAGGACGTTACGCCAAGAAGAGAGAGAGAGAGAGATGTTACAAATGATATGTCTGTTTGTCTGTACTAAAGCAATCTCATCAAATCACTGAGGTGTAAAAATATACAGTAGGATAGGTCAACGTTATATGAGAAAATTATCGCATCAACCCCGGAGAAAGTTTTTTCAATCCTCTTTTCCGTCTAAATCTACTGGGAATTTTTTTATGGGATTTAGTATGGGCAATTTCACTTGCTTGCATTTTTTCTCAAATTTTACATGCATTTTGTAACCTATGATAATAAAATATAGCCTAAAGTGTGAAGAAAAAACTATGTCGAAGACCGTAAAGCAGGGCTGTCCAACATACGGCCCGCGGAATCGATGATTGAAACTTGGCCCATGGATTGAAATATTTGAAGATATTTCATATTTAAATAAAAATTAATATTAAAAATAAACTCGAAATAGGTAGAGTGTTTTGTTAAAAATTTTCAAAGATTAAAAAATTTAAATACATAAATTTAAAAATTTTAAACTTGAAAGGTACAGCCAAATTTGAAGCAGAATTTCAGCAAAATTTACTGAATTTCAGAAAAACATTGCTGCTGAACAGCAGAGTTTACTGAACGAATCAGGGAAGTTTGCTGAATTTCAGCAAATTGTTTGCTGCAATCTGCAGTTCGGCAAATTTCATAAAAAAAAAGTATTCAGGGTGATTTTTGCAGAAAATCAAGAATTCTTGCTCACATTTTTATGACCCAAATGATGTCAGTGTTGTAATTTGCCGCGAGAACGGGTAATCGGATGTACAAATTTTCACTGTTGCATTCGTGCTTTCGAAATTTGATGTCGAAATTTAATGTCTGGCCCGTCGACTGGTATGGAGTATCACTTGTGGCCCGCGGCCACGAAAGGTTGGGCAGGCCTGCCGTAAAGTCATCTGTGATTGTGACAGACGTTATATCCTAGCTTGTAATTATCGTCTTGATGTTGATCGGTCTTCAGTGATAGTGAAGGTGCTCAAGCAGTCAACTGAAAATTCTGATATTTTTCAGCCCAGTCTATACGTTTAACGTAACGTCGGAATATGTTCAATTAATAAATTTCCCAATTTTATTAAAATTATTGCTTTTCTAAATAAGGTATTCTCAGGATTCAGGAACAGTTCGCATTACGTCGACGGAAAGATCATGCTTCGGAATGATGGCCCTAGCACAGAAACTAGCTAAACAAACAATAGTAGAAGATTCCAAAAACAGGGACCGAATTCTAAACCGCCCGATAGGTAGGAGATTGTCCACATCACGACGGTTTCAAACCGAACGGACTCAATAAATACCAAAACTTCCGTATGACATTTTTAAGTTAGGCAAGGCCATCTTGACTAGGAAACCTTGACCGATTGAACCCTTGAAAAGGCCCCATACAGATCGAAACGTCGGAAAAAATCATAAACTAGTGTTTTCGATTCCCCCAAAAGGCTGAAGCCAACATTCTGAAGCAAAATCATCCCAGTCGTATCCCAACCAAAGAAGGATCATGAGTACATGTTCGACGAGAAAGGCACTATCACCACTAGGTGGATTAATCTGGGTTTTTTAAATTTTCAACCACGAAAGTTATGCCTAAAGGTGAAAAAGAAATACTAAAATATAAAAAAAAAACAAAAAAGGAAAAATATGTTTTTTTAAGAATTTTTAAGAAAAAGGGTAATTTTAAAAATTGCCCTGTCGAAACATTTTTGAATGATTTTTTAGAAAATCGATAAATTCTACAAAAATGCTTCAAGTAAGCTTATCTTTCAATTTAGGATCGACTTTTCGAACATCGTTTTGTTTTTTTGGGGAATGCCCAACGAACATGTTCCACAAGTAGTATTTACTATCAAAAATATAGTAAGTTCATGTTTTCTTTTTTTTTTCATACGACCCATCTATCATCACCACCAAAAATTCACTAAATATAACAAGCTGAACTACACGTATTGTGGTTTCTCGGTAAAACGGCGATGATTTATTTGGCTCTATTATTTGTGATACATTGAGGCGTTTCTGAATTATGCGACGGACGCGCTCCCATATTTCCTCGTATTGCTGCTCTGGAACACTTCCACCCCCAAACCCATGTTTGTAGGTACCTTGTATGGCCTCGTATCATCTGTAGTACTAGCACCACCGGCGGCAGATTCCATTCACAAGAAGTTCGAAAAGCGTGATGAAGTGGGGTGAACTCTACACCACTCCATACTGACGCTCTCTGCGTCAAGATCGGTGCGGTGCGGTGCGGTGCGGTGATATGCTCCAGCATCAGTGGTCCAACTGCCAGTAGGCCAACCATGTTGTCGTTGACGTCGTCTTGCTTGCTGCAGACATCGTCGTCAGCATCCGCACCATGTGGAGTAATTGGGAAATAAACAGCGCGTATACACGGCAATGCGGGTGACAAATATGAGAAAATAAATATGGGGCGAAGAAAAAGATTTTCAACATTTTGTCGCATCTTCGGGGGGCGCGCTGTGAACTTGCGAGGAGGTGAGAAAAAAAAGGGCAGAAGAAGAAAAACTGGAAAACTGTAATCAATAGAGGATGAAAAATTGAGCCTTTCAAAGGAGGTCACAGCGGAAAAAAAGGCTACCTTGGTGATAGTGAGACCAGACTGCGCACAGGTGGAAGCTGAAAATGTAGAAGAATAATGGCTTTTATTGCGGAGTTTTTGGCTGTGGGGAAACTGTCATGAATTTAACAACAGAAATGAATAGACATGTTCTAGGAAACCCTTAAATTTTATAAAAGATGGGGAAACAAGCATGAATTTAAATCCATCTTTCTTCATTTGATTTCTGATTTTTAGACAGGAATTTTCTCCATACTGTCTTGACTCTGTTGTTCTGGCCATATTCTTGTTCATATTCCCGCGAGCAACCACCTCTCCATCGCTCCCATGAGTCAATTCCAGCTGCCGCCTCAGTCGAAGCACATTGGAAGAAAACACTAAATCCAACGGCGAGACATTCTTTTCATGAGGTCCTGATGGAAGACTGAAATCATATGCTTCATTGCACCAATAAACATAATCTCAAAATGTTTGCAATTTTCAGATACAACCCTTATATAATAATACTAAATGATAAAAGCTTAGCAAAATATTGATCACCTTCAAAAATTCCACGTGAAACTGGCTCCAGGAGTGCTTGGACTTGAAATTGTAAATGGTGACAATTCTGGAGTATGGCATTGGTCTTTTATCAGGGCCACGCCACGAGAAACTTTTTAATTTTACCCATTTTTGCAATGTATTCCCAATGTGCAACGATGCGTCCTACCAATGAACGAAGGAACGCATCCCTAGCCAGCACTAGCAACAGCAGCAGTAGCACAAAGAAGCGGCAGAAGCTAAATAAAGATTGCTTTCGCCTCACCCAATTCCCCTTGGCCACCCACACTGACACTGACTGTTCTTTGGCAAACGTTGACAATGCGTCTCCCTCTTGTATTCCTGGCCAGGTGTGCGGGAATTACTCCATGGAAAACCACCCCCTCATCTCATGTCACCGCCATGGCGGGCGGAGGTAAGCACGCGCGGAGGTAAGCGCGCGCGGGGATTCCGATTGGGAACCGTTGACAGTGTGCTTAAAATTTTTCATGAAGCCGGATAGAGGACGGCACACTAATGACCAAAATACACACAAACCGACTCACACAACACCAACCCACCCGCACCGACGACAACGGGGAAGCTGAACCTGAAAAACTTTTCCGATGAACTTTTAAGATTTTACATCGGACGGTCTTCCTTCCCATTCTTGCGACGCTCCAGTTCGGATCAGTTTCACCCAGAACAGAAGCAGAAGCCGCCTTCCACCCAAGTAAGGCGACAAAAGACCACCTGCAGAAAGTAATATCTTTGGAGGTTGAAGGTCTTCCTTCCCACCTCAGCCCTGCGTCAAAATGGCACACAATCAGCGTGAAACTTGCTGCCATGGGCTGTTTTCAATTCAATTAGAATTTTATTGAGATTATCGTTACAATTAGACGGTTCAGGTTTGCTTATCTACGCCTCGGTTTCAGCCTGGAGGTTAGCTTGTGGGCGATGTAAAAAACATAATAGGTTACAGATCCTAAGAAGTCGATCGGTTTTAATGATTTCAAGGGAAACTCTTCTGTGCACTAATTATCTGCTTGAACAGTAATTGTACCGCGAATTTTAGCTCGTCATTTATTTAGTTACTAGCTGACCCGGCCAACGTCATACTGACTTTTTACTGCGTTTTTTGGCATATAGCTTCATAGACCCACAAATTGTTTTGCATGGGAGCCCCCATTTTCCAGAGATAAGAGGGTTCTCACACCATGCTAAGAACCTTCCCCGGCCTCCGCAATCAAATCATCTCCGCATACAAATCTTCTCGCCAATCAGTCCAGTAGCTTTCGAGTCTATAAGGGCCAGGCAGACAGACAAACAGATAGATGCTGAGTTTTTAGTGTTTTATGAACCACTTACATCCAATTTCGGTAATTACATACTCTCTTCACCTTCGTAGAACTTTTGTGCATACAAACATTTTAGATTTGTTCCGATCAAACTTAGGCTACATCTTCTCCCAAAAAGTCGACGTAAAACTGGATATATTTCCATTTTTTTTGTGTTTTGATTCATTATTTAATTATTATTTGATTATTATTATTCTAGCGCTTGCACAGCCAGTATTGAAAAGTAAAATGAGGTGAAACTGGATCCATTTCCTCATTTTTTGGTTTGAGATTTATTATTAAAGAATAGAACCATATTTTCCCCTGGCCAAGTTCGCAGGGGTTGACGGTATTAAAGTGAAGGAGTTTCATTTTGATTATTGTAATGTAGTGTTCTTTAGTGAAACATATCACCTTTTTAACACTTTAATGCGCCTCCAACGGTTCATCGCGAATCGGCTGCTGCAGATGGAGTATGGCTGATCATATGCATCAGACATGCTCGATAAACACGGAGGAACCGCCAGGGCTCAGTAGAGTCTATTCCCAAGCAATAGTTCCAAATCGGTTGGATTTGAGAAGGTTTTGATGATACAAATCCTAATAAAAGTTTTATACGATTTGTGACTGGTTTTGGAACCTTTTACAGCCAGCTGACTTCAAAATGTTGTTTGGTCTCTATTTGCCACGTTTCTCGATTGATTTTGATTAGTAATTTATTAATGTCATAGTCGCTTTTTCGAATTTTTACAATGTTAGGTACTTGATTATATTTTCTTTAAATAAAGCAATTAAAACCAACCGAAAAATTAATAGTGGGAAGGAGATTTGCAGCACTTAATTGTGCTGATAGATTCGAAGCTAACGTGCGAACACTTAAACGCATTGTTGACGTCAATGCGTTCGACGTAACAGTTTGGACGAAAAACTGATTGCTTTTTATTAACTGAACAACGTTACTTTTGTATGACTAGGTTGACATTTCTAGGCCGCGCATGGGAATATGACATGGTTTATCTTGGTAGGACCGATAGGACAGAACGAATTTGAATATTTTTTATAGTATTTGTAGGGGGATGAATACATAATAGTTGGCAAGCAATTTTTGTTTTATTAAAGTCAACTGACAACTTGGCGTATTTTTGTTTATCTCTTAGATGGTGCTATGACACCAACAGAAAAAAATATCAGAAGTTCAGTTACATGTTAATGTGGGTTTTGAACCGATGACAATTTAAGGACACAAGAGATGAACACAGAGAAGTAGAAATCAAGAAAACAATTTGACACAGAATCGACTACATTTTAACATACGGGTTCGACTGATTCGATGAATCTATCTAGAAGTATCTAGAAGACAATTGACGCTAAGATTGGAAAAAAGCTTGCAGTTGGGACTAGACTACAATAGTGGCCGATAGGAAACAATGCGCTAGACAGCATTATTATTCATTTTTTAATATTTACCCGTAGGCTTTTCGCCGGTTGACAGTACAGTATTTAGCTGTGTACGAAGATACGGATTACGGATGAACGGATGACAGGGTTCTCACGGGCAGTGCTTCAAGCGAGGCTTACACTCAGTAGCAAAAAAAAAGCCGAGCTGATTTTTTCTCCTAAAATGCGTCATGTTCAATCTGCTGCAACTTTGACAATTATCAATATTTTTGGCTGAAAATTTTACCACTTCATCATCAATATATTGGTAATGTATGAACAAAATTTCAAATTAATAGAAATTATATATTTTGAGTTATAACAACTTATATGAAAAAATCCATTTTTGGACACACCCTTTTCAAAAATCCGTATTTCAGTGAAAAATTTAAGTAGCTTCATATAAATTTCACTGCAGCGTCAGTAAATATAGGAACACGGTGCTTCATTTACCGTTATAATAAAATAAAAATGACCATCAAAACCTTAAACGCCATTCTTTTTCTTTATCATTCCTACACCTCTGGACAAATTTTAAAAAAAATCGTTAGACGAAATTTTGAGTTACGCCCTTTTAAAGGGCCTAACCCCTAAAAAATCAGGGTTTCTATAGAAAAACATCATATTTCATAACGGAAGCATGCTTCTGCCAACAAAATTTGAAACGCCATTCTCTTTCTTTATCATTCCTACACCTCTGGAAAAAATTTTAAATTAATCGTTAGACGAAATTTTGAGTTATGCCCTTTTAAAGGGCCTAACCCCTACAAAATCAGGGTTTCTATAGAAAAATATCATATTTCATAACGGAAGTATGCTTCTGCCAACAAAATTTGAAACGCCATTCTCTTTCTTTATCATTCCTACACCTCTGGATAAATTTTTAAATTAATCGTTAGACGAAATTTTAAGTTATGCCCTTTTAAAGGGCCTAACCCCTACAAAATCAGGGTTTCTATAGAAAAATATCATATTTCATAACGGAAGCATGCTTCTGCCAACAAAATTTGAAACGCCATTCTCTTTCTTTATCATTCCTACACCTCTGGAAAAAATTTTAAATTAATCGTTAGACGAAATTTTGAGTTATGCCCTTTTAAAGGGCCTAACTCCTACAAAATCAGGGTTTCTATAGAAAAATATCATATTTCATAACGGAAGTATGCTTCTGCCAACAAAATTTGAAACGCCATTCTCTTTCTTTATCATTCCTACACCTCTGGATAAATTTTTAAATTAATCGTTAGACGAAATTTTAAGTTATGCCCTTTTAAAGGGCCTAACCCCTACAAAATCAGGGTTTCTATAGAAAAATATCATATTTCATAACGGAAGCATGCTTCTGCCAACAAAATTTGAAACGCCATTCCCTTCCTTTATAATTCCTACACCTCTGGAAAAATTTTTGAAATAATCGTTAGGCGAAATTTTGAGTTACGCCCTTTTAAAGGGCCTAACCCCTAAAAAATCAAAGTTTCTATAGAAAAACATCATATTTCATAACGGAAGCATGCTTCTGCCAACAAAATTTGAAACGCCATTCTCTTTCTTTATCATTTCTACACCTCTGGATAAATTTTTAAAATAATCATTAGACGAAATTCTGAGTTACGCCCTTTTAAAGGGCCTAACCCCTTTAGAATCAGGGTTTCTATAAAAAATCATCATATTTCATAACAAAAGCATGCCTTGAAGTCCCAAGTAATAAAACGTATCATAAATAATGCTACAATTTGATACTATGCGCTTGTATTGGCTATTTGTATTGATGTTTGTATAAAAAATGGCCATTACGCTAATATAAGGGAAGTATTTTCAAACATGTAGGAAGCAATCATTTTTGTATCAATTGCCATTCATAGCGTGGGACGTAAGATTTTTGTATTGCTTTTTTATAGACAAAACAAGCAATAACATGCGCCTTTGTCATTCGTTAGTTTTATTGGTGAATGCCGTTTTCAATTAATAAACATACAAAAATAAGGATTGAGATGATCAATTGTAATGATAGTTCTATATGTAACTGCTAAACTACGTTACCGAAGAATAAACATGATTAAATGAAACTAAGTTTTATAATAAGTACTTATGACCTTCAAATGGGCGTAACTGGAGAATTTGATCGACATTTTTTTTGAAATTCAGTTTATGGGTGTGCAATAACTATATAAGTGAAAAAGTAAATGAACTGTCGTTTATGTTTTTCATTGTATATTGTTCTGGCTATAATAGTAAATGTAGCCAACAACGTCCGTATCCTACAGGTTAAAGAATACTTCCCTTATACTGGCGTTATGGCTAATTTTTATACAAAATGAAGTCAATATTAGTGCATAGTATCAAATTGTAGCATTGATTATAATACTTTTTTATTATTTGGGACTTTGAAGCATGCTTCTGTTATGTAATATGATGGTATTCTATAGAAACCCCTATTTTTTAAGGGGTAAGGCCCTTTAAAAGGGCGTAACTCAAAATTTCGTCTAACGATTATTTAAAAAAAAAATCCAGAGGTGTAGGAATGATAAAGGAAGGGAATGGCGTTCCAAATTTTGTTGGCAGAAGCATGCTTCCATTATGAAATATGATATTTTTCTATAGAAACCCTGATTTTGTAGGGGTTAGGCCCTTTAAAAGGGCATAACTCAAAATTTCGTCTAACGATTAATTTAAAAATTTATCCAGAGGTGTAGGAATGATAAAGAAAGAGAATGGCGTTTCAAATTTTGTTGGCAGAAGCATGCTTCCGTTATGAAATATGATGTTTTTCTATAGAAACCCTGATTTTTTAGGGGTTAGGCCCTTTAAAAGGGCGTAACTCAAAATTTCGTCTAACGATTTTTTTTAAAATTTGTCCAGAGGTGTAGGAATGATAAAGAAAAAGAATGGCGTTTAAGGTTTTGATGGTCATTTTTATTTTATTATAACGGTAAATGAAGCACCGTGAGGAAATGTTGTGGTCAAAATTTGAAATGTTTTCATCCAGCGGTTTTGGCCACAGAAATCGTCAAAGTTGAAGTACCACTGTGGGTGAATACAGTTTTCACTCCATATTGACCACGCTGAAACACCGGTGCAGAAAAAAAGCCGAGGTCAATTCGTTCCATTAATGTTTAGATCTATGTTTTAATAAGCAATCCATATTATATGACATATTTTTTATAAATTTTCGTGTGGTCTGCTAGTTGTTTATGACATTCTACACGTAACACATGGTGCGTTACGCGTTACACGTAATGCGTTACAAACATACATAAATATGTTAGTAAATATACAGGTAGTTTGTATAATTTACCAATTTTGGCAACTGTAAAATAAATATTAAAAGTAAACAAGTTGTGGGGTATAATTGAGAACCACAATGTATGATATAGAAAGGCATGTAACATCAGTTGTTTGCTTATGATAAGGTTTTAACAGTAGCCAAAATTTGCAAATTATTCAAACTACTTGTATATTCACTAATATACGTATGTTTGTAACGCATTACGTGTAATGCGTAACGCACTATGTGTTACGAGTAGAATGTCATAAACAACTAGCAGACCACACGAAAATTTATAAAAAATATGTCATATAATATACATTGTTTATTAAAACTTAGATCTAAACATTAATGGAACGAATTGACCTCGGCTTTTTTTCTGCACCGGTGTTTCAGCGTGGTCAATATGGAGTGAAAACTGTATTCACCCACAGTGGTACTTCAACTTTGACGATTTCTGTGGCCAAAACCGCTGGATGAAAACATTTCAAATTTTGACCACAACATTTCCTATATTTACTGACGCTGCAGTGAAATTTTTATGAAGCTACTTAAATTTTTCACTGAAATACGGATTTTTGAAAAAGGTATGTCCAAAAATGGATTTTTTCATATAAGTTGTTGTAACTCAAAATATATAATTACTATTAATTTGAAATTTTGTCCATACATTATCAATATATTGATGATGAAGCGATAAAATTTTCAGCCAAAAATATTGATAATTGTCAAAGTTGCAGCAGATTGAACATGACGCATTTTAGGAGAAAAAATCAGCTCGGCTTTTTTTTTGCTACTGAGTGTACATAACAAACCTATTTTCCTTGACTTTTGTTTTCGTTAATCTCCTAAGCATTACATATTAAGACATGACGTATGTGCATGACGGAACAACTAGCAGGACACAGTTCTAGACGTCTCTTTTCAATAACGACATTCAGCATATTTCCAATAAAACTACACTTCAATGTAGCAAAGACTAAAGCTGCTGTGATAGAACAGATCAGAATGACTTAATTGACTATTACCTTGGATTTCTACTTCGAATAACTGACAAATTGACAAGAACCTAACTAATTACATGGACCATACTACAAAAAACCAATTGACAAAAAGAAAAAAAGGGGAAACTTTTATTAAAACTATTTTTGTTCAACGCAGGCCAAAACAGTGTCGACTTGGGCCACACACGCCTACGTACTTCTGTGTGTTGAAACAAAAAATAGAGGCTCCTAGAAGCAAATGTAGGGAAAGGGTGCGGTGTAGAACATAAGCACAGTGTTGCTACCGCCGTAATCACTTTGAAAAAAAAAAAGAATAGAACCATATTTTCAAAATCGGTTTCCGTACAAATTTCGAAGTAAGATCAAGATATCTCCTGATTTGCTTTCCTGGTATAAAGCTTTTTCATTTCTTCACAAACAATTTTGTTTTTGACATTTTTTTTTCAAAATGGTTTTCCTAAAAATGTATAATATTTTCCACTATGAAAAACAAAATCTGCAGATACCTTGATTAATATGTACGGAAACCGATTTCAGAAATATTGCCTCACTATTTAAAAAAAAAGTAAAAATTTAAAAAATGAAGGAATAGATCCAGTTATGCCTTAAGAACGGTCGCTTTAACAATGAAAAAAAAAGTGCAGCAGAAAATTTTCTATCATCGGTTCAATCATCCTCTTTATTCTTCTTTATTTTTCATGAAATGTATAGTTCCTCAATTTAATAAGAACAGCATTTTTTTTTATTTGCTATGGAGCCAGGGTTAAAAAATTTACAATTTCACAATTTTTTAGAATCAAATAAAAGTAATGCTTACAATCGGCAACGGAAACAAGACGTCTTCGTCATTTTCCAGCCCTTCAATCATCATCATCGATCGATGAAGTGATGACGCTGCAAATTCGCTTATACTACTTTAGACGACCCTCTGTACCGTAAACCGGGGTTAAATTGATCACCGGGGTGAAATTGATCATTCGGGTACTACATTGTAATTCCATAATAGGAACTCTTAAGCGTCGTAATGATCTTAAACTTTTTACGTCACCTGGTTCGTAGATGTCTAGAAATGAGTGTAGACTTTTATTTTTTTAGAAGAAAGTTAGTTTTGCTTTATTTTATTAGGAATTTGCAATGTATTTCTCATTTAGCTGAAATATTGCTACTAAACAATCGATTGCTAATAGGACTTCCCGTAAATTATCTGTTTTAACATTTTTGTGGAGCCTTGGTTGGGATGTTATGTAGCTAATCAGAACATGAAATAGTTAAAAAAAAGTTCGTTTTATGATGAAATATGTAGTCATTTATTGTGATAGAAACCACTTATATCAAATGAAATTGCCTTCCTTTAGGCGTTTAACCCTTTGGAGCCGGATTTTTTGGCCAAGGCTGCCGCAACCGCGCTGGTGTGGAACACGCTTGTTATGCTCGGTTTCATCGCCAGGGTCATATTGACCCCTTCGGCTCCAAAGGGTTAAGGCATTTCCATTTTTTTTTGATATTTTGATTTATTTAACATAACTTTTTTTGTCTGTATTAACGAGATTTTTAGCCCTAGGCTAGTTCATCTCGGGATTTAACTTAACGTTTAAATTTGTTGAACACAATTCTGTCCCATGGTTCCATGGAGATCCACTGAGTACTGGTTTTACAGAAATTGTTTCGTCAATATTTGAATTGGCATTGATGTTATTCGCAAAAGTTGTTTTAAAGTGATCAATTTGACCCCGGATTACGGTACTTCAGGCCTTCGTATTGCACGCACACGCTTACGCATTTCCATTAACCATCGGGAGAATTCCTCTTTAAAAACTCGATTAATCAGTAGTGCAACATCTGGGTAGGGGAACTCAGTTCAAATTGCACATATGGGGTAAAGTGGCACAACTAATAAAATTATTCCTGAATGTGATTTGATCATTTGATCATCATTGAAACATCCTTCTAGAGGTCAGACAAGCAAACCCATGGAAAATCTTTTGATTTTCCCAATGGAAATTGGCAACTTTCGGTTTTTCTTGCTTTCAATTCGACTGACAAATGGAGGAAAAGAGGTCTGAAAAGCTCTAAATATGATGGACGTCATTTTTGAATGCCATCATTAAGTGGCATTTTACCCCCTGGCAGATGGCTTCTATGAACAAATCGATAAAAATGCATTAGATTCTTCAATATTTCTGCTGGAGTATCAAGCAAATATTGTTTAGTTGTTGTTACCACTTTGAATGCCTATGCCAAGGAAAACGATGAAAGTTTGAAAAAATGGTATCTTACCCCACCTTACTGTATAGTCACAAATATTTCAGTAATTTCAACAGGAGTTCCTTCGAGGAAACCTTCACGAATTCTTTTAGAAATTCATACCATGAAATTCCTTCTGGGATCCCTTCTGGAGTTTTTTCACTCAAGTAACATTTTCAAGTCGAGTAGATTCCTAAGGTCATAAACACCAGCATAAAGCCAAAGTATGATTATCTTGGTTTTACGATGGTGGTTCTCTAAACCTCAAGAAAGCAAATAATGCATTAAATTTATACTTGGGCAAGGATCCCGCCTTAAATTCCGTCGGGGTTACTTTTTGAATTCCTTCGAGATGCTTAATGGATATTTTTCAGAGATTCTTTTAGGAGTTCTTGAAGGGATTTCTGCACTTTTTATTCATTTTTGAGTTATGGCCAGTTTTGTTTAAAAATGTCCAGATGTGCCATATAAGCCTTTTTTTTTTTTAAATCATAACTCAAGAACGATGTATCATAGAAACAAAGTTTTTTTTTTAACGAAAATGAAAGCAAATTTTCTCAGGAATCAAAAAAAAAAATGAAGTGGAAAAAGTTTTCCACAAAATTTTCCACCACATTCATAAAGAAATGCCGGAAAAACTATGCCCAAATTCGTGGAAAATTTCCAAAAAAATATTTTTGAGGAGGTGTTTTCATAAGCTGAAATTTTTGGAATGCACTTTTTTCTTTCCTTAGTTATGACCAATTTTGTGAAAAATTACCATGTAAGCCTATATCATATGGTAATTTTTCACAAAATTGGCCATAACTCAGGAACGGAAAAAAGTGCATTCCAAAAATTTCAGCGATCAAAGCTTGTGAAATAACTTTCTCAAAAATATTTTTTCGAAAATTTTCCGCGAGTTCGGACATAGTTTTATAGGCTTTTCTTTATAAATTTTCTCAACGGTGGAAAATTTTGCGGAGAACCTTTTCCATTTCATTTTTTTTTGATTCCTGAGAAAATTTGCTTTCATTTTTATTCAAAAATTTTTGTTTCTACGATGCTTCGTTCTTGAGTTATGATTTTTCAAAGTAAGTACCTAGTATCAGGGGAAAACAAAAAAATTCCATCTGAGTTTTCCGGGAAAATAGGCGACCCTGAATTTTTCTCATTTTTTTTTGTTCATATATCCATGAGCCCTGCCTGTGGAAAAAAATTCATGAAAATCTGAGACCCTTCGGCCCACGTGCGGTAATAAAAAAAACCCTCTATAGCCAGGCTACAAACAAACAGTTTTATCAAAACATGTGTCAGTATTCACATTTTGGAGATTTAAAAGAAGCAAAGCGATTTAGTGCACGTTCAATCGATATCTATCAGGTTCATCTGAAGATGTAATATCCACTCATATCTGGGAAAGTGTGTATTGAACAAGCATTTTTAGAAAATCATCATCAGAGGCGCTCGAGTCATGACACGCGAGATTGCCATTTCAAACATCGGGTGAAACCTAGGGTGAAATGCATAATGCTTAACCATACAGGACCAGGAAATCTTTCATGAACTTCTCCAGGGATTCCTCTAGGAATTCCTCCAGGATTTTTTTCAGGAATTCCTCCAAAGATTCTTTCAAAAATTCCCAAGATGAATCTTTCAGGAATTTCTCCATGTATTCCTTTCCGTGTGGAATTCCTCCAGGAACCCCTTCAGTGTTTTTTTAGGAACCCCTCCAAAGATATCTTCAACAATTCCGGATTCATTCAGAACTCACGCAGGAATTCCTCCAGAGATTTCTTAAAGGAATTTTTCAGGAATTTTGTTTTATTTCTTTTTATTCGTGACTTTTAACTAATGCGCACTCTTCACAAACCTCCAGGAATTCCGTCAAAGATTCCTTCAGGAATTTCTCCAGGGATTCATCCAGTAATTTCTCTAGGGATTCCTTCAGGATCTCTTCCAAAGATTTCTTCAAGAATCCCTCCTGGGATTCGTTCAGAAACTTCTCCAGGAATTCCTCCAGAGATTCCTTCAGGAATTTTGTTTTATTTCTTTTTATTCGTGACTTTAAACTAATGCGCACTCTTCACAAACCTTCAGGAATTCCTTCAGAGATTCCTCCAGGAATTCCCCCAGGGATTCATCCAGTAATTTCTCCAAGGATTTCTCCAGGAATTCCTCCAGAGATTTCTCCAGGGATTCCTTCAAGAGTTCCTCCAGGAATTCATCCAGGCATTCTTTCAGGAATTCATCTAGAGATTTTTTCCGGAATTCCTCCAGAGATTCTTTTAAAAACTCCTCCAGGACTTCCTGCATGGATTTCTTCAGGGATACCTTCATGGATTCCTTCTCGAATTCTTCCAGGGATACCTTCAGAATTCTTCCTGGGATTTCTTCAGGGATTCCAACAGGGTTTTCTTCAGAAATGCCTTCAGGGATTCCTTCAGGAATTCCTCCAGCGATTCCTCCAAGAATTTCTACAGGGATTTCTCCAGGAATTCCGCCAGGGATCCCTCCAGAATTCGTTCAAGGATTCATTCAGGAATTTCTCCATTGATTTATTCAGGGATTTCTCTGGGAGCTCTTCCTGGAACTGCTTTAGGAATGCCTCCAGGGATACTCTCAGACATTCTTCAAATGCATTTTTGAAGTTCTTTCAGAGGTATTTTTTCAGGAGGGTTGGAGAATGCCTCCAGGAAACACATCCAAGATTTCTCTAGAAGTTCTTTTAGGAACTCCTACAGAAGTTCCTTCAAGAGTTTCTTTTGGATATAATTAGGTATTTTTCCATGATTTTCTCATGGAGTTTCTTCAAGATTTTTATTCAGGATTTTCTTTTATGGAATCGTCAAGGATTTCCTACAGAGAATCTTCTAGGATTTCCTACAGGGAATCCTTCAGGTTTTCCTTCTGAAATTTCTCCATGAAAGCAGTGTGATTCGAACAACGGGTCGTACCCTAGGTCGTACCATATCGTTGGTCGTTGCTGTCCTGAGCGTCACCCCACGAATGCTATTACCCTTTCCTGTTTGACGATTTTCCCCAGCGACCACATAACGATGATGATTACGTTGGCATCAACCTCTATGGTACCAACGGGGCTAAATCTGCTGTAAGTGTTTTTTGATTGCTTTCGACGAGGAAGTGCCCTGCTGATAGAACATCTAGGTCGCCTGGGTCCTCTGGTATTGGCGTCAGAGGCCGAGAATTAAGGCACATCTCAACTTGCGCCAACAGGGCTGAGAGATCCTCGTAGACAAGGTTTCGGTTGTCATGACCTGCAACTGAGTTCACACCGTATTGACTGCGGCTTCACAGAGGCCTGCGACAGTGAAGATAGCGACTGTCAGGATACTTCTTCGCTTGTTGTGACAGGAAACTACAGAATTTTCAGACTCTAGTTTAATTTAAAAAACACTTCATTAATACTTCACTTTTGCAAAAGAAAATAAAAAATGAATAACTCTTTTAAAGAAAAACTAGAAAGGACGAGCAAATTCCTTTTAATTCTACTACTGTGCTTATCTTCGGACAGATAGGCCTATTTCGTCTGTGACTTACAGACTTCTTCAGTGTCAAGTGCTCGACAGTCGATTTTTTTTTGCAAAAGTGAAGTATTAATGAAGTGTTTTTTAAATTAAACTAGAGTCTGAAGTAACAAGTTCTACTAAAAGCTCTAAAGTAATAGTAAAGTACAGAATTTTGTTTGCGTATTGGTTATCGCCAAGACTGGAGTTTTGCGTTCTTCCTCAGACGCTACGCTAGCGTTTTCTTGATCGATGATGGTATTGGTCCAGCATCCGGAGCTAGAGAAAGCCAGGAGGGGTCTTGTCACCAGCGAGAAGAATTCAGGATGTCTGCTGGCAAGGATGTTTTCGATCACTTAG
This sequence comes from Aedes albopictus, assembly GCF_035046485.1. Classification (NCBI taxonomy): domain Eukaryota; kingdom Metazoa; phylum Arthropoda; class Insecta; order Diptera; family Culicidae; genus Aedes; species Aedes albopictus. The sequence goes on from NC_085137.1 coordinate 34,423,762, forward strand.
CAATCGTTTGACTCATTTGTTCACAACTCAGTTCAGAAGCCCTATATTGGAATTGTTGTGTTCGGCAAAGTTGTAGATTAGTGTTTTTCCTACAATTATCACCAAGGACGTCATATTCTAATTCTAATATTTACGTCGTAAAAGAGTTATTACCAGCTACTCATACTAAACGATCGGATTTTTCGATCGTTTAGTATGAGTAGGTGGTACTAGCGCTCTAGCGCCGTATATACACTACCCGTCATAAGTACGGACTCACAAAAAGTATTGCAACAATATTGCATCACCCTGACCCACCTACGGAAATGTCGCCTTCAGAAAAGTTGTTGCTTTTGGTCTTCTGAATAACTTTCCTGAAGACAGCATCTTTGTAAGCCCTCAGGTTTTGGAGATATCGAGGTGAGTCAGGGTGATGCAATATTGTTGCAATACTTTTTGTTAGTCCGTACTTATGACGGGTAGTGTATAACAGTTAGAATATGGTGTCCTTGGTGATAATTGTAGGAAAAACACTAATCTACAACTTTGCCGAACACCACAATTCAATATTAGGTTTCCGAACAGAGTTATGGACAAATGAGCCAAACGATTGCCAGGTGATCCCTGTCTGCTGGTTAGTTTAAGTCCGCGAGAAGTATCTGCAGCATTTTCAGCTTAGGAATCCGATTGACGACGTCTGTGTAGTCACTGCAGCATGGTAATGGAATCTGTCACGAAAGAGATGGTGATCTTCAGCGATTTATCGACATTCTTGTAGAGCTGCTTTGGCACAAGTGAGGCACAGAGTCCTAGTCTGGTACATAATATAGTTACGTGTAGACACCAGCGTAACCTTTGGAGTAAGGAGGTGAGACTTAATACGCAACAGAGAATCGGCGATCAAATTGAACTGAATATTCGGAACAACCTCCCGGATGAAATCACGCACACATACACTGCTTGAAGAACTGGACTTGCTCAGCATGTTTAAAATCTGAGCGACGCAGCTGTTGGATAGCCAGATCTACCGGAGGAACATCCTACAGTACTTCCTGAGTTTTGACGCCCATATGGTCGAAGAACTACATCATATCTATGGCTAGACATAAAATCGTCGATTGAGATTGGTTTTGATGGCAGCTGGGTACAGTTTTGCTTGATCTGTGGGCGTTTGCGTTTCCGTATGTGACGGTCTACAGCTCGTACGTGTTGTTGGAATGCTCGGGATTACGTATGTACATTAGAGTGGGTCATCGTTTATATGGAAAAATGAAAAATCCAATGGTATCCCATCCGAACAAAGCTTTTTTGATCCCATTTCAGGACCCAAATAAGTGTGCAAAATTTGGGCACGATCGGTTAAGTCTACGTTTTGCGCATCGCGTTTGAAGTTTGTAAGGGGTTTTACATGGGAAAACACACTTTTTTGCATTTCTCTCATAACAAGCTCGAATTTGTCTAAAATCATGTAACCGATAAAGTGAAAACATAGCCTAGGGTGTCCTGAAAATCTTTGTCGATGACCGCGAAGTGATCTGATGCTTATGAAAAAGTATCGGTTAAAAAGTTTTAGACAAACTTTTTCAACTTATGACAAAAATGCAAAAAAAAATGTTTTCCCATCCAAAATCCCATACAAATTTCAATTGCAATGCGGAAAGTGTAGACGCAACCGATCGTGCTCAAATTTTGCACAGATGCTCTGGACCCGAAACGGAACCAAAAAAAGCTTTGATCTGAGGAAACGGTTCCGATGACCCACACTAATGTACATCTACTTTTTGACATCTGCTATGGCAGCGACGATTTGCGTCTACTACAAGTAGATGGATTAGAAGGTCTTGCTGAACAATCAGTCCAGCCGAACATGTCTTTGAAGGAGTAGCTGGGTGAAGTCTTGCATACCGCGCCGTGTCGATGCCTACTCAAATCGTCGTGCACAATTTCTAGAAGACAATGTGGTTGGGAATAAAGCAGTGTGAAATGCGATCATCAGGCACGATGTATCCAAGGCACAGATAGTCGTCCATGAACCGAGTGTATGAACCCTTGATTGAAGGATCTTTCCCAAGACGTCGTCATAGGCCTTAAAATGTCGTTCGACGTCTTACCTACCCCAGAACCTTTTCATGATCTTCAAATTGGGGAGGCGCACGATGGTCATGCCCGTTGAATCGCGCGTCGTGGTACAGTTTATCACAGTAGTTTTATTCTGAGGTTCTGAGGATTCAACTGGACTCGACAGAATCGTTTCCATGTCCCAGAAATTACGTAGATCGACTTCCAGACAGCTGTAGAGCAAGACCGTGAAATACAGATAGCCAAACGAGACGACTTACCAAAGGGGTTGCCAAACAAAATGGAGTTTCTTCTACACACGCAATACCTTCCAAGAGAGAAACCTTCCTTCCCGTGTGGAATTCCCAGTAGGTTTGCCTACCGATAACGAGGTCAATACTTGCGGGAACATTGAACTGCGGATCTACTAGTTGTACGTACGACAATCTCCGTGACGAGATGTCAATAGGTTGGTAACTGTTGGTAGCTCAAGGACCAATGCCTGTGACGGCCGGTCATCTTCGGAACCGCGACTGTGGAATTTCTTCGCCAGTGATTTTGAAATGGAATTTGACATCGATGTCGGGGAGCTCGAGTCGTGTTCATCGGCGATGTTGAGAATCTAGATGTATATTGATCTAGAATGCATGGGTCGATGTTCAAGATGATCTGAATTACTACTCGTTTCTCACAGTTTCTGTAATTTTTCGGTTTCTGGCTGATAATGTCAGACCGCATCGAATGTTCATCTTCCAGGTGAACCGCGACCAAGAGCTTTCTCCGATTGTGTCGATTTTTGCTATCATCGTTGTTCAGCGTCACATAATCGGTAATTGTGCTCTGAGATCCACCATAGCTACCACCATGGCACAATGTATTTATAGTATCCTATATAGATTTCACCTGTACGACGTCCTCGTCCCTTCCGGGATCCCTTCTCAACGTCCATTTCGCCGCCCACACGTTGAGCTTGGAGGGTCTATTGAAAAATGATGAAGGCCATAACAGCGCTGGCTGTTGATATCTCTCGCCTGTCGTTTTTCCTGGTCCATTTATTTGGGGAGTGGAGTGAACAGCCAGCGCCACTGCCACCACTTACGACACAAAGAAAAATTGGCACCGTATCAAAATTGGCACAATGGGGTACAAATATGTCAATTGCCGTCAGCCAGCCAGCCACCAACAAGTCCGAACCACCTAGCCATAAAATCAGAAGCCGAAAAGCGAGAAAACATGGTGGCGATGGTGGCGTGACGGATTTTTAATCCCATTATTGTTGTTTTCGCTTTTCGAATGATTTTGTCGAAATGGAATTTATGCTGATAATGCAATTATCCACTTCCGTTCCTTTCTTTCGTGGGGAATTCCGTTTCAGTGGTCCGAGCTGGAGGAGATGAACACCGACGACGTGGAGGAGGAATTCAAGAACCGCTTGGCGAACATCGTCATCAATAAGTGCTGCTGTCTGGTCTATACGGTGAGTAGATTTGGGGAGAACTGGGAATAGAAATGCGTTCTCGTTGGATGTTGTGCTCATTGTCATATTAACTCCAGGATGGATAATCCATTCCGCACAAGAACCAGTTCGACGTTCAAGTAGTTTTAGAGGGGTTTTTAGAATCTTTATAAAACCGAAATTCTTGTATTTGGGTTTTGAGAAGGTTTTGAAGACCTCCTAGGAACGAACATCTGGATGACAGTAAGAAATCCTAAGAAAATCAGAAATGCGCATGTGAAGTATGTAATCTAAATAAACTAGATCTGTCGAGAATTCTCTATTACCAGAGACACAGGTGGACAATTACCTAAATTGGAATTTGTTTTTCCACAGTCGGGAACCGTTGGCAATCCGAAGGGGGTGATGATGTCCCATGACAGTTTGACCTGGGATTCGTACTCCATCGGTAAACGATTGGATCAGATTCAGTACGGAAAGGAAGTGTTGGTGTCATTCCTGCCCCTGAGCCACATTGCCGCCCAGATGGTGGACATTTTCCTGTCGCTGCAGTTCGCTTGTACGGTGTACTTCGCCGACAAGGACGCCATGAAGGGAACGCTGATCAACACGCTACAGGAAGCCAAGCCGACGCGTATGCTGGGCGTTCCTCGGGTGTACGAAAAGATTCAGGAGAAGATGTTGGCAATTGGGGCACAGAGTGGAACCGCCAAGAAGATGATTTCCTCTTGGGCCAAGAGCGTGACGTTGCAGCATCATCTGAATGCGATGGAAGGGTAAGACAACTCCATCTTCCACAAAGGTCTTCCATACTAACTGAATTCTCCATTACCAGCAAACCAACCAACTCCTTGCAGTACCGTTTCGTGAGAAACTTCCTGCTTTCGAAGGTAAAGGACGCGTTGGGACTGAGTCGGTGCATGACGATGGTCACAGCGGCCGCTCCGATGGATCCGGAAACGAAGAAGTACTTCATGAGCCTGGACATGCCGATCATGGAGGCGTTCGGAATGTCGGAGACCTGCGGAGCGCACTCGTTGACCACGGCCGACAGCTACAACTTCGCCACGATCGGCAAGAGCTTGGGCGGATGCGAGACTAAAATCGACAAACCGGACGAACGTGGCCACGGGGAGATCTGCATGCGAGGACGACACATCCTGATGGGATACGTTGGCGATGAGATTAAGACTAAGGAGGCCATCGATGAGGAGGGATGGCTGCACTCTGGGGACGTGGGTTACATTGATGATCAGGAGTTTATCTACATTACCGGAAGAATCAAGGTAAGCCGATGTCATGCAGCTCAAGTTCCCAGTAATAATAACCACTAACTACCCCAGGAACTTATCATTACCGCGGGCGGTGAAAACATTCCCCCGGTGCACGTGGAAAATCTGGTCAAGAACGAACTGATGCAGGTGAGCAACGCATTCCTGGTGGGCGACAAGCGCAAGTTCCTGACCATGTTGATCACGCTGAAAACGCAAATGAACCTGGACAGCGGTGAGCCGAAGGACGAACTGACGCCGGAGACGATCGCCTGGGTGAAGGGACTGGGCGTGGAGTACACCAAGCTGAGCCAGATCATTGCCGCTGGGCCGTGTCCGAAGGTAAGTGCAGGATTAGATTGTAAGCTTTCACAGAGCTCATTCAGGGCCAATTTTTGATCAAAAAAGTCAATCCAAATCCAATTTGAATCAAAAATATTTCAAAATCATTTCAAAGCCACTTCCAAGCTATTTCAGAGCTATTTCAAAGCAATTTCATAGCCATTTCTGACCCTTTTCAAAACCATTTCAAAGGTATTTCAAAGCCTTTTCGAAGCTGTTTCAAATCCGTTCCTATACAATTTCTAAGCCATTTCCAAGTCATTTCAAAGCCATTTTGGAGCCATTTCAAGATCTTTTTGAAATCCATTTCAAAGTTATTTCAAAATCATTTCAAAACCATTTCAAAACCATTTCAAAGCGATTTCAAAGCCATTTCAAAGCCATTTCAAAGCCATTTCAAAGCCATTTCAAAGCCATTTTGGAGCCATTTCTGACTCTTCCCAAATCCATTTCAAAGCAATTTCAAAGCCTTTTCGAAGCTATTTCAAATCCGTTTCTATACCATTTCTAAGCCATTTCCAAGCCATTTCAAAGTCATTTCAAAGCCATTTCAAGGCCTTTACAAATCCATTTCAAAGCTATTTCAAAGCCATTTCAAAGCCATTTCAAATCCATTTCAAAGCCATTTTAGATTAATTTCAAGTCCATTTCAAAGTCATTTCAAAGCCATTTCAAATCCACTTCAAAGCCATTTCCAAGCCATTTCAAATCCATTTCAGGGCATTTTCAAATACATTTCAATATCATTTCAAAGCCGTATCAAAGCCATTTCAAAGCAATTTCAAAGCAATTTCAAAGTCATTTCAAGCCATTTCAAAGTTATTTCAAAACCATTTCAAACCCATTTCAAAACCATGTCAAAGCGATTTCAAAGCCATTTCAAAGCCATTTCCAAGCCTTTTCGAAGCTATTTCAACACCGTTTCTATACCATTTCTAAGCCATTTCCAAGCCATTCCAAAGCCATTTCAAAGCCATTTCAAATCCATTTCAAAGCCATTTTAGATTAATTTCAAGTCCATTTCAAAGTCATTTCAAAGCCATTTTCAAGCCATTTCAAATCCATTTCAGGCCATTTTCAAATACATTTCAATATCATTTCAAAGCCATTTCAAAGCCATTTCAAAGCAATTTCAAAACCATTTCAAAGCCATTTCAATGCTATTTCAAAGCCATTTCTAAGCCACTTCCAAGCGATTTCAAAGCCATTTCAAAACCATTTCAAAGCCTTTTTGAAGCTGTTTCAAATCCGTTTCAAAGCCTTTTCAAAGCCATTTTAAAGCTATTTCGAAGCCTTTTTGAAGCGGTTTCAAAACCGTTTCTAAGCCATTTCAAAGCCATTTCAAAGCAATTTCAAAACGATTTCAAAGCCATTTCCAAGCTATTTCAAAGCCATTTAGAAGCCATTTCCAAGCTATTTCAAAGCCATTTCAAAGCCATTTCAAGGTCTTTTCAAATCGATTCAAAGTAATTTCCAAGCCATTTCAAAGCCATTTCAAAGCCTTTTTGAAGCTGTTTCAAATCCGTTTCAATGCCTTTTCAAAGCCATTTCAAGGTATTTCGAAGCCTTTTTGAAGCGGTTTGAAACCCGTTTCTAAGCCATTTCAAAGCCATTTCAAAGCAATTTCAAAGCCATTTCAAAGCCATTTCAAAGCCATTTCCAAGCCATTTCAAAGCCATTTCAAAGCCATTTCCAAGCTATTTCAAAGCCACTTCAAAGCCATTTCAAGGTCTTTTCAAATCCACTCAAAGTCATTGCAAAGCCATTTCAATGCCTTTCCAAAGCCATTTGAAATCTTTCGATGCCACGTCGAAGCCATTTCTAAGTAATTTCAAAGCCAATTCAAAGCCAATTCAAAGCCAATTCAAAGCCAATTCAAAGCCGATTCAAAGCCAATTCAAATCAAATTCAAATCCAATCCAAATCCAATCCAAATCCAATCCAAATCCAATCCAAATCCAATCCAAATCCAATCCAAATCCAATCCAAATCCAATCCAAATCCAATCCAAATCCAATCCAAATCCAATCCAAATCCAATCCAAATCCAATCCAAATCCAATCCAAATCCAATCCAAATCCAATCCAAATCCAATCCAAATCCAATCCAAATCCAATCCAAATCCAATCCAAATCCAATCCAAATCCAATCCAAATCCAATCCAAATCCAATCCAAATCCAATCCAAATCCAATCCAAATCCAATCCAAATCCAATCCAAATCCAATCCAAATCCAATCCAAATCCAATCCAAATCCAATCCAAATCCAATCCAAATCCAATCCAAATCCAATCCAAATCCAATCCAAATCCAATCCAAATCCAATCCAAATCCAATCCAAATCTAATCCAAATCCAATCCAAATCCAATCCAAATCCAATCCAAATCCAATCCAAATCCAATCCAAATCCAATCCAAATCCAATCCAAATCCAATCCAAATCCAATCCAAATCCAATCCAAATCCAATCCAAATCCAATCCAAATCCAATCCAAATCCAATCCAAATCCAATCCAAATCCAATCCAAATCCAATCCAAATCCAATCCAAATCCAATCCAAATCCAATCCAAATCCAATCCAAATCCAATCCAAATCCAATCCAAATCCAATCCAAATCCAATCCAAATCCAATCCAAATCCAAATCCAATCCAAATCCAATCCAAATCCAATCCAAATCCAATCCAAATCCAATCCAAATCCAAATCCAATCCAAATCCAATCCAAATCCAATCCAAATCCAATCCAAATCCAATCCAAATCCAATCCAAATCCAATCCAAATCCAATCCAAATCCAATCCAAATCCAATCCAAATCCAATCCAAATCCAATCCAAATCCAATCCAAATCCAATCCAAATCCAATCCAAATCTAATCCAAATCCAATCCAAATCCAATCCAAATCCAATCCAAATCCAATCCAAATCCAATCCAAATCCAATCCAAATCCAATCCAAATCCAATCCAAATCCAATCCAAATCCAATCCAAATCCAATCCAAATCCAATCCAAATCCAATCCAAATCCAATCCAAATCCAATTATTTTATTTACTGCACTTTACACCGGAGTGCATTCGTGCCACAAAAAAAAAAACAAACAAAACTAAATACATTTCAATTTTTAACACCTATTTCACATTCTTCAATGATTTTAAGAATCTATCTGTTCGATTTGACTGTTTTCTAAATTTAATGATCCACGCATCAATATCGTTTCGGGCTGGAACCGGACCGGAGTCAGAATCGTCATCCACACTCGCATTGCATTCCACATCCATGTCATTAGCATTGTTGTTTTTCGAACAATGATCGTCATACGATCTTTTTGCTCTCGTTGTCTGCTGTTTCAGCGTTTGTTCATTCCCCCGAAATACTTTCTCGTTGCAGTCGTATCTCATCCTCGGTGGGGCTTTGCACATACTACTCCCTGTTTGCTCATTTTCCTGCACGCGTTGATTCTGCTCATCATTGCGATCGTTAGCAACATCTTGGTTGTCAGCCGAGGGTTTTGGTTGCACAGGTTGACCATCGTTTGAAGGTCCCGCTGCTCTTGCTTGCTTTTGTTCGGCTGCTGCTTCCGAACATTTTTGATTAGGGTGCGCTTTCTTTTCACACTGGCGACATGTAGGTACTTGTGAACGGTAGGTCACAGATGTGAGCTGATTTTGGATTCGGATGAATGATGGCACATGTTTCTTCAGTTCGATCCGCACTACACGAACGCCGTTTGGTATTCCCGGAAAGAACTTCCTCCACAATTCCCGCGCTACCGATTTAACTTTACCGTATTGCTCCATATGTTCGGCTATTTCTGTGTTGGGTATACCCGGCGGAAGATCGTGAATACGGATGTTAATTGCGGTGTCCTCCACATACACCGGGATATGAAATTTCTTCTCTCCCGCTTCTATGGTATGTTTGAGGTGATGTGATGCAGCTATACGCTCTGCTGCTTCTATGGAGCGCATCTCGACGAGCGCACAGTTCCTTAGCGTGTGTAGCTGGAGACTCTTGACTGCGGCCATGTCAATCTTGAGCTCATCGCTTAGAAATTTGCCTATGCTCCCTGCACTCGGTCGAGTGGGAAGCACAGTAAAATCGATCACTACTGTATTTTTTCGTGTGGCTGCCATTGTTGACACAAGTCACAATAGAATTCCACAACGAGAGTTTGCTCGCTAGCAAAAAAGACAACCGGTCGGATTGAGCGATAGCTGACAACTGTGATCCAAATCCAATCCAAATCCAATCCAAATCCAATCCAAATCCAATCCAAATCCAATCCAAATCCAATCCAATCCAAATCCAATCCAAATCCAATCCAAATCCAATCCAAATCCAATCCAAATCCAATCCAAATCCAATCCAAATCCAATCCAAATCCAATCCAAATCCAATCCAAATCCAATCCAAATCCAATCCAAATCCAATCCAAATCCAATCCAAATCCAATCCAAATCCAATCCAAATCCAATCCAAATCCAATCCAAATCCAATCCAAATCCAATCCAAATCCAATCCAAATCCAATCCAAATCCAATCCAAATCCAATCCAAATCCAATCCAAATCCAATCCAAATCCAAATCCAATCCAAATCCAATCCAAATCCAATCCAAATCCAATCCAAATCCAATCCAAATCCAATCCAAATCCAATCCAAATCCAATCCAAATCCAATCCAAATCCAATCCAAATCCAATCCAAATCCAATCCAAATCCAATCCAAATCCAATCCAAATCCAATCCAAATCCAATCCAAATCCAATCCAAATCCAATCCAAATCCAATCCAAATCCAATCCAAATCCAATCCAAATCCAATCCAAATCCAATCCAAATCCAATCCAAATCCAATCCAAATCCAATCCAAATCCAATCCAAATCCAATCCAAATCCAATCCAAATCCAATCCAAATCCAATCCAAATCCAATCCAAATCCAATCCAAATCCAATCCAAATCCAATCCAAATCCAATCCAAATCCAATCCAAATCCAATCCAAATCCAATCCAAATCCAATCCAAATCCAATCCAAATCCAATCCAAATCCGATCCAAATCCAATCCAAATCCAATCCAAATCCAATCCAAATCCAATCCAAATCCAATCCAAATCCAATCCAAATCCAATCCAAATCCAATCCAAATCCAATCCAAATCCAATCCAAATCCAATCCAAATCCAATCCAATCCAAATCCAATCCAAATCCAATCCAAATCCAATCCAAATCCAATCCAAATCCAATCCAAATCCAATCCAAATCCAATCCAAATCCAATCCAAATCCAATCCAAATCCAATCCAAATCCAATCCAAATCCAATCCAAATCCAATCCAAATCCAAAAATCCAATCCAAATCCAATCCAAATCCAATCCAAATCCAATCCAAATCCAATCCAAATCCAATCCAAATCCAATCTAAATCCAATCCAAATCCAATCCAAATCCAATCCAAATCCAATCCAAATCCAATCCAAATCCAATCCAAATCCAATCCAAATCCAATCCAAATCCAATCCAAATCCAATCCAAATCCAATGCAAATCCAATCCAAATCCAATCCAAATCCAATCCAAATCCAATCCAAATCCAATCCAAATCCAATCCAATCCAAATCCAATCCAAATCCAATCCAAATCCAATCATAATTCAATCCAAATTCAATCCAAATCCAATCCAAATCCAATCCAAATCCAATCCAAATCCAATCCAAATCCAATCCAAATCCAATCCAAATCCAATCCAAATCCAATCCAAATCCAATCCAAATCCAATCCAAATCCAATCCAAATCCAATCAAAATCCAATCAAAATCCAATCAAAATCCAATCCAATTCGAATCCAAATCCAATCCAAATCCAATCCAAATCCAATCCAAATCCAATCCAAATCCAATCCAAATCCAATCCAAATCCAATCCAAATCCAATCCAAATCCAATCCAAATCCAATCCAAATCCAATCCAAATCCAATCCAAATCCAATCCAAATCCAATCCAAATCCAATCCAAATCCAATCCAAATCCAATCCAAATCCAATCCAAATTCAATCCAAATCCAATCCAAATCCAATCCAAATCCAATCCAAATCCAATTCAAATCCAATCCAAATCCAATCCAATTCCAATCCAAACCCAAATCCAATTCAAATCCAATCCAAATCCAATCCAAATCCAATCCAATTCCAATCCAATTCCAATCCAAATCCAAATCCAAATCCAAATCCAAATCCAAATCCAAATCCAAATCCAAATCCAATCCAAATCCAATCCAAATCCAATCCAAATCCAATCCAAATCCAATCCATTCCAATCCAAATCCAATCCAAATCCAATCAAAATCCAATCCAAATCCAAGCCAAATCCAATCCAAATCCAAATCCAAATCAAATCCAAATCCAATCCAAATCCAATCCAAATCCAATCCAAATCCAATCCAAATCCAATCCAATTCCAATCCAAATCCAATCCAAATCCAATCCAAATCCAATCCAAATCCAATCCAAATCCAAATCCAATCCAAATCCAATCCAAATCCAATCCAAATCCAATCCAAATCCAATCCAAATCCAATCCAAATCCAATCCAAATCCAATCCAAATCCAATCCAAATCCAATCCAAATCCAATCCAAATCCAATCCAAATCCAATCCAAATCCAATCCAAATCCAATCCAAATCCAATCCAAATCCAATCCAAATCCAATCCAAATCCAATCCAAATCCAATCCAAATCCAATCCAATCCAAATCAAATCCAAATCCAATCCAAATCCAATCCAAATCCAATCCAAATCCAATCCAAATCCAATCCAAATCCAATCCAAATCCAATCCAAATCCAATCCAAATCCAAATCCAATCCAAATCCAATCCAAATCCAATCCAAATCCAAATCCAATCCAAATCCAATCCAAATCCAATCCAAATCCAATCCAAATCCAATCCAAATCCAATCCAAATCCAATCCAAATCCAATCCAAATCCAATCCAAATCCAATCCAAATCCAATCCAATCCAAATCCAATCCAAATCCAATCCAAATCCAATCCAAATCCAATCCAAATCCAATCCAATTCCAATCCAAATCCAATCCAAATCCAATCCAAATCCAATCCAAATCCAATCCAAATCCAATCCAAATCCAAATCCAATCCAAATCCAATCCAAATCCAATCCAAATCCAATCCAAATCCAATCCAAATCCAATCCAAATCCAATCCAAATCCAATCCAAATCCAATCCAAATCCAATCCAAATCCAATCCAATTCCAATCCAAATCCAATCCAAATCCAATCCAAATCCAATCCAAATCCAATCCAAATCCAATCCAAATCCAATCCAAATCCAATCCAAATCCAATCCAAATCCAATCCAAATCCAATCCAAATCCAATCCATTCCAATCCAAATCCAATCCAAATCCAATCAAAATCCAATCCAAATCCAAGCCAAATCCAATCCAAATCCAAATCAAATCCAAATCCAATCCAAATCCAATCCAAATCCAATCCAAATCCAATCCAAATCCAATCCAATTCCAATCCAAATCCAATCCAAATCCAATCCAAATCCAATCCAAATCCAATCCAAATCCAATCCAAATCCAAATCCAATCCAAATCCAATCCAAATCCAATCCAAATCCAATCCAAATCCAATCCAAATCCAATCCAAATCCAATCCAAATCCAATCCAAATCCAATCCAAATCCAATCCAAATCCAATCCAATTCCAATCCAAATCCAATCCAAATCCAATCCAAATCCAATCCAAATCCAATCCAAATCCAATCCAAATCCAATCCAAATCCAATCCAAATCCAATCCAAATCCAATCCAAATCCAATCCAAATCCAATCCAAATCCAATCCAAATTCAATCCAAATCCAATCCAAATCCAATCCAAATCCATCTCAAATCCAATCCAAATCCAATCCAAATCCAATCCAAATCCAATCCATTCCAATCCAAATCCAATCCAAATCCAATCAAAATCCAATCCAAATCCAAGCCAAATCCAATCCAAATCCAAATCCAAATCAAATCCAAATCCAATCCAAATCCAATCCAAATCCAATCCAAATCCAATCCAATTCCAATCCAAATCCAATCCAAATCCAATCCAAATCCAATCCAAATCCAATCCAAATCCAATCCAAATCCAATCCAAATCCAAATCCAATCCAAATCCAATCCAAATCCAATCCAAATCCAATCCAAATCCAATCCAAATCCAATCCAAATCCAATCCAAATCCAATCCAAATCCAATCCAAATCCAATCCAAATCCAATCCAAATCAAATCCAAATCCAATCCAAATCCAATCCAAATCCAATCCAAATCCAATCCAAATCCAATCCAAATCCAATCCAAATCCAATCCAAATCCAATCCAAATCCAATCCAAATCCAATCCAAATCCAATCGAAATCCAATCCAAATCCAATCCAAATCCAATCCAAATCCAATCCAAATCCAATCCAAATCCAATCCAAATCCAATCCAAATCCAATCCAAATCCAATCCAAATCCAATCCAAATCCAATCCAAATTCAATCCAAATCCAATCCAAATCCAATCCAAATCCAATCCAAATCCAATCCAAATCCAATCCAAATCCAAATCCAATCCAAATCCAATCCAAATCCAATCCAAATCCAATCCAAATCCAATCCAATCCAAATCCAATCCAAATCCAATCCAAATCCAATCCAAATCCAATCCAAATCCAATCCAAATCCAATCCAAATCCAATCCAAATCCAATCCAAATCCAATCCAAATCCAATCCAAATCCAATCCAAATCCAATCCAAATCCAATCCAAATCCAATCCAAATCCAATCCAATTCCAATCCAAACCCAAATCCAATTCAAATCCAATCCAAATCCAATCCAAATCCAATCCAAATCCAATCCAAATCCAATCCAAATCCAATCCAAATCCAATCCAAAACCAATCCAAAACCAATCCAAATCCAATCCAAATCCAATCCAAATCCAATCCAAATCCAATCCAAATCCAATCCAAATCCAATCCAAATCCAATCCAAATCCAATCCAAATCCAATCCAAATCCAATCCAAATCCAATCCAAATCCAAATCCAATCCAAATCCAATCCAAATCCAATCCAAATCCAATCCAAATCCAATCCAAATCCAATCCAAATCCAATCCAAATCCAATCCAAATCCAATCCAAATCCAATCCAAATCCAATCCAAATCAAATCCAAATCCAATCCAAATCCAATCCAAATCCAATCCAAATCCAATCCAAATCCAATCCAAATCCAATCCAAATCCAATCCAAATCCAATCCAAATCCAATCCAAATCCAATCCAAATCCAATCCAAATCCAATCCAAATCCAATCCAAATCCAATCCAAATCCAATCCAAATCCAATCCAAATCCAATCCAAATCCAATCCAAATCCAATCCAAATCCAATCCAAATCCAATCCAAATCCAATCCAAATTCAATCCAAATCCAATCCAAATCCAATCCAAATCCAATCCAAATCCAATCCAAATCCAATCCAAATCCAAATCCAATCCAAATCCAATCCAAATCCAATCCAAATCCAATCCAAATCCAATCCAATCCAAATCCAATCCAAATCCAATCCAAATCCAATCCAAATCCAATCCAAATCCAATCCAAATCCAATCCAAATCCAATCCAAATCCAATCCAAATCCAATCCAAATCCAATCCAAATCCAATCCAAATCCAATCCAAATCCAATCCAAATCCAATCCAAATCCAATCCAATTCCAATCCAAACCCAAATCCAATTCAAATCCAATCCAAATCCAATCCAAATCCAATCCAAATCCAATCCAAATCCAATCCAAATCCAATCCAAATCCAATCCAAAACCAATCCAAAACCAATCCAAATCCAATCCAAATCCAATCCAAATCCAATCCAAATCCAATCCAAATCCAATCCAAATCCAATCCAAATCCAATCCAAATCCAATCCAAATCCAATCCAAATCCAATCCAAATCCAATCCAAATCCAATCCAAATCCAATCCAAATCCAATCCAAATCCAATCCAAATCCAATCCAAATCCAATCCAAATCCAATCCAAATCCAATCCAAATCCAATCCAAATCCAATCCAAATCCAATCCAAATCCAATCCAAATCCAAATCCAAATCCAAATCAAATCCAAATCCAATCCAAATCCAATCCAAATCCAATCCAATTCCAATCCAAATCCAACTCAAATGCAATTCATATCCAATCCAAACCCGATCAAAATTTTTGCTCTTCAACAAGCTTAACGTCTCATTATTTTTTGCAGGTGCTTCAAGCCATTCAGGAGGGTATCGATCGCGCCAACAAGAAAGCTATTTCCAACGCCCAAAAAGTACAAAAATTCACTCTGCTATCGGCTGACTTCTCGGTGCCCGGAGGAGAACTCGGTAAGTCTTCCCCCGCTGGGCCCATAAATCATATTCACGCATTTCGTAACCGTTAATCCACGTATTCCCGTTTTTGTTTTCGTCCAACAGGCCCAACCCTAAAGGTGAAGCGAAACATAGTTAACAAGAAGTACGATGACATAATTGAAAAGTTCTACGCCTGATGATTGGACACTTGCCGCTGGTACCAAAAACAAAAGACAGAAAAAGATGCTGCTGCTGTTGATATAATGTTATAATTTTTTGTTTCGTTTTGAATTTTTATATCTTTGTTTATTTTTTTTTTTGTTTTTTGCTAATGGGCGTTGCCAGCAACGCCGCTAGCAATGGGACTTAAAGACACTATTACTTCTGTTAGCCACATATTACTCTAGTAGAGAAATTTACACGTCGAACACCTGAACCGCGCGCCGTTTGGTGGGTCCAATAGCTTAGGATTAGTTGGTGATATTATATTTTGCAATTTCGCGTACAATCCGGGAAAACGAGAGGCTCAGACACCGCGAGAGAGCCGGACAACGGAACAATAGGCGGCAGAAGACGGCTCCTGTAAATAGGATTCCATTTTAGGATGTAATTATTACCTCATTAGGATCATTACTGTTATCGAGATGTGGATGCGAGTGATATGTACGAAGCTTACTCTATGAGGGAATCACTCGAACAGCGGGTGAGACACACAGAGGAAGAGCGGAACTAGAAAGAGAGCGCGCGCACAGAGCGATGGTTAGCTAATAATTGAATAAAATCAATTTTCTTATAAGTGATTTAAGTTTAATGGGGAAATAATGAGAACAGTCCTGACCAAACATAGAACGCTGAACAGCGATTTCCGCCTGAGAAGAATGACAAAGCAAGCTGACTGTTGCACAGTGGGTAGATATTGAAAAAAAAAAGAATAAATCCACATTCCATTCTTGGCATAGAAGCCTGAATTTCTTGACAGATTTTTTGTAGAATCAATACTTTAAACACAGACAAACAGACGTACCTCTTAGAGGAAATTCACCAAAAACTTTTGCCCGGTGTCATTTTCATGAGCACACTGCCACCTGTTGGTAGAACCACGCGCGACACTGTCGGCCATAATGGATTTCGATTTGACGTTTTGCTGACACGCACACTACTACACAAATTGCCTGTAATTTGCGTTTGCATCATTCAGTAACGTGTACACTGGCAAACGTCAAAGCGATCGAACACTAGCGGATCTGGTGGAACTATCGCGCAAATCGAATGAAATTTGAATTGATCGTTAAATGCATGTGCCAAGCCGTTTTGAAGAGTGTTACGTCTGTTTGTCTGTGCTTTAAACATCAAAAACGAAACTCTGGCGGGATAGCTAAGATATAACACCAAGTTTTCCTTACTTCGCCCCCACTGTGCACACGACTGAATGAGTTCAAAGTTTAGGCACATGGCGATGTAAGAAAGATCGTATGCCAGAATGCCCAGCACCCGCCACTGCTGTTCGGTTCGATGGTAAAACTTTTTGTTCTTTTCCTGAACCTTAGAAGCTGAAAACCGATGACTTGTGCCACCCCATTTCACTATGCTAGTGGGGCATTTAAAATTCATCACATCCAGCTCGTGTTGCTTCGTTGAGAGATAATAGAGTCTTTGTCGTCCTGGCTCTGGTCGTCGTAGTGGTGCGTGAAGCATATCGGTGAACTTTTCCAGCCCTGGAAGCTATTAGTGAAATATTAAACTTTCCTAGTGCTGGTGCCAGCGCTACTGCTGCCGCATCGAAACTTCTTGGCTTTCTCCTTGGCTGAACACAATAGTTTTGGGTGAGAGATTACCAAAGACTGGTGTGTTCTTTCCCTTTGCATTCCGTTGGCTCTTGGCATTGTGTTTCTCTGGTAGGTACAATCTCGTCCCGTTCTAGTACGTGCGGTTGTTTGAGCTGTGTAAACGAGCTGGGCATCATGGTTCGGCTAGTTGGTATTCTATGCAGAAAAGATGGAACTTTGTTGCTTGCATTCGATTTTTGGCTTTTCGAGGGTGAGGTTTGCTAACTTTTGCCGGGAAAGCACACATCGATAAAAAAGTTGCTATTGAGAAGTTTGAGAAGTGGTTAGTCAGATATGTTTCGGAACATGGTCTGTGAATTTAGGGAAGCTGAGATCTTTGAGCTTATCTGTAACAAATGTACGTGTGCTCGATTTTTGTTTTTAAAAGTTCGTCAAAAGACAGAAAGGTAGCAGGAAGAGATAAATTTATTAGAAGTACCAATTCAGTTGTAAAAGTACATTATTTTAATCTAAAGACACGGACACCGTCTTCAGCCAGAAGCTGTACACGGTGTGTTGAAACAGGATTATTATCGCACTTTCATGAACCTAAAATATTTTTTCGTTATAAGTTAGCCTTAGCTGTATATATTAAGATTCTGGAGGTTAAAAAATCTTTCATCGGGGAAAATTAAAATAAATTCGATTTTAGTAGTTTACCACTTTTCCCATATGATATGGTATTACGCAAATCTGATGAACCTAAACTCCGCTAGAAAAAGTCCCCATTTCTATTAATAAATTTGAAACCATTTAGAGGGAAACGAATGTAAAAGTCTTGACAACGAGTTTAAATTTGTTTGGCGTTCGTTTCATGTGTCCAGCCCACTACAGTCTGCCGAAAGTCATAAATCATAAAAGTCTACATTTCTTCCATTTAATGGAGGTAAACTATCAGAGGGCCGGCTCCAGAGGCACGTTATCCTCCATTTGTGCCCATTAGTGCGACTCATACATTTGAGGAAGCGCCATACATCTGTGACTCATACCATTTGCAGCACATACTCTTCATGTGCTAATTCGCCTGTAATGGTGGGTATTAGTTGCACATACTTTGCATGCCAAATCATGTTACGATGCACCTAAACGACGACCACACGGCCAGGAAAGATGCTTCGATTGGGAAATCATTAAACAAATATGGTGACTTAATCACGCGTATTTTTTAACATTCATGTTAACTGCAAATTAACTTGTTTTGAGCTAGTTTAGCAGAAATACTTATAACTCTTCGAATATAACAAGAACTTTTATGTATATTGTGCTCTGATTTTGCAGAGCTCGATGTTTTACTAACAAGTGAAAATTCATGCTATGAATACTTTTATTTGCATGTCGGACACATAGACACGATTTTTTCACCCTGGCTTAAGCGTTAAACCAGGTTTAAGTAAGGTACACCGGGGCAAGTTGAAACGGGTGGGGCAAGATGAAACACGAAGTTTTGAAATAGATTTCAATACAATTTGTAAATTTTTTCTTCGTTAAAAGATTGTTTAAATCAAAAACTATGTGTTATGGCGATCAAACTGTTTATCATCATAAGAAAACATCATGTTAACCCACTGTTTCATCTTGCCCCACCCGTTTCAACTTGCCCCGGTGTACCTTATATGGGTAAGCTTGGTTTACCGATTAATCAGAGGTGAAGAAATCAGCCCTTAGAGAATAGCTTTCGATTACTCTTTCGGCACATGCCTTTGATACACGTACTTTAAGGTAAGCATATGTAATCACTTTTTTATTGTAAAATCGATCAATGTATGATTGAAACAGTTTTAGATTTGATAATGATGAATCTGGGCATGTTAGCGGAATACATGCACGTAAACAGAATATCGGATTAAGTACGAGACACTGAAGATGACCTAACAGTTGAGGTTGAAATATCTTTCAAAGAATGCAAAATCGTAGTGCAATTAAAAGGAACAGTCCTTAACTCTATTTTCTTTTTTGCTTAGTTTTAGATATGTCCATTGTTGTTTATGCTGAGATCAAATTTAACTTAATCTACAGATGAAAATCTAAAGTGAAAATTGAAAATGTAGAACAATATTAAAAAGACAACAATGTTCTGGGAATGTCATAAAATATATTTCAAAAAAAAAAAAAAAAAAAACAACAACAACAGAGATGTGTAAAGTGAGACATGATTGACTCTATTTTAGGTTTCAATACAACTTATTAAGAACTTTATTAGTTATTTTATGCTTCATTTCGGAATCAATTTATAGATTTAGATTGCTAAATAGATATAACACATAGAATATGGTTGGAAGGTATCGAGTGTACGGGTGACTTTTTAATTCGTTTTTATCACGCTCTGCATGGACAAGTGACATTTCTCCCCATACTGAATCTGTTGTCAAACTCACTTTGCAAAAATGAAGGGATTTTACTTGGGAAAAAGAAACTTTATGTTATGCAGTCATAACATTTAAACCATTAAAATGCATGAAGTTTTTATCAAGACCAAAGAGTCTTATTAAATAAAACTACAGTGAAAAAAGTCACTGCACGAGACTACCATTATTGAAATTCATTAGATTACTTGCAAATTGATATGTTTCCAATATATTTTAGGCTTATACTATAAGATGTCATTCACATTGACATATATTAAGCATGCGTTGCATTCAGTAAATCCTTAATAAAAACTTGTGATGTTTTGAATAAGATTTCAATACAATTTGTATAATTATCCTTGACCAAATGGTTGTTTGATTTAAAAAAACTGTTACGACATTCAAATTGCTTATCATGTCTAGATAATATCACGTTAACCCGGTGTTTCTTCTTACTCCACCCGTTTTAACTTGGGGCCGTTCACAAATTACGTCACGCTCATAGGGGGGAGGGGGGTTTTGCAGAACGTGACGACTCCTACAAAAAATTATGAGGTCCAATACAAAAAGTCTGACATAGGGGGGAGGGGGGTTTGGGGTTGAAAAAGGTCGATTTTTGCGTGACATAAATTGTGTATCACCCCTTGGCCCAGTATGCCTTATTTTAAACAAAATGTTGAATAATCATTTTTGAATGCATTAACATAATATAACAACGCCAATCTTATGTATTTTACGTCAACTTTTTGTTATTTGAGACTCCACAGCCCACTTAACCCTAAAGGTATCATTTTAGAAGTAACAAGGAAAAAAGGTTTTAGAAAATTTTAAGATTTTCTATGGACAAAAGTCCTCAACAGTTCAGAGGCAGAACTTTTACAAATGGGTCATGCACGCTCAGTATAGTCGACTAATATTTTTTAGCAAATGTCCATGTGGATGTGGTTTCACATGCAAAGTATGTATAACAAATACCCGCCATTTCAGGCAAATTAGTATATGAAGGGTATGTGCTGCAAATGGTATGAGTCACAGGTGTATGGCGCTTCCTCAAATGTATGAGTCGCACTAATGGGAAGTATTAGTTTACCTCCATTAAATGGAAGAAATGTAGACTTTTATGATTTATGACTTTCGGCAGACTGTAGTGGGCTGGACACATGAAACGAACGCCAAACAAATTTAAACTCGTTGTCAAGACTTTTACATTCGTTTCCCTCTAAATGGTTTCAAATTTATTAATAGAAATGGAGACTTTTTCTAGCGGAGTTTAGGTTCATCAGATTTGCGTAATACCATATCATATGGGAAAAGTGGTAAACTACTAAAATCGAATTTATTTTAATTTTCCCCGATGAAAGATTTTTTAACCTCCAGAATCTTAATATATACAGCTAAGGCTAACTTATAACGAAAAAATACTTTAGGTTCATGAAAGTGCGATAATAATCCTGTTTCAACACACCGTGTGTACAGACTGAAGACTGAACGATACTTAACACTAGACAACGGACACACGGAACATGCACCAGTGGGTACGAAGAAGAAACTATTCTCACGAAAAGTTTCATCACCCGGAGCGGGAATCGAACCCTCACCCCACAGCGTGGTGCGATTAGAAGCTTGGTGACCCTAATCGCACGGCTAGGAGGCTTCATCTAGATTTCAACTGCAATGAATTTGATTGAAAGTGCTAGATATGCCAATATTTCCCTCATGATGCTCTGACTTCGAAGAAATTAACATAGTTGATATTGTTGGCGAAGCGCTGCCTAATTTACATTTACATTTATTTATTTACATCATCACAGGCGACCTGTACAGACTGAATTACTTTTATTGATTTTCGTCGTACTGGAGCAAATGACGAAGAGGATGCAGAAGCATATGATAGGGTGTGGGACCATTTGGGCAAAATGGTGAGCTATCGATGAGACTTCCAGGAGCTTATTGATTGTGAACCATATCGTGGGTTGCTGACCTGGCGATCGCTCCTCGGAAAAAGATCTAACCATCAACGGCAGCAAGACTGCCGCAGCAGGGATTACAGTCCCGGGGCCTGCCAAACACCGCCCCCCCTCCCCGTAAACTGGGGGGTCAGCCGCGTAGTCGCAGGCCAAGAATAGGATTGCTAACCCCAATTCAAGGTGCCAAGCAACCCGTGCCGAGGAATGAGTTATCAAGGGGATGAAAAAGATGTTCGATCGTTAGAGACGAACCAGCCAAGGGCTGAAAGTCTCTCTAATAAAGACAAATCAATCAATCAATCAATGTTCGATCGTTAACGGAGTCTGTAGGGTACCTGGGTACCCCCCACAGTATTTCGTTCTTTACCGCGTTAATGCAGGGCTCTGGCGTGGTGGACCTTTTTTCCTGTGCAACTCGTGGGATCCAAAATAAGTCAACTTAACAACAATCAGAAATCGAGCGGTGCCGGTAACGGTGGTGCTAACTCCTTCGCAAGAAGTGGGTTGGCCACTCTTTGGCGAGCGTTCGTTCGAGACAGTCGCAACTTTTCGTTCGTCCGGTTTGTCTCCAGTTCGGTGGCTATTTTCGTGCTAGTGTTTCCGAGTGATTAAGTTTATTAAGTAATCATCCCTAGTGGGACGCGTGCGGTTGGCGAGGCCACAATTTTTGCCGCAAAAGTTCGTTTAGTTTGAGTAAAGTTCACGTTTTCATTATATCACGTGGCGCATTGACCGATTATCGAGCACAGCAGTGCAGCACCCCCCGCATTCCACGCCGCTCGCGCGGCCGTGATCGGCTTCTTCCAGTGAGTACCCAAGCTCATCGTCGTCGACAGCAGCAGCCCACCGAGAGAAGAGCAGAGAGCGTTCAACCGCCGCACACCGCTCGCCTCCTCCCAGTGCGGGCGATCCCATCGCTTGGACCTGTCGTCGTCGAGCCTGTGGCAAAACAGAGCACAAAGCTAAGTATTCAAAGTTACCCCTCGTTGTTCCCCCCTCTCCACTGACTCTTTGATTAGATTTAATTTGGTATATAAGCAGTTTTTTTTTTCTCTTTTTTTTTCCTCACTCTCCCTGTACAGTTAATTTTGTCCCTTGTTTTTTTTTATTATTTCGTCCCCGTGATAAGTGTTAGTTTAAGATTTGTGAGTGCCCCGTGGTGGTAGTTAGCTGCCACAATGGGCGATGATGACGATGGCGGGGGTACGTCGTACCGCATCAACGAAGCTTTGTTATTGGCATCGGATTGCTCGAGCCAACAAGGCGATTTAAATGCTAACCCCTTTGCCCCCCTTCACCCTGGTGCTTCTCCAATGGACACCAACGGTAAATCTGTTTCGACGTCCCCCCGCCTCAAGGCCTACCCTCCCGACTTTGGCGGGCCATATGTTGTTTTCTTCCGACCCAAAGGCAAACGTTTGAACACCGTTCAAATCAGCAAGGATCTGACTAAGCGGTATTCTTCCGTTGTCTCCATTGACATGGTCGGTACAGCTAAGCTTCGGGTGACAGTAGGCGACCGAAAACACGCTAATGAGATTGTGGCCTGCGAGTTGTTTACACTTGAGTACTTCGTTTACCTACCGAGCGCGTCGATAGAGATTTCGGGGAAGGTCGCCGACGCATCTTTGACCTGCGAAACGATCATGCAAGGCTGTGGTCGTTTCCATAACCCTTCTCTACCTCCTGTCCAGATACTGGATTGCCGGCAACTGCATTCGGTATCCCAGGAGGGCGAGAAGAAGGTTTACACACCATCTGAAGAATTTTCTGTGACCTTCTCCGGATCTGCATTACCAGATCTGCTGGTGATTGGCAAACTTCGGCTACCTGTGAGGCTGTATGTACCGAAGGTAATGAATTGCATCAATTGCAAGCAGCTGGGCCACACCGCCCAGTACTGCAGCAATAAACCTCGCTGTGCAACATGCGGGGAGAGACATGTGGACGGTGCGTGTAAAACGCCGCCCAAGTGTGTTTATTGTGGTAGCGACCGTCCACACGATCTCAATGTTTGCCCGAAGTACATACAGCGAAAACAACATCAAAAACGATCGTTGCAGCAGCGTTCAAGGCGAAGCTACGCCGAAATGCTGAGACAAGCTGCTCCGGTCGTTGAATCACGCAACATCTACTCGTCTTTGTCTCTCGATGATCAGGGCTCTGACTCTGAGGTCGGGGACGGGGTTCCCTTTGTTTTTAAGGGTGAAACGAGAAAACGGGTGAGGCTCCAGAGACCCACCAAAAAACCTCGGAATCTGCCTAGCAGTGACCCCCAACCCACCGTGACAAATTCTAAGAGTGTTAAAAAAGGTAACAAACGTTCACCTCCTGGATTCAAAATCCAAGATGAACGAGACTTTCCTTCGCTCCCGGGAACATCAAAAATCCCAGATGTCCCAATTTTTTCGACTTCTCAGCCTGAGGGACAGCATTCGGAGAACCAGGAACAACCTCTTGGTGCTCCGATGTTTACGCTTTCTGGCATCGTAGACATCGTCCTCAACTTCTTTAATGCTTCTGACTCAGTGAAGAGCATTGTCAAAGCACTTCTTCCTTGTGTGTCTCCTCTTTTGAAGCAGTTGGCTTCTAAAATGCCCCTCCTTGCGACATTCGTATCTTTCGATGGCTAATTTAACCACCGAGGTCGAAGATATGATTTCTGTGCTACACTGGAACTGTCGTAGTATCGTACCAAAATTAGACTCTTTCAAATTTTTAATTAACAATTTACAATGCGATGTTTTTGCGCTATCCGAAACATGGCTGACACCCGATGTAACCTTACCTTTTTCCGATTTCAACATTATCCGTCTTGATCGGTTCGACTCGTACGGAGGGGTGCTTTTAGGGATCAAAAAGCAGCACTCATTTTACAGAGTCGATTTTCAACCGATGACAGGCATCGAAGCCGTCGCATGTGAGGTGACAATCCGAGGTAAAACCCTCAGTGTTGCCTCCATATATCTTCCACCGAGAACTGCGATATCTCGCAGGGATCTCGCCCACATCTGCTCGGTTATGCCTG
Organism: Aedes albopictus; assembly: GCF_035046485.1. Lineage (NCBI taxonomy): Eukaryota > Metazoa > Arthropoda > Insecta > Diptera > Culicidae > Aedes > Aedes albopictus. The sequence goes on from NC_085137.1 coordinate 34,448,433, forward strand.
AGCCACGGCTGCTCATGGGAGATTTCAACTCCCATGGTACAGGCTGGGGGGAACTGTACGATGACAGCCGTTCAACTTTGATATATGACCTCTGCGACGACTTCAACATGACAATTTTGAACACCGGAGAAGTTACGCGAGTGGCACCTCCAGCTAAAGATGGCAGTCCTAGAGACAGCCGATTAGACCTCTCAATCTGTTCGAGCTCACTATCGCTGGAGTGTACATGGAAGGTTATCCAGGATCCCCATGGTAGTGATCACCTTCCGATCGTTGTTTCTATTTCCAATGGTTCACGTCAACCTCCATCTATTGACATTTCCTACGACCTCACGAAACACATTGACTGGGGAAAGTACGCGGAAGCAATTATCGACGGTGAGCAATCGGTAGAAATTCTTCCACCGCGGGAAGAGTATCAGTTTCTATCAGAACTGATCATCAGTAGCGCGCTGCAGGCACAACGTCGGCCAGTTCCAGGTCCTTCGGCTCGCAGGAAACCCCCCAATCCGTGGTGGGATAGCGAGTGTACAGAAATCTATCGCGAGAAATCCGCTGCGTTCAAAGAGTTTCGGAAACGCGGTTCGGTTGAAAACTTTAAGCGGTACGTTTCCCTTGAAAGCAAGTTCAAGAACTTGATCAAGGCGAAGAAAAGCGGTTACTGGCGTCGGTTCGTCGAGGGTTTATCGCGCGAGACATCAATGAGAACTCTTTGGAACGTCGGGAGAAGAATGCGTAACGCGTCGTCGGTAAACGAGGATCGAGAAAGCTCTCCTCGGTGGATTCTCAAGTTCGCAAAAAAAGTTTGTCCAGATTCCGTACCCGTGGAGCGAATAATTCGGGATGTTTCCGAGGATAGGGACGACATGGATAGGCCGTTTTCGATGGTTGAATTCTCACTTGCTCTTCTTTCATGTAACAATTCCGCTCCAGGAATGGATCGAATTAAGTTCAACTTGCTTAAAAACCTCCCCGACGTCGCTAAGAGGCGCTTGTTGAACTTGTTCAATCAGTTCCTGGATAACAACATCATTCCGGATGATTGGAGGCAAGTGAGAGTGATAGCTATTCAAAAACCCGGGAAACCCGCGTCGGATCATAATTCGTACCGTCCAATCGCGATGTTGTCTTGTCTGCGGAAGTTGTTAGAGAAGATGATTCTCTTTCGACTGGACAAATGGGTTGAATCAAATGGCATGTTGTCTGATACACAATTTGGTTTCCGCAGAGGCAAAGGAACGAACGACTGTCTTGCGTTGCTTACTTCAGAAATTCAGCTTGCCTTTGCTCAAAAGCAGCAAATGGGCTCAGTATTTTTGGATATTAAGGGAGCTTTTGATTCAGTTTGTGTCGATGTTCTCTCCGACAAACTACACGAAAGTGGCCTTTCACCAATTTTGAACAACTTTTTGTATAATTTGCTGTTTGAGAAGCAGATGAGTTTTACTCATGGCGACTTGACAGTTTCACGAATTAGCTACATGGGTCTCCCCCAGGGTTCATGTCTAAGCCCCCTTCTTTACAATTTTTATGTTAGAGACATAGATGATTGTCTCATGGAAAATTGCACGTTAAGACAGCTTGCGGATGACTGTGTTGTTTCTATAACGGGATCAATAGCAGTCGATCTGCAAGGACCACTACAGGATACTTTGGACAATTTGTCTACTTGGGCTCTCAAGCTGGGTATCGAATTCTCTCCGGAGAAAACTGAGATGGTTGTCTTTTCTAAAAAACACAAACCGGCAAAGTTTCCGCTCCATCTGATGGGTAAGACAATCACTCATAGCATGTCTTCTCAATATCTCGGCGTCTGGTTCGACTCCAAATGCACCTGGGGGAAACACATTGTGTATCTGATACAGAAATGCCAAAAGCGAATCAACTTTATGCGAACTATTACCGGAACATGGTGGGGAGCACATCCGGAAGATCTGATCAGGCTGTACCAAACAACCATTCTGTCGGTTTTAGAATACGGTAGCTTCTGTTTTCAATCCGCGGCGAAAACACACTTGCTGAAGCTTCAACGGGTTCAGTACCGTTGTCTTCGGATCGCGTTAGGTTGCATGAACTCAACTCACACTATGAGTTTAGAGGTACTCGCTGGTGTACAGCCTCTGACAGACCGCTTTGCGGAGTTATCGTTCCGGTTCCTCATCCGATGCGAGGTTGTGAATCCATTGGTCATAGAAAATTTCGAAAAGCTGCTCGAACAGAACCCTCAAACTCGTTTTATGAGTGTGTACTACTGGTACATGACGCTGGAGGTAAGCCCATCTCCGGTTAACACCAATCGTGACAACTTCTCAAACTTCGACAGCTCCTCAGTGGATTTTGATCTCTCTATGAAGGATGAGATCACCGGTATTCCGGAATCTTTTCGTTCCGTAGGTATTCCACAGATCTTTGCAAGTAAGTTCGGGCATGTTAGCGGGGACAGACAGTTCTTCACAGACGGTTCGAAAACCGATGATTCGAGTGGTTTCGGTGTCTACAACGAATTTCATAGCGCCACCTACATGCTTCAAAAGCCATGTTCGGTATACATTGCTGAGCTAGCGGCTATATACTACACCTTAGAGTACATTCGCACTCTTCCACCTGAGCACTACTTCATTTTTACCGACAGTCTAAGCTCTCTGGAGGCTGTTCGGTCAATGAAACCGATGAAGCACTCAGCGTACTTCCTGAATGGAATACGCCAAGTCTTGAGTGCTTTGTCCAAACGCTCATACATCATCACCATAGCTTGGGTCCCTTCACATTGCTCAATTCCGGGCAATGAGAAAGCGGACTCTCTGGCTAAGGTGGGCGCTAGCGAAGGCGATATTTACGAGCGTCAAATCGCCTTCGACGAATTTTTTGCAATGGCCCGTCAGGAGACCTTGATCAGCTGGCAACACAAATGGAGAGATGGAGAGATGGGTAGATGGTTGCACTCCATCATTCCACAGGTGTCGAAGAAGCCATGGTTCAAAGGGTTGGATTTAGGCCGCGATTTCATTCGTGTAATGTGTCGGCTGATGTCCAACCACTATTTGTTGAATGCACATACCTTCCGTATTGGGCTCTCAGAAAGCAATCTCTGTGTCTGTAGCGTAGCTTACCAGGATATCGAACATGTCGTGTGGGGATGCAATGAGTATCGTGAGGTCAGATCTGAGCTGCATGAAATTCTCCGGGTCCGAGGAAAACAACAGAAACCCGTTAGAGAAGTGTTGGCAGGACTTGATTTGGAATACATGAACCTGATTTACCAGTTTTTGAAACGTGTTGATGTCAGAGTTTGATGTAGTACGTTCCTTGTTTTCGTTGTCCGCCTTTTGGTTTTGTTGTTCGCCCCTGTCTGTCGTCACCCCCCTTCCGTTTGTCCTCTTCTTGTCGTTTTCTACCGATAAAGTCCTTTTTTTTGGTTCCGTTACAGATATGGACAATTTGTCCCATCAATGTTTTAGTATAAGTTAGCAAATAATTTAGTTTTAAACCCATAAATCCCTCCTTCCCAATTTTATTTTTTTTTTCTCAATCCTTAACCTCGAAACAGCCGCGAGTACTTCGGCTTCCCAAACTAACATAGCTTAAGGCAGTAATAAATTGTAAAATGTAAAATCATTGTAAAAAAAAACAAAAACAAAAAACAAAAGATTTCGGCTCAGTTATGCTCATGTGGCGCCCGAGCCTTCCAAATAAACGAATAAGTAAAAAAAAAAAAAAAAAGAAGTGGGTTGGCTAGGTCTTCGTTAAGGAGAAGTGAGGTGTCTGGAGTAGGAAGTTCCGATTCATTTCCCGGCTAGCCTGTCGGGGGAGATAATGGACCGAGCGTGGTTGACAAGGGCCATCAACCAAAAAAAGAGATGGGCTGATTGCAATAGAGGTGGTAGAGCAGCTTGGCAAGATCATCGACTTTACGTCCAAGAAATCCAACATAAGCAAGGCTTTCAGGCGGTCCTGATGCGACTTCGTAAATCGATAGACGATGCCAAGCAAGATCATGAGAGACTCGTGAAAACTGCAGCAGTGGCAGAACCGGCGAAAGCAAAGGTTACGAAGTCTATCCAGACGGAGGCCTTCGCTTTCGCAGGAAGCACAAAAGGTGTGGTGGATGCAACTGTATTTGATAAGCACTCGCTGAAGCGCCGCTGAACAGCCGTCAGATGAGGAGCGGTCTGGCGATGCCCGCAAGACTAGGCGAATACTAAACCCGAAGGTCGGCAGTAACGTCGGCAAGTCGGACTCAAGTCAGGCGTCCCGGAAAGCTGGGAAGGGTGGGCTTAAAAGGCTGGCTCGTCCAGGATGGAAGGGAACAGGGGATTGCGACCGTTGTTAGGCCCCCCAGCAACCTCAGAGTAGGGCGAACCAAGGGGTTGGACGAAACTCGAGCGGAAGAGGAAAAAGAAAAAAAAACGCAAGTCGAAGAGGTTAGGGACGCCAAACCAAGAAGGCGTAGAAGAGTAAGTGCCAAGCGCGCTCATCATCAAGACCGAACAGTCTAAGTACTCGGACGCCTTGAAGACTATGTGGAGCGACGCCGAGCTCGTGAATCTGGGAGCTGACGTGTGCAGTATTAGACTTACTCGTACAGGTGAAATGATCCTCGCATTCAAGCGCGACAATGGGTGCAAGGACGCAGCCTACAAGAGTCTGACGTATGTCGAGGTGAGGGATCTTATAGCGGAAGCGACTCTGAAGGTGAAAAACCTTAGATGAGATCACTACGCGGAAGAGCTCGTCACGGCACTGCCGCAACAGTGCGAGGTGCAGGTGATCGCCGTAGCCGTTCGACTACGGAAGGCTCTTCAGGGACATAGGTAGCGTTGGTATAGCTGCCTGTGACGAGCGCTAACATATCCGTTAAATTTGGGAAGCTCAAGGTGGGTTGGTCAGTACGACAAATTACCATATACGAGCCATCGGAGGCTTGCTTCAGGTGTCTGGAACCAGGACAAACCCACGAGACTGTAAAGTCCCTGACAGGACCAAAGTGTTTGATTTGTTTCGGGAAATCCGCGAACAACGAGCACCAAACGAAAGACCCAAGGTTCCCGGCCATCAGAAGAACCACGACTGAACCTGAACCAAAGGGACGCATCCCAGCAACTGTAGTTTCATGCAGTTGCAGAGTGGGGACGGATAAACGGCGGCGATATGGACGATGGGTAAATAGTAAGAAGTTTGTGTCTATCACTTACGAGGGACTCGTGGTTGTCAAGGTAAACGGATTCTTCTTACGTAGCTGCTATGCACATCCGCGGCGGCGGTGGATCGAGCAGTTCACGCAGGTGCTGGCCGGCGGTAACAGCAGATAACTTCAATCCTAGGCCGTGGAATAAGGAAGCCGTTTCCGGAACCAGTGGGGTCGGATCCTATTGGCTATGCTCGAGGTCGTTCTGGCTATTGTTGGTACTAGGGTCGTGCTGGACAAGACAAGGAGTAATGGCTCCTACCGAGAGGGCTGTTTCCACGTCATGATTCGAGTCCTTGGATTTTTTTTTTCGTTGGACCGCTGGGGACTTGTGTTGGCGATGAAGGGAGGCGCCGTTGAGGAACTTGCGGGGCTGACAGAATCCTTTAGCGTAGGTAAGGCCCCATGTCCGGATGAAGTTCCGAAGCAGTGAATCAAAATTCAACCATCGCGCAACAATAATGACAATGTCGCAATCTGTATTTGTTGCGACAAAACAACCCATGTGACATAAGTTTGTCCCAACTTGAAAATAATGGGATTAACATCGCACACCACGAGTTTAGAGATTTTTAAGCCTTGCATTGCGATTTTCTAACGGTAACTTCGAGTCGGTAAACACTGCAACTCTGGTGAAGCTCTATCATCAAACAGTTTCGACTTTGGGTTAGTAATAATTGATTATTCACGAGTTGAAAAGTAAGCAACAAATTCAGCTTCCGTTTTGTCTGCAATAAAAAAATTCGAGATCATGTCATTATCTGTCACCAGTAGGGATAAAGAGTAATCGTCGCACTTTCTTTGTTGCTTGTTTTGTGCCTCTTTTGTCTGACAATTCTCTTCACTGTTCCGAAGGTATCCTTGGAAAAGCTATCGTAGGAGCTACTGGGATGTTCAGATCTGCTATACAGACACCATCCGGAAACTTTTCGTCATATCGACCAATTCTTCATTACACCAACAAAGCTAGCCATGGAAATGTTTGACATTTCTCAGGTCATTTTGACAGACCACACACATGCACGAAAAAGGCGGATCATATATTCTACTTTATCGATCTTGTTGCCGTCCTTTTCATGCTCATGTTACATCTGTCAAAATGACCTGTGAATTGTCAGTCATTTTGAGGTTAGGTTCGTTGGTATAATAAAGACTATGCTTGATCGACATTGAGAACATCGAGAAGATCATTCTCAACGGATTGTTGAGGTGAGGGTGTAAGCAAGTAATCTGCTCGGCTTCAGGAAGGGGTGTTCGACCATAGACGGTATCTCGTCAGTTTAAACCCGCCGAGATGGCGTTCCAATTGACATCCTTATCACGGGAGACAAATGGCTGCGTGCTTGGGACAGTTAGGGGATTCTGGGGTAATACGCACCACTTAAGGAAGATGCGTCCAAATGCATATAAAAAGGCAATAATTCATTGTTTTAATGCATGCATTCATTGCATATACTTTCATTCTAAGAGAAACCAAACAAAATTTCAGCCTTAATACAGTTCAACTCTTGAAAATAACGTTTTTTGTAAAGACGAACATTACGGCTTCGTATGTTTATGCGGGGCAGTATGCACCCTTGCTCGGGGTAAAATGCACTACAACAATGGGGCAGGATGCACTCAAACAAAGGGGCAAGACGCACCACAACATTGAGGCAAGATGCACCGTCGAGTTTAGAAATCTTTTTACTTCTTAGACAAAATGCATGTTTTATAAGGTTTTAAGACAAACAATAGCTCAATTTTGTTTGCGATTACTTACAGAGCACTCATAGATATTATTACAGCTTGTTTTCTTTAGGTGCGTTTTGCCCCAACCAATGGAGTGCATATTGCCCCAATCAATAGCAAAAAATAAAATAGTTTAAAACATATAATTTACGTAGACTACTGTTTAAGTTATTTTTCCTATGCTTAGCATTGCCCTCAATGAACTGAACAAACACAACAGCATTAGATGTTTCACCATCAAATCATTCGACAAACGATCGGGAAAATTACATCAGAATCGTGCTTTTCAATTTTATTCATTTTTCTCACTAATTACGTAACGCAGACATGTAAAATTTTCCAGATGCTCATTTATTAAGACGTTCTATTAGACTGATAAGGTTTCAAAGCTCTAAAACCGATAATCCCTGAAAAACAAAGGGGGTGCGTTTTGCCTCGACAGTGCGTATTACCCCAAATGCCCCTACACCAAGGCAAGGTGGACCCACAGGCGCCATGGATAAATTGCATTCCAACTGACTTAGTTCCTTGCACAGCACATTACCTTGGAGTCTCCTTTAAAGAGAGTTTCATGATTTGCTGCAAGGCCTCGCCAATCGCAGCTAACTTCGAGGGTGCGAAGTGCACCAGCGACTCTCTGAAACAATGCCTTCTAGCTGGTCTCGAAGAGACGTGATGTAGCGCATGGCGGCAAAGGAAATGGCTTAGTGGGTCGAGGCTTCCCCAACCCCGCAATACCTGAGCCTCCAGCTCAGACGTTTGATGAGCAGATTCATACCCTTCCTCATTGCTTAGGGAACAAGGCTTAAGAAATGTATGGGCAACACCAGTCAGAATAATCGCCAAAATACGAATTTTCAACTCAAACTCAAACTACTGTTACACGCCAGCGAAACCTGGTGTGTATCAGTGGAGAACACTGAACGGCTCGAGGGAAGCCTGTGCGCAGAAGGGCGAGGGGTTGGTTCCGTATAACGACAAACCCCCCCCCCCCCTTCTGCGGACGGCCATGGCTCCAGGTCTTTATCAATAGATGTTTGCGGTAGACGATTCGTGCATGGTGGCCTCATAATTGGAACTCCAACTCGGGTCTCCATTGCCAATGTTATCGATAGCTGATAGCGACAGAACTTTAAAAGTCATGAGTGAAAGTGAAGGTTAGTCGATCATACTTTAACAAAATACGCAGGCAAGCATTAGATTGGAACCCGGTAGGACATCGCATCAGAGGTAGGCCCAGAGGCTCAAAGGTGCTCATAGGTGCTCCGGATTGAAAGTAAATTCCAAATGGTGGAGAAATTGTCGAAACATTTCGAGCACTTTGGAAACCCCTTCAAGTGTCGGTCACGCCATCAACACCTCAGCATGATCCGCCAAGGGTTCGACGCATTACGAGTGTCGACACCGAAGCTCCATCACTGCAGGAGATAGAAACAATCCGTAGCATGAAATCGAACAGAGCCCCAGGGGTCGATCGTATTTCAGCTGAGATGCTCAAAGCTGACTCCGTAGTACAGCGGCCGTTCGCTCGTTGCAAACCCGCTCGTTGCAACGCTTTTTAGTTGCAAGTCCGCTAATTGCAAAATTTGACAAGTTTTTGCAATTAAAAAGCAATCAAGTGTCAAATGTGTGCTGTAAGTCATGCTGTCAGTGCATTTTGATGCACTTTAGTGTCGAAGTGACGTTGCAATTTAGCGAATGGCATTCACTCGTTGCAATGTAAACATGTTGCAACGAGCGAACGGCCGCTGTATCCGAACAACTACTGCATCAATTATTCTGCAACATATGGAAAACCGCGACATTTCCGGCCGACTGGATGCAAGGCGTCTTAGTAAAAGAAAGACACGGACACCGTATTCAGCCAAAGGAATTTCAGAGGAGTCCCCGGAGGAATTCCTGAAAGAATTCCTGGAGGATTTTCTGGAGAAATTCCCGGAGACATTTTCGGAGGATGTTGGCAGGACTTGATTTGGAATACATGAACCTGATTTACCAGTTTTTGAAACGTGTTGATGTCAGAGTATGATGTAGTACGTTCCTTGTTTTCGTTGTCCGCCTTTTGGTTTGGTTGTTCGCCCCTGTCTGTCGTCACCCCCCTTCCGTTTGTCCTCTTCTTGTCGTTGTCTACCGATAAAGTCCTTTCTTTTCGGTTCCATTACAGATATGGACAATTGTCCCATCAATGTTTTAGTATAAGTTAGTAAATAATTTAGTTTTATACCCATAAATCCCTACTTCCCAATTTTTTTTTATTTTTTTTTTTCAATCCTTAACCTCGAAACAGCCGCGAGTACTTCGGCTTCCAAACTAACATAGTTTTAAGGCAGTAATAAATTGTAAAATGTAAAACCATTGTAAAAACCAAAAAAATCGGCTCAGTTATGCCCATGTGGCGCCCGAGCCTTCCAAATAAACGAATAAGTAAAAAAAAACAAATTGGAGGATGTCCTAGAGGAATTCCCGGAAGATTTACTAAAGAAATTTCTGGAAGTTCTTGAGGAATTCTCAGTGGAATTCTTGGATAAATTTCCGGCGGAATTCCCGGGGAAATTCCTGGAAAAATTCCCGGAAGAGTTCCTTTAAAAATTGCCGGAGACATTCCCGGAAGAAAAAACGGAGCAAAAGAAGCAATATTGTAGAGCGACAAAATTTGTATGCAGGGGGTCAAAGACGGTGTTAAGGTATTCCTTCTTGTACCACCGTACTCAACGTCTACTATCATTCCAAATGACTCTTAGCTTGCTGAACTATGCTGAAAATGGAATACTTCTTGTTCATGAGGGTGTTAATATTAGACGGAACCTATCGAATAATATCAGATCCAAGGACACCAGATACGTCTTACTTCCTCTTAACTCTCGGAAGAATTTGCTGGACGTTTTCCGATTTTTGAGATAAAATTGTTTGAATGTTTTGATTGCTGCCGAACAATTTTACAGAAAACGCCATGCTTTTAGATTATTACAGTAACGAGAAACACGTGTTTAAATAAATACACAAGGTGCTACTAGGGGTCGTAGTACCGACCACTTTTGGTGAGAACCGGTATTCCGGTACTGGGGCTTACAGTACCGGTAGTACCGGTAAAATACCGGTACTGGAAATGTTTCAGTAAAATGAAGAGTAATCAATTTTGTACAGTAAATCAACAATTTACCAAACATTTGTAAAATTCGGTTTTCAGGGATGTCATAAAATCTATCCAACAAATACTAAAGCATAAACAAATATAGAAAGAAATTGAAAGAAATCAGTTGTATGAAACTGTTTATGGTGCTATTGTTGAGCTGCTGCGCAGTTTCACAGGTAGTATCTTGAACAGTTTAAAAAAATAGGAACAATCTTACATGTACCAAAATCAGATAAATAAAGGGTGATACGGTCAAAATTTGGTCACACATTTTTTTTCATAACTTTAGACTGCATACACCAAAACAGCTAATTTTTGGACCAGTAATGCTACATTATATGTAGCTTATACCATAAAATTTTCATCAAAATGGATTAAGTATTGGTTGATATATAGATAAAACTATCGACCTACCTTTTTAAAATTTTGTACAAAGGCGCTCCATAGTAAATTTTCGGAAATTTAAGGTCAGTAAAGCACACTTTTGATTATAGAACTACCAATACTGCTCCGATTTTTATCAACATTTTACAGTATAATACTATTATGAAAATATGTTCTTAGTAAAATTTTGAGCCATTTTGTATGAATACTTTCAAAGTTGTACCAGTTTGAATATGAAAAAAAACTGACCGGGTGCCACTTAAGCAAATATAACTTTGTAACGGCTGGATCAAATTGAATTAAATTTTTACACAACATTTTGATATGCATTCTTCATACACAGGAAAATTTTCATTGAGATCGGTTAAGTATCTCTGGCTCTATAAATAAAACAGTGAAAATGTGTTCTTATTTGTAAATCCAAATTTTAAAATTGCAGATCTCAGGGTTCAACAATATCTCCGCAAATACTAGACCGATTTTGATGAAAATTTTATGGTACAAGCTACATATAATGCACCATTACTGATCCAAAATCAGCTGTTTTGGTGTACGCAGTCTAAAGTTATGAAAAAAATTGTGTGACCAAAATTTGACTTGACTTGACAAAATTTGACAAAATTTGACCACCTAAACTAATATAACTTTGCAACGGCTGGATCATATTGAATGAAATTTTTACACAACATTTTGATATGTATATTTTACATACAGAAAAATTTTCATTGAAATTGGTTCAGTATTTCCGGCTCTATAAATAAAAAAGTAAAAGTGTGTTCTTATTTTTTAACCCTCTTTGTACAAAATTTGAAAATTGCAGTTTTCAGGATTCACAATATCTCCGCAAATAATAAACCGATTTTGATGAAAATTTTATGGTATAAGCTACATAAAATGTACCATTACTGGTCCAAAAATCAGCTGTTTTGGTGTACGCAGTCGCAAGTTATGAAACAAATTGTGTGACCAAATTTTGACCGTATCACCCTTTAGCTGCTAGATGGAGACAGAAGAAGATATAATTGATTTTTTCTTGACGATGTTATCAACGAATTCTAAAAACTGAAGAAATAAACTAGAAACCCCAATCTAATAAGTTTTATTCAAAGCTAGTAAATCCAGGTAAACCATTTCCAAAATTCAACGTTCATTTAACCCTGGATTTGCAGAAAGTTTTCATGTATGAAATGTTTGTTTGACAAAAGAAACTTGATTTAAAATGTTTTCGTATTTCCATTGCATATAAGCTATATTAATGACCAGATTTCAGCGCTTCGGGATAGATTTCCCGGTACCGAAAGTACCGGTACCAAAGTTCAGTCAGTACCGGCATTTCGGTACCAAAAATTGGTCGGTAAAACCGGGATTTTCGGTACCGGTACTACCGGTACTACATCCCTAGGTGCTACCTAGCGAATAAATCACGAATCAAAGACTCAACTATCAGACAGTTTTTAGCTTGCTGAAGAACTTTGTTTATGACGACATCATTCTATCTTATCAGGATTCTGAGATATAGAAGTTTGAAGATTTTTTACCCTGGCGCCACCTAGCGGACGATTCTCGAATCAAAGACGCCATTGCCAGATAGTTCTTAGCCTGCTGATCAACTTTGCTGAAAACGGCATGCGTGTAGTGTACCTCATTAGGGTATCGAGATATACGTGTTCAAATTTTTCAGACATAATGCGCCACCTAGCGGATAAATCCGAAACCAAAGACTTTACTATCAGATAGTTCTGAGCTTGCAGAAGAATTTTGCCGAAGACAGCATCATTCTATCTTATCAGGTTTCTTAGATATGAGTAGGGACAATGGAAATTCGCGGCAAAATTTCTTAAATTTCGCGGTCCACTTTAGTGAATTTCGCGGCGATTTCGCGGCCCCATATTTTTGACCATTTTGTTGAAGAAAACTGCAATTTCGCATGCCAATGGATAATTTATTTGATTTTGTGAGGCGTAAATATTACTTCTTCGAAAAAATAACAAATTTGATGAAAACTCTGGAAAGAAAAATAAACTTAAAATGCCGTAATCTTTTATTGTGCGGATACGGAATCGTGATGATCGTTTTACTGTCAAAAGTTATCATCCATTTATGCTTTAAAATTTGAAATGGATGGAAATTTGTAGAGTATTTTCGTAATTTCTTAAAATTTCGCGGCATTTCGCGGGATTTCCTAAATTTCGCGGTGGTAGCTCAATTTCGCGGATTTCGCGGTTTCCGCGAAATCGCGAATTTCCATTGTCCCTAGATATGAGGGTTTGAAAAATTTTGACACTTGCGCCGCCTAGCGGCCGAATCGCGAACCAAAGTCGCCGTTGCCAGTTAGTTCTTAACCTGCTGAACAAATTTGCCGAAAACACTATACTTCTACCTCATCGGGATCTTGAGATATACGTTGCGCAAAGTATCTGGGCTATTTCGGTACCCCAAGACAATCCGGAATAACTCCGAAACCAAGTGGACCAGGCACCCATGTCCCCGGCATCATGACCTAGAAGAGTTTTTCGGGAAGTTGTGGAAATTTCATCAAAATCCATCGAAAAACAAAAAAGTTATGACCATTTTTGTGCTTTTCCGAAGGTGGAAAATGTACGTTGGCTGGATGAAGGTTGAGTTCTGTCATGGTTTGCAAATCAATCTATCACTGTCAGACGTAACACCTAGAACAATTTTCGTGAAAATCCCTCGCCCACTTCACACTACCATCACCTGGTGAAAATGTTTCCCGAAACACTGCGTTGTGCAATATCGTCAACAGAAGGCACTAATGTGAAACGTCAAACGCAAAGAAAAACGACGCGCGCGCCTCTGGTCGTGAAAGTCACAACTATGAAGATTTAAAATGATCGTTAAATGCGTGTCGATGGAAATTTTGCAAGGGTTATGTCTGTTTGTCTGTGGTGAAATTATGCAGATTTCTAATCAAAATTGAAGGCATTTGATTTATTGAAAGAGATCTGTACCGTAATCTACAATATAAATGCTCTGCTCAGTGGTCACACAATACCTGCAGGTTCATCTCCCAGTCTGCACTTTATGCTTTATTTATGCTCGAAATGTCCGAATTCAATACGAAAATAAAGACTTCGGAAGCCATTTTTCGAACGCATTCCATTTATTTTAGGAAACGAACCTTAACGTGTTGCATCCCTTTTAATTTTCGGACAAAGCCAGTACTACACGATAAATCTCCTATTAGGTTTGAAAATTTATTGCCTTACCTACCACATAACTCTAGTATAGTGCCTCCGTTCGAAAAACAAGCACTGCTCGTTCCAAATTAATTTAACTTAAATTGTTTCTAAGCCCTCTGTCTGCTGTTCGAGCGGGCGGGCCAACCCCAAAACTGGTTGGGAGTGGTTGGTGGATGGCTAGCTAGCTGACTGTGGTAAAAATTCGATTCTCTGACTCTCTCGCTGCTGCTACTGCTGCTTGCTGATGCTGTTTTGGGCCGTGGCGTTGGTAGAGCATCTGATGACCGCAAGTCATTGTTGTTGGTTGTTGCCAGCCGCCGCCACCGTGTTGTTGCTTTTGCTGGTCGGTGACGCCGGGAAAACGCCATGCTGCTGCTTCTCCTCGGCGATCTCGACATCGTCGACTTCATTAAAGCCCAACTGCAGTAGCTACGGTTGGTCATTCGGTGGGGAGGAATCGGGATGATCCATCGTATTTTTGTAGGCATGGTAGTGGCAGGCAAAGCGGGCGGGAAAATTGTGTGCTCAATTTCAGGATTGGTACAACCCGCCGCAGGCACAGCAACGTTGACAACGCGACGAAAGCAAGGATCCACAGATTGGGACCCGGGCGATGTCGGCGAGGACCGTATTTGTACACACAAGGGAAGATGCACGAAAATGGTTGTTGACATCGGTCCAGGTTTTTCCGGGAATGGTGGCATGGGATGACCAATGTTGACCGCACCGCAGCGGATGAAAATTCCGAGGAAGAATGTATGTTTGGTTGGAGGTGGTGGTGGTGGTGGTAGCGTGTATGTGTGTTCAGTTGGTTGGTGTGGTGGAATGGAACGAAACAAGAAAAGAGCGTTTTGAGAGTGCGGAGTTGGTTTTTCACGGTTCGTGTACGAGAGATTATCATCATTGCCGCTAGGGAGTTGGTTTTACAACGATGTTTTCTGTTTGGATAGCACCGAAAGGAAGTGGGAAAATGGGGAATGTATATTCAATTTGGTCAGCATACACAGAACGAAGCGTAAAAACATATATTTTTATTTGCTTTGGAGTTTTCGAGGTTTTAATAGAAATGCGAGGTAAAATATAGGTCATCTTTTTTTCGGGTTGCCCTTGGATCGTCCCAGTTAAACGTACATACTTACATCACATGAAGCAGCAAAGCATTGGTTACATCGAATTTAAACGTTTTAATGCTATTTAGTTTTGATTTAGTCGATTGGGCGACTATATCTGAACTGAAGAGAACTCTTTTGTTGAGATCTACCAAGAGCATCTGGTAGAAAATGTTAGTCATTGGCAATGACTCATTGGGAATTCATCTCGAATATTGACGAAACTTATTAATTAATATTTTCAATTTTAACATGAGCATTGGTGACCGTACGAGGTGAAAAACGGAGAGTCGATAAGGAGAGCGTTCAACATAAGGTACACCGGGGCAAGATGAAACACGAAGTTATGAAACAGATTTCAATACAATTTGGATATTTTTCCTTCGCTAAAAGATTGTTTGAATCAAAAACTATGTGTTATGGCGATCAAACTGTTTAGCATCATTAGAAAACATCATGTT
Source organism: Aedes albopictus (assembly GCF_035046485.1). Classification (NCBI taxonomy): domain Eukaryota; kingdom Metazoa; phylum Arthropoda; class Insecta; order Diptera; family Culicidae; genus Aedes; species Aedes albopictus. The sequence goes on from NC_085137.1 coordinate 34,463,639, forward strand.
AACCCGCTGTTTCATATCGCCCCACCCGTTTCAACTTGCCCCGGTGTATCTTAGCTTTGGTCCTCACAAGTTCCTACCTCATGCTTCCACGGGTCAAACGATGACAAAGACCGCCAGCTAAGAGTTGTGTGCTTAGCTGCACTACCAGCCTGGGCACTGTTGTCCTTATGACTTCAGCTAGTTTGAGGAGGTACGACCCGAGCGTCTGTTCACCAAGGAGGTGCGGCTCATACAGCGTCTGTTCTGGCATCCAGCGGCTGAGTAAAACATGCTGCATCACACCCGGCTAGATCCAAGATTATAGCCCCATCAGCGTAGCCATCCCAGTGTTGGTTGGGGCGCTAAACAGAACTGGCACGATGGCCCTCCGGTGAGACAGGAGTTTTGGCGTAGGCCCAATGGGCCACCCGTAAAAATCCCCATTACCAGTAACATAGGAGAAATGCACCCTTAGAAAATTTGTACCTACTAGCTTTTATAATTAAATACAGCACGATGAAATTGAGTATATTAACATTTTATTCTTAAAGCATTATTTAATCCTTCAGCTCTCAAGCTGTTATATTTTGTTCAATATGTAAAAAAAAGCTCGCCTGATCTACCCGAATTAACGTGATGCTGGCAGCGGTGACGAATTTCTGGAAGATTAAGGGTTTTTATTCACTCGTGCATTGTTTTGCTCTGATTTAATAACAAAATAATATACAAAATATTCATAAGACATTATAGCTGCAATCTTTTGAAAATAACAAACTTTTTTGAGGACTACACTAGAATTTCCTGGCTTCTGTATGCATTTTATTTAAATAATCTTCCAATATTATTCGCTGGAGGAATTCCTCCATAAATTCTTGAAAAAAATTAAGAAAAATATCTTGTAATCCTGAAAAAGTTCTTGGGTACATCCATGAAAAGATGTTTGAAGGATTTCTGAATTTTTTGAAGGAACTCCTAAACGAATTTTTGAAGAGAACCTGAGAGAAATTTCTGAACAAATCACTTGAGGAATTCCCGGAGACTTCCTGGATAAATCCCTAAAGAAAATCCTGGATGAATGCCTGTTGAAATTCCAACAGGAATGCCTGGAGGAAGCCCTGAAGAATCCCTGGAGGAATCCCTGGCAGAATTTTGGAAAGTATACCTGGATTAATTATAACATGAACACCTAGAGAAATTTATGAAGAGATCTCATGAAAAAAACCTAGAAGAAATCCTATACATACATTTCTGGAGGATTCCTTGTAGCAATTACTGGGAAAATCTCTAGTGAGAATCCTGGACGAATGCCTGGAGAAACTTCTGAACAAATTCTGGGCGTAATTCCTGGAGGAATAATTGGATAAGACCCAGCCGGAATTCCTGGAGAAATTTCTTGGATGAACTTTTGGAGTAATCCCTGGAAGAATTCCTGAAGAAATCTCCAGAGGAATTCTGGAAGGAATTGCTGAAGAAATTTCTGAAAAAAATACCCTTGAGAAATTCCAGGAGGATTTCCTGGAAGAACCCTTGGAGGAATTTCTGGAGGAATCTCTGGGAATATCCCTGGAGATATACGTGGGGGAATCCCTGGAAGAATCCTGAAAGTATTCGTGGAGAATTTCCTGGAAGAATCTCTGAAGAAAATCCCTAGAGTATTTCCTGAAGAAATTGCTGAAGGCATTGCTGATATAATTTTTGAAGGATGTCCAGAAGCAATTCCTGGAGGAAATCTTGAACAAATTCCTGGGGTATTTCCTGGAGGAATTCCTGGAGAAGTTCCTGGAGAAATTCCTGGATAAAATCCTGGAGAAATGCCTGGAGGAATTCCTAGAGGTATTCCTGTAGGAATTGCTTCAGGAATCTCTAGAGGAAATCTTGGAGGAATTACTGCATGATTTTTTGAAGAAATCTCCAGAGGAATTCTGGGAGATTGCTATTCCTATTATTTTTCTATTTCTGAAAAAAAAATCCCTTGAGAAATCCCCGAAGGAATTCCTGAAAGAATCCCTGGGATAATCCTTGAAGAAATTTGTAAAGAAATCCGTGGAGGAATCTCTGGAGAAATACCTGAAAAAATCTTGGAAGTATTCCTGGAGAATTTCCTGGAAGAATTTCGGAAGAACTTCTGGGGGATTTCCTGGAGGAATCCTTGGGAAAATCCCTGAATGAAATCTAGGGAGAATGCCTTTGGGAATTGCTGGAGGTATCTTTGAAGGAATTCCTGGAGGAATTCTTACAACAATTACTGAATAAATTTCTGGGGGAATCTCTAGAGGAACCCTGGGAGAAATTTCTGAAAAAAAAAATCCCCTAAGAAATTCCTGAAGAATTTTAAGAGAAATTTCTGGAGGAATTTCTGGAGAAATCCTCGAAGGAATTCGTTGAGAAATCCCATGGAAAATCCCTAAAGAAGATCCTGGAGGATTTTTTAGCGGAATTCATGGAGGAATCCTTGCAGCAATTCCTGGAGGAAGATCTGGAAGTGTTCTTGGAGGAATTCCTGGAAAAAATCCAAAAGGTATTCCTTGAGAAAATCCTGGCAGAATTTGTGCAGGAATCCCTGAAGGATTCCCGAAGAAATTTCTGGAGAAATTCCTGGATGAGCAGCTGACATAATTTATTAGCGAATTCCTCGATTTATTCCTGGAGGAATGCCTGCATGAATATCTCGAGGAGTCCCAAAAAGAACTACTGAAGAATCCCCAATCTGGTGGAACTCCTGGAGCAATCGCTGAAAAAAACCTGGAAGAGTGACTGGAAAATTTCTCGGAAGAAAGTCTAGGATATTTCCTGATGGAATTCTTGGATGATTCTCTGAAGTAATTCCTGGAGAAATCTTTAGAGAAATTCTTGTACGAGTCTCTGGAAAAAATCCTTGAAGAAATTCCTTAAAGAATTGCTGGATAAATTTCTGTAGGAATTCTAGGTGGAATTCTGTCAAAGCGGGAGAGGAAATTATTTTTAATTGTCAAGAGCTTCGGGCCACTTTTTGAAAATATTCCTGGAGAAATTCCTGTATTAATTTATCAAGAGATCTCATTAGAAAATCCTAGAAGAAATCCTATACATACATTTCTGGAAGATTCCTTGGGGGAATTCTTGGAGAAATCACAAAAGAGATTCCTGGAGGAATCCTTGTAGCAATTACTGGGAAAATCTCTAGTGAGAATCCTGGACGAATGCCTGGAGAAACTTCTGAACAAATTCCGGGCGTAATTCCTGAAGTAATACTTGGATAAGACACAGCCGGAATTCCTGGAGAAGTTTCTTGGATGAACTTTTGGAGTAATCCCTGGAAGAATTCCTGAAGAAATCTTCAGAGGAATTCTGGAAGGAATTGCTGAAGAAATTTCTGAAAAAAATACCCTTGAGAAATTCCAGGAGGATTTCCTGGAAGAACCATTGGAAGAATTTCTGGAATATCCCTGGAGATATACGTGGGGGAATCCCTGGAAGGATCCCTGAAGAAAACTCTGGAGTAATGTTTGGAGGAATCCCTGAAAAAATCCTGAAAGTATTCGTGGAGAATTTCCTGGAAGAATCTCTGAAGAAAATCCCTAGAGGATTTCTTGAAGAAATTCCTGAAGGAATTGCTGATATAATTTTTGAAGGATGTCCAGAACCAATTCCTGGAGGAAATCCTGAAGAAACTCTTTGGGGTATTTCCTGGAGGAATTCCTGGAGAAGTTCCTGGAGAAATTCCTGGATAAAATCCTGGAGGAATTCCTAGAGGTATTCCTGTAGGAATTGGTTTATGAATCTCTAGAGGAAATCTTGGAAGAATTACTGCATGAATTTTTGAAGATATCTCCAGAGGAATTCTGGGAGATTGCTATTTCTATTATTTTTCTATTTCTGAAAAAAAAATCCCTTGAGAAATCCCCGAAGGAATTCCTGAAAGAATTCCTGGGGTAATCCTTGAAGAAATTTGTGAAGAAATCCGTGGAGGAATCTCTGGAGAAATCCCTGAAAAAATCTTGGAAGTATTCCTGGAGAATTTCCTGGAAGAATTTCTGAAGAATTTCTGGGGGATTTCCTGGAGGAATCCTTGGGAAAATCCCTGAATGAAATCTTGGGAGAATGTCTTTTGGAATTGCTAGAGGGATCCTTGAAGGAATTCCTGGAGGAATTCTTAAAACAATTACTGAATAAATTTCTGGGGGAATCTCTAGAGAAACCCTGGGAGAAATTTCTGAAAAAAAATCCCCTGAGAAATTCCTGAAGAATTTGTAGAGAAATTTCTGGAGGAATTTTTGGAGAAATCCTCGAAGGAATTCGTGGAGAAATCCCAAGGAAAATCCCTAAAGAAGATCCTGGAGGATTTTTTAGCGGAATTCATGGAGGAATCCTTGCAGCAATTCCTGGAGGAAGATCTGGAAGAGTTCTTGGAGGAATTCCTGGAAAAAATGCAAAAGGTATTCCTTGAGAAAATACTGGAAGAATTTGTGAAGGAATCCCTGAAGGATTCCTGAAGAAATTTCTGGAGAAATTCTTGGATGAGCTGCTGACATAATTTATTAGCGAATTCCTCGATTCATTCCTGGAGGAATGCCTGCATGAATATCTCGAGGTGTCCCGAAAAGAACTACTGAAGAATCCCCAATCTGGTGGAATTCCTGGAGCAATCGCTGAAAAAAATCCCAGAGAAATCTCTGCAAGAATCCAAGGAGGAATCCCTGGAAGAATGACTGGAAAATTTCTCGGAAGAAAGTCTAGGATAATTCCTGATGGAATTCTTGGATGATTTACTGAAGTAATTCCTGGAGAAATCTTTGGAGGAATTCTTGTACGAGTCTCTGGAAAAAAACCCTTGAGGAAATCCCTTAAAGAATTCCTGGATAAATTTCTGTAGGAATTCCAGGTGGAGTTCTAGGAACAATCCCGGAAGCAATTTCTGGAGGAATCTCTGGAGGAATTCATGAAGGAACCCAGGTAACCACTAAGCATTTGAATAAGCCGTGTATCAGCCCGTATTACGCATTTAAACTGCTTGCTGCCCTACATAAGCAGTTCGAATGCATAGCTGCCTTGAGTTAGCATAAGCTGTGCTGCTCAAAAGCTTTCGGCAGTTAATTAGCATTTCAACTGCTTGGAGTGGTTTCACTTGGGAGCATACAGAATGCTTTTCAACTGCTCTTTAAATGCTAGGAGCAAAAAGGTTGGGAGATATGTTACGCATTTGGCAACACATTTTGTCTCTCTCTTACAGAGCCTATGCTTCTGTTTACAAATTTGTGCATCTTATTTGTTTCTTCATTTTCTCCTACTCATCCAAAAGCACCAAAGAAAACATTACTGCAGCTGGATTGGATTGAGAATTTGTCCATAAAAAATCACCAATTATTTATCATTTCGTCGGAAAATATGTGCTGAATAGGTGGATGCTTTGATGGATCATAGGATTGTTTGAAAGAGGGAAGAAACAATCATATTCCACAAATATTTAGAAGAAGGGATCGTAATGCTCTACCACAATTAAATATCTCAATGAAAACAAGTTTTGGATGTTGAAACAGCTTCAGTTATCGAATCATTCTTTATATTGGCGATTAAATCAACGCACGCCACCGGGACAGCTTTATCATCGTGGATCAGGAGCAAGAGAATCCGAAGCAGATATGATTAATCAATCTCCGGATCGTAAGTTCAAACCTACATCACTACAAAAATCAGCAAAAAAGTACCACCTAGCACCGGGTGGAATATGGAAGGACGATGAAGCGGGGACGCAGGTTGAGAGAACGAGAAGCAGACGTCAATCTATTTTTGTTTTTTTTGCTCGACGAGGCGTTACGCTTCTTTGACATTTCGTCACGACGTTCCTGAAGGGATAGCACTAAGACAGCCCGTTATTTTGCCAAAACCTGCTGTAAGGTAGCACTATAGGTGCATATACGGCTAATTAGCATTGAACGCCTTGTCGTAAAGGCTACTATAATGCTGAAGGAATGCTATTTTAAATGCTTACTGGTTACTTGGGAATGCATTGAGGAAACCTTGGAGGATTTCTTGGAAGAATCACTGAAAAAAAGTAGGATCCATGGATTATATCCTAGGAATTCTGAAGGAATTCCTGAAGGAGTCTTCAGAGGAACTCCTGGAGAAATCTCTAGAAGAATTTCTGGCAGAGTTTCTGGAGGAATGTCTAGATGAACTCCCGGAGGAATATTTAAGGAAAAAACCTAAAGTAATTTCTACCAAAAAATTCGTGGATGAATTTCTTAAGGAATTCGAAGATGAATACCAGGAATAATTTCTGAAGTTATTGCAGATGGTATATTTGGAGAAAATTTGAAGGAATCCTTAGAAGAGTGAAGAAACTCCAGAAGGAACCCCGAAGCAATTTCAAGAGGAATTAGTAAGGGAATCCCTTAACAGTTCCTGGAGGAAGTACTAAATTAATTCCTGCAGGAAATCCTTAATGAATACATACAAGGAGCAATTCTTGAAAAAATCTAAAGAAGAGTTCCTGGGAAAATCTTTGGTGGAATTTTCAAAATAAGATGTTCAAGAAAGAATCACAGAAACAATTCCCGAGTTAACCCCTTCAGAAATTCTTGGAGAAATCCCTGGAGCAGAATGCCTGTAGGGATTAACGAAGGAGTCTCTAGGAATACTCCTGAAGAAATATCTAGAGGCATTTCTGAAGGAATTCCTGGATGCAGCAATTCCCAGAGGAATAATCCCTGGAGGAATCTTTGAAGAAATTCGTGGAAGAATCTCTTGGGAAATTCCTGGAGAAATCCCAGAAAGAATTCCTGAAGAAATTGCAGATGGAATCCTTAGAGTAATCCTGAAGAAATTCAAAGAAGAGTTTGCGGAAGAACTTCCTAGGGAATCCCTGTAGCAGTTCCTGAAGGAACTCTGCATGAGTTCCTGAATCCCGGAAGCAGTTCCATGAGGAATTGCTTAGGAAATCCCAGGAAAGCTTACTTTACGAACTCCTGGAAGAATTTCTACAGGAAACTTTTGTTGGAATCTTTGGATGGACTCCCAAAACAATGTTTTATACAATGTTTCATGGAAAAATTTCCTGTAAGAGTTTCTGGAAGATATTGCAACTGATATACTTCGAATTATTCCAGATTGAATTATTGAAGTAATCTCTAGGGGGATTCTTAAACGAATATATAGAGAAATCGCTGATGAAATCTCCGAAAGAATATTTGCAGAAATGCCTAAAAGAATTTCTGTTGACATTCCTTAGGGACTATCTGGAGAAATTCCTGGAAAAAAGCACTGGAACAATCACTGGAGGAACCTCTAAAGAAATTCTCAGAGGAAAGTCTGGTGAAACCCATAGACTCTATGGCATAGAAGAATTCTTGAAAAATTCTCTGGAATCACTGAAGGAAGCTATGAAAAAAATCCTGGAGGAATTCGTCGATGCATTCTTGCAGAAGCATCTGTAAACATTTCTGAAGGAATCGTGGGAGGAATTCTAGAAGCATTTATTGGAACAAATCCTAAAACAATCACTATCGGAACCCTGCAAGACACTCATGGAAGAATTTACGAAAAAGAAACCTCTGGAGAAGTCCCTTGAGGAATTTCTGAAACAATCGCTGGAGAAGTTCTTGAATAAATGCCTAAAGGAATTTCTGAAGGTGTCCTTGAAAGAATTCGTAAAGAAATCCTAGATTTTTTGCCCTTAGCATGATGTTTGTTTGAATTGAATACTAGTGAAATTCGTGTAGCAGTAGCACATAACTGCACTCTATATATAGAGTATACAGCATAGCAGCATATGGTTCTACAAAGTCCTTCTTTTCCCTACCGGAACTGGTTCCGGCATATCTGGAAAATTTGGCATACTGTTTTTGTATTCCACGAATAAACATCACAAAATTTAGCCATTCAGCCAAGCTTGTTATTTGTTGAAATCCTATGATAAGATTGAAGTGGTTCTCTTGGAGAAATACTTGACGAAATTTCCTATGATTTTCGAGCAAAACAGGTTTGGACCTTAATTATTAGAATAGTTTATTTTGTGAAATATTTTTTCTGGAACTCTCAATTATTCATAATATTTGAGTTGGCTCGAATAAAAAAAACCTGGTGGTGTTTCTCTGTGGTTGTGAAATACGATGTTTCGTATGCAGACTCCACGCACACATTTGTTTGCATCCTCCCTAGACGAAACAACTTGTTATTGACATTTTACTGACGGGGAAAAAGTCAAAAGTGAATGGTGATAAGAACAATTCGGCGAGCTGTGAAACGAGAAAAACTATCAACCCGTAATGGATTGAAACGTTTAATTTTGCGTAATTATTCAATTTCCTGTGCTGCTTTTCGACAGTATGCATCTTTTTATTTACATCTAATGAGGCATTGGCAAAGGTATTCTTTGTTACATCAATGAACCTAACCTCAAAATGACTGACAATTCTCAGGTCATCTTGACAAATACAACACGACTATGAAAAGGACGACAACAAGGTCGGTAAAGTACTCAGGTAACCAATTAAGCATTTGAATAAGCCGTATTTCTGATATCAGACTACTTTTTAGTGTATTTCATTGATGTTTGTGAATAGTTTTAGTTTGAGAAAAAACCAAGATTAATCCACCTAGGGGTGATAGTGCCTTTCTCGTGCCAGTGTTGATGCGATCAAATCATAATTTTCCCATAACACGTTAATCCATCCTACTTTATATCAACACCATAGAAATTTGAAACAATGTGGTTTGGTGAGATTACTTTGGTTGCGATTTTATTCTTTTGCATATGAGAACTTTGGCTATTTCCTAACCCTTAATCTTACCCAACATTTACCAGGCTATCAAAAAAGCCATTATTTGATTTATAGTTGGTAAACATTGGTTTTGTTCACTTTCATAATTTTACGCTTGACCATTTCCGGCGGACACCTGGAACTGATCCATGACACTACTGGTTGTTCCAAATATTGTTTGTGGCTATTTTCTTCTCAACTGGTTATCAGGCTGCCTAAAAGTATGTCACGTTGAAATTGGAAATTTTCGAAACTCCCCTTCCCATTTTCGTACGGGTTTTTCCTATACTCAATACATTGCTTGTCACAACCCCCTCCCCTCTAGGATCATGACGTACTTAATGGATGGCCTCAAGCATGATTTTGGTTTACTTCTATATTTTACCATTTCCAGCGGGGCACTCGTTACCTGTTCTTCAACACTACCTGTTCTCCCAAATGTGCGTCTGAGACATTTTGCTGACAAACTTTTGATTAGGTTATTGAAAAAGCCGCGATTTGGTATGTCGCATGCATAGGTTCGGTTCACTTTTATATTTTACCACTTATGACGAGATACTCAAAATCGGTTCCCGGACAGGACTTCTTCTTCTTCTTTATGGCTATACGTTCCCACTGGCCGGCCTCTCTTCAAGTTGTTCTTTGGAGCACTTCTACAGTTATTAATTGATGGGCTTTCTTTGCGTGCCATTGCATGAATTAGTATATTGTGAGGCAAGTACAATGATACACTATACCTAGGGAGTCGAGAAAATTCCCTCGACCGGAATCGAACCCGCTGTCTCCGAATTGGCGATCCATAGCCTTAACCACTAGGCTAACTGGATACCTCGGACAGGACCTGTTGTCCCAAATTTGGTCTGAGACTGTTTTCTTGCTAACCGTTCATCAGGTTATCGAAAAGCCGCTGTTTGATGTGTCGCATGCATGAGTTTGATTCACTATTAAATTTGGACACTTGCGGTGGGAAATCCGGAACCGGTTCCGGAACACTACCGGTTCAGATATGATCGGAGACTAGTTCCCTGCTAACCTTTCATTAGGTTATCAAAAAAATCGCGTCCTGATGTGTCGTATGCATGGGTTGGATCAATGTGGTCTGAGCCAACTTCTTTAATATCCGGCCATCACGTTATTGGAAAAGCCGTGATTTGATGTGTCGCATGCATGGGTTTGTTTCACTTTTATATTTTGCCACTTCCGTCGGGACCCTCCGGAACCGGTCCCGGACACTACCGGTTCAGATATGGTCTGATACTGTTTTCCTGCTAATCGTTCATCAGGTTATCGGAAATGCCGCTGTTTGATGTGTCGCATGCATGGGTTTGCTTCTCTTTTATATTTGGCCACTTCCATCGGGACCCCCCGGAACCGGTTCCGGATACTACCGGCAGAGATGGCATTTCACCGTAGCGATTCACTGGGGCGTCAGTTTATCGACCACACTGGGGATAGGAACATTTTTCACCACACCAAGAAGCCAGTTTTTCTTGTTTTGGGTGGTGGGTAGACCAAGCGCTAGTGCTTGCTCTTGCTCGTTCGCCTTGGATAGAGTGTGGCTCACTCTTTCGCGCGCATCGCTCTCGCGCGCTCTCCCGCGTTTTCACCCAGCAGTCACCGAATCATCACTATGGTGTCACCGGGGCGATAACTCTCCGGTGTTTCACCGCAGCGCGCACTCTGGCGCAAAAACTTCACTGCACGGTCAGAAAATTCACTCATTTTGGAGCTAAAGTGGGACAACTCAAAATTGAGTAAATTTTACTTCCAGCGATAGCGCTGGCCCAAGTGTGAAAATCTCATCAGTTTAAGTTGTATAATATTCTTGCTGATGTGAAGAATATTATACGGCTTAAACTGTTTGGATTTTTGCACTTGGGCCAGCGCTATCGCTGGAAATGCAATTTACTCATTTTTTGAGCTGTTCCAGTTTAGCTCAGTTTTGTGTGAATCTTACTCATTTTAGAGTAACATTTTCTTAGCGTGTGGAGCGCGCGCCCGGGTGATTTTTTACACTTTCACCGGAGAGAATTTGAAATCGCTCTCACCGCACTGTTGTGTGGCCTAGTGCTCAGGGAGCTAAGAGATTTATTTGTACTCACCAAGCTTGCGCGCATCCGAACCGCAGTGGTGGATCCACATATAAGAGACGGGCTCTTGTTGAGATGCACAGCGTGAGTGGCGTATTTTCTATTTCTCTTTCCTACACTGCGGATATGGACATATCTGACTACCGGTTCATATATTGTCTGATACTGTTTTCCTGCTAATCGTTCATCAGGTTATCGGAAATGCCGCTGTTTGATGTGTCGCATGCATGGGTTTGCTTCTCTTTTATATTTGACCACTTCCGTCGGGACACTTGGAACTGGTTACCGAACACTACCGGTTTAGATATAGTCTGATACTGTTTTCTTGCTAATCGTTCATCAGGTTATCGGAAATGCCGCTGTTTGATGTGTCGCGTGCATGGGTTTGCTTATCTTTTATGGCCACTTCCGTCGGGACATCTGGAACTGGTTCCAGAACACTACCGGTTCAGATATGGTCTGATACTGTTTTCTTGCTAACCGTTAATCAGGTTATCGGAAATGCCGCGGTTTGATGTGTCGCATGTATAGGCAGAGATGGCATGCTCCTCAGTGCGAAACGTGAGAAGAGAAAACATACGCTCTACACACGACTTTCAACGAGAGCGAGGGTGAACTACGCAACTTTTTTCACACACAAACCAGCCGCTCACTCTCTGGCATCCATCAGCGGCACACTCAAAATGAGTGCTCAAACAAATGATAGAACAAGCATGTTTTTTCAGTTTCTGCGTGCACATTTTGTGCGCACAGAAAATGTACACACAAAAATTCGTTAAGTGCGCACTCAGTCGTGCTTCCAGTGCAATACTGTGTGTACCACAGGAAGTATGAAAGTACTAATACGCCGTCTAGTAGCAAGTGCATCTGCTTGTCTAAGATATCACATAAATCACAGACAAATAGATATGTGACACTAACGAAATTTCAATCTCATATATCTCAAGATCCTGATAGAGTTGGTGTCTTCGGCAAAGTTGTTTGGCTGGCCAAGGACTAACCGATAATAAAACTTAAGATTCAAAATTCCACCGCTTGGCGGTGCTAGTGAGTTAACAAATTTTTTTTTCATATATATCAGGAAAATTTGCAAAAAGCTGCAACTAGCGCCGCCTAGCTGCAGAAACTTGAACCAAACGGTAATTATTCTGAAAGCCCATGATCTACTAAACAATATTGCCGAAGACACCATCTTTCTACAAATCCAGGATGCTGAGATATGCGAAATTTAAAATTTGTTTGCTCTCTAGCGCCGCCTATCGGTAGAATTGAGAATCTCAAGCATTATTATCGGTTAGTCCTTGACCAGCCAAACAACTTTGCCGAAGACACCAACTCTATCAGGATCTTGAGATATATGAGATTGAAATTTCGTTAGTGTCACATATCCATTTGTCTGTGATTTATGTGATATCTTAGACAAGCAGATGCAACACTGACAAAATTTCCATTCAATATATCTCAGGATCCTGATTACTTAGAGAGTTGGTTTCTTCGGCAAAGTAGTTCAGCTGGTCATGGGCTTTCACAATATGGGCCGTATGATTCGTGATTTCACCGCTAGGCGGCGCAAGAGAGCGTACACATTTTACATTTCACATATCTCAGTACTCTGATTCTTTAGAATGATGGTGTCTTCGGCAAAATTGTTTGGTATATCAAGGGCTTTCAGAATAATTACCGTTTGGTTCAAGTTTCTGCAGCTAGGCGGCGCTAGTTGCAATTTTTTGCAAATTTTCCTGATATATATGAAAAACAAAATTTGCTAACTCACTAGCACCGCCTAGCGGTGGAATTTTGAATCTTAAGTTTTATTTTCGGTTAGTCCTTGACCAGCCAAACAACTTTGCCGAAGACACCAACTCTCTAAGTAATCAGGATCATGAGATATACACTCAGAAATAAAAGAAGTCATTAATGCATATATTTCATGCAAAATGTAGGTTCGACTGGGTTCATGCATTAGGTAACTAAATAGTGAAAAGTTGCTGAAAACTAAATTTCATTTAGTTTTGCCAATGCATACTTTTTAGTATATTTTTACTATTTTTGTGAAATTGACAGCTAAAACGAATGGGTGTTTTTTATGCATCAAATGACTAATTTTAAGTAAAGAATTTCAATACAATTATAAAATTTTGATTTATTTGCATTTATTAATAAAATTACATGCACATCACAATTAGTAATCTTATTAATGATATTGGATTACATTAACTTCGTTGAGCGTGCTTCTGCGAAGTTCCTGGCAAAGCCCATAGACTCGAAGTCCAGTCTCGATCACGTAAGATGGAATGAACCACTCCAGAGCTCCAAACCTGTAAATTATAATGATTATATTAAGAAGATTATGCTCAACGATGGAGACATTAAATATTTACCACTACAGTATTTAAAATGTTTTATTCTTAGAGAATGCACCAACTCACTTAACAATTTTCTCAATTAATCACTTGTTCAGTCATGCAAGACTGCTGATCTGAATTTTAGAAGTTTGACAACTTAACTCTATTTACGCATCGAAATGCTAAGTTCTATTTTAACAATGCGTAGCTTTTAGTTATTTGTATGCATAAACTCAATTTAGTTATCAAGTCAATAAAATATAGTCATGTTATGACTTTCTTCTTTTCTGAGTGATATGAGATTGAAATTTCGTTGCGATTTTTTGCAAATTTTCCTGATATATTTGAAAAACAAAATTTAGCTCATTTGGTGGAATTTGAAACCAAAATATCCATCAACTGTAAGTTCTTGACCAGCTTAAGACGTATGCTTGTCTCTGATATCACAGGATTTGATACCCCTGGCACAGACAAACAGACGTAACTCTTAGAGGAAATTCATAAAAAAAATTGCCCGTTGTCATTTTCATGAGCACACTGCCACCTGTTGGTAGAACCGCGCGCGATACTGTCAGCCATGATGGATTTGGATTTGACGTTTTGCTGACACGCACACTACTACACAAATTGCCTGTAATTTTCGTTTGCATCATTCAGCAACGTGTACACTGACAAACGTCAAAGCGATCGAACACTAGCGCATCTGGTGGAACGATCGCGCAAATCAAATGAAATTTGAATTGATCGTTAAATGCATGCACCAAGCCGTTTTGAAGAGTGTTACGTCTGTTTGTCTGTGCCCCTGGTTTTGGACTCACTGGCATGCTTTCGGTTCACCAAATGCTCAAACAACACTGACCCCTTTGAACACACTGCGTGTGCACTGAGTTCTGTTTTTTCTGCGTGCGCGCAGAAATTGCGCACTGGGATTATGATCTGCGGGCTCTCATTGCTCTCACGCAGCACTCTAATCACCCGCACAAAAACTCTGCGTGAGAGAAATTATGTACATTTTATTGTGCGTTTTTTCTCTTTCTCTTTTGTAAGAAAAATGAAAGTGAGAAGTTCAGTGAAAGATGAGCGTAAATGGGCACAGTTTCTGCGTGACATGCCATCCCTGTGTATAGGTTTGGTTCTCTTGTATAGGTGAGCACTTCCGGCGGGACATCAGGAACCGGTTCCGGAACACTAGCGGTTCAGATATGGTCTTAAACCTTTTTGTCTGCTAACCGTTCATCAGGATACCAAAAATGCCGCTGCTTGATGTGTCGCATGAATGAGTTATGTTTAATTTTATATTTGGCCACTTCCGGCAAGAGACCCAGAACCGGTTCCGGAACATTACCGGTTCAGATATGGTCTGAGAATGTTTTCCTACCTAGTGTTCATCAGGTTATCGAAAAAGCCGTTGTTTGATGTGTCGCATGTATGGGTTTGGTTCACATTCATATTTGGACACTTCCGGCGGGACGCCCGGAACGGGTTCCGGAACACTACCGGTTCAGATATGGTCTGAGACTATTTTCCTGCTTACCGTTCATCAAATTATCGAAAATGCCGCGGTTTGATGTGTCGCATGCATGGGTTTGAAGCGTTTTTATATCTGGCCCCGTCCTGGGGTACCGATCCGGAACACCTAAATGACCATAACTCCGGAACGGCTGGACCGATCCGAACCATTTTCAATAGGAAACAATGGGAATGTATGCCGCGTCGAATGAACCATCGGTCATTAAAATCGGTTGAGGTTTACTGCCAAAAAGTAATGTGAGTTTTTTGTACACATACATACACACATACACACACACGCACACACACACATACACACACACACACATACACACATACACACACACACAGACATCACCTCAATTCGTCGAGCTGAGTTGATTGGTATAATGGACTCGACCCTCCGGACCTTCTATCAAAAAGTCATTTTTGGAGTGAACATATAGCCTTTCCAGTACACTTAGTGTACGAGAAAGGCAAAAATGTAGGAATAATAATGTCTATTAGAATTGGTATTGACTGAAAACTCAATACTTTTAATGGACATACTCTGAATTACGAAAATACGTTGCCATATCCTTGACGTCCCAACGGTTTGATGTCAATTGAATCACCAGTCTTGCACATGTTAACATGACTTTTCACCTCTTCTGCAATCGAACTTGTACACCTTACCATCTCGGTCAACTACGAAGTAATTGTGTGCAAAAAGTCAAATGTCGAAATCGAAACCAAACCCGACTTTCAAACGGTAGTGATCGGTCACTTTCGTTGATTTTCTGATTCATGTACAGTAGACGTTCGATAAGTGCAACATGTTTACGTTTCAGTTACCGAATGAAATTCGCTAATTGCAACGACTGACAGCCGTCGAATAGTTGTCAACTGCTGTTAGACGCAGCCAGAATGCACTTAAAAACATCGCAATGCAGCTGTAGTGCATCTGAAAAACTCTGTTGACGTTTTGTTTTTGACAGATAGCGGTGCGATAACTGCAAAATTGTTTCACTAAGCGGACTTGCAGTTAAAAAGCATTGCAGTTAAATCGTTTGCACCGAGCGAACATCTACTGGAAGAGGAAGTTGCTTACACTTCTGATCAACAGTTTTGGGCTACTTCCTGGTAAAAAGAACAATAGCAATACCAATAAGCATTTGAATTGTAATGCAAAATTCTACCTCGTTCCTGCTATTGAATTCTACTTTATCTAACAGCCGTTGTGTAGCATTTCAAACGCATGGTATATTTTGATCAAGAAACAGGAAGAGACCGCACTCTTCAAGTCGGGACTGTTGTGTACTTAATGAGCGTTGGTTGAAAATCATGTGCTGTGTGGCTTTGTTCCACCCAGGCTCGACAAATCCAACCGACAATAAATGTGAAACGTGTCATCATCGTATAAACTGAACTGATGATGCTGCGTTCGTTGCACAAGTGTGCCTAATCGGTTCAGTAACGTTGGGAAATCTGTAAAGATGCTTCAAAACGAAACTGTTTTCTAAATGTTCGCAGCTGCATAAAACATGCCGGCCCCGTCTAGTGCAGGTCAAAGCTCCACCAAACGAGGATTCCGAACGTGTTCGCTATGATTAAGGGAAGATTTGTGGGCCTCCTCAGTGGTTCTATGTAGCTGCAGCAGAGACTTGCTGGTGGCTAGCCAGTGGCTCTGGTTTATGCCAACCGGTCGTCGTCTGGTGGTGCTCTTAAACACTATACCTACCTACTTGGTCGAGCATTTAGTGCCAACAGGGATCCATAAACTACCGGGACGTGCCGGAATTTATACAACCACCACTCCGTAGCATTTAATTAACTGAGCCTCCCTTGAGCTTGACTAATTGTTTAATATAATCTGGAGTGGGGAAGTTGCTTGAAAAGTTTTTGCTCTATTTAAGAACGTAAATGAGAAGCGTTTGGAAACTGAACTCTTAGATTTAGAAACGATATATGTAGTTCTTTAACTATGAAAGGAGGGTGCTAAACGGAGAGCTATGTATAGCAACCGTGGGTCGATTTCCAATGGATCAGACACGAACACGCAAGAATTACCGCGTGCAATGTCACTGTTTGTTCGAAGTTTCCACAGATCTAAACTTACCACAGCCGATGTTGCAAAGGAAAACTGCCTCTTTTATGCAGAAATACCGTTCAAAAAGCACACGTTTTTCCATAGAATCTCCTGTTACACTCAACACGAAGTTCACCTTCTTCCGCCATGCTAACTGCAATACTTCCAAGCTTCAAAACACTTTGGGGATGGGCCAAAGCGGCGCGGCGGCGTAAAAACTTTTTCGACTTTTTATTTAATTTTGATTTATTTTGTTTTACGGCGTACCCTGGCATACCTCTCCCGCAACGTTGAAGCTGTGCTGGATGGAAGACTGTGCTCTACGAGTAGGGGAAAGCGTTTCAACACGCACCTCCAATAATTTATGCATTCTATGTCACACGTATAGATATTGATGTACACACTATGATAAGCTCGGTATCTTTTTACCGAGTTCTCAACAGCAGATTTAACTCGGTACGCTCGGTTATCCCTATTGCTGAATACTTTGTAAAGGTGTTAACGAGTTCTGTAAATGAACTGTCAAAAGTTACAGATGAATGGTAAATATCGGTACTGGTGAACGACAAATATTGATAACCGAGTGAACCGAGTTAAATCTGCTTTTGAAAACTCAATTAAAAGATGAAAAAAAAATACTGAGCTGGCAAATCAGAATCTTAGTGTGTACGTAAGATGCATTTTTTTGAAATTGTAGTTTTTTCCTAATTTTAAATTGAACATCTCTAAACTACAAATATGTTTTATAGCATATGCATTGTGAGTCAATTTGTTACTGCTAATTTATGGTCGGCCCAATGTGAAAATCGTACAAAAAACCAACAATTTACCAAAAATGTTCGAAAGAAATAATCAAATGATTCTATCAAATTATCTAATCGTTTTCCTTTTCTTCTTTTTCGATTACTATATATATTCTAACGTTAATAAAACATTACGTTGCAGCTGGAATAGAGCCTGCTTTTCAATTATGTGGTCTATGAGCTTTTTCACAGCAACTAATTGTCTTCTTTTCGATTGGCCATTTTTGCATCCGCATATTCTGTGGCAAGCACCAAGTCAGGAATAGTTTTATCAACACTGCAAAATATTTTTACTGGTAATCAGCAAACTTTGCTGATTTTTGGCGTGCTGATTGCATTCAGCAATACAAATTACTGAGTATCAGCAATTATTTTTCAACTTGCTGAACCATCCAGCAATTTTGACAGTTGATCAGCAAAGTTGTGCTGAAAGTCAGCAAAAATGTTGCTGAAATTCAGCAATTTCTTTTGCTGATTTTTGGCATGCTGGAAGCATTTCAAAAATTTTGGTGTGAAGATTTTCGATGATCGAGCCTGCAACTCTCACCATTGTCTTGTTGAATAATTACTCGTTTACTTCCTTGACAATATGGTCCCTTTCAATTTGCCTTGTTTGTCAGAAGTCAATAAACCATGCAAGTCGTTAGAAAAGATTAAGGCGAGCTGTATCAAACAGTTTCATCCCATCAGTTCTATATTTCCCACCCTTCTCTATTCGTTGTGTTGCGGTTTCAATGAGGCGAACTAGATAAGAACAACCGGAATCCGGAAAAAATATTACTCGAATCTTTTTGCGTTTTTACCAAATAGGCAACAAGTGATGTCGGGTGGGCATCGGATGCGGTGCGTACTACAAGAGAAAAGTAATTTTGTTACTGCACTTCGACATAAAAGAACATTGGCCATTGTTACAATTTTTGAAACTGTGTCACAAATTCGCATGAATTTGAATGGATATGTATTGATCTTATTGCTCTTTAACCACGTTTGAAAATGTTGGATGCGTATGACCCAAACAAGCAGGAACTTTGAATGGAAGGTTTTTGAAACTCATGATCACAGATCTTATCTCTGTATAAACTGAGTTATGGAGGATGTGAAAGATGCTCAATTTGCTGCAAGCAAAGTGTGCCCAAAGGGCATTAGTTGTGTCACGGTTTGAAAACGGTTGGGAATATATATAAAGAAACAGAGAATACGATTACAAAAAAGTCATCTTGACAGCGGTGGGATTCGAACCCACGCCATTTCTGACTGGTGCCTAAAACCAGCGCCTTAGACCGCTCGGCCACACTGCCTGTGTACGTGAATTGAAATAAAAAATATTGAATAAAATAAAAAAAAGCATACCATGAAAAATCATACGCTCCCATATATTCATCATCGCACCTGAGAATAATTGAGTTCAGCAACGTTATCAACAAAACAAAGAGTGCTTCAAATCTTTGTGTGAATGAAATTTGGTGTATAACCCCCTGCAAAATAAAAGTGTGTAAACTATTCGATGGACACACAGGCTCATACCGAGCGTGTCCAAGTGGACGAGCAGGCCCCATGGCGAGGTGAATTTTCACTTGACTCAATTTCTGTCAGGCCATGGGTGCTTTAGGTGGTATCTGCACAGATTCGGACACGCAGGCTCCCCCACATGTCCGGAGTGTGCAGACTGCGACGAGACCGCGGAGCATGTGCTCTTTGAATGTCCACGTTTCGTGGAGCAAAGGTCGAGTATGCAGGAGGTATGCGGTAGAGATATCACGCCTGACAACATTGTTGAAAGGATGTGTATGGGGGCGGACAAGTGGGACTCCGTTACTTCCACGGTTTCTCGAATCGTACTTGAACTACAGAGTAAATGGCGAGCCGAACAACAGCTAGTTGAGTTGGCCCCCCTTCCCCATCCAGGATCTTGAGTTCAACGGGTAGTCTAAGTACTAGCCAGGACCCGAGCCTCCAGGGGAGAGTGAACAACTTAAGGCGGTAGCTGGTGGAACGCTTACTATTAGAGTGTACTCATGTACGGTCCCCCCCTTCTCGAAGTCATCCCTAACGGGCGTACCGCGAAGGTAAGGAAGAGAGAGAATGAGTTTTTAGTGGGTCGATCCCCACATCACCCGAGGAACCTCCTCTTGGGTATCTGTTGCAGATTTTCTCATTCTATATAAAAAAAAAAAAAAAAAACTATTCGAATGCCACTATAAATTTGCTTATGAACACATGGTTCAAGTAGGGTTGAAGAGTCTTAGATTTTCGCTCCAAACTTTTTCTACATGCATTAGGCATATTCACGTGCAAGCTAATGAACTCAGCCGAAAAAAGTTTCAATTTTGAAGAACGTCGCCCACATCTAAGTCGCTTATTGCTCTAGAAAACTCCATTTAGTTTTTCATTTTTTTTCGTTTTGTATCACTAACTCTGAACAACCATTTTGAAAACGCAGAAAGTAATATTTTTTGAACGGTTTGCATTTTTTTCTTGTAAATTTTTATCGTATTTGTCTTGAGATCTTTCATGCATTATTACGTATGATATTCTTGAAGGATTTCCGTTCGTCTTATCTGTGACTTTTTTAAAATTTCCTTCGCAGATTTCCAGTTAAACTCCCGTTGATGCTTGGAATAGCCTATCAGACGACGGGTAACTAGATTCCCAATCCTACTGATTATTCAATATAATACCGGGATTGTTTCAGGAATTATTCTAGAAACTCCATCATAGATTCCTTTTTGATAAAGTTCCTCCAGTAACTTTTTCACATTTTTTTTCAGATCCCTTCCTCTAGAATTTCCCTTATTTTTTTTCTGAAAAAAGCTAACATGCTCAAGAAATTCCCCCATGAACACTACCTTTTGAAAATTTCTCCGGGATTCTTTCAAAAAACCATCCATGGATTCCACACATTCTTACAGCGATTTTATGGATATAAACGTTTCCCCTTTAAAAATGTCTCCAAAAATTCGTTCATGAAGCAATCTGTGGTAACGACCTTGGAAGGTATAATTAACATCATGCGCGCTGCGTAAGCCGACGAACCATTCGAGTGCACGGTAGGGGAGAGACTGCCTCAACTAGCCGTCAAGCACTTATATTCGTGTAGCTCTCGTGTGTGCATGCGGTCGGCTCGGCACGATAAGAAACGAATGTTATTAGAGGATCTACCACATCCCCTTTTCTCTAACAGATGAATACAGTTTTTTTTTAATACTTGAGAGCATTTTAGCCAGCCCCCATTCATCTCTATGAAGCAGTCAACTGAACTTGCTCAAAACACTAGAAATCTGTATGCACTAAATGCATGCGACTATGTTATATGTGTTTTAAGGTTTGTGTTTGTTTATACTCAAATAACGTTATTGGTTTTATCACAAATCCACATCGATCGTTTGAAAATCCTAACTATCCAGCAGTGGTTAACAATCTGTCTATTCTATCATTCAAGTTAACAACTCTAGGTCATCAGCATCATATTCCATTCCCGATTTGTTTCATTGTACTTTAAATGCCCAATGAAAATAAATGTACTTTAAGGATATTCTGATACTGATACGATGGCAATTACAATCTATTTAACATGATCCTACATTCGCCTCCGTTGGCTTTCTAGAGTCAAAACTTGTCATCGCATAACAATCGTCTATTCATATTCTCTGTTGACTAGACAAATTATAATTTACAATATAGTTTATAATCCGATACACCTTGGGCGTTTTCAAACAATTTTTAAGCTTCTAATATGTTTTTTTTTCTATTTCATTTAATTTTGTTCGGATTTTGTTTCATGCTGTGCTGGCTGTTATTTTTCAAAACAATTTTTTGTGATAGTAGATATTATATGAAAAATATTATATCTGTTCTAACAACAGTATTATCAATCACAGTTGGAATATTTTATAGACTCGCATCAAAGATTTTTTTTTTCATTCAAGGATTACTAATTCTAAAGTAAAACAGTTCACTATTCTTTGTATTGAATTCTCTATATTATCAACCCTCCTAAGATAATAGATTTTTCGCACCAGGATGGCGTAGTGTACGTTCAGCGTGCCTGTCTGGGTCATATTGACCTCAACATCCTACTAGAGTTAATTATAGCCATTTCTTATCGAACCGTTTCTTGGGAATCTACTTTTACAGAAAGATTAAAAAATTTTGGTTTATCTTCTTTCGTTTAGCTCCTTTTTCAGACTGCTAAATTACGAACCCTACTGTATCGAACGTCGGTACTTTCTCGTTTGCCCAAGTCAAACTGTACAGTCAACTTTATTTTGTCGTTACTACGTAAAAATCGTTCGTACTAACATCACACTGTAGACGGTGAACTTGATTGTGATGATCAATATGACCGGACCGTATCTCTAGATTACTCCGGAATTTTCACTCCACTCAAACTTCTAGTTACTACCTTATTTCTTTCACAAGATCTAACTCAATTTTTTTTGCATCTCGACTATTGACTTCCTGTCTATCTTTTGTTTTCTTTTCAATTACTCTTTGACGACTTTCCTTCTCTCTCCATCCCATAATCTCCTCATTCCTTCTTGCCATTCTTATACCTGTCATCCGACACTTACACTGGGCTTACACTGCATTCCGTGTTGGAACTGGCACTCGTACAGTGCTGTCAGAATAAACGAAATAACTCTGAAGAATGGGTGGCACATTAATCTTTGTAAAAATATATTTTTACTGCAACACGATTGACTTTACAGGTGTTTCATAGTTTTGTTTACTTATTTCAAACTTATAAACAAGCATTACACTAGAGAAGTAATTATCATCTTACACCCACTAGACTCACCGATTACCATTCTTTTCACGCGAAGCTAAACCTTACCTGATTTTTATGCCAAGAACACATAGCGCCCGTTCCGTCGAGGTTTGCGTTTTTTTTACCGTTTCCCCATGGGAAATCTGTCAAACTACTGTCACCACTTTAGTTACTTATGGATGTGATCCAAAAATACGAACGCAGATTGTACCTACACTAACATATTGGCGTTCCTGTTTAATAGGTTTTATTTTAATATGTAGCTAAGAAAAACCTCAGAGCTGCACAAAAACACGTTTTGTTTAATTTTTCTCCAGCGCATTAACAATGCTGAACTTTTCTTTTTCGTCTTTCCGGTTTAACATTCAGATATTCACAGATACTCTCTGAACAACTTGTTTTGTCTGCCATTGAATGAATATTTATTTTGTGTTGTGTGGTACTGACGACAGAAATAAGAAAGAAACCTGTCGTTCTTCGGATTGGTGATCCAAGGATCTATCTTCTAAGCTAACTGGAGAACAATAATGCACGTACGTGTAATTAGGTAACAATTCCTACTAGGCATTCTATGGAATAAGTTTTAGCTTTTGTAACACGCTGATGATATCTTACCCCGGGATAGTCGAAGGGTTAGTACCAGGTAAGTCACATGTATCAAATTCCTTTTCTCTGGATGTTACAATACAAACATAACATCTGCATACGCTTCAACATTTGCGGACATGAGAGTGAACTACACAATACTTTAACCCTCCGTAACTCGCGCGGTTGGCTACCACCGCCAACACCACGCTAACGTTGACTACAAAAAGCGAGTTTTTTTTCAACATGTTGTACAAAATACAACATCGTGATCGCTCGAGGGTTAACATACAGTTCGACCAGTATATAGAAATAACATCATGACATTTTCTCTGCATCATCTCAACGTCGATTTAATGATGACATGTTTTTTTTCCAAAAGTCAGTACAGTGTCTATCTTTATCTTCGGATCAATAGCAATAACCGCCTATCAAAACTTTTTAGTGTTTTCGCATCAGCAAAACATTGACTTTTCACATTATTGCAGAACACTTATCTGTTTCTTCGCATCATTCAAGGGTGATTAACTTTTGGTATCATTTAAGAGCGAGCAACTGTTATCTCGCCTCACCAAAGAGCGAAAGTAAACTTTTCGTATCATTTTAGAGCGTTTACCCTTTCAATCGCTTCATCAAAAAGCGTTTTTTTTTCTCATCAATAGCTGATCATTTTCGCATCATTTAAGAGCGATCACCTGTTATATCGCATCATCCAAGAGCGATTTACTTTTCGCATCATTTAAGAGCCTTCAACTATTACCTCGCATCATCCAAGAGCGTATCATCCATGTCGTATTATTTAGGAACTTTTACATTTCCATCGCATCATCCAAGAGCGGTCATATTTCTATGCATCAGCCAATAACTACTTATTTACGCCTCATTTGAGAACGACTGTCTTGTATTTCGCATCATCCAAGAGCGTCCAACTGTTAGCTCGCATCATCCAAGAGCGATTATTAACCTTCCGTGTCACTTAGAATCGTTCAGTTTTACTACGCATCATCAAGAGCAATTCTATTCCATCGCATTATTCAAAAGCGAACATTTTTTTTTTCATGCACTCTCGTCTTCTATCATTGAAGAGCAATAATACAAATTTCGCATAATTTAAGAGCGTACAAGTCTCGTACAGGAGCGACTTTTTCCATCATGTAACAGCGTGTTTTTTTTTAATTGTTATCCCAGAGTTACTCACATCAACTTTACAAAGGTGGTTTCTTGTATTATCCAATAGAAGTTCACATTTCGCATCATTTAAGAACAAGATCAGTAGAATGCCAACATAATATTCATAATTTCGCCTGGCGCTTTAATTTTCAAAACGTTTCTTAGTACCAAATACCACAAACAAAAACTGTTATCAGCCCAAACACAGTAAGGATTATGTCGCATCTATCCAAATCTGTCTAATCGCTTAAACACGATATAGAGGAAAACTAGGTTAGCAACTTTAATCAAATTTGAATGTAAACATATGACGCACGGTGTCAAAATTTCGATTATTATCGAACTTTCATGTACCTCGGATTTTTCTTCATAGAAGGTCAGAACTTTGGCTAAAAAGTATAAATGGAAAGTTTGAAAATATTCCATCGGGGAAATTTTGATTTAGCTGAGATTATGGCTTTTTTCCATACTAAAATTCAATAAATACTGTTTTAGCCTAAAATATGTCCCATACAAAATGTATGGAAAATTTTTCGCCGATGAAATATTTTCTAGTCTTCCGATTATGAATATATAGCCCAAATATTGATCATTTTTGAAGAAAAATACGAGGTACATGAAAGTTCGATAATAATCGAGATTTTGACACCGTGTGACGTCATTCGTATCGTTGGCGTTCATGTTAGCGTACAGTTGATGTTTTACGGTGCGCAACGCTTTCGATACAAAAACTTTTAAAACGATAAAATGGCATAACATCAACATTGTAGCCCTAACTTCAAGATTATAATTAACTTTCCTTCAATACGGCGATTAGCTTCGTTGAATTTATTACCATTGACCGTTAAGAAATTGCGATGGACGAATATCACCAAACCAAACCACAAACCGTGTAATGGAAGATTTATTAGAATGGAACAATTTCATGACGGCTTCCCTGTATATCATAAGAAAGTCAAGTTTACCACTTTCAACACATCCCTTCTTCCATCGAAATTGAACCACTGTTTAGTCTGTCGCTTTTGTGGGCAAATAGAATACATTCTTATTATTCTTCACCTTCAATACTGTTCCCGAATCTTAACAATTCGTTCAAGAAACTAACAGAAAAAGATCACGAACTTATTGGTAACGAGTCTTTTGCGGTTAACGATATTCCTCATGTACTTTTCCAAAACCTTTTCTGGATGCCATCAGCTGACGGATAAGTCAGAGGATACTGGAGCACTACGGCGTAATACATAATAAGTAATGCAGATACGGGGTAAATACTACGATTTCTTTATCACATGCTTCTGCGATAAGAATGACGCCAGCAAATGTTTGTCATTTTTTTTTCGGAATATATAACATTCAAAATATCGTACACCGTGTTTAAACAAAGTATAATACATAATAAAGTTAGAGAAAGCGATAAAGTACTTGGAAATAACCATTCATATATTGTTTACCGAAGAACAATTCTTGTCCTAAGGGTATTGGATGATTTGTAGTTCATCCTTCTCCCGCACGCATTCTTCCCCCTTTCAAGGATAAAAAAAAATATCAAGTCAGCGTTCGTTAATCTGTTTTAATACCATTTGCGTTGCATAGCACATTGAGACAAAAAACTCACCATTCGAACATAAGCCGACTTTGATATGGCACACGGATCTTAACATTAAATAAACTCACCTTATTTCACCTTGTTAGTCTCTGCGATTTCTTTCATTTCAGTAGTCAGCCAAACTTTCGGATCAGCCAAACTCAATCCATTTTTTTATCTTCTATAACATACCTCTGTGATGCGATGAAACACATTCCCACGAACACAATTTAATCGCACCGAACGGCCTTGACCGGTTGACCTTGAATGGAAATGAACAGCAGCAAGCACAAAAGGGAGCGAACAAAAGCGGGTGGAAAAATAGCCGCTGCTTGAGCCGCTGATTATATCCGGGTTTCACAATTTGATTTTCACCTTTTTATTGGTTATCATTTTATTTTAAAGACCTCACTTCCATTTAAAATATATTCACTGCTTTGTAAGTGGCGTCGCCACTTTTCATTTTTCACACTTCTACTCACTGAGCACATTTTCCACGCCATTTATTTTCCGCGCGTTATTCTTTCTTTTAAACCCATTTTGCACAACTGATTATTTGATACTACCTACATACAATCATTTTTGGTTCTACATCCTCGTCGCCATCTTGTGGTAACGACCTTGGAAGGTATAATTAACATCATGCGCGCTGCGTAAGCCGACGAACCATTCGAGTGCACGGTAGGGGAGAGACTGCCTCAACTAGCCGTCAAGCACTTATATTCGTGTAGCTCTCGTGTGTGCATGCGGTCGGCTCGGCACGATAAGAAACGAATGTTATTAGAGGATCTACCACACATTCCAACTGCTCTTTTAGGAATTCCTCCATCGGTTCCTGCATCAACTTTTTTCAGGGATTCTTCGATAAATTTCTCCATGGCTCTAAACAGGTATTCCTCCAGAGATTCATGCAGATATGCATACAGAGATTTCTTCAGGAGTTTACCCAGAATACAGGTATTCCTCCATGTATTTTCTCGAAAATTCCTTCAGAATTTCTTCCAAAGATGTCTTTAGAAATTGCTCTAGAAATTTTCCCTAGAAACTACTACAGATTTTTTTTTGGACATTTCACACAAATTCACACAAATTTTTCCTCTAAATATGTCCTAATAAATTCCTTAAGGAATTCAACTAACGGTTTCCCAAGCAGTTTTTCCAGGTATTACTAAAGGAATTCATCCAGAAATACCTTCTCAGATTTCTTCGGTAGTTTCCCTATGATTTATTTATCCCCCATGGTTTTTTTTTAAAGAATATCGCCGGAGATGGTTTCAAAATTTATACTGAAGAAGATCTCTGAAACTTAGGAAACTCCAGAAGAATTCTTCAGGAGTTTCTCCAGAAATATTTCCAGAGGCTCCACTTATTCAAGGATTTTGCTATGAATATAAGCAAAGGATATCGTCAAAAATATTTAATTATTTTCAGATATTTATGTAGAGCATTTTTTAAAACTCTTCAGCGTACCTTGCCCGATCCTGCGATTTCTTTTTGGTACTTCTTCAAAGATTCTTTCAGATATTCCTACATTGCACATTGGTCCAAGAGAGTGTTATTTTGGTAAAAAATCAATAACTTTTTTTCGAGACGAGATATCAATGGGGTGTCTTCGGCAACTTTTTTATGCATTTTAAGCTGCATCTTATGTAGAGGTCGTCCATATTTTAAATACATTTTTGCAAAATTTAGGACATAAAACTTTTTTTTTGGTGCATTTTTTGAGGACAAAATATTCTACAAAAATATAGCCCAAAGTATGCCAAAAAACTTTGCTGAACAAACTTATGTTTATTTTTTTCATTTTCATTGAGTTTGGAAGTGGTTTTCATGGACGACCCCTAAAAACAGTTTTTGGCCCATAACTTTTTTGTGTGCGATTTTCGAAGCCTACTATGTTCTAGACAAATATTCATGGGATGATTTGCAACTTTTTCTCGAAGATGACCATAAGCTATTGCGTCACTTCTGAGAGTTATGCACGTTTTTAGCTTGAAAATGTGCTATTTTGTGATGCGTGTATCTAAAAATGGCGCAAACATTTTTCAAAACTGTAAAGATGACACAATTCTACTAGTATTCAACTACATTTTAACGGGTTGAAACATTGGGGATAATCTCATTTACCCCTAATAAGATGCACCTGAAAACTGTGATTTATTGATATTTGCAAGTGAAATTTCCTTGTCACCATGTAAGGCAACATTGCATGGCATGCTTTGATGACATTTAAGTGGCCGATCCAAAAAGCACATTGGAACAACATGAAAATTCTTTGAAATTTCTTTATTATGGAGTTCAAAAATCAATTTTACTTCAATATTCACAAATTACAGGAGTGAGGTCCATTGCGTCCTCCAATTTAATTGTTGGATTTTGCCTTGCGTTTTCTCAATAATAAATTTGGAGATTGGAGTTTCGTCGAACTTACATACTTACATGCATTGATTTTACAGAAGTGCCATTTAATGAATACTGGAGAATTATTGTAATTATTCCCTGTAGGAATTTATAAATATACTAGCTGTACCCGGCAAACTTTGTCTTGCCTACTGCGTTTTTGACGTTTAAAGTCCCTAGTCAAGTCCAAGTCCCCGTTCAAAAACTGCACAAAAACCCGATTTTCAAAAAACTTTCAATTTTTCCATGTTTTTGTCTCACCTTCCTTGGGTGAAAACTAACAGAACAAAACTTAGACGACCCAAATCGGACCATCCGTTCGCAAGTTATGTGCGGTCCCACGTATGCCACTGCATTTTTATATATATATATAGATAGATAGATTCCTGGAGATACCTCTGGATATTCCAGGAAAAAGTTTGAAAATTTCCTGAAGGGTTCCTAGGGAGATGAACCAGCCAAGGGCTGAAAGTCTCTTTAATAAAGACAAATCAATCAATCAATCTGAAGGGTTCCGTAAACAAAATGTTCTGAAGCAATTTCTGAAGTTATCTCCTCAGAAACTCCTCCATTTCTGCAGGAATCTCTATGGAAGAACTCCATAAGATAGCTCTGGAGGAATTCTTTCACGAAAAAAAATCTGGGGAAGTTTCTTAACAAAAGCTCTGAAGAGAAGTGAACCTCGGAAAAATTTCTGTGTGAATGCTTGAAATAGTTTCTGCAGGTGTCGGAGCAGATACTGTAAACAAAGGTATTGGGGGAGTTCTTGAATAAATTCATACATAAATTTCTGAAGGGATTATTGGAGGATGTTCTGAAGCAAACCCTTGAAGAACTGCTGGAGATGCTTCTGCATACATACATTTATTTGTTCAACCTCACATTTAAGACAAGACATAATCAACAATAGTACGCCACAATACTAGGTTTATGGCTGCCGTTCTCCATCCTCGGTCGCGCCCAATGCTCGCCAAGTCACGCTCCATCTGGTCCGCCCATCGTGCTCTCTGCGCTCCACGCCTTCTTGTGCCAACCGGATCAGTTGCAAACACCAGCTTTGCAGGGTTGTTGTCCGGAATTCTTGCAACATGCCCTGCCCACCGTATCCTTCCGGCTTTGGCCACCTTCTGAATACTGGGTTCGCCGTAAAGTGCAGCGAGCTCGTGGTTAATCCTTCTCCGCCACACACCGTTCTCCTGCACACCGTCGAAGATCGTCCTTAGCACGCGGCGCTCGAAAACTCCAAGTGCTTGCAGGTCCTCCTCGAGCCTGGTCCAAGTCTCGTGCCCGTAGAGGACCACCGGTCTTATTAGCGTTTTGTATATGGTGCATTTGATGCGTGGGTGAATCTTTTTCGACCGCAGTTTCTTCTGGAGCCCGTAGTAGGCCCGACTTCCACTGATGATGCGCCTCCGGATTTCACGGCTCACGTTGTTGTCAGCCGTCAGTAAGGATCCGAGGTAGACGAATTCCTCCAGCACCTCGAAAATATCCCCGTCTATCGTAACACTACTACCCAGACGGATCCGTTCGTGTTCGGTTCCGCCTACCAGCATGTACTTTGTTTTTGAGGCATTCACCACCAGTCCGACCTTTGCTGCTTCGCGTTTCAGGCGGGTGTAAAGCTCTGCCATCGTTCCAAATGTTCTAGCGATAATATCCATGTCGTCCGCAAAGCAGACAAATTGACCGGATTTTGTGAAAATCGTTCCCCGGCTGTTGAGCCCGGCTCGTCGCATCACACCTTCCAGCGCGATGTTGAAGAGTAGACATGAGAGTCCGTCACCTTGTCGCAGTCCCCGGCGAGATACGAATGAACTGGATAGTTCACAAGAAACCCTTTCGCAGTTTTGCACACCGTCCATCGTTGCTTTAATCAGTCTAGTCAGCTTCCCAGGAAATTTTTCGTTCATGATTCTCCATAGCTCTGCGCGGTCGATACTGTCGTATGCCGCTTTGAAGTCGATGAACAGGTGATGCGTTGGGACCTGGTATTCACGGCATTTGTGGAGGATTTGCCGTACGGTGAAGATCTGGTCCGTTGTCGACCGGCCGTCGATGAAGCCAGCCTGATAACTTCCCACGAACTCATTCGTTTTAGGTGACAGACGACGGAAGATGATGTGGGATAGCACTTTGTAGGCAGCATTCAAAATAGTGATCGCCCTGAAGTTCTCACATTCCAAATGGTCGCCTTTCTTGTGTATGGGGCAGATTACCCCTTCCTTCCACTCCTCCGGTAGCTGTTCGGTTTCTCAGATCCTGACTATCAGCCGATGCAGACACGTGGCCAACTTTTCCGGGCCCATCTTGATGAGTTCAGCTGCGATACCATCCTTACCAGCTGCTTTGTTGGTTTTGAGCTGGTGAATGGCATCCTTAACTTCCCTCAGCGTGGTAGTTGGTTCATTTCCGTCCTCCGCTGCACTGGCGTCGTCATTTCCTCCGTTGCCGTGGGCTCCCGCGCCTACGTTCTCCACGCCGTTCAGGTGCTGATCGAAGTGCTGCTTCCACCTTTCGATCACCTCACGTCCGTTCGTCAAGAGGCCTCCGTCTTTATCCCTGAATATTTCGGCTCGCGGCACGAAGCTGTTGCGGGATTCGTTGAGCTTCTGATAGAATTTCCGTGTTTCTTGGGAACGGCACAGCAATTCCATTTCTTCACACTCTGCTTCTTCCAGGCGGTGCTTTTTCTCCCGAAAGAGGCGGGTCTGCTGTTTCCGCTTCTGTTTGTAACGTTCCACGTTCTGTCGAGTCCCTTGCTGCAGCATTACCGCCCTTGCTGCGTTCTTCTCCTCCAAAACCGTTCTGCACTCTTCGTCGAACCATTCGTTCCGTCGATTCCGTTCCACGTACCAGATGGTGCTCTTGGCTGCGTCGTTGATGGCTGCTTCATTGTACTCCAGCAGTCCTCTAGAGGGGCCTCATCGAGCTCGCCCTCGTCTGGCAACGCGGCCTCGAGATTCTGCACGTATGCTGAGGCGACATCCGGTTGTTTCAGTCGCTCTAGGTTATACCGTGACGGTCGCCGGTACCGTACATTGTTGATGACGGAGAGTTTTGGGCGCAGTTTGACCATCACCAGATAGTGGTCGGAGTCGATGTTGGCGCCACGATAGGTCCTGACGTCGATAATGTCGGAGAAGTGCCGTCCGTCAATCAGAACGTGGTCGATTTGAGATTCCGTCTGCTGTGGTGATCTCCAGGTGTAACGATAAGGGAGGCTGTATTGGAAAAAGGTGCTACGTATGGCCATATTTTTGGAGGCGGTGAAATCAACGAGTCGTAGGCCGTTTTCGTTCGTCTGCTGGTGGGCGCTGAACTTACCAATCGTCGGTCTGAATTCCTCCTCCTGGCCAGGCCTGGCCTACCTGAGCGTTCAAATCTCCTATGATGATCTCGACGTCGTGGCTTGGGCAGCGATCGTACTCGCGTTCGAGCTGCGCATAAAATGCGTCCTTGTCATCATCAGTACTTCCGGAGTGTGGGCTGTGCACGTTTATTATACAGAAGTTGAAGAATCGGCCCTTGATCCTCAACCTGCACATTCTTCCGTCGATCGGCCACCAACCGATCACGCGCCTCTGCATATGCGATGAAAGCTGCTCCCAGCTCGCGTGTGTTGCCGCAGCTCTGGTAGATGGTATGATTACCTCTAAACGTTCGCACCATGGATCCTGTCCAACACACCTCCTGCAGCGCTACGATGCCGAACCCGCGGTCCTTCAGTAGATCGGCGAGTATGCGGGTGCTCCCAATGAAGTTGAGAGATCGGCAGTTCCATGTACCGAGTTTCCAATCGCAAGTCCTTTTTGTTCGCTGCCCGGGTAGACGAGAATATCTAAATCATATCTCAAATCGAACACTTTTTGCTGTCATAGCTCGATGTGATTTTGATGAGTTATTCAAAAATCTAATGAATATCACACGAATAGCTCAAAGTGATATGATATCAGTTTTTGTTCCTGTCTAAATAGCTGAAAATTTCTACATAAGAACAAGTTTAGCTCTTCTGCACGAAATGGAACACATACACCCATATAGATGGCTCAATATTAGTGAAATTCTTCATTACACCAACAAAGCTAGCCATGAAAATGTTTGACAATTCACAGGTCATTTTGACAGACCACACACATGCACGAAAAAGACGGATACCATATTCTACTTTATCGATCTTGTTGCCGTCCTTTTCATGCTCATGTTACATCTGTCAAAATGACGTGAGAATTGTCAGTCATTTTGAGGTTAGGTTCGTTGGTGTAATGAAGAATGCCATGTGCGCCTTTCTGAGCTGTGGAAACGAAGAACCGCATGCTCTTATTCCCATGTTATTTACAACAGAGAGCCACAGTTGAGTGGTAAGCATCGCCGCCTGTGAATCCTAAGGTCGTAGGTTCGATGCTGCATGCTGACATTTTTTATTTATTTTTTTTAGAAAAAAGTGACAAATCTTGTCTGCTATTATTTTGATCTTGTAATATCATAATGAGCTATTATTAAGTAGTTCACCATATTAGATTTTGCTATTATTTCTGTTCTTTTACCTCTTATATCAATCAAACTAATATCAGATTTTGCTCTTCAGTAATTCAATCAATCATAGCTGAATATGCTATTCATCAGATTTTTCCACCTACTCGGGTGGGGTCGTTGCCGTTGGTCTCGGTTCGTATTATTCTGTTACTGATTTTCCGTTACAATGTTTTTTTACGGCTGGCTCGTAGGGCCTGACACCAACCCCCTATTTTCCGGAGGACCATAGTGCACAGTTGAGCTTAGAGTCCTTCCCTGGCACTCGGACGTAGATCAGCCGCCCCTAACATGGGGATCAGACGCTGTTGTGAGCCGCTCCTCCTGGAGAACAGACGCTCAGGTTTGCCGAAGCAAACCCCCCCTTCCCTGTCAGCCTACGACCAAAGTTCCCACCGGGGTTGGTTACCCGATCTTCCCTAGGGTTGCTAATAGTTTCCGGCCGGTACCGCGTGGAGGTAGGGATAGGAGTTGCTGGGCAGAGGCTAGTGGATCACAATGGGATCTGAATTGCGCAGCATACCCAGCCTTTACCGTGCCCAAACCAACCGACGTAAGTGATAAAAAGTGTAAACCCTAGAAGCCTAGTGATGAGTGTTAATCATCTGCAGCGCAAAGCGGTCGGTTGCGGGAGTATTGAGCTGTACTTCGTCCTGCCGGCGTCCGTCGATGTCGTGAGTAGATGCATGCGAAGAATTGAAAAGTGAACACGAAAACAAAAAGGAATGTAGTATTGTTGATTGGCCAATCAAAGAGCTAATGTGCTGAGAAATTTTGATTTGCTAAATATAGTTTGCTTTTTCATTAGATGTGATTTTGGTTAATTTAGTAGTTTCTGATGATTTTATTTTATTAGTTAAGGTGAACTGTGAACATATTCCGCGAGAACGGTGTGGACTCATAACGAGGCCGATGAGCTACCGGGCAAACCTTCATCTGAGACCCGGATTTCGCCTCAGGATACGCGCAGAAACTCGAAGCAACGTTGCTGGATAATGATGACATAGTATGTGATCCCTAGAAGACTTCTGAAGCAGCCAACATTATTGCCGAGAGTACAGTCGAGTACGTAGAACGAAGTTGATGCAATGATAGAAGTTGCTCCGGGTAACCCAGATCGGTTTTTGAGGAGGAGAACGGAGCACGAGCGGTAATACTGCAGTATGAAACCCGGCAGAATGTGAAATGATTTAAACAAAAGCGGATGCAACAGGTCAGCGTTTTCCGTAACAAAAAAGAGGGAATAGAAGTGCTGTGTAACTCTTCAGATACACTGTCTGTAATCAACCCTACAAACTGCCCCGTCTGGTCGATAAGAAGAACAAATATTGAAGACGATTTTACGCTCATAAATCGACTGCTTAAGTTCAGTTCATCTAACCACAGAGTTCGTTTTTTTATCTGTACCCAAGCAGCACCTGCAACATCATACAGATTGTGGCTTTCTATCACACTCAAAACAGATTTGCGGGCTCGGCAAAAACGCGCACAGCCGTCTGCTCAGTAAAACTATCAGCTGATATCCCAGCAAAAAGTGACATTTGTTAGCTGACTCTCAGCAAAACGATTGCCGAAGCTCAGCAATGAACTGTCAAAATTGCTGAGATCTCAGCAAAATTGTTGTTTGCTGATTACTCGGCTGTGCAAATCTCGGGAAAAGAATGGAAAAATGCTGATATCCCGGCAATCTGAATTAAGTGTGATGCTTTGGTCTAAATGAGTTGCACTAGAGGCACACGAAACTTCCATCTTGTCAGTTGAGTTGCATTTAAACTCCGAAATTCGTAAAGTTGCGGCTTTGTTTCATAGAAATCACAAATTACCACGTGTTTGACATCGATTCGTGGAGGCGGAGCTTACATATTGCTCGCTAGTGATAATACAGTCAGCTTACATTAAATGTGTTATGTAACAAGCATGAAACATCTAACTCTGGTTTGTTTGTTCAGATTAGGTTCCATATGCGTTACATAACACTGGAGCGTCTTTTCATTTTGTCAGTTCTTTAACTTGTGACAAAGAAGTTGCAATAAAGTAACAAGTAACTTCAGTAGCTTTTATGGTGTGTTGAGCATCGATTATCTCACAGAGCTTTTGGTGTAGTATGTAAGGTGAGTAGAGAATACTCCTGGTGTCCATGGTTCGAGTCTGGACGAAATCTTTTCCCATCTTTTTTATCATTCCTCCTCGTTTATGTTGCATAAGAATTCAGAATCTGCGCTTTTTGGGTTTCAAAGAAGAAGCAATTGTGTTCTGTCGTCCGTAATACGGACAGTGAATAAATTGCACTAAGGTTGCTGTTACTGGATTAGCAACAAGTCGTGTTGCTTGGGTATTAACGAGATTGTTAGCCCTAGGCTAGTTCATCTCGGGACCCACGCGTTACTTCCCTTCCGAAGGAAGAACTCACATTTTGCGAGTTTGTCGGGAGTGGGATTCGATCCCAGGTCCTCGGCGTGATGGTCAAGTGTTCTAACCATCACACCAGGTCCGCTCCACACAGAGTCCGTTTTCTCACTACCCGAATTCGGGCATTTAGAAGAAGTCTAAGTCACAGTAATGGTTTGGTAGCTTTAACACGAAGCACTCAAGGTTCAAGGATCATTCCTATCAGGAAGTGATAATCTAAGTCCAAATTAAGTCTACATGGTTCAATCGTGACCCATAATTTGAGTACAACAAGTTCGATTTTCTTCCTGTAACTATGTAATTGTCTATTTAGCGTATCTGTATGTCAGTCAAATGAAAAAGGGGTGTCTTTGTCTCAGAATAACGATATATTTAGTCACAAGGATTTAACATCCTAATTAGTTTACATGGTACCAATTGTAGTCGTCCTCTTCGGGGTGCTGGCGGTCCACGTATAAGACAAGCAGCAGTTGAAGGTTTACTATTGCATGTAGCAGTTGTAGTGGCTACAACAGTACTTGTAGTTGGGGCAGCAGTAGTGGTAGTAACAGATGTAGTTGTCGCTAAAAGAATAAATTCACCTTATTCTACTATTTTATTGTTCAAATCTTATCTTTTTTAAACTTTATATTTTCTCGATTTTGAACAATCCATCAATTATGTTAGGATGGTAAAGTTAAATTACTTATAAATGCCATTTCAAAACTTTTTTTGTGTTGAATTTTAAATTTTGATCCCCGTTTGTTGCTCATCTTGTCACATAACTAATGGATGTTCTCACATAGAAGTTGTGGTCTTACAAGGCTCTGGCGTAGCACCGGAACAGTCCAACGGCAGGCAATGATGCGTGGCGTATTCAATCCAAGATCCAACGTAGTTCTTCACACTGGAAGCAAACACATCATACAACTCAAAGTTTTATCAAAATATTTGAATTTCATACTTTCTGAATCCCAGCTGAACAGCAGCGAGGGCGGCCGTTGCAGCTCGATTTCCCGAATGGCAATAGAATATGATCAGATCGTTCAAGCCGGGCTTCTTTCGGCCGTATTTGCACAGAAACAGACTGGGTGCCAGTTTTAACTCGTCGGAGACCGTGGCAACTGAGAAATTAGAAGTTGTGAATCATTTTTTCAATCCCTTTCATTAAAATATTCAAGAACTCACGAGGTATGTTGATACTAGTTGGAATGGATCCGGTACATGCCAGCTCTTCCGGCGTGCGGACATCGATCAGCAGCACGTCAAATTTATACTTAAGACTAATGACTTCTTCGTACTTTGCCCGTAGATTGTCCGCGATGCATGTTTTATTGAACGGATTTAAGACACAGGGATTCACTTCCGCAAGGCAGGCGAGCGGTGCTGCGATCAGGAGAGCGGTTAGCGATACGAAAAATTGTCTAGCCATGTTGGGTATTCCCGAATGGCGTTAAGAGTAAAGACTATATGGAGAAGATTTGCATCTGTAGGTTTTTATATGATTTAGGTGCTGATGGACTGTGTGCTCATCCCGGAAGATGTGCATTTTGCCATGCCACAAGTACAAAGAACATATTAAACGATGAGCGGAATGTTTTGTTTTGTGGCTTACGCGTAACTCTCATTATACAAACACAATATTCTATAAGCTTTTTAGTGCAGCGGCCCGGTGACTCTTAGCGATCGCACAGAACGTGATCAATACTGTAAATTTATAGTAGTAACGTTGCGTGAGATGGAAATGCTAGTATGAAGTATTGCTTTGAACCAGATTTGAAACTTAATTCTTCAAATTATTTTGTTAAAGAACAATGAAAGTGTTGATCTTATAGGTTAGAGATCATTTCGTGAACTATAGAACTATAGCGAAACATCGGTTAAGTCATAGAATGTGTAGATTACACCTACCACGTGCATCAGCAAACAATGATGTTGAATCATATCACGTCTACCATATTATCAGACGTGCGTAAGTCAAGAGCAAAATACTCATCCACACGCGTTGCATGTACTAAGAACAAACACGATTTAGATCACTTCCGTATCGCTTCATTCGCATATATATTATTGATCCTCTTCCAGCCACCGAGTCAGTTGTCTTCAGATCATCTCCCGAAGATCTACACAATGCCAATTCTTTCCAACTCATTGGTGATTGCCCTATTGGTGGCGGCTCCATTCCAATGCCTCGGAGCTGCAGTGGACCCTTGTGCCGAGAATAAGTTCACCCCTAGCTGTATCGCACCCTGTTTGGTGGCTACCTACGACGAGATCGTAGATCTGCCCAACCACCCGGAAAAGCTACTGATCGACGTGCGCAAACCGGAGGAGTTGAACTGTACCGGGAGCATTCCAAC
This sequence comes from Aedes albopictus, assembly GCF_035046485.1. Taxonomy (NCBI): domain Eukaryota; kingdom Metazoa; phylum Arthropoda; class Insecta; order Diptera; family Culicidae; genus Aedes; species Aedes albopictus. Next base: position 34,500,960 of record NC_085137.1, read on the forward strand.
TAGCATCAATATTCCACGTAAGATTTGGGTCTACAATTTGGTTGAATAAGATTTGTATTTGAGATTCTAAAATATTTTTCTCAGTTGCTGTCGTTGGTCAAGAGTTGCAACTCGGCGTGGTCGAGTTCCAGTGCAAATACAACCGAAGGAAGCCGGGCTTGAACGATCCTGTTATCTTCTCTTGCCGGGAAGGTAATCGAGCAGCAGACGCTGCAAATATTGCCTCCAAGTTGGGGTACACCAAGTAAGGCTCGTGAAACAATTTCGTCTTTGATGTACTTTCATATATTTTTTTCTCTTTTTCAAGTGTCAAAAACTACGTTGGATCATGGTCAGAATATGCTGCTAAGAATTGTTTACCAAATGCCTGTCCCTAATCTTATTGGGAGACAAAACAGGTTTCAAACAATCATCACGAGAGACAGATCCTGATGCTAAAAATAACTCTTCTGTTTGGTTATCTTTGGAATACTTATAATCAACGTCTGCCGAAATATATGTCAATTTGGGATCAATATCTATGTTGATTTTTGCCTTTCTCGTACACCAAGTTGTATGTTCGCTCCGAAAACGAAAACTGGATAGAACTCCCGGAGGGGTCAAGTCTTAGGAAAATAGTTTCAGATTATATTTGAACCGTTAGTGATCCGTAACCGGTTCCGGGTCTACAAATATAAAAGTGAACCAAACACATACATGCGACAAATCAAATCGTGGCCTTTTCTATAAACTTATAAACGGTTAGCAAGGAAATTGGCTCAGACTACACTAGAATCTACTGATACTGTTCCGGAACCGGTTCCGGGTGTCCCGCTGAGAGTGTCTTAATATAAAAGTGAACCAAACCCATGTATGCAACTATCAAATCGTGGCTCTTTACCTGATATCGGCTAGCAATAAATAGTTTTAGATTATATTTGGGATAACCGGTAGTGTTTCGGAACAGTTTCGGGTGTCTCGCCGAACGTAGTCCACGTTGTCTATGGTAAAAGAATATTATTAGAAAAAAATCAGTATCGCTAAGTCACCCAGCAAATGAAAGCTAAGGGTCTATACTTTCATTTAGTGCTAAGCGCGAAATGTTCTATCGGGGTTCGAATGAGTGTAATCAGTTTCGTACCTTTTAATTCCACCCTAATTGCTTTCGACTACCACTTGTAATCTTCCTCAGTGTACGTTAGTAGATAACTGACACTGAGGAAGATTACAAGTGGTAGTCGAAATACGCGTATCTGTCAAAGGATAAGCAATTAGGGCGGAATTAAAAGGTACGAAACTGATTACACGCATTCGAAGAGGGTATTCTGCTTAGAGGGTTCGAAAAGTCGGTACAAGATTTTATCGGCGATTATTCCCCTACAAATTTTAGGTAAAAAGTACCCAAAAAAGGGGTATTTGTCGGAAATTTGTTCTAGAAATCACGAAAAAAATTAAAAATTGTTCTAAACCCTCTATAGAACATTTCCCTCTTAGCACCAAATGAAAAAAGAAGACCCTTAGCTTTCATTTCGTGGGTGACTTAGCGATACTGATTTTTTTTCGATAATGTTTATTGTCACAGATACCGAGGGTCGAATGTAAAAGAGAACCAAACCAATATTCACGACACATCAAATGTCTTTTTCAATTATCTCATGAACGGTTAACGGTTAAAAATCTCAGACAAAATCAGATGGAAAAACTAGTAGTGTTCCGCAGTCGGTTCCGGGTGTCCCTCTGGAAGTGGTCAAATCTAGAAGGGAATCAAATCTATGCATGCCATCAAATCTTGGCTTTTTAGACACGGTTAAAAAAAAGCCTCAGATCACATTAGAGACTATCCGTAGAGTTCCACAACCGGTTCTAGGTGTCCCACCAGAAGTGGTCAAATGTAAAAATGTAACCCATACATGCGATACATCAATTCGAGGCTGTTTAGGTCACTTGATGAGCAATTAGCAATGAAAAGTCTCAGATCATATTTGGAACAACCCATAGTGACATAGAGTCGGTTCCAGCTGTCCCGCTAGAAGTGACCAAATGTAACAGTGAATCAAATTTATGCATATGGCACATAAATAGCGGCTTGAGCGGTTAGCATGACAATAGGCTCAGACCACATTTAAAACTACCGGTAGTGTTCTGGAACGGGCACGTGTGCCCCACAGAAATTGGCCAAATATAAAGTAAACCAAACCCATGCATGGGACATAATAAACCTCGACTTTTTTGATAACCTGATGAATGGTTGCAAAAAAATAGGCTCAGACTTCATAAGAGACTACCGGTGGTATTGCATAAGCAGCGTTGGATGCTTCGCTGAAGTTACGAAAGGCTGATATTTTCAGCTTTGCCCGCACGTTGAACATAAGTTCCATCAATAAGTTTCCCAATTCGAAAGTGGCTTTGTTAGAAGTAAATAAAGCATTTGAAAAGATTTCGACTTGGAAAGATCATGAGTATATATTCGACGAGAACGGCACTATCACCACTAGGCAGATTAATCTGTTTTTTTTTTATATATTGATTTAGTTCCCTGTGTTTTAAACTGAATGTTCTTTCATATTGAAAAGCTTTCTTTATACGATTCTGTTGCTTCTTTTTATGCACCGCTCACGAAAGATTGAAAGAAAAATTGTATTAGGGGAGATACACAAATTATGTCACGCAAAAATCGACCATTTTCAACCACCCCTCCTCTCCCCCCTATGTCACATTTTTTGTATAGGATCATCTCAATATTTTTTGAAAGGGCCGTCACATTCTGCCAACCCCTCCCCATCCCACCTAAAAGCGTGACGTAATTTGTGTACGGCCCCATTACTGTAAAATGCCAAGCTATAAATCAACAGGCATCGAGATCCTCCGTATGTATAGGCTTACCAGATTTGTCCCGTTTAAATACGGAACACATTTCGGAAACTCAACAAAAAGCACATCAATGTCCAAAAACAGAACTTCATGTTGTTAATAATGCTATTTCAGCTAGAAAGAACCAATAACACTAGTTTACAGCATTTTTGAACTCGGTAAGCTGATGATCATTTCTGGTGTAGAATCATGCCCTGAGTTCAAAAACGCGAAGGAAAAAAATTCCAGTAGAGCGGAAATTTTTTCGACTTTCCATACAAGGCTGATGATTTAAAATTGATTTTTGTTCTATTTTTAAGCAACGTCGCTCACTTCACACATCTAATTCTCCGTAACCAATGCTCCGATTGAGCTGATTTTTTTACTGTAACTCGCCTACATATGATATGTCAAATAAACGTTTAGAAAGAATTTTTAAATTGCTATTTTCGTATTGAAAAAAATACATTTCTTAATATATTTTTGCAAATTTAGCTAAAATTTAAGGAGATCGTCCCCAAAACTCGTCAATATCTTGAATTTCATCAATTTGGCGCAAATCCTGCATTCAGATGATCGAATGGTATTGTATTCAGCTTTCAATTTATGGAAAAAGATTTGAATTTTTTTGTACAAAACGCAAGATATTTGAATTTTAGTAAATTCCATATTATTAAAAGTTGTAAAACTCGATATTGAGCTAAAACTCGAAAACTGCTCTACTTAAAATTTTTTGAAGCACGGTTTCGAAATCAGTGCTAAATTGTACTTAAAAAATTTTGATCGTTGACACAAGTTCACGACTTTCGTTTTATTTTGTAAACTAGTGTAATTGAGTCAAAAACGTTTACTATGCTCCAGTGACGAGCGTTTGTAAATTTTGTTGTCCCGTTAAATACGGGACGGATGGTCAGCCTACGTATGTAGTAGTTGTAAGTGATTCTTTGGGCATCATTTTTGGAACAAACCATGGTAAAATTTGAACAGGAAATTAGTGCATGCATGTCTTCATGTATTTCTTTAAACATTTAATTATCTAGGAGTTTTTCTTTAGATTTTTTTTTCTAAGGTTTCTTCAAAAGATTCTTTCAAAATTTGTTTCTAAGTTTTTTTTTAGAATTCCCAGACGCTCTTCCAGAAGCTATTCTTGCAATTTGTCTTTATCAGGGATTTTTGTATACTGACTCCTTCAGAAATTTCTCCAGGTGTATCCCCAGTAGTTCTTCAAGGGATTCCTTTAGAAATTTATTGAATGATTTCTTCAAGGACACTTTTATCAGTAATTTCTGAAAAAAAATTGCCAACATTTTAAAGAGATTCCAAAACTTTCTCTACGGATTTCTCCCCCCAGAAATTTCTTAAGCATTTTATCCATGGAATTACTTCCAGAGTTTCTCACTAATTTCTCACGATTGTTTTTTCACAGAATTAAGGAGGTAATCTTAAGAAGTTTCTTCCTGGGAGAATAAGTCATTCATTCAGGAATTATTCCAGAGATAACATTACAAATTGCTCCAGAAAATTTCAAGACTTTCTTCTAGGAATTTCCAAAGGTATCACCAGGAGTTACTCTAGATATTTGTTTAGAAGTTCCTTCAGAGATTCTTTCAAAAATTCTTCCAAATCCAAATCCGAGCAGGAATTCCTGAATGATTTTCTTAAGAAATCTCCAGTAGAATCCCTGTTGAAATCTCAAGAAAATTTGATTTTGAAACTCTTGAATGATTTTCTAGCGAAATATCTCCAGGAACTATTTCTGATAGATTTGCTGTAGAAAATCCTGCAGAAACTTTAATATTCAATGATATTTGGAGGGTGTTCTGAGAATATTTCTGGTACAATCTGTGAACGTATTTCTGGAGAAACTCATGAAATGCTTCAAGAATGTTGGTAAAAAAAAAGACGCGGACACCGTCTTCAGCCAGAGGCTGTACAGACTGAATGATACTTAAACACTAGACAAGGGACACACGGAGCATGCACCAGTGGATACGGAGAAGAAACTATTCTCACGAAAAGTTTCATCGCCCGGAGCGGGAATCGAACCCTCACCCCATAGCATGGTGCGATTAGAAGCTTGGTGACCCTAACCGCACGGCTACGAGGCTCCAGGCTGGTAAGAAATTCTCCAGGATTTTTTCTAACAAGTCCTCAATAAACTTTTCTATGAACTTCAAAAAGAAACCCCGATGAGTTTCTTTAAGATTTCCTCCAGCAAATTCATCAGAAATTCCTGCTGAAAATGCAAAGGCTTTTCTGAACATCTGAAAAAAAAAATCTTGGGATGTTTCTTAAAGAATTGCTGTAGAGATTAGAAGGAAATATTTATGAACAAGGTTTTTCAAAAACCTTACCCTTCGTTTTTTTTATTATTTTTCTGTAGAAAGCTGAATTCTAGCCTCAAAATTTGCCATCTAGCCCAAGATGGCCAAATGCTTCTATTTTTTCTCGAATTTTTGTTTTGCATCGGTTTTCAAAACAAGCAAAAGCAAACAATTTTTCAGATCCTTTATATCAAAAATAAATTCTACGAACATATTCCAATGGAACAACAATTATTTTTTTCCTTCATCTAATCATACTCAAGTAGTCAAGTTACAGCGAATTAAAAAAAAATAAAATAAGGAAAAAATTAATTGGACCTTATGAGATGTTTCGTGAATTTTCAGACTGTCTCGAATAAGTTTTAATAAGGTTCATTTTTTTCTCAATTTGCTGTAACCTCTCTCTCTCTCTTCTTGGCGTAACGTCCTCATTGGGACAAAGCCTGCTTCTCAGCTTAGTGTTCTATGAGCACTTCCACAGTTATTAACTGAGAGCTTCCTCTGCCAATGACCATTTTGCATGCGTATATCGTGTGGCAGGCACGAAGATACTCTATGCCCAAGGAAGTCAAGGAAATTTCCTTTACGAAAAGATCCTGGACCGACCGGGAATCGAACCCGTCACCCTCAGCATGGTCATGCTGAATACCCGTGCGTTTACCGCCTCGGCTATATGGGCCCTGTATGCTGTAACCTACATATGGTTGAATGTAGGAAAAGAAAATATACTTAGTTATTTTCTTGGAAATTTGTACGTAGAAGCTATTTTTGATATAAGAAATCTCAAAAATTGTTTCATGTTGCACGTTTTCAAAAACGTTGAAAAATAAAGAGATAAATGGGCAACTTGGCAAATTTTAAGGCTTTAATAAAGACAAATCAATCAATCAATCAATCAATTTTAAGGCTGGAAGTCAGCTTTCCACAGAAAAACAATGATGAAAATATTGAATCTTAAGTTTTTTTTTGGAAAATTGACATTATATGACATCTAACATAGATCCGCGATGAATATTACTCTCAGTGTATTTATTCTGGTCCTTCGTGTATTCATCTAGAAGTGCTTCAAATATCTCCAAACATCTTCGAAGACATCATTTCAATTCAACAAACCGTTTTTGAGTTATAAAATTTTAAAGAAAAAATCTAACTTTTCAAAATTTAGGGAACGAGTATTGCAAAACAAATAAAATGAAGAGCATTTTCAGGAACAGGCTCATACATGAGTAAAATTTCATTTCAATTGAAAAACGTTGCGTCTACGCGATTCGTATGTTGAGCTGGAAATGCTCCATTTAGCCTGATCGAGAAAAACAAACCGATGTCTTACTGGAGACTGGATATCTTCCAATTTTCGATAGAGTAAAGTGGGGCAAGAGTTTCTTTTGTGTTTTTGAGCTCAATTCAAATTATATCTTTCGGGTGTTGAGGTTGTTCGAACTTTTTTTGAAAAAAATCTCTCACTCAAAAAATTATGAAAATTGATCAATATTCCAAAAAGTTATGACAAAATGTTGGTTTTTGATCAAAAAATGTAACATGCGATGGTCCTTCCATCGCATGGGATGGAATTGTAATGAAATCGAATTCGATATTTTATTTTGGGGCGTAACTAGGTATATTTTGAAGATGCTTTAGCATGTATAACTTTTTGCAAAAAAGATTTGGAAATCATATTTTACACATAGTGGGGCAAAAGTTCGAGTCATGTGGAAGAGTGATGGAATTAGTGAGAAAATTCGATTTAGGTTGAAAAAAAAATGTTGTTTTATCTGAATTTGGCGGAAAACTACAAATTTTTGGTTTAGTAAATTTAACCCTAATTTGGGTAAAATCCAGATCGAATTTTTAAGTGTATTCCAGTTCCAACATCAAATATTAAGTGGTTCCATGTATTCCTATTACCAAAGTGTCAAAATAGTGTGCTACGGTTAGCGAAATTCCACAAACACTAGATTCGAACTTTTGCCCCAGTGGTGGGGCAAGAGTTCGAATAAAACACACACATACAAAAAGTGTTGTAACTCAAAATTGAAAAATTTTAGCTGATGGATGGTAGAATCATCACACGGTATGTATTTATTTTTTTCTTCTTCGATTTTTTGAAATTAGTTGAATTTTCAACTAGGGTCGAACTTTTGCCCCACCTTACCCTATATTTGTGCTGTGATTTAGAATGAAAACGTAAACTGTGCCAGCACAGTTTTTCTACCTTGCGGCCAAGCCCGAAGAGTGTCCCGTAAGCTTTGCCAACTTTTTTTCTCTCATTTGTTGAACCAGCCTAGTTTCGCATGCAGCTTTGAAACTGAGATACAGATACAAAGTTTTGATCACGTTCATAGCGATCGTTTGAGCCACAAAACACCAGGCGTGGTACTGTAGAACACACGCGCTTTTATTGTCCGGCTATATTGGCTCTGTGCTAAGTAGTTAATTGAATAGTGTGGTTGTGAACTGATAGCTAAGCTTACACCGCAGAAGAGCGCATATCTTCCGGGTTGCCCCGCCGCACGAAAACATCAACATCATGGTAGGTTCGATACTCATCTCGCTGACCGGTGTCCTCATAGTTGGGCCACTCACATGCCTTGGAGATGCGGATCCCTGTTCTGTAAATCCATTCAATAAAACCTGTATCGCGGACAATCTACGGGCAACGTACGAAGAAGTTATCAGACTAAAATATAAATTTGACGTGCTGTTGATCGATGTTCGCCAGCCGGAAGAGGTGGCATGTACCGGTTCCATTCCAACCAGCATACACATACCTCGTGAGTTCGTCGTACCATAACTAAAGAATACATGGATTTGATTAAGTTCCAAACTTTTCGCAGTTGCTACGGTATCCGATGAATTACAACTCCCGACGAATGCGTTTCTGTGCAAATACGGCCGACGCAAGCCTGGATTGGACGACCTGATTATCTTCTATTGCCGTTCGGGGAATCGAGCTGCAACTGCCGCCCTCGCCGCTGTTGAGTTGGGATTCAGAAAGTAAGATATTCAACTATAGTTTATTCGATAATGTAACGACAATGCGATTTTCACAGGGTGAAGAACTACGTTGGATCTTGGATTGAATATGCTACGCGCCGTTGCTTAATATTGGACTGTTCTGGGGCAACTCCAGACTATTGTATTGAAATTGAATTATTATATTCATGACATGAATTATTTTTTATGGTTTAGTTTTGTAGTGTTTAGTTAGATAGAAATATGGTTACAATAATAAACCATCATACTTATTAGCAGGTTATTATTCTTTCTGTCTGCATCACTAACACAACACTTGCACGAAGTATTCTTCTTTACGTCGTAACGGAACTTTTAATGCACTCTTTTGGTAGATTTGGCATTTGGTGGACTTCAGTTCGATCCGTTCAATTTACACCTAGTGTAGCGAACTTCTCAACTGGATTAGGCCCTGGGGGCGTCGAATGCTCTTAGAGGTCCTATTTAACCGCTAACAGCCATCTTGTGCGTGGCCTGCCTTAAAGGTGCCGGGTTTTTCCTGATTAACTAAGTAGAGTACTGAATATTATTCATCTGTTGTTCTTGCGGCATCCTTGCGACGTGACCAGTTCATTTTAGCCTGCCATGTGTTATAGCTTGACAATATTGACCTACCAGCAATCATGTTCTTCGTCTTGCTGGTGTTGATTGCGAGATCAATTCTCGCTGTCTCCATTTTCAAAGGCATGAATGGTATCGATATAAGGGCCCATATAGCCGAGACGGTAAACGCACGGGTATTCAGCATGACCATGCTGAGGGTGACGGGTTCGATTCCCGGTCGGTCCAGGATCTTTTCGTAAAGGAAATTTCCTTGACTTCCTTGGGCATAGAGTATCTTCGTGCCTGCCACACGATATACGCATGCAAAATGGTCATTGGCAGAGGAAGCTCTCAGTTAATAACTGTGGAAGTGCTCATAGAACACTAAGCTGAGAAGCATGCTTTGTCCCAATGAGGACGTTACGCCAAGAAGAGAAGAGGAGAGGACAAGTAGGCAAGTGCAGTCGAGAAAAGAAACAGTATGAGGAGAATGTCATTACTAAGGTGAAAATCGGTATGGAACAAAATGATATGCTGAAATTTTACCAAACTGTCAATCCCGGGAAGAGATGAACAACAAACCAATAACTAAAGAATAACATATTTTGACATCATATCTAAGTTTGCAATTCTTGATTATGTTTGTTATTATGGCTAATAGCATGATAGTAATATTTCTTATTATTATGTTATCGTACTATTCAATACTAACTCGATAATTACAAGTTTTACAATGATAGCCTGTTTTGTTATTTATGTGTCATCCTGAGCTATTCATAAACAACTTGCCTACTTGTACCGCTCTCTATTCTGCCAGATGCCAGACATGAACATCCGGCTTCTGGGAACGTTCTTCTCATCCGTCACCTACTGCGATGATTTGGAACTTTTGAACCTTTGTCAAGAAGCTACTTGCATAAACAATTACAATTTGGATTATGTTCCAAACAGTACGTATCCAGTTTCTGTTAATGTTACTGTACCACAATCAGGTACTTTTCTGTTGAAAACTATGAAGCTCGTAGCATTCGACCATCAGCTACGGTCTAAGTAACGCATACCAATTTGTAACAGTTTGTTATACTGTGCAGAAATGGTTCAATATTATAGCGATGAAAACTAGTGAAACATGGTGGGAATACGGACTGGCCATTTCTCAAATGGTTTGTGATTATATTTGCGCAGCACACTTATACATGTGTATATCACTGTATGCCACTTAAATTGAACAGTTTGCCAAACTGTTGCACATATTGGTATTTGTAAAGCCCGAACTTCTCAGTTTGCGGTTTTTTTTAGAAGAAAAAAACAAAATTATTCGTGAAGTCGCTTGTGAGATGTGTGAAAACCCCAAATAAAAACTTGCTGAGGTGAACGAGCTGAAGTTTCTGGAGTGGTCCGGATTAGTCAGGGGTAAGTTTTGCATGATTATTCCATATTGTAGTGATACTCATAACTCATCGGGTGTTAATTATATTGCAGAATTCGTGAACTTTCTCCAACAGTATGAGTCTCATTCCACATGACTCTGTGCGACTGCGGGGCTCCGCAAATTGTATGAAATTCGCCCCCTTCCGGAAGACGACCCGAGTAATCATCTTAGGTGCAAGCGTAGGTGCTACCGAATCCAGGATTGTATCATTACATGCCTCGCGAGTCGGGTGATTCCAGCAGTATTATGCGTGAAGGTTGCTAAAAGTGATGTGCTTTGGAGCTATAGTCGAGGTGGAATATTTATTAAATAAAAAAATCTCCGGTGAACGCATAACAGACTTTTTATTTTAACGGTTTTAATGCAGAAGAACCATATACCATAAGCTTAATTTACCATAGATGACCATAAGTCAAGAGTACCGCATACATCGTTCGTTTTTCTTCCAGATTTACTGTTTTACTGTTCTCTAACTATTTGCCATGCAATGAATTGACTGAAAAACTGGATAATAAATTGACCATATCATTTACTGTTTTGCGAAAAATTTGTTCGAGAAAACGAGCGATTTTTTATGGTAACCCGACCAGAAGCTCCTAACAAGATTATAACAAAATTATTACAACCCTTGTTAGAAATAACATAATTTGATATAATTTTGTTGTAAGGATTCTTATAGGCGAATAAACATAACAAAATTGTAACAAAATTTGTTATTATTTTTAAAACAAAACTATAACAAAAATTGTATTATTTATTCAAACAGATATATAACAGCATTTGTTACATTATGCATATTAAAATAGTTGCCTATAACATAATTTCGTAACACATTTATTGTAGTATTTGCTACATTTTTTGTAACAAAATAATTTCAAAATTTGTTGGATTTTCAGTATTGACGCGAAATAGTGTGATCATTTTTGTAATATTGACCACTCGAGCCAAACGCCATAAAACAAAACTTATAGTATTTATTTTGAACGCAACGCGAAAATCGTCATTTTTAAACACCCCCTTCTCTTCCTTTACACAGTGTTTTATTTTGCCGATTTCGTGCGCTTTTTTTTAATAACGTTTCAACCGCTGATTTTTGAGTTATAGTTTCTTCGGATAAGTTTCTACATAAAACAAGGCGCATCTTGTGACATGATGAGTTGGATGATCAATTCACCTATAAGTGAGATGAAAAAAATATTTTTTTCAAAAATGCAGATAGACGTTTGATGTTATTGGCAAAGTGGTGCAAAATGCAATTTTTAACGACTTTGTCAAAGACGTCATATAGCTAAATTTAATACTTTATGAGATATATTGCGTTGTATGTGCATGAACCCTGGAAATCTTATATTTTGTCATAACTTTTTAAAGGCATTTTTTACATTCTTTGCGCCTTCTACAAAGCTATTTGGAGTGTTAAAATACATTTTTTGCTGAACATCAAAAAACGCTAGCTTTTGAAATAAATAAATGTTATTTGTAAATTTCTTATTTTTATAGGGTAACTTTGAACTCGTCTAACTTATTTCAGCGCAAAATGGCGCAGAGAATCGTTGCGAATAATGAAACAACTATATTTCTTTTATATGAAAATGGCTTAAACTTTTGTATGTAAGTGTTTTCTTTATGTGTTATGGTAAACAATCAAATAATTATCAAATATTGAAACTATTTAATAACTTCTTAATTTATCAAGATAGAATGTCGCAATGTTCAGCAAAATTGCGTATTTTTGTATGCTTAATAACTTTTTAGAACAAGCAAACAATTGTAGAAAATCTAGGTAAAACGTTATGCATATTTTAACGATTTATAAAAAATGAACATATTAATAAATCACTCAGAAATTTATTTTTATTATAACTTTTAATCCAGAATTTTTACATAATTTGCATGTTCCGCAAAGTTGTTGAACATATAAAAATACACAATTTTGCTGAACATTACGACATTCTATCTCGTTAAATGAAGAAGTTAATGAATAATTCCAATATTTGATAATTGTTTGTTTTTCTACCATAACCCATAAAGGATACACTTGTCTACAAAAGTTTAAGCCATTTTCATATAGTAGAAAAATAATTGTTTCATTATTCGAAACGGTTCTCTGCGCCATTTTGCGCCGAAAGAAGTTAGACGAGTTCAAAGTTACCCTATAAAAATCAGTAATTTGTAAATAACTTTGCAATTTTATAAACTAGCGTTATTTTATATTTAGCAAAACCATGTATTTTTCACATTCCAAACAATTTTGTAGAAGACGCAAATAATGTCCAAAATCCCGTTAAAAAGTTATGATAAAATATATGATTTCTAGGGGTCATGCACATACAACGCAATATATCTCGTAAAGTATGAGATTAAGCATTATAACGTCTCTGACAAAGTTGTTTAAAATTGCATTTTGCACAACTTTGCCGAGGACATCAAACGTCTATATGCATTTTTTGAAAAAAATATTATTTTCATCTCACTTATAGGTGGATTGATCATTTAACTCTTCATGTCACGAAATCGGTAAAATAAAACACTGAGCGTTACCCTTTTTTTGAATGAAAGTCCTGTATGGACCGTAACGCTCGGTTGTACTTTCCCCTCTCCCTTGAGCGACGCGTAATTTGCGAACGGCATCATATTTGTTTAAAAAAAATGTAACAGAACTTGTTATCATTTAGTTATAATCTGCCAAATTCGTTATGCGATATCATTACGGCTAGAAGGTGTAATAAAAAAATCTGTTGGGATATCACCATGGCTTGTCGGATGTAAACATTATTATCAATACAAACTGTAAGCTAGAATATAGCTGGAAATCAAATACTTCACAGCTATCCTTTTTCTATTTTTTGGGGTTCTTTTATTGCACTCTAATCCAAAACCGGAAAAGTTCCCGGATGATGTGCCAATCGAATAAGAATCCTCACCAACAAAACAGCTGCTTTCATAGAGTACTTTGTGGTACTGCGTGAGCAAGTTTCAGGCTATTTGGCCGATAAAACCCTCAAGTTGAAGACAACAAACGATTACAATGAATACCAAAACAGTACTGCTGTTCTAATTTCGCCAAAAAATATACCAAGTAGTGAATGTTATCGAACATGGATAAAGCAAAAATGGTACTAAATAATTATAACATGGTATTTGTTAATTCTACCTATTTTGCTTCGACCTTAGGGAACATCTATTAAATACGTTACGCTAAAATTGGAAATTTTCAACCCTCCCTGCCTTCTCCAAACGTGACGATATACCCCTTGTGTGATAGATTCCATTTCATTTCTTGAAATAAAAAAAATGTGGAATATAACAAAATTATATCTACAGCTGTTATCTTATCTGCATATGATATAATTGTGATAGATTAAAACAAAATCACTAACGACAAATCAAGTCTATTATACGTCAACAAGCCCCATGTGACGTCATACTATCCCGCTCGTGTGCGTCTGACAAACAAGGATTTGAATAAGGAAACTGACAATACGTAGAACCAGTAAAGCTTATATCATCGCTCTCTTCAAGAGCCGTGTTGGTCTCATTGGCAGAGGCGCCAGACTATTACCGATGGTAGGTGTCTTGGTTCAAATCCCGTTCGGATCCAAAAATTTTACAACTTTCTGGAAACTATTTTTTCATGTTACTTACTTTTTCTAATAATAGAATAACACACTTAAAAATATTTACCCAAAAAACGAGTATAAAAAATTAGTTTTTACCCTAATAGGTGTCAAAAGAATTTTAACACAATTTGTTATAATTTTGTTAAATTCTATCTTATTTAATGGAACAAGTTTTGTAATATTTTTGTTATGATCATAACACAAGTTATCACATTTTTGTTCTTTTCAGTGGGAACTTTGTTAGAATATTTGTTATTTTAACTACTAACGGTACATGTTTTATAACAACCCTTGTTATAAAAAATCATTGTAACAAAATAACACAGCTTGTTATAATTTTGTAATGTCCATCTAGTCGGGTAACCTATCTTAACCGCCTATTCAACATACTGTAATTTGGCAGATTACCATTTGTCAAACTGGCAAATCTGTACGTGGTATGGTTAGCTTACTGTTATCTCGGATAGTTTGAAAAATGGTTAAATGACAATTGTTAATAGTCATCTACAGTATGAGAAACGCTGCATTTACAGTTCATGATTATGCGGGTAGGAAGTTTTACTAGCAGCTCAACGCATTCTGAAACGGCTACGTACCCAGTGTTATCATGGTAAAATCACTGCTGGTTACTCAACATTTTCTAATTTCAGCGCCCCCTATACTGGTACGCCCCAAGGAAGTGACTTAATTATTGCGGCATATCAAGTATTATTCCGGGAAACCTCTCCATGCTTTATCGTTTTTCGATTTTTTATGTAATTATCTTGCTGGAATTTCTTATATGAATTTTGCAAAAAATCTTCTTGAAAAATTCTCCAGGATTACCTACAGAATTTTTTTTTGAGAATTCCTTGAGGATTTATTAAAAAATCTTAAATGTTTACAAAAAGAAAATTTTAACAGAATTTATTAGAATGATTTTAGCAAGAATTCATCTAAAGATTCCACTTAGTATCCCTTCTAAATGCATTGCTGTCCATGGATTTATTTGAAAATTTCTCCAGTATTTTCTTCACAGATCCTTTTAGGAATTCCTCCAGGAACTGTCCTTGGCACTTCTTCATTCATAGAAATTTCTCATAGATTCATCTCGAAACTGGTTGAAAATTCTTCTAAAACATTCTCCAGATTTTTTTTTCTGGAAGTTCCTTCTGGGTTTCCCCAATATTCCCTTCAGGCAAGGTTCTTTTCACTCACCTGGACTCATTTTACCATAACTCAGTTGGGAAGCTTTTTACTACAGTGAGATGTTCGGCAAAATTTTAGGATAATGTTTTTCCTACAATTATCACCAAAGACGCCATATAAATATCTCCTCAAAGGAATTTCGAACGAAATACCAACAGGAATTCCTGAGAGAAACCCTGATGGAACTTTAGAAAAAATCTTCAGTAGAATCCCTACAGAAATCTTGGGAAGTACATTTCTTTGAATCTTTGGAGGAATATCCGAAGAAATCCCAGGGAAATTCTTGAAGCACTCCCAGAGGAAATTTCTTAAGAACTTCCTGGAGAAATACCTGGATATACTTCTCGGGAAATCCTTGGTGGAATTTGTAGAAAAAAATATTGAGACATTTTTATAGGTAAATTTCTGAAAAAATCCTTTATTGAAATTTTTGGAGGATTTTCCGAATATAGGTATTCTTCATTACACCAACGAACCTAACCTAAAAACAACTGACAATGAGCGATTTTACGAAGTGACAACAATGTTGATGATGATGTTGGTTTTCACGGGTTATTGGACACTACCTCCTGTCAAAATTCATTCATAAAATCGGCTCATAAAATAGACTATTCTCAGGTCATTTTGACAGATGTAATATGAGCATGAAAAGGACGGCAACAAGACCGATAAAGCAGAATATATGATCCGTTTCTTTCGTGCATGTGTGTGGTCTGTCAAAATGACCTGAGAAGTGTCAAACATTTTCATGGCTAGCTTTGTTGGTGTAATGAAGAATTCTTGGAGAAACCTGTGCACGATTTTTTGAAAATATATTCTGAATACTTGGAGAAATGCATAAATTAGTCGCTCATGCCTAGATTCCAAGAAAAACATACTCTTGAGATATTTCTCAAGGAGTTTGTGTAGAAGTTCTTAGGCAATATTTTTGAATAAATTTCTTAAAGGACCCATGGAGGAATTATTGGAGCTATTCTTAAAGGATATGCCGGATAAATTTCTGAGAAATATTTGGAGGAAATCCTGAACGAATCTGAGCAACGAAGTTTTCCTATTGAGGGCGCAACGATATCGTAAACATTATGTGGAAGAAAAGAGCATTTTACACCTACGGGGACGCCAAAGTTTGGAATATTAAGGACATTTTTTTCTTAAATTTGTAAGTAAGCAAACATATATAAAACTGCATATGAGATTTTCCAATACATATTTGGGAGACCGGATGTCACAGTATTTTTTTGCATTCTTCATTGCACCAACAAAGCTGGCCATGGAAATGTTTGACATTTCTCAGGTCATTTTGACAGGCCACATACATGCACGAAAAAGATGGATAATATATTCTACTTAATCGATCTTGTTGCCGTCTTTTTCATGCTCATGTTACATCTGTCAAAATGACCTGTGAATTGTCAGTCATTTTGAGGTTAGGTTCGTTGGTGTAATAAAGAATTATAAGGACGCAAAAACTTGAAATGAGAAGCGTGCGACTACTTTCGTTGGTCGGTTGGTTTTCTCGATAGGATGGATGAGGACGCGATTGTGGAAGGCGGAGTCAGAATTGCTCGAAAGTTTTCGAGTGATCGTCGATTTTCAGGTAAAATGTTGAAAGCTGAATTAGAAGCGCGGCAAGCCTCGTTGGATAAATGTACGACTCGTGCTGTAAAAATCACCATTCTGCACCTTGTTGCGTAAACTACTATTACCGAAATTCTGTAAAAAAATACAAAATTTCGGTAAAATGTTATCGTTTATCTGTCAAACTCTAACGAAATTCACCTTCCAGGGCGATGTTGAATAGTAGGCAGGAAAGTCCATCACCTTGTCGTAGTCCCCGTCTAGATTCGAATGAACTGGATAGTTCACCCGAAATCCTTACGCTATTATGCACACCGTCCACCGTTGCTCTTATCAGTCTAGTCAGCTTCCCGGGAAAGCTGTTATTGATTTTCCGGCCAGCACCGTTATTGACTTTCAAATATTGAACTTCCGAATTGTGCACATTGAGAGAGCGTAGCTAGTCCCAAGCACGAATCATTGGTTCTCTGTGCAATTTCGATTGTTCTGGCCAATCACGGAGTAGCAACTACGATGTGTACGGTTATCATTGCTTTGCTATTTAAAAACAAAAACCTGTAAAAATAGCTGATGTACGTGTGCTAAGCATGATCTTCGGCAGTGTGCAAGGCAACGGTACATGACGATGAAGGGTGAAGAACAAGCTTGCTGCACTCTGTGTAAAACCAGTATCGAGACTCCTGCACGATGGACCATGATCTAATGAGTGGAGGGTGGCGTGAACATGGACTCATGCTAGCACATATTTCATCATTGTTCATTGATTCACAATTGACTAGAATTCATCACATTGAATTGGTTTTGTGTTAGAGTTATACCAATACGAAGTTATCAATACGAAACTGGCGAATTTTTTGTGACGCCAGTCGTTCCCCCAGTAAATTCGCCCAATACTGGTGATTCTGACGCTACGCTTTAAATGTCAGTTTTCTCCGCCCATCTTCATCGAAACAAGACTGAGTCCACAAATCTAGTGACCATGACAACAAGAAAAAAAAACGATTATTTAATATTTATTGACAAATTCCAGGAAAAAAAAAAACCAACGTTCAACTTCTTTTTGCCTTTCTCGTACACCAAGGTGTACCGAAAGGCTATATGTTCACTCCAAAAACGAAAATTTGATAGAGCCTCCGGAGGGGTCAAGTGTTATATACCAATCGACTCAGCTCGACGAGTTGAGATGATGTCTGTGTGTGTGTATGTGTGTGTGTGTGTGTATGTATGTGTGTGCGTATGTGTGTGTGTGTGTGTGTACAAAAAAGGTCACCTAACTTTTAGATAGTAAACATCAACCGATTTTAATGACCGACGGTTCATTCGACGCGGAATCTGGTCCCATTGTTTCCTATTGAAAATGATTCGGATCGGTCCAGCCGTTCCGGAGTTATGGCCATTTAGGTGTTCCGGATCTGGGGTACCGGAAGGAACCAGATATGAAAATGCAACAAACCCATGCATGCGACCCAACAAACCACGGCATTTTCGATTATATGATGAACGAGAAGTAGGAAAATAGTCTCAGACTATATCTGAACCGGTAGTGTTCCGGAACCGGTTCCGGGTGTCCTGCCGGAAGTCATCAATATAGAAGTGAACATAACCTATTCATGTGACACATCAAAGAGCGGCTTTTTCGATAACCAGTTGAATGATAAACAGGAAAGTAGTTTCAGACCATATTTGAACCGGTAGTGTTCTGGAACCGGTTCCGGGTGTCCTGCCGGAAGTGGCCAATTAAAAAAATGAACCAAACCCATGCATGCGACGCATCAAAGAGCGGCTTTTTCGATAACCAGATGAACGGTAAGCAGGAAAATAGTTTCATACCGTATCTGAACCAGTTGTGTTCCGAAACCGGTTCCAGGTGTCCCGCCGGAAGTGGCCAATTAAAAAAGTGAACCAAACCCATGCACGCGACACATCAAAAAGCGGCTTTTCCGATAACCAGATGAACGGTAAGCAGGAAAATATTTTACCTGAACCGGTTGTGTTCCGAAACCGGTTCCAGGTGTCCCGCCGGAAGTGGCCAATTAAAAAAGTGAACCAAACCCATGCATGCGACATATCAAAGAGCGGCTTTTTCGATAACCAAATGAATGGTTAGCAGGAAAATAGTTTCATACCGTATTTGAACCGGTTGTGTTCCGGAACCGGTTCCATGTATCCCGTCGGATGTGACCAATTAAAAAACTGAACCAAACCTATGCATGTGACACACGAAATAGTGGCTTTATCGATAACCAGATGAACGGTAAGCAGGAAAATAGTTTCAGACCATATCTGAACCGCTTATTAAACTGACGAAGTTGAAGGGGTGAATCCAACTGAATGCGTCTGACGATGACCGAAGAATAGTTGATCGAAACGCGTAACGCTTAACAAACTGTTTCCGATATATTGCTGTGTGCGTTCAGAATGCAAATACCAAATGCGGTAAGATTTTCTAACAAGTAACCCGATGTCAGCGAGAGGTTTTGAATCCTAGGTTGGCGGTGATATTGACTATGGTTGCAAAGTTCCCTTTGGTAACACAGTGTAACCGCGTTTAAAGCGCATTTGAGCACCGTTTGCATATTGAAGGCACACAGCAATATGTCACCGATAATTATCAATCAATCCACAAATAACATACCTGAACCGGTTGTGTTCCGGAACCGGTTCCAGTTATCCCGCCGGAAGTGGCCAGTTAAAAAAGTGAACCAAACCCATGCATATGAAACATCAAATTATCAAAAATGTTGGGTAACCAGATAAATGGGCAGCAAGAAAATAGTCTCTGACCACACCTAAGCTTTCCAGCAGTGTTGCAGAATCAGAATTGGATGCATCGCTGAAAGTACGAAGGTGAACAAAATCAACGCAAGCGATAAATATGCGTAAAAGAATAAAAATTAAAGCGATCTTGTCAAATCACACCATTTAAGATTCCTGAGACGTAATCGAACAGTAGGATGAATCAACGTTGTATGGGGAAATTTAATTTTTAGAGCATCAATCTCCTTTTGCGGTTGAAATTACTATAGGGGAATTGGGGGTAATATGAACACCCTAAGCGTTTGTCGTCTTTTCCAATAGAAATATGACAAAATCTTTCTTTTTTACCCTGTTACATCGTAGATGGTAATATATTTTAAGAGTTCTGGAAGAAAATATTGATAAAAAGTACAATTTTCTTACATTATTTTCGATTGCAAAAAATGCAAGAAAACAGAGTCATGAAAAATAGTGTGGGTAAAATGAACAGAGTCATGAAAAATAGTGTGGGTAAAATGAACAATATGGGGGTAAAATGAACATATCTTCAAAAACTAGCTCAAATGTTTAATTTCGATATATTCAAGTATAGGTCACCAAATTCAATGTAAACTTTATATGCTACACTTTTAAAATTTTTGATATAAAATTTGGAATGTGCTGAAATCATTATTTGTAAAAAATGTACTAAAATAAGCGGTTTTAAGGATAAAAATCTTATTTTATAAGCGCAAAATATTTTTTTCTTAACTTTTTGCTCTAGTTGTGTCATAATATGTATTCTAGATCTCAATATACCGAGATTGCACAAAATTTTATAAAAATTGGATAAAGTTTGAACCAGTTGTTCATTTTACCTCCAAGTCATGCTGGTTTTAAAGTTGTTCCTAAAATTGTATTAAAAGCATAACCTAATTATTTTTTTCAACTGAATATTGTCTTTTGGGAGTACATTATTGGAATATGACATTACATATGTCATATTCTGCGAAAAATATGCGAATGGACCTTAATTCAGATAAGTTCAATTTTACATCAGAGCATATTTTTCACGTGGCTTTTGAACTTTTCGTTATAATTAAGTGGTTTATTAAATTTTAAAGTTCAAAATCTGCAGAAGTATAATGATTTACGCTATCACACAGAATCCAATCGTTAAAACATGCAGAAATACGCTAATTGCTGTAAAACACCACCCTGTTCATTTTACCCCCCCTGTTCATTTTACCCACAATTCCCCTACACAATTTTGATGCAACTGGTTGAGCCCTCGCGCTCTGTAACACGGTTGAAATTTGAATGGGTTTTATTATGAGAAATATTACTAGCTTGCACTTTTTTTTATCAAATTTTACATAAATTTTATAACCAATGATAATAAAATAAAGGCTAAAGTGTGCAGAAAAAAAATTGCCGAAATATCTTGATAATGATCGGCATCTAGTGCTAGTGAAGGTGGTCAAGCAGTCAAACTGAAACTTTGATATTTTTCAGCTCTGCTTATACGTTTAACATAGGGGCCGTTCATAAACCACGTAGACTTCTTGGGGGAAGGGTGGCGGGTCTGGCCAAAGTCTACGCTCCATACAAATTTCAAAATTTTTGTATGGACGAAAGTCTACGAGGGGGAGGGGGGGTCTGAGATTGCCAAATTTTGGTCTACGTGGTTTATGAACAACCCCATAATACATAACTTGGAATATGGCATAGGGCAACATAGGGCGGAATTAAAAGGTACTAAACTGATTACATTCATTCGAATTCGGAATATGAGTCATCAATAAGTTTCCAAATTCGATTATGGCTTTGATATGATTGATGTTTTTCTGAATATGGCTGACACAAATCTCGATTTTTTTCTGAAGTCAAAAGGGGCCCCCCTTGGAAATTTTATTCGGAATTCATCATTTTGAGGAAGGGCACAAATAAATAGGGGAGATCGGGGCATAATGAGCACCCGGGTCAAAATAGACACCCCTATTTTTGCCGAAACCGTTGACTTTTATGTTAAACTTTTAATGCATAAGTGTAAAGGAACAAGTCATCGTTCTATTTTTCAAAAGTACCATTCATATGCCTCTAAACAAACCTTAATATTATTGAAATTTAAATATGTTTTTCATATGGTGAAATTCTTATAACTTCAACGCAGCAGCAAATAAGGTATTACGAGTGCTTGAGTGTGTCCACCATAAAAACAAGTGAACTGCTACCTTATCTGCATGTTTACGTAGATTTAGCAATGGATAAATTATTTTGTTTGTGATTAGGATTTACTCAAAATAGAAATTTCAATGTTCTAGTCGATTTGGGGCGAAATGAACACTGGCAATTACAAATGGATGTAAGCGCATTGCATACTCTTAGGCGTTTAAGAGTGTTTGGAAAAAATCAATTGGATTATATTAGCCTAAAGTTTATTTAATTAACTTTGAAGTTATGTAAACTCGTCTAAGATGGAGTATTTTATCTATGATATCGATCTCTGTGGGAAAATTACTTAGCTGATCGATATAATCAAAGAATTAGCATAAAATATGCAGGGGTGTCCATTATGCTCCGATGGGGGTCCATTTCGCCCCGTACCTTCTCTGCCAGCCCTAAAAACACACGATTTACAATTCATTATTTCTTCACAATAAAGACATTCTACCTGCTGTAAATGATTGAAATACGTAGGAAACAAACTAATAAGAGTCTTCCAGAAAATTTCTTACCAAATCCGATGAGCAAATTTGCTTAATTGTGTTTGGGTATTTTTTCATTAAATACATTCATTTTTTATCAACTCTACTCCCCCATTGATAATTCAACGAGCACTGTGACAAAAGAAGAAAATGAGATTTGTTTTGTTCTAGATTATTCTCAGAATTCAGAAACACTTCGGCTTATGGCTCTTGAGTACATATTCGACGAGAAAGGCACTATCACCACTAGGTGGATTAATCTGGGTTTTTTTTTTCTATAAGAAACTTGAGCGAGGTTTTGTTATCCTCCAAGTTCCATCCTCCACGAATATTGTGCTATTTTTTTAGTACGATTAGTTATCTTCCCAAGCAATCCTCCCGGAATATACTCAGATTGCATATATTCAGGAGTTTAAGCAGAAAACAGTGAAATACTTTTTAGTACGATTAGTTATCCTCCAAGCAATGTATCAGGTAGGTATACATTTAGGGGTATTACGTGGATTTTAACGATCCGGCAGATCAATCAATGCATTTTTTTTGCAATACTGCAATTTTAATGCCGATTAGTTTATGATAAATACAGACATACTAAATACAAAATTCAAACAATAAGCCCGTTTCCTGAAAGCAAAAACTCATGCAACGGATCTGTAACTCTAAGCTTCCAGCATTCAAAATCAACATTCTGTATTTAAAAACATTTGTCGTAATTTCGGGTCATATGGCTCCTTCCCAAAACAAATTCAGGACATGACCATCATACAGGATTCGCCCTTAGAGTCCTGCTGGTGAGTCCTGATGTTGGAAACTTATGCCACGGATCTGTAACTCTGAGCTTCCGGGATCAAAAATCGACATTTTCTATAGAAATCATATTTGTCAATAGTTCGGCTCATATGGCCCCTTCCCAAAACAAATTCAGTACATGACCATCATACAGGATTCGTCCTTAGAGTCCTGCTGGTGAGTCCTGATGTCGGAAACTTATGCCACGGATCTGTAACTCTGAGCTTCCGGGATAAAAAATCGACATTTTCTATAGAAATCATATTTGTCAATAGTTCGGCTCATATGGCCCCTTCCCAAAACAAATTCAGTACATGACCATCATACAGGATTCGTCCTTAGAGTCCTGCTGGTGAGTCCTGATGTTGGAAACTTATGCCACGGATCTGTAACTCTGAGCTTCCGGGATCAAAAATCGACATTTTCTATAGAAATCATATTTGTCGTAATTTCGGGTCATATGGCTCCTTCCCAAAACAAATTCAGGACATGACCATCATACAGGATTCATCTTTAGAGTCCTGCTGGTGAGTCCTGATGTTGGAAACTTATGCCACGGATCTGTAACTCTGAGCTTCCGGGATCAAAAATCGACATTTTCTATAGAAATCATATTTGTCAATAGTTCGGCTCATATGGCCCCTTCCCAAAACAAATTCAGTACATGACCATCATACAGGATTCGTCCTTAGAGTCCTGCTGGTGAGTCCTGATGTCGGAAACTTATGCCACGGATCTGTAACTCTGAGCTTCCGGGATAAAAAATCGACATTTTCTATAGAAGTCATATTTGTCAATAGTTCGGCTCATATGGCTCCTTCCCAAAACAAATTCAGGACATGACCATCATACAGGATTCGTCCTTACGAGTCCTGCTGGTGAGTCCTGATGTCGGAAACTTATGCCACGGATCTGTAACTCTGAGCTTCCAGGATCAAAAATCGACATTTTCTATAGAAATCATATTTGTCAATAGTTCGGCTCATATGGCTCCTTCCCAAAACAAATTCAGGACATGACCATCATACAGGATTCATCCTTAGAGTCCTGCTGGTGAGTCCTGATGTCGGAAACTTATGCCACGGATCTGTAACTCTGAGCTTCCGGGATCAAAAATCGACATTTTCTATAGAAATCATATTTGTCGTAATTTCGGGTCGTATGGCTCCTTCCCAAAACAAATTCAGGACATGACCATCATACAGGATTCATCCTTAGAGTCCTGCTGGTGAGTCCTGATGTCGGAAACTTATGCCACGGATCTGTAACTCTGAGCTTCCGGGATCAAAAATCGACATTTTCTATAGAAATCATATTTGTCGTAATTTCGGGTCGTATGGCTCCTTCCCAAAACAAATTCAGGACATGACCATCATACAGGATTCATCCTTAGAGTCCTGCTGGTGAGTCCTGATGTCGGAAACTTATGCCACGGATCTGTAACTCTGAGCTTCCGGGATCAAAAATCGACATTTTCTATAGAAATCATATTTGTCGTAATTTCGGCTCATATAGCTCCTTCCCAAAACAAATTCAGGACATGACCATCATACAGGATTCGTCCTTAGAGTCCTGCTGGTGAGTCCTGATGTCGGAAACTTATGCCACGGATCTGTAACTCTGAGCTTCCGGGATCAAAAATCGACATTTTCTATAGAAATCATATTTGTCAATAGTTCGGCTCATATGGCTCCTTCCCAAAACAAATTCAGGACATGACCATCATACAGGATTCGTCCTTAGAGTCCTGCTGGTGAGTCCTGATGTTGGAAACTTATGCCACGGATCTGTAACTCTGAGCTTCCGGGATCAAAAATCGACATTTTCTATAGAAATCATATTTGTCAAAAGTTCGGCTCATATGGCTCCTTCCCAAAACAAATTCAGGACATGACCATCATACAGGATTCGTCCTTAGAGTCCTGCTGGTGAGTCCTGATGTCGGAAACTTATGCCACGGATCTGTAACTCTGAGCTTCCGGGATCAAAAATCGACATTTTCTATAGAAATCATATTTGTCAATAGTTCGGCTCATATGGCTCCTTCCCAAAACAAATTCAGGACATGACCATCATACAGGATTCATCCTTAGAGTCCTGCTGGTGAGTCCTGATGTCGGAAACTTATGCCACGGATCTGTAACTCTGAGCTTCCGGGATCAAAAATCGACATTTTCTATAGAAATCATATTTGTCGTAATTTCGGCTCATATAGCTCCTTCCCAAAACAAATTCAGGACATGACCATCATACAGGATTCGTCCTTAGAGTCCTGCTGGTGAGTCCTGATGTCGGAAACTTATGCCACGGATCTGTAACTCTGAGCTTCCGGGATCAAAAATCGACATTTTCTATAGAAATCATATTTGTCAATAGTTCGGCTCATATGGCTCCTTCCCAAAACAAATTCAGGACATGACCATCATACAGGATTCGTCCTTAGAGTCCTGCTGGTGAGTCCTGATGTTGGAAACTTATGCCACGGATCTGTAACTCTGAGCTTCCGGGATCAAAAATCGACATTTTCTATAGAAATCATATTTGTCAATAGTTCGGCTCATATGGCTCCTTCCCAAAACAAATTCAGGACATGACCATCATACAGGATTCATCCTTAGAGTCCTGCTGGTGAGTCCTGATGTCGGAAACTTATGCCACGGATCTGTAACTCTGAGCTTCCGGGATCAAAAATCGACATTTTCTATAGAAATCATATTTGTCGTAATTTCGGGTCATATGGCTCCTTCCCAAAACAAATTCAGGACATGACCATCATACAGGACTCATCCTTAGAGTCCTGCTGGTGAGTCCTGATGTCGGAAACTTATGCCACGGATCTGTAACTCTGAGCTTCCGGGATCAAAAATCGACATTTTCTATAGAAATCATATTTGTCAATAGTTCGGCTCATATGGCTCCTTCCCAAAACAAATTCAGGACATGACCATCATACAGGATTCGTCCTTAGAGTCCTGCTGGTGAGTCCTGATGTTGGAAACTTATGCCACGGATCTGTAACTCTGAGCTTCCGGGATCAAAAATCGACATTTTCTATAGAAATCATATTTGTCAATAGTTCGGCTCATATGGCTCCTTCCCAAAACAAATTCAGGACATGACCATCATACAGGATTCATCCTTAGAGTCCTGCTGGTGAGTCCTGATGTCGGAAACTTATGCCACGGATCTGTAACTCTGAGCTTCCGGGATCAAAAATCGACATTTTCTATAGAAATCATATTTGTCGTAATTTCGGGTCGTATGGCTCCTTCCCAAAACAAATTCAGGACATGACCATCATACAGGATTCATCCTTAGAGTCCTGCTGGTGAGTCCTGATGTCGGAAACTTATGCCACGGATCTGTAACTCTGAGCTTCCGGGATCAAAAATCGACATTTTCTATAGAAACCATATTTGTCGTGATTTCGGCTCATATGGCTCCTTCCCAAAACAAATTCAGGACATGACCATCATGCAGGATTCGTCCTTAGAGTCCTGCTGGTGAGTCCTGATGTCGGAAACTTATGCCACGGATCTGTAACTCTGAGCTTCCGGGATCAAAAATCGACATTTTCTATAGAAACCATATTTGTCGTGATTTCGGCTCATATGGCTCCTTCCCAAAACAAATTCAGGACATGACCATCATGCAGGATTCGTCCTTAGAGTCCTGCTGGTGAGTCCTGATGTCGGAAACTTATGCCACGGATCTGTAACTCTGAGCTTCCGGGATCAAAAATCGACATTTTCTATAGAAATCATATTTGTCGTAATTTCGGGTCGTATGGCTCCTTCCCAAAACAAATTCAGGACATGACCATCATACAGGATTCATCCTTAGAGTCCTGCTGGTGAGTCCTGATGTCGGAAACTTATGCCACGGATCTGTAACTCTGAGCTTCCGGGATCAAAAATCGACATTTTCTATAGAAATCATATTTGTCAATAGTTCGGCTCATATGGCTCCTTCCCAAAACAAATTCAGGACATGACCATCATACAGGATTCATCCTTAGAGTCCTGCTGGTGAGTCCTGATGTCGGAAACTTATGCCACGGATCTGTAACTCTGAGCTTCCGGGATCAAAAATCGACATTTTCTATAGAAACCATATTTGTCGTGATTTCGGCTCATATGGCTCCTTCCCAAAACAAATTCAGGACATGACCATCATACAGGATTCGTCCTTAGAGTCCTGCTGGTGAGTCCTGATGTCGGAAACTTATGCCACGGATCTGTAACTCTGAGCTTCCAGGATCAAAAATCGACATTTTCTATAGAAATCATATTTGTCGTGATTTCGGCTCATATGGCTCCTTCCCAAAACAAATTCAGGACATGACCATCATGCAGGATTCGTCCTTAGAGTCCTGCTGGTGAGTCCTGATGTCGGAAACTTATGCCACGGATCTGTAACTCTGAGCTTCCGGGATCAAAAATCGACATTTTCTATAGAAACCATATTTGTCAATAGTTCGGCTCATATGGCTCCTTCCCAAAACAAGTTCAGGACATGACCATCATACAGGATTCGTCCTTAGAGTCCTGCTGGTGAGTCCTGATATCGGAAACATATGCCACGGATCTGTAACTCTGAGCTTCCGGGATCAAAAATCGACATTTTCTATAGAAACCATATTTGTCAATAGTTCGGCTCATATGGCTCCTTCCCAAAACAAATTCAGGACATGACCATCATACAGGATTCATCCTTAGAGTCCTGCTGGTGAGTCCTGATGTCGGAAACTTATGCCACGGATCTGTAACTCTGAGCTTCCGGGATCAAAAATCGACATTTTCTATAGAAATCATATTTGTCAATAGTTCGGCTCATATGGCTCCTTCCCAAAACAAATTCAGGACATGACCATCATACAGGATTCATCCTTAGAGTCCTGCTGGTGAGTCCTGATGTCGGAAACTTATGCCACGGATCTGTAACTCTGAGCTTCCGGGATCAAAAATCGACATTTTCTATAGAAATCATATTTGTCGTAATTTCGGCTCATATAGCTCCTTCCCAAAACAAATTCAGGACATGACCATCATACAGGATTCGTCCTTAGAGTCCTGCTGGTGAGTCCTGATGTCGGAAACTTATGCCACGGATCTGTAACTCTGAGCTTCCGGGATCAAAAATCGACATTTTCTATAGAAATCATATTTGTCGTAATTTCGGCTCATATGGCTCCTTCCCAAAACAAATTCAGGACATAACCATCATACAGGATTCATCCTTAGAGTCCTGCTGGTGAGTCCTGATGTTGGAAACTTATGCCACGGATCTGTAACTCTGAGCTTCCGGGATCAAAAATCGACATTTTCTATAGAAATCATATTTGTCAATAGTTCGGCTCATATGGCTCCTTCCCAAAACAAATTCAGGACATGACCATCATACAGGATTCGTCCTTAGAGTCCTGCTGGTGAGTCCTGATGTCGGAAACTTATGCCACGGATCTGTAACTCTGAGCTTCCGGGATCAAAAATCGACATTTTCTATAGAAATCATATTTGTCAATAGTTCGGCTCATATGGCTCCTTCCCAAAACAAATTCAGGACATGACCATCATACAGGATTCATCCTTAGAGTCCTGCTGGTGAGTCCTGATGTCGGAAACTTATGCCACGGATCTGTAACTCTGAGCTTCCGGGATCAAAAATCGACATTTTC
Organism: Aedes albopictus; assembly: GCF_035046485.1. Taxonomy (NCBI): domain Eukaryota; kingdom Metazoa; phylum Arthropoda; class Insecta; order Diptera; family Culicidae; genus Aedes; species Aedes albopictus. The sequence goes on from NC_085137.1 coordinate 34,529,396, forward strand.
TATAGAAATCATATTTGTCGTAATTTCGGGTCATATGGCTCCTTCCCAAAACAAATTCAGGACATGACCATCATACAGGACTCATCCTTAGAGTCCTGCTGGTGAGTCCTGATGTCGGAAACTTATGCCACGGATCTGTAACTCTGAGCTTCCGGGATCAAAAATCGACATTTTCTATAGAAATCATATTTGTCAATAGTTCGGCTCATATGGCTCCTTCCCAAAACAAATTCAGGACATGACCATCATACAGGATTCGTCCTTAGAGTCCTGCTGGTGAGTCCTGATGTTGGAAACTTATGCCACGGATCTGTAACTCTGAGCTTCCGGGATCAAAAATCGACATTTTCTATAGAAATCATATTTGTCAATAGTTCGGCTCATATGGCTCCTTCCCAAAACAAATTCAGGACATGACCATCATACAGGATTCGTCCTTAGAGTCCTGCTGGTGAGTCCTGATGTCGGAAACTTATGCCACGGATCTGTAACTCTGAGCTTCCGGGATAAAAAACCGACATTTTCTATAGAAATCATATTTGTCAATAGTTCGGCTCATATGGCTCCTTCCCAAAACAAATTCAGGACATGACCATCATACAGGATTCATCCTTAGAGTCCTGCTGGTGAGTCCTGATGTCGGAAACTTATGCCACGGATCTGTAACTCTGAGCTTCCGGGATCAAAAATCGACATTTTCTATAGAAATCATATTTGTCGTAATTTCGGGTCGTATGGCTCCTTCCCAAAACAAATTCAGGACATGACCATCATACAGGATTCATCCTTAGAGTCCTGCTGGCGAGTCCTGATGTCGGAAACTTATGCCACGGATCTGTAACTCTGAGCTTCCGGGATCAAAAATCGACATTTTCTATAGAAATCATATTTGTCAATAGTTCGGCTCATATGGCTCCTTCCCAAAACAAATTCAGGACATGACCATCATACAGGATTCATCCTTAGAGTCCTGCTGGTGAGTCCTGATGTCGGAAACTTATGCCACGGATCTGTAACTCTGAGCTTCCGGGATCAAAAATCGACATTTTCTATAGAAATCATATTTGTCGTAATTTCGGGTCATATGGCTCCTTCCCAAAACAAATTCAGGACATGACCATCATACAGGATTCGTCCTTAGAGTCCTGCTGGTGAGTCCTGATGTCGGAAACTTATGCCACGGATCTGTAACTCTGAGCTTCCAGGATCAAAAATCGACATTTTCTATAGAAATCATATTTGTCGTGATTTCGGCTCATATGGCTCCTTCCCAAAACAAATTCAGGACATGGCCATCATGCAGGATTCGTCCTTAGAGTCCTGCTGGTGAGTCCTGATGTCGGAAACTTATGCCACGGATCTGTAACTCTGAGCTTCCGGGATCAAAAATCGACATTTTCTATAGAAACCATATTTGTCAATAGTTCGGCTCATATGGCTCCTTCCCAAAACAAATTCAGGACATGACCATCATACAGGATTCGTCCTTAGAGTCCTGCTGGTGAGTCCTGATATCGGAAACATATGCCACGGATCTGTAACTCTGAGCTTCTGGGATCAAAAATCGACATTTTCTATAGAAACCATATTTGTCAATAGTTCGGCTCATATGGCTCCTTCCCAAAACAAATTCAGGACATGACCATCATACAGGATTCATCCTTAGAGTCCTGCTGGTGAGTCCTGATGTCGGAAACTTATGCCACGGATCTGTAACTCTGAGCTTCCGGGATCAAAAATCGACATTTTCTATAGAAATCATATTTGTCAATAGTTCGGCTCATATGGCTCCTTCCCAAAACAAATTCAGGACATGACCATCATACAGGATTCGTCCTTAGAGTCCTGCTGGTGAGTCCTGATATCGGAAACATATGCCACGGATCTGTAACTCTGAGCTTCCGGGATCAAAAATCGACATTTTCTATAGAAATCATATTTGTCAATAGTTCGGCTCATATGGCTCCTTCCCAAAACAAATTCAGGACATGACCTTCATACAGGATTCATCCTTAGAGTCCTGCTGGTGAGTCCTGATGTCGGAAACTTATGCCACGGATCTGTAACTCTGAGCTTCCGGGATCAAAAATCGACATTTTCTATAGAAATCATATTTGTCAATAGTTCGGCTCATATGGCTCCTTCCCAAAACAAATTCAGGACATGACCATCATACAGGATTCATCCTTAGAGTCCTGCTGGTGAGTCCTGATGTCGGAAACTTATGCCACGGATCTGTAACTCTGAGCTTCCGGGATCAAAAATCGACATTTTCTATAGAAATCATATTTGTCGTAATTTCGGCTCATATGGCTCCTTCCCAAAACAAATTCAGGACATGACCATCATGCAGGATTCGTCCTTAGAGTCCTGATGTCGGAATCTTATGCCACGGATCTGTAACTCTGAGCTTCCGGGATAAAAAATCGACATTTTCTATAGAAATCATATTTGTCAATAGTTCGGCTCATATGGCTCCTTCCCAAAACAAATTCAGGACATGACCATCATACAGGATTCATCCTTAGAGTCCTGCTGGTGAGTCCTGATGTCGGAAACTTATGCCACGGATCTGTAACTCTGAGCTTCCGGGATCAAAAATCGACATTTTCTATAGAAATCATATTTGTCAATAGTTCGGCTCATATGGCTCCTTCCCAAAACAAATTCAGGACATGACCATCATACAGGATTCGTCCTTAGAGTCCTGCTGGTGAGTCCTGATATCGGAAACATATGCCACGGATCTGTAACTCTGAGCTTCCGGGATCAAAAATCGACATTTTCTATAGAAATCATATTTGTCAATAGTTCGGCTCATATGGCTCCTTCCCAAAACAAATTCAGGACATGACCTTCATACAGGATTCATCCTTAGAGTCCTGCTGGTGAGTCCTGATGTCGGAAACTTATGCCACGGATCTGTAACTCTGAGCTTCCGGGATCAAAAATCGACATTTTCTATAGAAATCATATTTGTCAATAGTTCGGCTCATATGGCTCCTTCCCAAAACAAATTCAGGACATGACCATCATACAGGATTCATCCTTAGAGTCCTGCTGGTGAGTCCTGATGTCGGAATCTTATGCCACGGATCTGTAACTCTGAGCTTCCGGGATAAAAAATCGACATTTTCTATAGAAATCATATTTGTCAATAGTTCGGCTCATATGGCTCCTTCCCAAAACAAATTCAGGACATGACCTTCATACAGGATTCATCCTTAGAGTCCTGCTGGTGAGTCCTGATGTCGGAAACTTATGCCACGGATCTGTAACTCTGAGCTTCCGGGATCAAAAATCGACATTTTCTATAGAAATCATATTTGTCAATAGTTCGGCTCATATGGCTCCTTCCCAAAACAAATTCAGGACATGACCATCATACAGGATTCATCCTTAGAGTCCTGCTGGTGAGTCCTGATGTCGGAATCTTATGCCACGGATCTGTAACTCTGAGCTTCCGGGATAAAAAATCGACATTTTCTATAGAAATCATATTTGTCAATAGTTCGGCTCATATGGCTCCTTCCCAAAACAAATTCAGGACATGGCCATCATACAGGATTCGTCCTTACATTCCTGCTGGTAAGTCCTGATGCCGGAAACTTATGCCACGGATCTGTAACTCTGAGCTTCCGGGATCGAAAATCGACATTTTCGATACAAATCATATTTGACAATAGTTCGGCTCGGAGATGAACCAGCCCCTGGCTGAAAATCTCGATAATAAAGATAATAATAATAATAGTTCGGCTCATATGGCTCCTTCTCAAAACAAATTCAGGACATGACCATTATACAGGATTCGTCTTAAGAGTCCTGCTGGTAAGTTCTGATGCCGGAAACTTATGCCACGGATCTGTAACTCTGAGCTTCCGGGATCAAAAATCGACATTTTCTATAGAAACCATATTTGTCGTGATTTCGGCTCATATGGCTCCTTCCCAAAACAAATTCAGGACATGACCATCATGCAGGATTCGTCCTTAGAGTCCTGCTGGTGAGTCCTGATGTCGGAAACTTATGCCACGGATCTGTAACTCTGAGCTTCCGGGATCAAAAATCGACATTTTCTATAGAAACCATATTTGTCGTGATTTCGGCTCATATGGCTCCTTCCCAAAACAAATTCAGGACATGACCATCATGCAGGATTCGTCCTTAGAGTCCTGCTGGTGAGTCCTGATGTCGGAAACTTATGCCACGGATCTGTAACTCTGAGCTTCCGGGATCAAAAATCGACATTTTCTATAGAAACCATATTTGTCGTGATTTCGGCTCATATGGCTCCTTCCCAAAACAAATTCAGGACATGACCATCATGCAGGATTCGTCCTTAGAGTCCTGCTGGTGAGTCCTGATGTCGGAAACTTATGCCACGGATCTGTAACTCTGAGCTTCCGGGATCAAAAATCGACATTTTCTATAGAAATCATATTTGTCGTAATTTCGGGTCGTATGGCTCCTTCCCAAAACAAATTCAGGACATGACCATCATACAGGATTCATCCTTAGAGTCCTGCTGGTGAGTCCTGATGTCGGAAACTTATGCCACGGATCTGTAACTCTGAGCTTCCGGGATCAAAAATCGACATTTTCTATAGAAATCATATTTGTCAATAGTTCGGCTCATATGGCTCCTTCCCAAAACAAATTCAGGACATGACCTTCATACAGGATTCATCCTTAGAGTCCTGCTGGTGAGTCCTGATGTCGGAAACTTATGCCACGGATCTGTAACTCTGAGCTTCCGGGATCAAAAATCGACATTTTCTATAGAAATCATATTTGTCAATAGTTCGGCTCATATGGCTCCTTCCCAAAACAAATTCAGGACATGACCATCATACAGGATTCATCCTTAGAGTCCTGCTGGTGAGTCCTGATGTCGGAATCTTATGCCACGGATCTGTAACTCTGAGCTTCCGGGATAAAAAATCGACATTTTCTATAGAAATCATATTTGTCAATAGTTCGGCTCATATGGCTCCTTCCCAAAACAAATTCAGGACATGGCCATCATACAGGATTCGTCCTTACATTCCTGCTGGTAAGTCCTGATGCCGGAAACTTATGCCACGGATCTGTAACTCTGAGCTTCCGGGATCGAAAATCGACATTTTCGATACAAATCATATTTGACAATAGTTCGGCTCGGAGATGAACCAGCCCCTGGCTGAAAATCTCGATAATAAAGATAATAATAATAATAGTTCGGCTCATATGGCTCCTTCTCAAAACAAATTCAGGACATGACCATTATACAGGATTCGTCTTAAGAGTCCTGCTGGTAAGTTCTGATGCCGGAAACTTATGCCACGGATCTGTAACTCTGAGCTTCCGGGATCAAAAATCGACATTTTCTATAGAAACCATATTTGTCGTGATTTCGGCTCATATGGCTCCTTCCCAAAACAAATTCAGGACATGACCATCATGCAGGATTCGTCCTTAGAGTCCTGCTGGTGAGTCCTGATGTCGGAAACTTATGCCACGGATCTGTAACTCTGAGCTTCCGGGATCAAAAATCGACATTTTCTATAGAAACCATATTTGTCGTGATTTCGGCTCATATGGCTCCTTCCCAAAACAAATTCAGGACATGACCATCATGCAGGATTCGTCCTTAGAGTCCTGCTGGTGAGTCCTGATGTCGGAAACTTATGCCACGGATCTGTAACTCTGAGCTTCCGGGATCAAAAATCGACATTTTCTATAGAAACCATATTTGTCGTGATTTCGGCTCATATGGCTCCTTCCCAAACCAAATTCAGGACATGACCATCATGCAGGATTCGTCCTTAGAGTCCTGCTGGTGAGTCCTGATGTCGGAAACTTATGCCACGGATCTGTAACTCTGAGCTTCCGGGATCAAAAATCGACATTTTCTATAGAAATCATATTTGTCGTAATTTCGGGTCGTATGGCTCCTTCCCAAAACAAATTCAGGACATGACCATCATACAGGATTCATCCTTAGAGTCCTGCTGGTGAGTCCTGATGTCGGAAACTTATGCCACGGATCTGTAACTCTGAGCTTCCGGGATCAAAAATCGACATTTTCTATAGAAATCATATTTGTCAATAGTTCGGCTCATATGGCTCCTTCCCAAAACAAATTCAGGACATGACCATCATACAGGATTCATCCTTAGAGTCCTGCTGGTGAGTCCTGATGTCGGAAACTTATGCCACGGATCTGTAACTCTGAGCTTCCGGGATCAAAAATCGACATTTTCTATAGAAACCATATTTGTCGTGATTTCGGCTCATATGGCTCCTTCCCAAAACAAATTCAGGACATGACCATCATACAGGATTCGTCCTTAGAGTCCTGCTGGTGAGTCCTGATGTCGGAAACTTATGCCACGGATCTGTAACTCTGAGCTTCCAGGATCAAAAATCGACATTTTCTATAGAAATCATATTTGTCGTGATTTCGGCTCATATGGCTCCTTCCCAAAACAAATTCAGGACATGACCATCATGCAGGATTCGTCCTTAGAGTCCTGCTGGTGAGTCCTGATGTCGGAAACTTATGCCACGGATCTGTAACTCTGAGCTTCCGGGATCAAAAATCGACATTTTCTATAGAAACCATATTTGTCAATAGTTCGGCTCATATGGCTCCTTCCCAAAACAAGTTCAGGACATGACCATCATACAGGATTCGTCCTTAGAGTCCTGCTGGTGAGTCCTGATATCGGAAACATATGCCACGGATCTGTAACTCTGAGCTTCCGGGATCAAAAATCGACATTTTCTATAGAAACCATATTTGTCAATAGTTCGGCTCATATGGCTCCTTCCCAAAACAAATTCAGGACATGACCATCATACAGGATTCATCCTTAGAGTCCTGCTGGTGAGTCCTGATGTCGGAAACTTATGCCACGGATCTGTAACTCTGAGCTTCCGGGATCAAAAATCGACATTTTCTATAGAAATCATATTTGTCAATAGTTCGGCTCATATGGCTCCTTCCCAAAACAAATTCAGGACATGACCATCATACAGGATTCATCCTTAGAGTCCTGCTGGTGAGTCCTGATGTCGGAAACTTATGCCACGGATCTGTAACTCTGAGCTTCCGGGATCAAAAATCGACATTTTCTATAGAAATCATATTTGTCGTAATTTCGGCTCATATAGCTCCTTCCCAAAACAAATTCAGGACATGACCATCATACAGGATTCGTCCTTAGAGTCCTGCTGGTGAGTCCTGATGTCGGAAACTTATGCCACGGATCTGTAACTCTGAGCTTCCGGGATCAAAAATCGACATTTTCTATAGAAATCATATTTGTCGTAATTTCGGCTCATATGGCTCCTTCCCAAAACAAATTCAGGACATAACCATCATACAGGATTCATCCTTAGAGTCCTGCTGGTGAGTCCTGATGTTGGAAACTTATGCCACGGATCTGTAACTCTGAGCTTCCGGGATCAAAAATCGACATTTTCTATAGAAATCATATTTGTCAATAGTTCGGCTCATATGGCTCCTTCCCAAAACAAATTCAGGACATGACCATCATACAGGATTCGTCCTTAGAGTCCTGCTGGTGAGTCCTGATGTCGGAAACTTATGCCACGGATCTGTAACTCTGAGCTTCCGGGATCAAAAATCGACATTTTCTATAGAAATCATATTTGTCAATAGTTCGGCTCATATGGCTCCTTCCCAAAACAAATTCAGGACATGACCATCATACAGGATTCATCCTTAGAGTCCTGCTGGTGAGTCCTGATGTCGGAAACTTATGCCACGGATCTGTAACTCTGAGCTTCCGGGATCAAAAATCGACATTTTCTATAGAAATCATATTTGTCGTAATTTCGGGTCATATGGCTCCTTCCCAAAACAAATTCAGGACATGACCATCATACAGGACTCATCCTTAGAGTCCTGCTGGTGAGTCCTGATGTCGGAAACTTATGCCACGGATCTGTAACTCTGAGCTTCCGGGATCAAAAATCGACATTTTCTATAGAAATCATATTTGTCAATAGTTCGGCTCATATGGCTCCTTCCCAAAACAAATTCAGGACATGACCATCATACAGGATTCGTCCTTAGAGTCCTGCTGGTGAGTCCTGATGTTGGAAACTTATGCCACGGATCTGTAACTCTGAGCTTCCGGGATCAAAAATCGACATTTTCTATAGAAATCATATTTGTCAATAGTTCGGCTCATATGGCTCCTTCCCAAAACAAATTCAGGACATGACCATCATACAGGATTCGTCCTTAGAGTCCTGCTGGTGAGTCCTGATGTCGGAAACTTATGCCACGGATCTGTAACTCTGAGCTTCCGGGATAAAAAACCGACATTTTCTATAGAAATCATATTTGTCAATAGTTCGGCTCATATGGCTCCTTCCCAAAACAAATTCAGGACATGACCATCATACAGGATTCATCCTTAGAGTCCTGCTGGTGAGTCCTGATGTCGGAAACTTATGCCACGGATCTGTAACTCTGAGCTTCCGGGATCAAAAATCGACATTTTCTATAGAAATCATATTTGTCGTAATTTCGGGTCGTATGGCTCCTTCCCAAAACAAATTCAGGACATGACCATCATACAGGATTCATCCTTAGAGTCCTGCTGGCGAGTCCTGATGTCGGAAACTTATGCCACGGATCTGTAACTCTGAGCTTCCGGGATCAAAAATCGACATTTTCTATAGAAATCATATTTGTCAATAGTTCGGCTCATATGGCTCCTTCCCAAAACAAATTCAGGACATGACCATCATACAGGATTCATCCTTAGAGTCCTGCTGGTGAGTCCTGATGTCGGAAACTTATGCCACGGATCTGTAACTCTGAGCTTCCGGGATCAAAAATCGACATTTTCTATAGAAATCATATTTGTCGTAATTTCGGGTCATATGGCTCCTTCCCAAAACAAATTCAGGACATGACCATCATACAGGATTCGTCCTTAGAGTCCTGCTGGTGAGTCCTGATGTCGGAAACTTATGCCACGGATCTGTAACTCTGAGCTTCCAGGATCAAAAATCGACATTTTCTATAGAAATCATATTTGTCGTGATTTCGGCTCATATGGCTCCTTCCCAAAACAAATTCAGGACATGGCCATCATGCAGGATTCGTCCTTAGAGTCCTGCTGGTGAGTCCTGATGTCGGAAACTTATGCCACGGATCTGTAACTCTGAGCTTCCGGGATCAAAAATCGACATTTTCTATAGAAACCATATTTGTCAATAGTTCGGCTCATATGGCTCCTTCCCAAAACAAATTCAGGACATGACCATCATACAGGATTCGTCCTTAGAGTCCTGCTGGTGAGTCCTGATATCGGAAACATATGCCACGGATCTGTAACTCTGAGCTTCTGGGATCAAAAATCGACATTTTCTATAGAAACCATATTTGTCAATAGTTCGGCTCATATGGCTCCTTCCCAAAACAAATTCAGGACATGACCATCATACAGGATTCATCCTTAGAGTCCTGCTGGTGAGTCCTGATGTCGGAAACTTATGCCACGGATCTGTAACTCTGAGCTTCCGGGATCAAAAATCGACATTTTCTATAGAAATCATATTTGTCAATAGTTCGGCTCATATGGCTCCTTCCCAAAACAAATTCAGGACATGACCATCATACAGGATTCGTCCTTAGAGTCCTGCTGGTGAGTCCTGATATCGGAAACATATGCCACGGATCTGTAACTCTGAGCTTCCGGGATCAAAAATCGACATTTTCTATAGAAATCATATTTGTCAATAGTTCGGCTCATATGGCTCCTTCCCAAAACAAATTCAGGACATGACCTTCATACAGGATTCATCCTTAGAGTCCTGCTGGTGAGTCCTGATGTCGGAAACTTATGCCACGGATCTGTAACTCTGAGCTTCCGGGATCAAAAATCGACATTTTCTATAGAAATCATATTTGTCAATAGTTCGGCTCATATGGCTCCTTCCCAAAACAAATTCAGGACATGACCATCATACAGGATTCATCCTTAGAGTCCTGCTGGTGAGTCCTGATGTCGGAAACTTATGCCACGGATCTGTAACTCTGAGCTTCCGGGATCAAAAATCGACATTTTCTATAGAAATCATATTTGTCGTAATTTCGGCTCATATGGCTCCTTCCCAAAACAAATTCAGGACATGACCATCATGCAGGATTCGTCCTTAGAGTCCTGATGTCGGAATCTTATGCCACGGATCTGTAACTCTGAGCTTCCGGGATAAAAAATCGACATTTTCTATAGAAATCATATTTGTCAATAGTTCGGCTCATATGGCTCCTTCCCAAAACAAATTCAGGACATGACCATCATACAGGATTCATCCTTAGAGTCCTGCTGGTGAGTCCTGATGTCGGAAACTTATGCCACGGATCTGTAACTCTGAGCTTCCGGGATCAAAAATCGACATTTTCTATAGAAATCATATTTGTCAATAGTTCGGCTCATATGGCTCCTTCCCAAAACAAATTCAGGACATGACCATCATACAGGATTCGTCCTTAGAGTCCTGCTGGTGAGTCCTGATATCGGAAACATATGCCACGGATCTGTAACTCTGAGCTTCCGGGATCAAAAATCGACATTTTCTATAGAAATCATATTTGTCAATAGTTCGGCTCATATGGCTCCTTCCCAAAACAAATTCAGGACATGACCTTCATACAGGATTCATCCTTAGAGTCCTGCTGGTGAGTCCTGATGTCGGAAACTTATGCCACGGATCTGTAACTCTGAGCTTCCGGGATCAAAAATCGACATTTTCTATAGAAATCATATTTGTCAATAGTTCGGCTCATATGGCTCCTTCCCAAAACAAATTCAGGACATGACCATCATACAGGATTCATCCTTAGAGTCCTGCTGGTGAGTCCTGATGTCGGAATCTTATGCCACGGATCTGTAACTCTGAGCTTCCGGGATAAAAAATCGACATTTTCTATAGAAATCATATTTGTCAATAGTTCGGCTCATATGGCTCCTTCCCAAAACAAATTCAGGACATGACCTTCATACAGGATTCATCCTTAGAGTCCTGCTGGTGAGTCCTGATGTCGGAAACTTATGCCACGGATCTGTAACTCTGAGCTTCCGGGATCAAAAATCGACATTTTCTATAGAAATCATATTTGTCAATAGTTCGGCTCATATGGCTCCTTCCCAAAACAAATTCAGGACATGACCATCATACAGGATTCATCCTTAGAGTCCTGCTGGTGAGTCCTGATGTCGGAATCTTATGCCACGGATCTGTAACTCTGAGCTTCCGGGATAAAAAATCGACATTTTCTATAGAAATCATATTTGTCAATAGTTCGGCTCATATGGCTCCTTCCCAAAACAAATTCAGGACATGGCCATCATACAGGATTCGTCCTTACATTCCTGCTGGTAAGTCCTGATGCCGGAAACTTATGCCACGGATCTGTAACTCTGAGCTTCCGGGATCGAAAATCGACATTTTCGATACAAATCATATTTGACAATAGTTCGGCTCGGAGATGAACCAGCCCCTGGCTGAAAATCTCGATAATAAAGATAATAATAATAATAGTTCGGCTCATATGGCTCCTTCTCAAAACAAATTCAGGACATGACCATTATACAGGATTCGTCTTAAGAGTCCTGCTGGTAAGTTCTGATGCCGGAAACTTATGCCACGGATCTGTAACTCTGAGCTTCCGGGATCAAAAATCGACATTTTCTATAGAAATCATATTTGACAATAGTTCGGCTCATATGGCTCCTTCCCAAAACAAATTCAGGACATGACCATCATACAGGAATTGTCCTTAGAATCCTGCTGGTTAGTCAGGCCGGAAACTTATGCCACAGATCTGTAACTCTGAGCATCCGGGATCAAAAATCGACATTTTCTATAGAAAACATATTTGTCGTCGGCATCTTCAATATTTTGATTTTTGAAGTAATAGGGTGACGATGGGTAGTATCGGCAGATTTGTTCTCTTCATCATGGAGAGTTTTTGTGGGCCGAATTGCCTGAAATTTGGGTATATAACTCAGCTTAGTTGGGAAGGATTTGAGGCCAACTCTGAGAGCTACAGGGTGAAAAAAAAAACCCATGACGAAGAGAACAAAACTGCCGAGAATACATAAGTTCCCCTATAACTAAAAGTTTAAATTTGTTGAACAAAATTCTGTCACATGGATTCATGGAGATACACTGGGTACTGATTTTACAGGCATTCTTTTAGCAATATTTGAATTGTCACTAATGTTATCCGCAAAAGTTGTTTTAGTGTCATCAATTTAACCCCGGATTACGGTACTAGAATGATTCATTTTTCGTCTTATTTCATCAAACACAAGACCAAAAAATAAAATTGCTCAATGTTCTGTGCACAGGATTTGTAACAAATGTCCTTGGGAATGATCCTTGAGGATTGCCAGGATGCTACGACTTCACGATCCCCAACCCTTTGCATTAAAGTGGATAAAACAACCACTATCCTGAAATAATTCATTTTTCGACTTATTTTATCAAACACATCATCATACAACAAAATGGCTCAATGGTATGAAGATGGCGACAAACATATCTAAAGGTCCAATCTGCAAAAGAGAGGCTCTCTTTGTTCTGATTCTTTTTAAATTATTATGATGTCACAGTGAACATTTTGACAATTTGTGACGTATAGATCGGAAAAGGATTGCTTAATCTACCTTCCGACGCAAGAAGTAAATCAAAATTTATAAATACAAACGCATTATGATCGAAAGAGAGGAGGGTTAAAGAGAGCCTCTCATTTGCACTAAAGACCTATAGAAATGTTTAGCCTGTACTCTTTGTCACCAAAACCCCTCAAATGCACAGGTATGCAAGACGACATACAGTTTACCGTCACATACAATATCCACCTCAAAATCGTGGAATTGATGATTGTAAGAAATTTCAAAGCCTTATTGCAATGAGAAATGTTCAATAAACAAGCATTAGGCAGCCAATTTCTGAAAATTCAATTGGAACGCTTAAAATAGGTGGTGTCTAAAATACATTCCTGGGTTTCTACTGTAAATATATTTTGGTCATTTGCTAAACTGCATGTGGATGCTGTGCGATTGCATACTTGGAGGCGTATTCTGTGGGTCTGGCGATATTTCCTTGATTTTAACAAAAACTGTAATATTTACCAAAATAGATGCCTGTTAAGCAAAGAAATTTGAATATTTGCAAGAAAATGTTCGTTATTCATACTACTTCCATGATCAATCATGGCTAAACATTGAGATAATAGCCCTGTCCAAATTATATATTCCCGAGCGTGTCCAAAACATATATTCGGTGTCCAAAATTCAATTCTAACAGGCGATTGTAAATTGACATTTTCTCAGCTTAAAATGCTTTCGTTAAGGTTTATGTCACCAGGAACGTTCAAGTACAATCATATTATAAGCGTACTAGTAACTTTGCGAAAAAATCAATTGCTTTTTAAGGAAGCTAGGGGACGGTTTTTCCGACGTTGTCCTCAGCCTGTCCAAAATGCATGAATTACCCTACCGTGATTTTGGCTGAAATTGATCGACGTGAGGGCAATTTTTATTTGTCAAAAATAACACTTTTAACTTAAAACAATTTGTAGAAAATAACCATCATCTGGTTCAAGGATTATTGAATGAATTACATGTTTTACAGCCAATCAGTCACATATTTCTGTATTTACATTCAATATTTTCTGAAATTGCGTGTTTGGCGAATTCCAAAGACACTTTCAAACTTTTGTTACCGTAGCTGTATCGCACATGGAATAAATATTCGAATGAATGTTTATAGCTGCCACGTGTTCGCTAAACCCGACTTCGCCATCAAAAGTTCTATAAATATTGATATTTATGCATAAAGTTGTGCTTGAGTAATGACTTGATTAGTATGAAAATTGCATACTTTTAGGCGTTTTCTTTAGATTTATTAAACTTCAAATTGAAATAATTAAAAATATACTAGACTTGTATGAGTTTAATAAAGCTTTTCGCATTCTGGAGTGGTTAATTCAAATGGAAAATTTATTTTCAGCACTTACAAAGACATTTCAATGACTGGTAAATTTCATCCCGAAACTAAAATTTCTGATTTTTTATTTTAAATGATATTTATTGCAATAAAATGATTTGCAGTAAAAGTTTCAGCCTCGTTGACTGATGATACCCGTGGTCGTACTTGTTTTAAATCGTTGAGTTTGACCATATCGATAACTATTAAAAAATTAGAAGCCAAAAACTGTAAAAAGTGGTCAATTTACCCGAAATCACGCTACTTGAGAAGTTTCTTAAAAAACCCCCAGAAGTTCCATCGCGCACTCATCCAGGAGTTCCATAGAAAATACCTCCAGGAAATCCATAGGGAATACTTACAGGAGTTCCTTTGTGAATTTTCCACAGAGTTTTATTAAACATTCATTCAGGAAGTCCACTGTGAATTGCACCAGGAATTCCTTTAATAAATCTCCTAGGAATTCTATTGGAAGTTCCTCATGGATTCCTCCAATAAAATTGCTTCTGGAATTTTTCAAACAGTTTCTTCCAGAATTTGCACAACAGTTCTTTCGGAAAAGTTTTTAGTAATTTCCTGAAGAATGTGTACAGGAGCTGTTTCATGCTTTTTTTTTCAAAAGTTTCTTTGGGTATTTCTCCAGTAGTTTCTTCAACCATTACTGCAGAATTCCTCAGGAGTTTCTTTGGGAATCTCTCTAAAAGTTCCATCGGGAATTCCTCCAGGAGTTCCATCGTTAATTTTTTCAAAAGCTCGTTTTCGATTTCCATCGCAGCTTCTTCAGAAATTCTTTCGGGAATTCATCCAGGAGATTCTTTCAAAATTTCTTTAAAAGATCTTTAGGAAATTACTCTTTAGGAAGATCTCTCATGAAATTCACCAGAAGTTCATACAAGATTTTTTTTTTAAGTTTTTTCGGGAAATTATCCGGTAGTTTCTTCAACAATTATTACAAAAGTTTCTATAAAAATCTCCCAATGGGGGTTCTCCACAAGAGTTCCATTGTGTTTTTTTCCAAAGTTTCATTAGAAATCTTCCAGGAATTCAATTGTGAAATACTACACGTGTTCTGATGGAAATTCCTCCAGGATAGTCCATCGAGAATTCATTCAGGGGTTCTATCTCAAATTCCTTCAGTAGTTCCTTCGGAAGTTCTTCAAGAAGTTCTTTGTGGATTCCTCCAGGAATTTCTTCGGAGATTCCTACGGGATTTTTTTTTGGATTCCTTCGGAGATTCTTTCAGAGATACCTCCAAAAATTCATTCGGGAATTCCTCCAGCAATACCTTCGCAAATTCCTCCAGGAATTCCGTTGGAGATTTCTCTTAGAATTCCTTGGAGATTCCTTTGGTAATTCCATCGGAGATTACTCCAAGAATTGTTTCGGGGATTCCTCCGAGGATTTCTTCAACAAGTCCTACGCAATTTTTTCCAGGAATTCTTTTGAAGATTCATCCTGGAATTTCTTCTGAGATTTCTCCCCAAATTCCTTCCGGGATTCGTACAGGAATTCCTTCTGGGATTCTTGTAGAAGCTCTTTCTGGGATTGCTCCAGGAATTCCATTTGGGATTCCTCAATGAATTCCATCTGGGACTGAGAATGCCTGCTAGCATATCTCCAGGAATTCCTCCGAGGATTCCATCAGGAATTCCTCCTGAGAATACTTCAGAAATTTTTCCAGGAATTACTAAATGGATTTCTCCAGTAATTCCTCCGAGAATTCCTTAACAAATTCCTCCGGAGATTTCTCCAAGAAATCCTCTGGTGATTCTTCCAGGAAATATTTCACGAATTTCTGTAGGAATTCTTACAGGAATTCCTTTGGACATTTTTCCAGGAATTCTATTACGAATTTTTCCAGGAATTCCTTCATGATTCGTCCAGGATTTTTTTCAGGGATTCCTCCAGGAACAACATCAGGATTTCTTACAGGTATTCCGCCTGAATTTCTTCCAGGAATTCCTCCAGAGATTCCTCCGGCTCCCTCCTCCGGGGATTTTTACAGATATTCCTCTGGGGATTCCTGCAGGATTTCCTCCGGGTATTCGTCCAGGAATTCCTCCTGGCATTCCTTCAGAAATTCCTCCAGATATTCTTTCGAAAATTCCTCCAGGAATTCCTACGAGGATTCCCCCAAAAATTCCTCCAGGAACTCCTCCAGTAGTGCCTTCAGGATTTCATTCAGGAATTCATCCACGAACTCTTCCAGGAATGTTTCCTTCATGAATGTTTCCAGGAATTCCTCCAGGACTTTTTGCAGGAATTCTTCCATGAGTTTTTGAAGGAATCTCGGAGAAATTTCTGGTGGAATCCTCGAAGTAATTCCTGGAGGAGTCCCTTGAAGAATTTCTGGAGATATTCCTGGATTTCTGGAGAAACACCCGGAGGACTTCCTGAATAAGAAGAAGTCCTGAAGAAATTCCAGAAGGAATTTTTGAAGGAATTCCTGATATAAGTCATGGAGGAATCTCCGGAGGAGTTCATGGAGGAATCCCCGGAGAAATTTTCTGAGGAATCCCCGGAAGTATTCCATGAACAATATCAGGAACAATTCCTGGAGGAATTCTTAGAAGTATTACTGAAGGAATTTCTGGAGAATTTATGGAGGAATGAATATACGCGAAGCACTTCCGGAAGTAATCTTCAGAGGAATCCCTGGAGAAAACTACGGGGGAATTCACGGAAAACTTACTGAAGGAATCGTCAGAGGAATTCCTGGTAGAATACACTGAGCACTTTTTGAAGTAATCTTCGGAAGAAATTTCTGAAGGAATCTTTGAAATAATCTCCGGAGGTATTCCTGGTGGAATCCCCGAAGAAATTGGAGGAGATCCCGGACGAAATTCTGGAGAAATCCCCGGAAGAGTTCGCGAAGGACTTCCTGAAGAAATCCTCGGAGAAATTCCTGGAGGAATTCCTGGAAAAATATCTGGGAAACTCCTGGAGGAATTCTTGGAAGAAGTCCCGGAGGAATTTCTGAAAAAATCCTGGAAGAATTCTTGGAGGAATTTCAGGAAGAATTCCAAGAGCAATTCCTAGAGGAATAGCTGAAAGTATTACTGAAGGAATTCCTGAAGAAATTTCCGAAAGAATCCCCGGGGGAATTCCTGGAAAATCCAAGGAGAAATTCGCGGAAAACTTACTGAAGGAGTCCCCGCGGAAATTCCTGGAGCAATCTTAGGAGAAAGTCGGGGAGAAAAATCTGGAGGAACCTTTTGGAGGAATCGCTGGAGGAATTCCTAGAAGAATGTCTGGAAGTTTTCCTGAAAGAATTTACGGCGGAATCCCTGGAGGAAATCCTAAAGAAAATCCTGTAAGAATTCTTGGAGGAGTTTGTGGAGAAAATGTTGTAATAATTACTGGACAAATCCCCGGAGGAATTTGGGGAAAACTCCCTGATGGAATCCTTGAAGGAATTCCTGGTGGAATCCCCGAAAGAATTTTCTCAATAAGTTTCTGGAAGGGTTCCTGGAGGAAATCATGGAAGAGTTACAGGAGGATATCCTGGAAGAATTCCCGTAAGAATTCCTAGAAAAATATCTGTTAAAATTTCTGGAGGGATTTCTGGAAGAATTTTCGGAGCAATTTCTGAAAAAAATCTGAAAGAATTCCAGGAAAACTTCAAGAAACAATTCCTGGAAGTATAACTGAAGGAATTCCTAGAGGAATTTCCGGGGGAATCCCCGGAAGAATTCTTTTAGGAATCCCCACAGGAATTCCTTGAGGAATCCAGGGAAGAATTCGCGGAAAACTTACCGAAGGAATTCCCAGAGGAATTGAGGAATCGCTGGAGGAATTCATGGAGCACTTTCTGAAGGAATCTACGGTAGAATTCCTGTAGGAATTCCTGTAGGAATTCTTGATTTCACGGAGGACTTCCTGAAGGATTCCTCAGAGAAAAAAACGATTTTTTTTTTGAACAATTTCAGGAGCAATTCTTGGAGGTATTCCTGGAAGTATTACTGAAGGAATTCCTGGAGTAATCTCCAGAAGTATTTCTGGAGGAATTTTTTGAGGAATTACTGGAAGAGTTTCTGGAGGAATTTACGGCGGAATCCTGGAGGAATTTCTGGGGAAAATGTTGGAGTTTCTGGAGGAATTGCTGGAAGACTTCCTGGGAGATATCCTGGAAGAAATTCTGGAGAAATCCCCGGAGGAATTCGCGGAAAACTTGCTGAAGGAATCCCCGGAAAAATTCCTGGAGGCATATCCGGATCAATTCACCGAGCACTTTCTGAATTTTCGGAGAACAAATCCTTGAAGAAATCCCTGTAAGAAATCCCCGAAAGAATCCCTGGAGTAATCCCTGGAAGAATTTCTGGAGGAATCCTTGGAGGAATCCCCGGAGGAATTCGCGGATGACTTCCTGAAGGAATCCTCTGAGAAATTTCTGGAGGAATGCCCGGGGGGTTTCCTGGAGAAAATCGCAAGGGAATTTTAAGAGGAATCTGCTGAAGAATTCCTGGAGGGAACTTCAGAGGTATTTTTTGAGCAATCTCTGGAGGAATGTCTGGAACTATTCTTTGAGGAATTTTCGGTGGAATCTCTAGAGAAATTTCGGTGGAATCTCTAGAGAAATTCCGATGGAATTTGTGGAGGAATTCCTGGAGGATGTCCTGGAGGAATTCCTGATAGGAAAAAATGGATTTCATGAGGAATCTCCGGAAGAATTGCTGAAGGGGACTTCGAAGGAATTTTTTGAGCAATCTCTGGAGCAATTCCTGGAGGAATATCTGGAAGTATTCCTGAATAAATTTACGACAGAACTTCTGGAGGATGTCCTGGCAGAATTCCTGGTACAATATCTAGAAGAGTTTCTGCAGAAACTCCTGGAAGGTTTCCTGGTGAAATTTGTGGAAACATTCCGGGACTAATTTCTGGTGGTATTCCTTGAAGTATTACAGAAGGAATTCCTGGAGGATTTTTTGGAAGAATCCCCGGAGAAATTTTTTGGAGAATTCCCCTGATGAACTTGCGAAAAATTTCCTTAAGGAATCCTCGTAGGAATTCCTGGAGGAATCCCCGGAAAAAATCCCGGTGGAATCCCCGGAGGATATTCTAGGGGAATCCCTGGAGGAATATCTGCAGGAGTTTTTGGAGGAATAACAGGGGAAATTCCTGGAGAAATCTCCGGAGGAAATCCTGGTAGAATCACCGGAGAATTCCTTGAGGAATCTTCGGAGGATTTTTTTGAGGAATCCCCGGAGGATTTACTCGAGAAATCTATGGAGGAATCTCCTTAGGAATTTCTTGTGGAGGATTTCCTGGATAAATCTCCGGTGAATTTTGTGGAGGAATTTCCAGAGCAATCTCCGGAGAATATCTTGGACGAATCCCCATTCCTGGAAGAGTCCTCAAGGAATTACTTTAGAAATTTATGGAGAATTCCCTTGAGGAATCTCCGGAGAATTTCCTGGAGAAATATCCGGAGGAATTCGTGCAAGAATTGCCGGAGGTATCCCCGGAGGAATTCCTGAAAGAATCTCCGGAGGATTTTCTGGAAGAACCCGTCTTGGAATTCCCGAGGACGATTTATTGGAGGCATCTACGAAGGCATTCCTGGAGGAACTCCCGAAAGTTCACCACTAACAATTCTCGTAAAAACTTCTTCAGGAAAACCCGATGGAGTTCTCCAAGGAATTCCTAAAGGAACTCCTGGAGGAATTCTCGAAAGAACTCCTAATGGAACTGCTGAAGGAATATTCAATGGAATTCCTGGAGCAATCCTTGAAGGACCTGAAGCAACTTCTTTCAAAAATCGTCAGTAATTCTTTCTGGGTTCTTTTCAAGATTCGTCCTGGAATTCATTCCGAGCTTCAAACAAGAAGTCATTCCGGGAAGAAGATTTGTCCAGGAAGTACTGCTGAATATTACTCCAGAAATTCATTATAGGAATTTCTTTTTGTGATACTCCCAAAAACTCGTTCTGGGATTTAGCCAGGCCTCTCAGCAATTCTTTCAGGGGATTCCTCAAAAAAAATATCTTTCAGGGATTTCTCCAAGAATCCTTTTTGGCGATTCTTGTAGAAATTCAATATAGGATTCATCCAGAAATTTCTTCCGAGAATTTCTCCCGGAATTTCTTCTGTATATTGCTCAAGAAATTTCTTCTCGCGATTCCTTCGGGAATCCTCTCGGGATTTCTACAGAGTTCCTTCAGATGCGAGGCTTTCTGCGGAAATTCTTGCAGATAATTTCTCCAGGAATTATTTATTTGTTTATTTATTTTTAACTTAACATTTGGAAGAGGGATAACCCCTTTTGGAGCGTCCATAAATGACGTAGTTTGGGGGGGGGGGAGGGAGGAGTCTGAGATTGTGCGACGAGCCATGTATTAGGTATGGGAAAATATGCTTCGAGGGGGAAGAGGGAGTAAAAAATCGGCCTAAAAATGCTACGTCATTTAAGGACGTTCCCTTTGAGCGATTTCCATTTGAATCCTACAGGATATACCTCTAGGAAATTATGCTAAATATTCCTTTAGGAATTTCTTCTGGGAGACATCCAGGAATTCCTTGTTGGGAATTCCTTATGAAAATTTCTCCAGAAACTTCTTCTGAGTTTTTTTTTCAGAATTTCCTTCAGGGATTTATCCAAGAATTTTCTTCAGAAATTCCTTGTTGGAATTCTATCTGGGGATAGTTCTAGAAATTACTTCCAGGATTCATCTAGAAAAGCCTTCATGGCATACCCCTAGCAATTTCTTCCGGGATTCGTTCAAGAACTCCTTCCGTAATTCGTCAAAAAATTCTTCTTGGAAGTCTGTCTGAATATTCTGAATTCCTTCTGCGATTCTTCCTGGAATTATTACCCCCAGGAATTTCTCCTAAAGATTTCCAAAGAACGCTTCCGAAGATTGCTCTGGAAATTCTTTCTAGGTTTCCAGGAAATCATCCTGGGAATTTCCTCAGAAATTCCTTTTGAGATAATCAAGAATATCCTTCCAGGGATTCCTCTAAGAATTTCTTCAATGAGTCTTTCCAGAAATTCCTTCGCAAATTTCTTTCTGATGATATCTCTAGGACTTCCTTCCGAGATTCGTCTGGAAATTGCTTTCAAAAACCGTCCTGAAAATCTTTCCGAGGTTACCACCAGGAAATGTTCCTGAGATTTTCCCATAATTTCCTTCCACGATTTCTTTAGGATTTTTTCCGTGATTCGTCCAAGAATTCCTTCCAAGATTAATCCATAAATTGCATCTCGCTAATCCTTCTGGGATTCCTTCCTGGATTCCTCCGAGAATTCCTTTAGAAGATTCTTCAAGGAATTGCTACAAGTCCGTGCACAAAGGAGGAGTTTGAAAAGTAAATCCCGGAGGAATCTAGGAAGAAATTCCTGGAGGATTGCCGAGAAGGAAATTCTGGATTAATCTTGGAAGGAATTCTTGGACGAATCACACAAAAATGCCTGGAGGAATCTCAGTAGGAAATTATGGGAAAGTCCCAGGAGCATTTTATGGTGGTAACCCCGCAGGGATTGCCTGAACGGATTTTGTAAGGAATTTCTAGACGAATCCCGGAAGGAAGTCCTTGAGGTATCACCAAAAAGAACTTTGTGAAGGAATTTCTGGAGGAATCCCTCAAAGAAATTTTTAGAATCCTGAAATTCCTAGAGGAATCCACTGAAGGATGTTCTTGATTATTCTCAAAAGGAAATAATCCAGAAAAAAACCAAGAAGGATTTCCCAGAGCATTTCTCAGAAAGCGTTTCTGTGGAAATCCCTAAAAATAATTCCAGGAAGAATCCCAAAAGGAATTCCTGAAGCAATCTTCAGACGAAATTCCAAGAAGGAGTTCCGGGTGGTTTCCGGAAGTACTTCATTCCAAATAATCCGGGACGAATTTCAGAAGAAATTCTTGAACGAATCACGAAAAGAATGCTTGTACGAACCCCAGAAGAAATTCCTGCAGGTATTCCCTGAAGGATTTCCTAGATGAACCATGGAAGTAATTTCTAAAGCTATCCACAGATAGAATTCCAAGAAGGAATTTCTGGAGGTATCCTATATGGAATTTGTGGAGGAGGGGAATTCTGGAAGAACCCCCAGAAGAGGTTTCTGGAGGAATTTTCATAAGGAATTCCCAACAAGGAATTCCTGAATATCTCTCGGAAGAAATTCCTAAAGGAATCTTAAGGCGAAACTGAAAGCATTTCCTCATTTTTTTGGTTTTTGATTTTTAATAAAACAACGAAGCAATATTTTAAAAATCGGTTTTCGTACACATGTAGAGTATGGATCAAGGTATCTCCTGAATTTTTCCCTGGTGAAAAAAGTTTTTCGTTTTTGCAGGAACCATTTTTTTTGTGCAATTTTGTTTAAAAATGGTTTCTGCAAAAACGAAAAACTCTTTCCACCAGGGAAAAATTCAGGAGATACCTTGATCCATACTCTACATGTGTACGAAAACCGATTTTGAAAATATTGCTTCGTTATTTTATTAAAAATCAAAAACCAAAGAGTGAGGAAATGGATCCAGTTTCGCCTTAAGTACTTATTCCTAGCGGTGTATCCTAAAGGAATCCCACAAGGAATCTCTGGAGCTATCTCCAGAAGTAATTTCTAGAGAAATTATGTGCAAGAATTTCCGCAGCACTCCTCGTTGAAATCCCAGCAAGCATCCCTGGAGGAATCATCTGAAGAACTCCTGTAGATATCCCCACAAGAAACTCTTCAGAATAGTCTTGGAAGGAATTACTGAATGTTAACCAAAAAGAAGATCGAGAAAAAAAATCTGGAGGATTCTCATGAAGGAATTCCTGGAAGTATCACGGGAAATTCCTAAAGGAATCCCAGAAATAGTTCTTGCGAAAATCTCCAGTAGGATTTTCTGTGAAACTTGGAAGATTTTCCTGCAGAAATCTCAAGAAGAAATTCCTGAAATAAATAATCACCCAAAAAAATTCAGAAGAAAATCCTGGATTAATCCTGAAAGCAATTTATAGTCGGATCTTGGAAAAAAAATCCTGGTGGTAATCCAGAAAAGATTGCCTGGACGAAGTTTGGATGGAATTCCTATAGATATTACCAGGAAGAAATACTGCCCCAGAAGCCCCAGACGTCAACTTAGCGAATATGGGCAGATAAGAAACTCCTCGTTGAAATCCCAGCAGTAATCCATGGAAGAATCATCTGAAGGCACTAAGAATTATTTTGACGGAATTCATGGAGGAATCCCTAAATGCAATTTCTGGTGGAATCCTTGAAGGAATTCAAAGAGGATTCCCATGAAGGAATTTCTTGAGAATCACCTGATAGAATCCCTGAAAGGAATGCCTGGAATAATTCTGGAGGAATTTTTAAGATTTAGTTTCTGGGGCAAACCTAGCATTCCTGAAGGATAACCCAGAACGAATTTCTGTTTGAATCTCGGAAGGAAATCCAGGACTAATTTCGAAAGGAATTGCTAGACTAAACCCAGAATAAATTCCTAGTGTTATCCCCGAAAGGATTTCCTGAACGAATGACAGAAGTAATTATTGACGAGTTTTGGAAGTCTTTGATGGACGAATCCTAGAAGACATTACTGGATGTCACCCAAAAAGAAGTTCGAGAAGAAATTTCTGCAGAAGTCCCCAGAAGAAATTCCTGGATTATTTCCTAGAAATAGTGTCTGGAAGAATCCCTAGAGAATTTCTGAAGCAATCCTCAGAAAGAATTCCTTGAAAAAAGAAATTCTGAATGAATTCCGGGAAGAGTTTCTGAAGAAACTCGTGAACAAACCACTGCACGAACTCCTAGATGAATGCCATAAGAAGTTCCTGGAGGTATCCCAGAAAGATTTCCTGGAGTTTATTTTACAGAAAAAATCACGAGAATAATTTCTGGAAGAATCCCCAGATGGAATTCCCGGAATAATCCCGAATTGGAAATCCTGGAAGGATGTCCAGAAATTATTCCTGGGTATTATCTAAACGGAATTACTAGAGGAGTCCCTGGAAAGATTTACTGGATGATTTCTAGAAGAAATTTCTTGAAGAATCTTTATAATCGGTACACTTTCAACCGGCTGCAGATCAAAAACGATTTAACCTAGAAAAAAATGTTGTAAGAAGCAAATGAAGCTTATTTATTGTATTTTGTAGGAAAATATGAAAAATACAGTTTTTGTTTCTTCGAGATAAAATTTTGAACCGATTGTGAAATTCATTCCATTTTATTCTGCACAAACTAATGATCATCAACATTTGCAAATTTCACAGATTACGGGCTGATATTTTCACAAGAAACAAAATTATATTCATCAAAAATATGCACAAAACAAGTTACGACATTAAATTCTTGACAAATATGGTTCACAAGACCACAAGCCTTATTGTCCATTCATGCTATATTTGAAGCATAATTTTATTCAAAGATTTTTTTGTGGAGAAATATTTTCTGGAATCGTTTTTTGGATCGACAATTCCCTAATTCAAGTGGCCTAACATAATTCATACCTAAGCCTGGATTAATTTTGAAATTATTAGCAGTTTTCCCGCATAGCATTTGGAAATTAGCAGTCATAAGGCGAACTCCTCCTTATAAACCTAAAATAATACAGTTTTCATGAGAGAAACACTGAAAACCATATAGATTCTGAAACTTCCAGGATCTTTTCGTAAAGGAAATTTCCTTGACTTCCTTGGGCATAGAGTATCTTCGTGCCTGCCACACGATATACACATGCAAAATGGTCATTGGCAGAGGAAGCTCTCAGTTAATAACTGTGGAAGTGCTCATAGAACACTATGCTGAGAAGCAGGCTTTGTCCCAGTGAGGACGTTACGCCAAGAAGAGGAGAGGATTCTGAAACTATAGATGTGATTCTATGATCACAAATAAAAAACTTCTGAGTAGATTCAGTTTTATTGAAAAATTCGTTAGATATTTCACGCCATCAAAACACATCCAATGAATTTCGTCAGCAATAGTCCATACAGCTTTCGGGCCACGATTATTTATATTGTTCTGCATCAAATCATTGGTTTCTTGTATACCAATACTATACGTATAGTATCCTTCCCGTATGCGTATTTGCCGAACTAAAGTTTATGCGAAAACAACTTTTTTGACCGTAACTATCTATGCAAGCCTTTGATTTTCCATAAATCCCTTTGTAACCGTTCGTAAACTATTCTTGAGGATTTGGTTAAGCGCGGTGGCTTAAGCGCCACTCTCAAAGAGAGACCACCGGTCGTGTTGAAATTTGCCCGACTTTGCAAGAGACTATTTCACTCAGGGACGGTTTTGAACGGTTCTCGGTAAACGGCAGAATTTCTTCGAACGCAAATTTAACTCCAACTCTTTCACAGGCTAAAAGATACTTAGGGAAAACCGAAGGGATTCTTACTCATCCGAGCGAAGTAACGGGACTAAAACGTAACGTAAGGTAGTGAGTATGTTTATTCAATTAAGCGATGTGAAACGTAACGGAACTAAACGAAATTTCAAACTTTCTACTATTTATTCTAGGAATTCATTCGTGTTGGACGGAAGATATTCATACGGGATGGAAAAGAGCAAACATGGCCATGTATAAAAAAGCTCTTCACGTACCTGCGCAGGTTTTACTCGATGAACCTCGATGCTGGCGGGAATGAAGCTTCGCTGACTCGAAGATGGCGATAGAAGGCTTCGGCGATGGCGGTGGCTTGATATCGGCCATCGGCGTGTCCGGGGACGAACACGAATGGACCCGTGCGCGGTATGGCCAAAGTATCGGTGCGGAGGGAGTGGCGGCTGGACGAAAGCTTCCGATTTTAAACTCCGAGAGTTGTCGAATCCCGGGAAGATCCTCTTCCGGTCGACAGGAAGGCAACAGAGCCCAGCGACCCGGCTTCGCGTACTAAGATTCCTGCTATGGCCGAGCGGGGAATGCTACGCTTCCTATCTTCCGATTTCGGATCTGGTTCGTGGCGTGCATTTGACGACACGCAAAGACGAACCGACTCTCGTGCTCCGGTCCACGGGAAATGACGGACGGGACCTTACCTTCGGCGATTAGCGACCGACGGGAGAACTTCGCTACAAGAAAGATCGAGCGACTTCACTCTCGCCTCCGTTTGGCTACCCTTTACAGGCGGGCCTTAGCTGGGCACACGGGTCACGATCCTCGAACTAGAATGGCGGTTCACTCCGCCAACGGAACTCCATTTCGGCGATGACCGCCGTAGAACGCACAAAAATCCAGCCGTACGAACAAAAGCGCAGCGCGCTGCAAATCCAACGCGAAATCACATTAATTATATAAATTCACACGATAAATTAACCATAGTTACCTTTTTTCGTATCGGTACAAACAACAAAATAGAACGGAATACGCGGATCTCAACGGACCTCAGTCCACTATAACTAATAAAAGAACGGAAAATACACAAAAAAAACGTTTAAATTCACTTCTAATAAAAACACTCACTAATCAATTACCTTGTAACTCAAAGTTATTCAAACAAACCGACTCAAGAAATAAACTTAAAAACTGAACTTTACTTCAAAGTCTTAATCCGCGCACTTCTGTTTTCCAGCCGATTTAGCAGCGAAATGGCAGAGTCGAAGTTGCGCTTCGTACAAGAAACTATGCCTCTTCTCATAAAATAAATCCAATTCAATTCTTCGACTATTATCTAAAATTGCGCCAACAAATTTCAGATGGCCGCGAAGAATGTTCCGCGCCATCGAAATATCTTATTAGCTACTTACTCAGATACGCGTTACATAACTTAGTCAGGACACAAACCATACACGAACGATATCCTCAAATGTTCAAATTCAAAGTTAAAGAAATTCTAATTGGATTTTACTTAAAAAGATAAAACGTCAAAAGCTACAAATTAAACTAAAATAATCATGAAAAATAACAATAAGGCGAATACAAATTTAATTTTGACTTTTTGTCTCCCCCCCCCCCTTCAAAAAATTTTGGCGAGATTTGGCATTTTGAGGGGGCAGATAAAAAAATATTTATCAAAATATCGGGTTTTGCTAAAAAATCTTTAACAAATCCGATGAGTTTTTTAGATTCTAAAAAAAAGGTAAAATTATCCGATAGCCAACTTTGAGCTGCTATATCTCCGAATTTAATGAACCGAATGAAATGAAATTTTGACCATTTATGACTTATATAATGAGCTTCGGAAAACTTTTGACATAACTTAAAATTCTTAACACGGAAGAAAATTATAACAATTTGATTATTTTTCTTATAAAACACCAAATTTTCTTAAATTTCAACATCGTTTAAAAATTCAAGATGCTAATTATAGTTCATTTAAATTCCCTCTGATTCTCTTGAATACAGATATGTTTTAAAAAAAAATTAACAACATAGGCGGCAATTTATTGAAAAAGTAATGGGATGCATATTAAAAATAGACCAATTTACTAAAAAATCATAAAATTAATGAAATCGCTATAAATTTTTCTCTCGTTAATAACTTCAAGTTGTTTCAAACGTTTTTCAGAGCTCATTATATGAGTCATAAATGGACAAAATTTCATTGCATTCGGTTCATTGAATTCGGAGATATAACAGCTCAAAGTTGGCTATCGGATAATTCTACGTTTTTCTAAAATGCTTATAACTTCGTGCAGAATAGCCCGATCTTTTCCAAATGTTGTCCACTAATACACAACTAGTTGATCAACTTACAGTGAAAATTTTAGAATATTTGATGCACTAATCGAAAAGTTACAGCTAATTGAACATTTTTTGAAAAGTGGAAATTTTGCCTGTCCCGATCATTTTGTCTATCCCCTGTAACAACACTTTTTTCCAAGTGACACCGTTTTTGAGCGGCAGCCGGTTGAAAGTGTACCGATTCTAAAGTGCGCAGGCTTTATTCCTGAAGGAATACCCAGAAGAAATTCCTTGTGGAATTCTCTGAAGGAATTTGTGGTGGCACCCCTGACGGAGGAATCCCAGAAACAATTCTTGTAGGAATCTCTAGAAGGACTTCCAGGTGGTAACCCCGAAAAGATTGCTTGGAAGAATTTTCAAAAAGATTCTGGACGAATTTTAGAAGGAATTCCTAGACGAATCCCGGGAGGAAATGTTGGAGGTTTCGCCAGAAAGAATCCTTTTATGGAATTTCTGAAATAATTCTAGAATTCCTAGAGGCATACCTGGAAGGATTTGCTTGATGAATCTCAAATAGGGAAATCTTCAGGATGAATTCCTGGAGGTATACCCAGAAAATTATAAAAAAAAATCACTAAAAGGAGTTGCTAGAGAAATCCTCACAAGAAAGGGGATTCTTAGGAGGAATTCCCAGGGAAATCCCTAGAAAAGTTTCCTGCAGGAATCCCGAAAAGGAATAACTGAAAGAGACTTCAAAAAGAATTTTAAGAAAAAAAAAATTCTTGGCGAATCCTGGAAGTAATTATTGGTCGAATTTCGGAAGGAATTCCTGAACGAATCACGGTAGGAATGCCTGAACGAATCTCGGAATAAATTCCTGGAGGTATCTCCTCGAGGAATTCCTAGACAAACCCTGGATGCAATTTCTTGAGGTATTTTCAGATAGAATTCTAAGAAGTAATTTCGGAGGAATCTTCAGATGCAATAACTGAAAAAAAAAAACTTTGATGAACTCGTAATTTCAAGAAAAATTCTTAGAAGGAATTCCTGGACGAATCCCAAGAATTCTTGAGGGATTGTCAAAAAAAAGTCTTACCTGAATCCCAGAGGGGAACGCTGGAAAATCCCCAGAATAGGAATCTGGAGAAATATTCAAAAGGAGTTTCTTCAGGATGCCCAAGATGAAGTTCCTTGATTTCTCCCGGATGAAATTTCTAGACAAATCTTTAGCAGTAATTGCTGGAAGTATATCCTGAAGGAATTCCTGGACGAATCAAGGAAAAAAATCCTGGAGGAATCCCAGAGGCAGTTATTGAATGATTCTCAAGAACAAATTCCTAGATGAATCCCAAAAGGAATTGCTGTAGAAATTTTTAAAATAAATTTTTGAGGTATAGCCAGAAGAAATTTCTGAAGTAATCTTTACAAGGAATTCTTGAAAATCATCAGAATTTCAGCAGGAAGCCCCAGAAGGAGCTGCACGTTGATATCCCAGCAGGAGTCTCTGGAAGAATCATCTGAAGAAGTTCCTGTAGAACCCCCAGAAGGAACTCATGGAGGAATCCCTGGAAAAAACCTACAAGTATTTTCTTGAGCAATTTCTGAAGGAGTACATGGAGAAATACCCAGATGGGATTTGTGGAAGGTTCTTTCTTTTTTCCAGAAATTCGTAGAAAAACCTTTCAAAGAAATTCCCAGCTGAATCTCGGAAGGAACTCCTGAATTAATCCTGGAGAAATCTGCAGAAGGAATTTCCCTGCCAACAAAAATTTATATATGATGTAGAATACAATGCAAGAGTGGAAGCCATATGCAAACATGCTTCCATTTAAACGCAAGTAAAATGCACGGATATTGCCTTCACTTTAACAGCATATATGCGATCGTGTGTTGACTGTGTCCTAGAGGGTTTTCCCGAAAAAACTACTGCAGGAATACCCAGAACGAATACCGGGTTGAAATCGTAGCACGAATTTCTGAAGGAATTCACAGTATGAACTCCTGGACGAATCTCAGAAGATATTCCTAGAGAAATCACCAGAAGCTATTCCTGGCTTAATCTTCTATAAGGGAATTATGGCACAAATCCTGAGAAGGAATTCTTGCAGGTATCTTCAGAAGGGATTCCCCAATAAATCAAGAAAAAACCTACAAGAATATACAGAAGAAACTCCGGGAGGAATTCTCGGGAGAAATTCCTGGAGATTCCCTTAAAGAAATTTCTGGGGCAATCCCTATAATAAATTTATGCAAGAATCCCCAGATGGAGTTCTTCGATGAATTCCGATGAAAACCTAGGAAAAATTTTTTGTCGGATACCCTGATAAAATCCCTGAAAGGTATGTATGGATGAATCCCGAAAATAATTCGTGGAGGTATTTCCAGAGGCAATTTCTTTAGGAATCCTCAAAAGGAATTCCAGGTCGAATTTCAAATGATTCTTTAACCCCAGAAAGAATTTGGGAAGAAATGTTCGGACGAATCCTGGCAGTAATTCCTTGACTGAAAGAAAGTTTGAGAAAAAAATTCTGGAGGAGTCCCAAGTAGGAATTCCTGGGTGAATCACGGAAAAATTCCTGGAGAAATCCTGGTAACAGTTCTTACCGAAATTTCCAGAAGAAACTTCTGGATGGAACCCGGAAGATATTGCAGCAAGTAAGATGGAGGCCCTGCAAGAATAATCTGAAAGAATTTCCGGAAGGAATTTCCTGGTGGTAACCCCGAATGGATTGCCTGGACGAAATTTGAAAGGAATTCCTGTAGAAATTCCCAGAAGGAATTCCTCAATGAATCCGCTGCAGGAATTTTTGGAGGAATTATTGGTAGAATCATAAAAAAAACCTGGCCGAATTCCGAGAAGGAGTTCCTGGATAAATTCATGGAGGAATTTCCGAAGCAACTCCTAAACTCCTGGAAGAAATTTCCGAAGCTACTTCTGGGAGAATTGAACATTGTCGAAGAAACTCTTGCATTTATTCCCGAAGGAACTCTCGGAAGAATCCCGGAAAAAACTCCAGGAAGAATCGTAGAATGAATTCCTGGACACGCTTCCAGAAAAAAAAAACACTTCAGGACATATTTAGTGCAGTCGTACAAGAGATTTTTCGGGAAGAGCAGCAGAAGTTTCTTTGGAAATTTCTCAACCAGTATTCCTCCAGAGTCCAGAAGTTCCTTCAAGATTTTCTCCGGGCGTTTTCTAAAAAAAATCTCAAGAGTTCCTTTGGGAACCCTTCCTGGTGTTCCTTAGAACTTTCTTGGGAATTCCTTCCTGGATGTTCCCCAGAAGAAATTCCTGTAAAAATCTTCAGCAGGTATTCATGAATGAATCGGCAGAAGCAAAGCAAAAAATCCTGTAGGAATCACCAAAAGGAATTCCTGTAGGAATCCCGAAATTCAATTCCTGTAGGACTCCCCAGATGAAATTTCAAACAAAAACCTTGAAAGCTCAAGCAACACGCATATCTCAAAAAATTCACGGTTGCGCAGGTGTTGGTTGTGCAGAAGTCATTGTGACTGACTTCTAACAAATTAGTACTTACTTGCTGAAAGTATGCCACAAAACCCGCGCTGCCATGACTCTTCAATGACATGTGTGTGGCTTGGGGTCATTCCTTAAATTACCCTAAACTTGTGTAACAGTCCAGAGGAAACTCTGCAATAAATTTCTGAAGCAATTCCCGAAGCAATTTATGAGGAAATTCCCACAGAGAAATCTTGGAGGAATCTCAACATATAATTCCTTCTTGAATCCACAGCAAAAACTCCTGCAGAAAACCCATATTTTTTTGTAACATTACGATAAAATTCATTATTCATGGGAAAATCCTCTGACCAACTTCCGGAAGGAATCTCCAGGTAGAATAGCATGGAGACGTCGTCATCAGAAAAAAACTTTGTTTTATTTGGGAATTTTAACTTATTTTATAGTTCTTCACACCGTGAAAAAAATCCCGAATGGAATATTTGGAAAGATTTGCTGGATGGAATCTCCATGGAAAGAAACTTCAGAAGGAATCCTAGAAATGATCTCCTGGCGGTATCCTGTAAGAAATTCATGATGCCTGGAGGTATCTCCAAGAGGAACTCTTAGACGAACACCCAGCTGGATAACATGGATAAATCTACAGGAATAGTGTTAAATTAGTGAACGTTAAAATACACGTAAATAAACATTGGAGGGATCCTAACAAGAAATTCCTTAAAAGATTTGCTGGAGATAACATAGCATGAATACTTGCGCAAATCTTGGATGGAGTTGCAAAGTTGAATATATCCATTGACATTGCTGATGTTGCTACTATCTACAATGTCATAGATTCACTCAGCTCCACACACCTGGCCAAGTCCTTGCAAGCATTTATAAATCCCTTCATCAACTTAGAAAGAGCCCAGAACTAAAGCAGCTTCCAATAGATGAAAGGATGTTGAAAATAGCGAATTTTCAACTTATATGGAGTTATATAGCAAATATATACTGAAGTGAAATTATTTATAGATAAATAATATTGGAAAGATCTCACCAATTATTGTGTGATTTTTTGTGGTTCAATGCCGATCATCTAATTGTCTTGATTAATGTTCTTCTCTGCTAAGAACAACACAATACGGAAAACTAAACACCCGCGTATCTATTGTTTTGATTTTCACGCGAGACAATAGCGAACACGATCGATTATGCTGCCATACTCACCCCTTACAGGGGGGACTCCTCGAAAAATTCCACTCAGAAAAAGAAATCTGGAGGAGTCTTCATACAGAAATCGGAAGGAGCACTTAGAGGAGCTCCTGCAGAGATCCCCGATAGACACTTTCGGAGGAATCCACCGCATGAATTCCTTGAGGAATATTTTAAAAAAATCCAGGCAAAAACACCGGAAGGAAAATCCATGTAAAATTCATAGTATGAAAAAAGCTAGAGGAATTCACTGAAGAAACTCTCGGAGGATTCCCTGAAGAATCCTCGAAAGGAACTCCACAAGAAAATCATTTAAACAATTCCTGAAGGAGTCTCCGGAGGAACTCCTGGAGAAATCATTCGAAGAAATCCCTTGGCCAATGTCTGAAGAATTCTTCACATAGAATTCCTATGGAAAGCCTCAGTTCAAGGAAATCGTGAAGGAATAAAAATCTGGAGTCAAAGGCAAATCCACTGCGGGAACTCCGTGAGAAGCCCTCGTAAGAAACTTTTATAGGGGTCTTCGGAAGGAATCCAATGTGAAATCCTCGGTTGAAATGTCTAAAGGTATCCACGGAAGAAACTCCTGGAGGAATCTACAAAAACGGGATTTCAGAAGGAATTTCTGGAGGTTGAAAATGTGACAATTTATGATTTTCTGGTAAGTTTCTGAAAAGCAACAGAAATTATAATGGAGTTACAATAAAACTGGAAGGTGTTCAGTTGAAGTGTTGCTGATGTTCAGAAAGAAATTCTGATGTGCTATCGGGTAGTCTACAGACAGTAAAAAGAATACTACGATTACTTCACGTTCTAGATGAATGCTAAGAGATTGGCTGCCTAATGCTTCTTTATTAAACATGTTTTATTACAATAAGCCTTTCAAATTTCTTACAATTATTAATTCAACGATTTTGAGGTGAATATTGTATTTGACTGTGAAGTGTATGTCGTCTTGCATATCTGTACATTTGAGCGATTTTAGTGAACCAATTTACATTTTCGATAATTTTGAAGTAAATTCTTAATTGTAAAGCGTATTTTCAACGTAAGTCATCAGAATAGGGTCTGTTTGATCCAATAATCGATATTGAGAAGTATCCACTTTTATTAGCTATACGGAACAAGACATACATCGCAGTGCATATCCAAGTTACATACATGTCCAAATTATATTTTTTACCCTATACGATGTAATCAAAGTAGGCCATCAAATCATTTAGCAATTGCCTACCTTTAGGCGTTATTCGCTGTTTAGAGGATTTTAATCCTAAAATAACTCCATAGAAAATGTCGATTTTTGATCCCGGAAGCTCAGAGTTACAGATCCGTGGCATAAGTTTCCGACATCAGGACTCACCAGCAGGACTCTAAGGATGAATCCTGTATGATGGTCATGTCCTGAATTTGTTTTTGGAAGGAGCCATATGAGCCGAACTATTGACAAATATGATTTCTATAGAAAATGTCGATTTTTGATCCCGGAAGCTCAAAGTTACAGATCCGTGGCATAAGTTTCCGACATCAGGACTCACCAGCAGGACTCTAAGGATGAATCCTGTATGATGGTCATGTCCTGAATTTGTTTTGGGAAGGAGCCATATGAGCCGAACTATTGACAAATATGATTTCTATAGAAAATGTCGATTTTTTATCCTGGAAGCTCAGAGTTACAGATCCGTGGCATAAGTTTCCGACATCAGGACTCACCAGCAGGACTCTAAGGATGAATCCTGTATGATGGTCATGTCCTGAATTTGTTTTGGGAAGGAGCCATATGAGCCGAACTATTGACAAATATGATTTCTATAGAAAATGTCGATTTTTGATCCCGGAAGCTCAGAGTTACAGATCCGTGGCATAAGTTTCCGACATCAGCACTCACCAGCAGGACTCTAAGGATAAATCCTGTATGATGGTCATGTCCTGAATTTGTTTTGGGAAGGAGCCATATGAGCCGAACTATTGACAAATATGACTTCTATAGAAAATGTCGATTTTTGATCCCGGAAGCTCAGAGTTACAGATCCGTGGCATAAGTTTCCGACATCAGGACTCACCAGCAGGACTCTAAGGATGAATCCTGTATGATGGTCATGTCCTGAATTTGTTTTGGGAAGGAGCCATATGAGCCGACCTATTGACAAATATGATTTCTATAGATAATGTCGATTTTTGATCCCGGAAGCTCAGAGTTACAGATCCGTGGCATAAGTTTCCGACATCAGGACTCACCAGCAGGACTCTAAGGATGCATCCTGTATGATGGTCATGTCCTGAATTTGTTTTGGGAAGGAGCCATATGAGCCGACCTATTGACAAATATGATTTCTATAGAAAATGTCGATTTTTGATCCCGGAAGCTCAGAGTTACAGATCCGTGGCATAAGTTTCCCACATCAGGACTCACCAGCAGGACTCTCAGGGCGAATCCTGTATGATGGTTATGTCCTGAATTTGTTTTGGGAAGGAGCCATATGAGCCGAAATTACGACAAATATGATTTCTATAGAAAATGTCGATTTTTGATCCCGGAAGCTCAGAGTTACAGATCCGTGGCATAAGTTTCCGACATCAGGACTCACCAGCAGGACTCTAAGGACGAATCCTGTATGATGGTCATGTCCTGAATTTGTTTTGGGAAGGAGCCATATGAGCCGAAATCACGACAAATATGATTTCTATAGAAAATGTCGACTTTTGATCCTGGAAGCTCAGAGTTACAGATCCGTGGCATAAGTTTCCGACATCAGGACTCACCAGCAGGACTCTAAGGACGAATCCTGTATGATGGTCATGTACTGAATTTGTTTTGGGAAGGGGCCATATGAGCCGAACTATTGACAAATATGATTTCTATAGAAAATGTCGATTTTTTATACTGGAAGCTCAGAGTTACAGATCCGTGGCATAAGTTTCCGACATCAGGACTCACCAGCAGGACTCTAAGGATGAATCCTGTATGATGGTCATGTCCTGAATTTGTTTTGGGAAGGAGCCATATGACCCGAAATTACGACAAATATGATTTCTATAGAAAATGTCGATTTTTGATCCCGGAAGCTCAGAGTTACAGATCCGTGGCATAAGTTTCCGACATCAGGACTCACCAGCAGGACTCTAAGGACGAATCCTGTATGATGGTCATGTCCTGAATTTGTTTTGGGAAGGAGCCATATGAGCCGAAATTACGACAAATATGATTTCTATAGAAAATGTCGATTTTTTATCCTGGAAGCTCAGAGTTACAGATCCGTGGCATAAGTTTCCGACATCAGGACTCACCAGCAGGACTCTAAGGACGAATCCTGTATGATGGTCATGTCCTGAATTTGTTTTGGGAAGGAGCCATATGAGCCGACCTATTGACAAATATGATTTCTATAGAAAATGTCGATTTTTGATCCCGGAAGCTCAGAGTTACAGATCCGTGGCATAAGTTTCCAACATCAGGACTCACCAGCAGGACTCTAAGGACGAATCCTGTATGATGGTCATGTACTGAATTTGTTTTGGGAAGGGGCCATATGAGCCGAACTATTGACAAATATGATTTCTATAGAAAATGTCGATTTTTTATCCTGGAAGCTCAGAGTTACAGATCCGTGGCATAAGTTTCCGACATCAGGACTCACCAGCAGGACTCTAAGGATGAATCCTGTATGATGGTCATGTCCTGAATTTGTTTTGGGAAGGAGCCATATGAACCGAACTATTGACAAATATGATTTCTATAGAAAATGTCGATTTTTGATCCCGGAAGCTCAGAGTTACAGATCCGTGGCATAAGTTTCCAACATCAGGACTCACCAGCAGGACTCTAAGGACGAATCCTGTATGATGGTCATGTACTGAATTTGTTTTGGGAAGGGGCCATATGAGCCGAACTATTGACAAATATGATTTCTATAGAAAATGTCGATTTTTTATCCTGGAAGCTCAGAGTTACAGATCCGTGGCATAAGTTTCCAACATCAGGACTCACCAGCAGGACTCTAAGGGCGAATCCTGTATGATGGTCATGTCCTGAATTTGCTTTGGGAAGGAGCCATATGACCCGAAATTACGACAAATGTTTTTAAATACAGAATGTTGATTTTGAATGCTGGAAGCTTAGAGTTACAGATCCGTTGCATGAGTTTTTGCTTTCAGGAAACGGGCTTATTGTTTGAATTTTGTATTTAGTATGTCTGTATTTATCATAAACTAATCGGCATTAAAATTGCAGTATTGCAAAAAAAAATGCATTGATTGATCTGCCGGATCGTTAAAATCCACGTAATACCCCTAAATGTATACCTACCTGATACATTGCTTGGAGGATAACTAATCGTACTAAAAAGTATTTCACTGTTTTCTGCTTAAACTCCTGAATATATGCAATCTGAGTATATTCCTGGAGGATGGCTTGGGAAGATAACTAATCGTACTAAAAAAATAGCACAATATTCGTGGAGGATGGAACTTGGAGGATAACAAAACCTCGCTGAAACTTGCTGCTGCGGGTTTTGTTATTTTTTCCTGTGGGCACCACATTTAAGTAGGTTCCTAAAGGCCTACATACTACTCCTGAAAATAGAGTACACATATGAAAACCAAGATTGTTTATATTCTCAAATATTTATTAAACTCTTAGTGTGGTGTATGAGTGTGGATTTGACATTTTATTAGTGCTCATTGTTGCTGCAGGCTTTTCTTGTTAACATTGGCCCTTACGGCTTAACCCACACTACGTTGTGGTTGGAATCTTTCCGCCGAGGCAGCTCGGGATCGGTGGGCTTGGACCGGTACTCGGCCAACGGGAACCAGCGGGCATGTGTGGCTGTTCCAGGGGGAATGACATTTCATTTTCTTACCAAAAAAACCGCTTATATCCGTTCATTACCGTCGCTAGCCGTGGACCCTATGTTACAATTAGCGGAATAAATTATCGGAGTACATTCAAAGTTTAAAAAAAAAATCATAAATCGTCTACCTATGTCTATGAATTCCGTAAGGAGAAGGCATCTTATCAAAATGATCCGTGCAAAAAGATTGTACAACTATGCAGACTGGAATCGAACCATAAACGTCGAAGATCACTGAGCTCTTGTTTAACCCACACGGTTATCAACGCTCGAAGATATGGTGTTGCTAAATATGTATAAAAATGAATCTGTCAGCTGACACTGCGTCATTGGGCAATCTTTCTCGTTGTCATGGTCACCAAATAGGCGAACTCAGTCTTGCTTTGATGAAAACGGGAGGAGCCAGCTGACATTGAAAGCGTCGCTTTAAGAAAACCAGTATGGTCCACTGCACGAATTTATGCTGGCCCGCTTACTCTCACCGAAAATTTGACGTTTGAGCGGTGCCGGCACCTCTCAAACGTCAAATTTTCTGTGGGAGTAAGTAGGCCAGTATATATTCGTGCAGTGGACCATTGGGCGATTTTACTGGGAGAAACATGGGGGAAAAACTGGCGTCACAAATCGAACTGAATTTGTTCCTGACATTTATGTCTTAGTATTAAGTCTATGGTTATACTATACATTTGTACGAATATAGCCAACCAATCCATTTCATTAAATTGCGAGGAAAATCCATTGTGAAAAGTTTCTTGGTTTCCAAGCAGGCAAATACATACTTTATCGGCTGAACTTGTACATTTTGTGCTTCATACTGGCCACACTAATCAAAGCTACCATCCGGAAATGTGAATGAGTTTCTTTCAATCGTTCTCTTTATCTTAAGAACCAACTCGTATGAATTAGCGAAAATGGCGAGAGTGCAATAGAACAGGCCGGCTGGCTCCATATAAGTAGGTGTGTGCCAGCTGGCTTTGATTGCTATTCTTCGGGTTGAATTGTGGTCAAACTATGAAAACGGAAACTTTCCCATTAAATTGGTTTGTGACCACTACTGGGCCAGTGAAGCCATTAAGTGCAGGCGGTTTGGCCATTGAGGCCTAGCAGGTGATGGTAATAGTATGTCGTTGATTGATTTTTCTTGATAATGAGTTCTATGCGACTAGTACACTAGAAAGGTGAAATATTGTTTCGTATCATCTAACACGTTAAGTATTTTTTCTGAATGTGCTAATTGAGCGTTTTAATTCTCCGATTAAAGTTTTTACTTGCTATAAATATTTTCATATTTTATGTGAGTTTAGGTAGCTTGTTCACAGTTAAGTAGTAAATACATGCATCTGCTTGAAGCATATCTCTTGACTATACTCATTTTGGTCGTAAATGAATCGAATACTCCACAGATTTCTATTCATTTCGAAGAAAAACAAGATGCTAAAACTGCTGATATATTCCATTTTTCCTGCCTTCGTTTACTTCCCACCAGAGGTTGTGGCACAACACTATTAGCAGTAATTAAATTCGAGAGAAGACAATTTTCGGATGAACTTTCCATGGCGCTATATGCTTGTGAATGAAAACGTTACTTTTTTTCTGCTTCTGTAATGAGTACGTTTCGGTAGGACGAAAAAAAAAACTGCCAGCAAAAACACGTTAAGCAATTCTTCCGTCCGGAAGCTACGTTTGACGACGACATCGTGCAAACAACGGCATCGCTGGCGCTGACGAAAAAATAAAAACAACTTCATTCAGTGCTTTTTCCCGTAGTGGAATCATGAATAAACCGGGAAGAAGAACTAACAGAACGGAGTAGATTGAACGCGAAAGTGCGCGCAGAAAAAAAAACGGTTGGAACATTTAAGGACAGACAAAACCTGACAAAACTACTATGCGCTCGTTGCTGGGATTAGAAACACAAAACTGCAGGAAGCAAGACGCCACTTTAGCAGCAAACGATATGGACTGTGAATTGAAGTGAAGAATAGAAAAAAAACTCGGTTAAAAGTTTTATCTTAAGTCTAAATAAATAGCATTTACATAGTTGAAACATACGAAACAACATTAATATTCAACAGCTAGGAACAACGACGCAACGGACGGAGACTGACTTTGCGCTCCACTTTGTGGAACCCGGGTGTAATACGTAGGACGACACACATCGAAAGCTGTTTGTTCCTCGGTGAGCACGTATAGAAGCGTAGAAATCACCCCAGGGAAAACGATGCCTTCATTAGCTTATCGTTGGAGTGTACTGTCGTTGCCCGGAGGGACGGCTCGGTGGGAATAGGAATCCATGAGAGCTAGCCGAAACGGGCGAGGTGGTGGCCGCGGCCAGCACAGTTTCCCCCTGATTGTTTATACTCACGTGCTGAGCCAAGCGCCACTTTTCGCTCTGATGTTCCGAGTGCCGCAGAATCAGCTGTATCAACTTGAAAGCACCAAATACGACGAACGCTCCGGACAGAAGCCACAGAATGGTGGACTTGGTGTCGAAGTTGTCCTGAATGGGACGGGTATCCAGCTGCTCTTGGTGCAGCAGATGGAAGCGATGATATTCCTAAATCGAAATTTACAATCAAAATCCATCTTACAACCTTCGGAATACCTCATTAAAACTTACCGAACTATACTCCGGCTTAACCATACTTTCCACCACAACAATGTCCCTCAACTTTCCCCTCTCGTCCGTGCACTCGATCCCCTGCGTGTTCAGAATGCTATCCGTCGATTCCACCACGTAGTTCTTCCCGTATTCTACGTTCTTACTATGCTTCATCAGTTCCAGAATCAGGAACTGACAGCTCCAGGGATTCCTGTTCAATCGCACCTGACCGAAGCTCTCCAGGACGGATGCGTTCAATCGCTGGAACTGGTTATCGCTCATGTTCAGATGATTCAAGCTAACGATCGGCCACAGAAAGGCGTCCTCCGCCAGCTGGTTGTGGGACAAGTCCAGCGTGAGTAGCTTCCGCGAGTCCTCGAAGATGTTCGGTTCGATTTCGGAGATGGCATTCCGAGACAGGTTCAGCAGCTCCAACCGTGGGCTGTATTCGAACAGTTTGTTGTCGATGTAGGCTAGCCGGTTGCCCGACAGGTCAAGGAAGCGAACCGAGGAGAAGTCCTTGAAAATGTATTTGTTCAGCTGAGTGATGTGGTTATGGCTGGCGTTGAATACCTGGGGTGGTTATAAAAATGGTGATAAGAATAAGTGGGAGTACATATAGAGCTGATTTATTGGTGGTAGACTATGACTAACATAGAAAAGAGTGATTAAACTCTTCGTTCTTCGTCCTATTGACAATGAGTCACTGCAGAAGAAGATAATTTGATGGAATCTCGTTGGGAGCATTTTTTGACACACTTTTTTGAAATTTTTGGGATAAATCAGAAGTTTTTTCTGTCAGAATACCAGAGAACATATTTTTAACCATTGCGTTAAACACTACTCGCATAAAGTCACGGCTTTCAATTCATTTTTATCACAATTTTCCTAAAACATTACGAAATCAATATAAAACTGTGTTCCGCTAAAACTGATAAATTACCTAATTGCTGATAATATTTACCCTCTATTAGTAATTGCCCTCATTGAATTGATGGGATCTTATTTGCCTTCGAGAATACGATCGGTTGTAGAACCTTTTTGCAGCACTGCCTGCCTTATCATTACACGCACTGCCCCCACTCGCATATCAGTCCCATTTGACTTTCCGGCATTTTTGAGTTAACGCTAGGAATAGTCATCATTTTCAACGTCTTTTTATAACCCATAATGAAATTGCGGATTTTTATGTCAATGCGCGAAAAAAATACCATAAGTCATGAGCGTCCCACATAGCAAGTACCCACATAACAGTCCTGTTATGGATTTATATACAGTGTATCAAACAATTGTCCGTACAGGACATTTTTTGTCAAAATAATTTCTGCTCCAAATGTTTATAACTTTTTTATACGTCAATCAAAAACGCTGAAATGTTGACCAATCATGAATCATATACTACTGTTCCATTGGTAAAATTTTGAGCGAGATCGAATATGTGTTCTGAAAGTTATAGAACTTTTAGTAAAACTTGTAAGATTTTTGAACACATTTTTAAAACATTATACCTCAATATGTAGTTGATGGAACTTTTTCAATCTTTTTTGTGTTACAGCTTATACATAAGGCTTTCATATGCAGCTTCGTTTGAGGTTTTATATACACTACAAAAAATATGAAAAATTTGCTTATATAGTTGACGATATTTGAAAAATTACTATATTTTGCACATATAATCTGCCAAACGTTTTCCACCAATAAAAGTGCATTAACTGAATGAAAAATGCATAGGACCTACTTTTCATATGTTGTTTAGTAGGTCCTGTATAAAAATATTACATTAAGAGAGTTTAAAAAAGTTTAAAACACTTGGCACTTTTATTGATCAAAATATGATAAATTTCCAAATAATACTCTGAACATATACAGATTTTTCATATTTTTTGTAGTGAATATAAAACCTTAAACAAAGCTGCATATGAAACCCTTAGGTATAAGCTGTAACACAAAAAAGATTGAAAAAGTTTCATCGACTACATATTGAGATATAATGTTTTAAAAATTTGTTCAAAAATCTTATAAGTTTTACTAAAAGTTCTATAACTTTCAGAAAACTTATTCGATCTCGCTCAAAATTTTACCAGTGGAGCTTCAATATATGGTTTATGATTGGTCAAAACCTTAGAGTTTTTGATTGACGTATAAAAAAGTTATACACATTTGAATGAAAAATTATTTTGACCAAAAAGTTGCTGTACGGACAATTGTTTGATACACTGTACCTTATAACACAGAACTGAACAAATTTATAGTAGTAGTATTCGCCAATTGTTGAACACTACCCAAATGTTGAACAGTTTTTGAAAATGTTATTATAAATTTAACTTAAGTAGTTTTCCATCAACGTAAACGTATGATCTAGATGCGTATACATGTGTGTCATGATATTGCTCCAATAGAGTTACAAAATTATACATATTTTACGTCAAAAATATCGATTGAAAATTTTGTACCGCTGATGACACGAAAACTGCACAATCCTTAAGATTAATTTTAAGAAATTGCTGTTACGAAATAAGCTTTGCTGGCAAATCGACCACAAATATCAAAGGCACACCATAGTTACAATAACTGAAAGGATGTCCTTAACAGTTTAACATTGTTTAAAATCACATTTTCATTGTAATTTCATTTGAAAAAAATATTTTTTCTTATCACACTATCATTATGCAGCTAAGATCCAATTGTTGAACACTAGCATAACCTACGATGTTAGCATGACTGCCAGATTTTTTTTTTCACTTCACCTTTTTCAGGAGCGATCTACGGGTTTTCAAAGTATTTCGGGGTCGTTCCAGGGGTATTCTAGGGAGTTGGCAGGGTCCCATGGGTTTCCAGGGGTATTTCAGGGGCTTTTGAAGGCGTTCTTTTCTTCTGTCATTTTCGCTTCTAGTGGGAACGTCCATAAATTACGTCACGCTTTGAGGGGAGGGAGGGGTGAGAGGAGTTCAGCAAAGTGTGACGAAACGTACAAAAAATTAGAGGTCTAATACAAAAAGTGTGACATAGGAGGCGGGGGGAGTTAAAATGGACAATTATTGCGTGACGTATTTTATGAACGCTCCCTCATTTGAATGAATTGTCACTCAAATGACTAACTGGGCGCAAAACACGAAAACCCCGGAAAAAAATCGCCAGAGTGGAAAAATATTGGATGTCGGATCAATGTCAGATCAAATTTTATCAAATGTTGGACCACTGTTGGACCCACATCGGATAACTGTTGAGTCTATGTTGGGTTTGGTGCC
This sequence comes from Aedes albopictus, assembly GCF_035046485.1. Lineage (NCBI taxonomy): Eukaryota > Metazoa > Arthropoda > Insecta > Diptera > Culicidae > Aedes > Aedes albopictus. The sequence goes on from NC_085137.1 coordinate 34,572,346, forward strand.
CAAAATAAAAACAGGTGAATGATAGGTTTATGTCGGGTTTTACGTCATCAATAACAAACAAAGCTTCAACCGTTCAACAATTAGCGAGAACCGTCCAACATTAGGATGAGCAAGCTTAAGGAAGCGTTCAACATTTGGGTTAAAGACTTCCCATACAAATGTTCTATTTTCTCTTAGAAAATGGTATTTCATGGATTACAAACCCAGTGGGCAGTATAAGGAATAAGTAGATCTAGACGATCACTGGATATTTTTCAACTAAAGTGGAATTATGCACGGAAAAACGAACGAAAACAAAAATGCCAGTACTAACCGTTCAACAATTGGCGAATTACCCTAAACGTTATATTTTTTACAGTTATGTATTGAGGTGAAAAGCAATCTGTGAAAGTTTCGAGATGATCGAAATATTTTTCAAATTATGACAATTTTTCATGGAAACGAGTTGTCTAACTTCAAACGCTGTTTTCTCAATTCCTCCTTTTTACAAATGGGACTGTTATGCGAGTGGGAGCAGTGCAGCAAACGCAAATAGTCCATTGCCTTACCTTACCGATCAGGCTAAGGCCGGGGTGCTCTCTGCTGTACATAGTAGCCGTCTCCATTCCACTCGGTCCATGGCTGTTTGTCTCCAGTTCCGCACTCTGCGTAGGGTCCGCAGATCGTCCACCAGATCGTCCGTGGTCGACCCACCTAGCTCGCTGCGCTCCACGTCTTCTTGTACCGGTCGGATGACTCTCGAGAACCATTTTAGTCGGGTTGCTATCCGACATCCTGATGACATGACCCGCCCACCGTAGCCTCCCGATTTTCGCGGTATGGACGATGGTTGGTTCTCTCAGCAGCTGATGCAGCTCGTGGTTCATTCGCCTTCTCCAAGGCCCGTCTTCCATCTGCACTCCGCCGTAGATGGTACGCAACACCTTCCGTTCGAAAACTTCAAGGGCGCGTTGATCCTCTGCACGTAGGGTCCATGTCTCGTGCCCATAGAGGACGACCGGTCTAATCAGCGTTTTGTAGATGTTTTACGGTGAACTTTATCCGATCGTAGAGTTCTGCGGAGTTCAAAGTAAGAACGATTTCCTGCCACAATGCGCCTCTGCATTTCTCTGCTGGTGTCGTTGTTGGCAGTCACCAGTGTCGATTTCATCACCGTCGATATAAATTCGGGGTGGTGGGCGCGGTGGAATTTCAAATGACAGTTAGCAAGTTTGTTCGGGTCACCAAGAAGAAAACCATTAACCAAAGTTGCCTAATGTCTATGCCTGTCAATATGTTCCCGGTTTTTGTGGCGAAGCTCACTTCATGTTATTTCGAGAATTATCACCATAGTGTCTTTCTGCTCATCCTATGAATTGAACTGCAGTTTCAAGCAGAATGATTGGGATTCCGGTCATATTTCCTAAAGGGGGTGGCCAAAATGTTTGGGATAGGCAACTTTTTTTTCGCACGAAAAAATTCAACATGCTGTAACTTTTCATGGAGAGCATCAACAAATTTCAAATTTTGACTGTTTGTTAACCTATTATATGTGCATCATTGGTAAAAATTTGAGCTTGATGGGTAATCTTTTCTCGTAAAACACAATTTTTTAGACAACCAATTTTTGAACTAGCATATCTTTGAAACTGAATTGAACAAAATTTTGAACGTTTATCACCAATATAAATATACTTGATGCGACAATATAAAATGTAATATTTTCTTGCGACGAATAATTGTCAACTTTGACATTCTGTATCTTTGTTCTGCTATAACCGTTTGAGCCAACAATTTGGCAGCGAACTACATAGGTATTTGGTCAATTTTGTTATAGCAAAATTCAGATCTGTCGGAGTTAAACGCTATATGAATTTGTTCAAAATTATAGCAGAATTTGTTAAACTTTATTTCAAAAGATATTTTTATTATTTTTTCTCCTTACATTTTAATTTGTTACGTCGACGGATGTTGTCCGAAAGCGTGCGAAATTATTTAAGTTTTTTTTTTTTATTTAAGTTCAAGTTAAAGTTTTTTGCAAGTGCTCCGTACTAATCTAAATTTTGCTATAACAAAATTGATCATATACAGGGGATTTCCAAAATGTTTGGGATAGGCAACTTTTTTTTCTCTCACAAAAAAGTTCAACCTGCTATAACTTTTCATAGAGCGCATCAAAAAATCTCAAATTTTGACTGTTTGTCAACCTACTATATGTGCATCATTGGTACAATTTTGGGCTCGATTGATTAATATTTCGCAAAGTTAGAACCGTTCGGGTAAAACACTATTTTTGAGGCAACTCATTTTTGAGCTGTCATATCTCGGAAATCAGTGAACCGAATTGAATGAAATTTTGAACGTACACTAACAATATGTAAATGCTTCACAAACTATTAAAACATAGGTACTTTTTAAACGTTGAAAAAAGTTATCATGGAATGACACTTTTTGGATTTTTCTCGAAAAAAATGTATTTTTTTACATCAATGTCAATAAATTTTCGTGTTGATATCCAAAGATTTTCCACTTCTGTTCTCAAATTATCTCTAATCAGATATATTAGAGCCTATTTAGATTGAAAGTAGAACACATTTAATAATTTTTGTGTGGTATTGTAAATTTGACATATTTTCCTCTATATGGGTAAAAATTTCAACCCGGTATAACTTAATTCGTCGTGAGAAAATATTACATTTTATAACGTCGTATTAAGTATCAATATATTGTTGATAAACGTTAAAAAATTCATTCAATTCGGTTCACTGGTTTCCGAGATATGACAGTTAAAAAATTAGTTGTCTAAATAATAGTGTTTTACCCGAACGGTTCTTACTTCGCGAAAAATTAATCAATCGAGCCCAAATTTGTACCAATGATGCACATATAATAGGTTGACAAACAGTCAAAATTTGAGATTTTTTGATGCACTTTATGAAAAGTTACAGCATGTTGAATTTTTTTGTGGGAGAAAAAAAGTTGCCTATCCCAAACATTTTGACCATCCCCTGTATGTAGTTCGCTGGCAATTTTTTGGCTCAATCGGTCATAGAAAAGCATAGATACAGAATGTCAAAGTTGACTGTTTTGCTAGAAAATTGGCTTTCATTGCTATTTTTATGACCACAGTTGTTGTTCCTAGCAGTAGCGTCACGTAGTGAGAGATTTTCGTACTAGATAAATGTATTTATATGTGAAGGCCACTTAGCGATGACAGTATATCCAGCGGCGTCGTGGTCGCGATTTTTTCCGTAGTCAAGTTCGCGGATTGTGAACAATCCTCGGTACCTATTACGTAATTTATTTTTAGTTCTCTTACTGTCAGATGGGTGTGACACGCTAAACCTAATTTACACAAATGGTACTTTACACTGAATAAAGTACACGGTAATGAATATTATTGGGTACCGGACTGGACATAGAAAATTTAATGGTTTTCTTTGGTATATCGAGGTCTTGAAATTGAAATTGAAATGGTATACCCTTCTAAGTGGTCAAGAATGCAAGATATGTGATGCGTCTATCAAACCAACAGCTAATAAGAATATCTGCACCAAGTAGTGAACAAATTTGGAAATAAAACGTAATCTTGAACATGAACATGATCTTGAGCATAGATGACCGTATAATTCGTAGTTGTCATTCCGTGATTGACCCTAACAATCGTAATTGAACAAGGAACCAACAAACGGAACTTGGGAGTAGGTACCACTCTCATTACGCATTTACAAAAATTCCAAACTTTATAAAGTCACTAACTGTTCCGCCAAACTTTGTCTTGTCAAGTTGTGATAGTTTGACAATTGTTAAGTTCATTGCAGGATGGCTCTCTAGATTGGTTTCATTTTGATCGTGTTGATTTTCTTCCCAGCTCATAAAAAACAGCACTTTTTAAACTTTTTTATTTTTAGTTGATTTTCGTAACTAACGCCGTCTAGTGAGCGGATTTTGAAATAAATTCAAAACAAAACCTTTCATTCTTCTGAACAACTTTTCCAAAAACATGATCTTTCCAACGTGCTACGACCAATAGTAACTACCCCATGACGGTGATCAAGTTGGTCTTGTCATCGTCACAAAATGAAATGAGCATTCACGCGCTTCGTCATGTCATATTGCAATAATCAAGCGTCATGACGGAAACTTCCATACTGTGTTTAAATTTAAATTTTTACCTAAACCAAGTGAATTTAGGCCAGTCATTGTATTTAACAAATAAAACCCACTTATCACAGTCTAACGGATTAAAACAGTAGGGGAGACTGGGGAGACTTGATTTCTTTTTTCATAATTTACCTGAAACTTAAAAAAACACAAATCTAGACTTCAGACTCTAGTTTAATTTAAAAACACTTCACTAATACTTCACTTTTGCAAAAGAAAATAAAAATGAATAAGTCGAGCACTTGACACTGAAGAAGTCTGTAAGTCACAGACGAAATAGGCCTATCTGTCCGAAGATAAGCACAGTAGTAGAATTAAAAGGAATTTGCTCGTCCTTTCTAGTTTTTCTTTAAAAGAGTTATTCATTTTTATTTTCTTTTGCAAAAGTGAAGTATTAGTGAAGTGTTTTTAAATTAAACTAGAGTCTGAAGTAACAAGTTCTACTAAAAGCTCTAAAGTAATAGTAAAACAAATCTAGATCCGATTTCCGTATAAAATGGCAGGTAAACATCTATTGCAAGTTAATACACAACAGAAGGCCTTTAAATTATTGTTAAAGTTTTCAAAACTGTGTTTTTATGGAGGCATGTCTTATGATGATTTTTTCCAAAAATGGGTAACACTTGATCCCTCTTTGATCACATGGTTTATTTAAAGGGAAAATAATTCCAGAATCTTCCTATTCATTTTGTTTTCGAGTTTCTTGTATTTTCGATGAATATGGAGTGTTTGAAATTGTAAGATTTCCTTAAATTTTTAAGGATATGCCGTATTTTCGAAATGGGGAGACTTGATCCCCCTTTTCTTGGTTTGTACTAAAGTTATAATTATCTGACACATTTTATCGTTGAATAGACTAGAATTCCAAGTAAATAGAGGCTTCCGAATAGAATTTCATTTTTCACATGTATAATGTGTATGTAATCCTCGAGGGATCAAGCCTCCCCATGTCACTGTTGTGTATACTAAGCTTAATTAATTAAAATATGTTAACAACAACCTCATTTGGATAAACAAGTTTGAAAGTATTTACAAGTAGCACATAGTCTGTGAAATTTTGATACGATTTGGTTCAATTTTCACAAAGTTATTGAGATTTTTCGGAATCGCCTAAAAGATTTCTGAAGGACTGAAAACAAACCATCAGCCGTTAAAAAATAGTGCAATGTACAATCGAAATCACTTGTAGCCAAAACATAGTCGTTTGTCCAGGAGTAGTTTTGGAAAAATTATGCTAGAAGAAAAATGTTTTTGATTCCGAGCAAATATGGGGGGAACAAGTCTCCCCAGGGATCAAGTCTCCTCAGTCTCCCCTAACCAAATCAATCATTTTACTAGATACTGCCAAGTGCTAGACTCTCTTGGTCATCGTCTCCCGATTCGATGATATTGAGAGAGCCGCTTCTGTAAAAATCGCGTGACGACTTGTGTTGACATTGATGCTTTTCAGACATGCTTCCAAGTGCTCTAGAATGCGAGATATGCGGCTATTAGACTATACTGGAAGCTCTCAAAAACACTTGCGGTGCATAGTGAGTGATTCTTGGTTCTAAATTGTTTTCTTTATGAATGATTTCTTCCTTCTTAGCAACTTCTCAAAGATAGAATGTGAGATATATGACACTTGGACCGAATTTGCAGCTACTAAGAACAGTAGTGCCACGTAGTGGGTAAACTTCGAATTTAACTGCTTTCCATACGAAAGTTTTCATTCTTCTTAGCAACTTGGCTAAAGGCAGTATCCTTCTAAGTGGCCCAGAACGCGAGATATACGCCGTTTTGATTAAACCGAAAGCTTCTAAGAACACTAGCGCCACGTGAGTAAATTTAGATCTAAATTATTCTCTCCCCTCTTCTTGGCGTAACGTCCTCCACTGGGACAAAGCCTGCTTCTCAGCTTTCAGTGTTCAATGAGCACTTCCACAGTTTTTAACTGAGAGCTTTCTCTGCCAATGACCATTTTGCATGTGTACAGTATGACCCATAAAAAAATGCGACAGTTTTCAAAGTCATCGTTCCCCTACTTCGGACTGATTAACCTCGCATGTATCTATTGGATAGTATAGTAGAGCCACTAATCTTATAATGGCAAAGGAACATAGACTGATTCCATGCAAATACCTTCGGAAATATAACGTTGAACATATGGATGTCGAAATCGTCCACGCGCCAGACGCCGTTTTTTAAGGATATAATTTTCTTTCAATTGCTTTCAATCACATTTAATGAAATTTTATTTTCAAAATAGTACTTTTATGGCTGGATAAGGTCTTCAGGAGTTGGTTGGTTTGTCGGACAAGCACGAAAAAAATATTAACTTATAAATTAAGAGTCATTTTGTGAAAATTGAATTATTTGACAAATGATAATTTTTAGAAAATATTATGTTTTAAGCATGAAATTGTTTTTAAGTACATAGTATTTGTACCTATCATAAAGGTAGGTATATATGCCTTCATCGACAAAAAAATGTTTTGAAAAATGTTCTAACAGTGTTAAGTTTTTTATTAATTTATCTTAAATACGGTTTTTAATATGTAGCACCTTTTTTAGTTTTTGTTTCCTAAACATTTGAAATTATTTTTAAAATATTTTTCAAACATGGGCGTATTAAAGAGTACATATTTCTTCAGGGTTTCCATGTGTTTAAAAGTTTTTATCTTAGTTCATTTTGCTATGAAAATTATAGGAAAACTTGATTTTATTTAGAAATTGTTAACAATTATAAGGTATCCCATATACGTAACCAATGAATATTTTGACAAAAATTTTAGAGATCCTGTATGACAATGACCTCCTTATTGTATCCTTATCCAAAAAAGTTTAATTCATTGGGATTATTTAATTAAAAATCATCAAATACTGCAAAAAAATGGAATGTCGCATTTTTTTATGGGTCATACTGTATATCGTGTGGCAGGCACGAAGATACTCTATGCCCAAGGAAGTCAAGGAAATTTCCTTTACGAAAACATCCTGGACCGACCGGGAATCGAACCCGTCACCCTCAGCATGGTCATGCTGAATACCCGTGCGTTTACCGCCTCGGCTATATGGGCCCTAACTAAATTATTCTTTATGTCAAAGTTTTCATCTTTCTGAGTAACTTTGATAAAAACAGTATCCTTCTAAATGGTTCAGAACGCGACATTGATCAAACTGCTAGGTCACAACCAGTTTTGGTAGGTGAATTTCGAAGTGAATTGTTTTCTATGTGAAAGCTCTTAGTCTTCTGAGCAACTTTGCCGACGACGTCTGAATGGTCCAGAATTCGAGATATCCCACAATTACTGTCAAAATCTAATACTATCCCACATTCCACAAGTGCTTGGTCTCAACAAGTGAGCGTATCATAGAAAATCACCAAAGAACAATGGTTTGAATTTTGTTATACTAAACTTAACATACTTGTTCACTTCCGCTCATGAACATGCAATTCACTGGAGCAGGATATATCTTTGCTGTTATTGTTACCCAGAAAATCAAACTCTTATAGAATTATGTTTTTTTACCGATTCAAGGGGCCAATATCTTATTTCAAAATCGTCGTCAGGAATGTGTTAATATGATAAAACAGTGATTCCGGGAATATTGTCTACCGGGAATCTGCTACACAGGACAGCATGTCGGACATGTGGGATAGTATTAGATTTTGACAGTAATGTGGGATATCTCGAATTTTGGACCATTCAGACGTCGTCGGCAAAGTTGCTCAGAAGACTATGACTGCTCACTCAACCCCTAGTGATAGTAACATTATTCTGAAGGACAATCCAAAAATGTGAAATTTAAACGTTAAGAAACTGCAATACTGTAAAATTAAAATTCTACCTACCTCCAAGCTGACCAACCCCTTGAAGCTATCCTCGCGAAAGTTTTCGATCCCATTGTAGCTCAAATCCAACACCCGTAGGTCGGCATTCTTCTTGAAAGTGTAATCAGCGATATCCTCCAGCTGGTTGTAGCTGATATTCAGGAACGTCAACCGGGGCAGATTGGACAGCAAATCCGTTTCGAAGATGGTGATCTGGTTGCCCTGCAGTTGAAGCGTCTTCAGATGGCTATTACCGATGAAGGCAAAGAAGTCAACGAATGTTATTTGATTGTGATGAAAGAGGGCGTGGGTCAGTTTGCTTAGGCCTTTGAGGGTGGTTTCCTCGATGGAGGTTAGTAGGTTTCGGCCCAGGTTCAGGTACTTGAGGTTAGGGACTACTTTGAAGGTGCCTTCGGGGATGATTTCGATCAGATTTCCGGCGAGGTTTATTTTATTCAGATTGGGGTACCGTTTGAATGATTGGGTATTGATACCTTTCACGAGATTCCTTCGTAGGTCTAGCGTTTGAAGGCTTTCGAGATCGTGGTCACTCCAGGATTTTATCGTGGTGAGATTGTTTCTGGAAAAGTTGAGAACCTCTAGATTCCGCAGGCCATTAAGAGCAAAATCTTGCAGGTTGTTAAGACGACTATCAGTAATCTCCAGGGTGTGAAGATCTGAAAAGCGTATGAAGATGGCATTTGGAAGCTCTTGCAGATAGCAGTGATTTATGATAACCGTTAGCGGGTTTTGAATGTGCTCTCGAATGTTGCGCAAATCTTCTACGTAGCAAGCTTTCAACGTGATGGCATAGTTTTCGTCATCCAGTTCGACATCAGCCATGTTCCGGCGTTGGGCAGCCGCCGTGTCCCAGTGGAGGACAAAGTTTCCAACCACTAGCAGTGTCAGAAACAACACTCGACCAGACATTGTATCTGCGTTAATTTTGAGGTTATGTCACATCGGAGACTTGTCGGCCGTTTTGTCGTTCTGGCCTCCCTTACCCCCTCCAACAGCGCTGGCAAATGACAAAACTTTTGCAATTTTATTTAAATTATTTAACAGTACACCCGTTCACCTCCTGCAGGAAAAGCGTAGAATATTTTTCCTCCGTTCTACTTTTCCGAGTTCAGCTGCTGGAAAATCATGCTATCTCAGCTTCGAGAAATTTTTATTCCCGCTGGCTGTCCAATTTTCCACAAAGAGCACAGTTTTGATAGTGATAATTTTACTACTTTGTTGCTGCAATTATTTACCGACCAAATCGCTGGCCTTGGCTCTGGGAAAGCGGGTCACAAAAGTTGGTCCTTCTGGAACGAAGTTTCACACAGTTTTGGGTTGCAATTTTCCACCAATACCCGGAGAACCATGGGCAATTGAAAATTCATTAAGTCGTTGACTTTCACTTGTTTGGTTCTCGTTGTTCTCGATGATCCAATAATGACGACTCGGTTCAAGCCAAGTGATAATTACACTCGAGTTGGTTGGTTCCACCGCACACACTGGTCGTTATCGACTGGTCTGAGATGTGCGCGCGCGGATTCTCGTCGCTGCCACCCACTCGGACCGGGGCAGTACCGCGGACGCGCCAAGTGGTTGACAGTCATAAAAACGGAGGTAGTCATATATAATTCACACTGACATGCGAATAAATTGAGACGTGCGGATTTCTCGGGCTGGGACTCCGTTAATCATATTTTTTTTCGACAGTGCGCTTCGCACATGCAGACTGCGACGACGGCTACTACAGGTGAGAAGTTGTTAAGCAGAAGCTGCCGGAGCGAGAATTTGTTAACTCTATATTTGGACAAGTGACGTCGAGAGCGCCGGGATTCTGATGCTGTTGAAACCGCCTCGTACATGATGGGAATTGAAAATCATTTCTATGTTTGTTTTTAATTGGAATCATATAAAAAAAGTGTTGCGGTAAATTTGACCTGCCGTGTAGGTGTTACTATTTTTACTGTATTGTTTGTGTCTGCTTGGAGATTTTCTACCTCTTATTCTGTTGAGGGTGAAGCTCAGGAAACGTGTGTAAGAGCGAGGTAACATAATGATGGATCACGGTGGGTTATGGTGGAAAATTAATCACATAAATGTTTGCTCTGTGGATAATCTCTAGCTTCTTCAAGGCTAAAATGAGTCATGTGCGACTCAAAGTTAATTAGCTGCATCTTCACAAGATGGGGGATACAGGGAATACCGACCAAGATTCCCGGGGAATTTTGATAGGGGAATCTTGACAGGGGAATCCTGACAGAGATTCTAGAGAAAACATTGTCAAGAATCACTGTCAAGAGTTCCCCGAAATGCATGTCGGGATTCTCCCGGAATCCCTCTCAGGATTCCTGTCAAGATTCCGCTGAAATCCCGGTCGGTATTCTTCCGGAATTATTTTCAGGATTCCCACTGAATTTCTTTCAGGATACTCCTGGAATTCCATTAAGGGTTCCCTCGGAATACCTGTCATTATTTCCCAGGATCTTTTGTCAGGATTGAAAATAAGGACAATATCGCAACTTGCATTTGTTGCGACATCCACCCAATGCGACATATGTTTGTCCCAACTTGAGAAGAATAGGATAAATATCGTACCGTCTACCCCCGTTGGTTTGAACGACACCTCCTGCAAACCCCCGGGGTTCAGTTTTTAATTTAAACTTTTAGTAGCCCTATGAGCATCGAAAAACACACTGGTGGTAACCCTTTTTGCTGTTTAGTTTTGATTCTGCGTTTCGTTTTACCCAGTTCCATGAGCAGAATGACGTTTGAACCAATTTGAGTTTAAACGATGTGATTAGGGGGGGGGGGGGGGGGGCGGTCAAATTAAAAAGTGTGCAGATTAGATGAGGTCAAACCAACGGAGGTAGACGGTACTCCGCGATTTCAAGATTTTAAAGCCTTCGCAATGCAAGGTTTTTCGAACGATAACTTCGAGTTGGTAAACATTGCAGCGCTGTTGAAGATCTAACCTCTAACAGCTTCGATTTTGGGTTAGCAATAATCGATTATTCACGAGTTGAAAAGTACGCAACAAATTTAGCTTCCGTTTTGTTTCTAACAAAAATTTTCGAGATCATGTCATTATCTGTTATCAGTTGGGATTAAGAGTAAGCGCTGCGGCATATTTTTTGCTTGTTTTGTGCCTCTTCTGTCTGATAATTTCTCCTCTGAAATAGGGTAAAACGGGTCGCTTCTTGAACTCAACACTGGATGCCGTCTTCGCCATCCAATTCTTCAAAGGTAATAACATCAACTTTGTCAATTACTAAACAAAAAAAAAAGTCGCCAGCATCGGAATAAGAGAGATAGATTTACTCATATTATAAATACCGTCGTGCGGGGCTACTTTTGAAATGCGGGGCTACTTTGGACACTTTTGAATATGGATTTTTTGAATTCAAAATATGGTTCAAATCTGTTTGATGTCTTAGGAACTTTTATAAAGCAATAGTTTTCCCTTCATTTGGTTGAAATTATTTTTCAAACAGACCGTTTATTGCTTGTCATGACGCGAAAAAACATCGAATAAACCAATATAATATACATAACGTATCAGAACATTTGGTCTGTAGGCATTGTTTCTACAGTTCATAAATTTCAAAGGGTTGATCAATTCATTCAAAATGTATCAACGTAGCATATACAATCGAATATTTGTATCGTTATACGTTATAAATGACCGTTTCGCCCAAATAAAGGATTGATGGTCCCTTTTTTCAGGCTATCTATATAGCAATATCACGCTGCTCATAATACCAAAGGTAGCACAGAACCATCTTCAAACGCATATTTTTATTGAAATTATGTATGATACAGTATACTACAGTATTGGTACAATGTAGTTTTCCGAATAACCCTGGAATTTGAAATGCAGTTTTGTTATAGATAAAAATGTCCAAAGTAGCCCCCATCCGGTTCTATATGAGATGTGTCCGATTGGTGTATGAACAACTTTTTTGTTTATTGATGGATTTAGCTCAAATTTTGCATACATCCTACATACATACTCACAATTATTGTGTATAAAAATTGCGGAAATTCATTCACTAGTCTAGGAGTTATAATGTCATAAAGTTGAAAAACCATGAAAAAGTGTATAAAGAAGCCCCGCACGACGGTATAGGGTGAAATAGGGTAGAATGGAGAAAAATAAACAAATAAATTTTAGTTTGTTTCAACTACCTTCGTTGGTTGAAACAATCCAAAATTGGCAATAAATGTTTCGAAGACGTATTAGTCAAATCTAACAAACATAGGTTTGTTTTTACTATTGCATCGGGTGTTTCCTTTGGACAGCTCTAGAAATCAAACAAAATATTTATAAATTCATCTAATTAATTCATTTTGGAACTACTAAAGTTTAGTTTGCCCGTTGAATCAAACAAGGTGTTTGTTGAAATTTCATTTAGTTTGGAACTTGTTCTTGAGAAGCACAAATTTTTTAGAGCACTGTTTTTAAGATCCATTCTATGGATATTGCCAGAAATGCATCACGCTGATTGTACTGTAATTGTCAACATCATGATGCATTTTCATCCACATCCCTTTAAGGGTTCTAAAAAACGGTGCCCTAGAAAATTTGCGCAATATACTTCAAATACCACATGTTAATTCTATACTCTATACAAATCATGTGTCCGTTAAAAACAATGTCAATATACATGGTTTTTCAAAACAACCATTATTTGAATTTATTCATGATTTGCTGTTTCCAGCAAATTTTGTTCAGCCTACTTCGTTTTATGACGTTTTAAGTTCCTTATCAAGTTCAAGTCTCTGTTCAAAATGTACGAAAAATCGATTATCAAAAACTCTCAATTTTTCCATGTTTTTGCCTTACGAACCATCTTTGGGTGAAAACTAAACAGAACAAAACAAAGACGACCAGAACTGGACGTTTTGTTCACAAGTTATACACGGTCCCACGTATGCCACTGCATTTTTATGTATAAGAAGATTACTTAAAGAAGTAATTACACGCCGTTAAGTAGAAACAACTAATATTAAAGTTTGTTCGTAACCAAGTACTTTAGTTTGGAAGTAATCGGATTGAAGTTTAACCCTTTGGAGCCTGATTATTTCACCACCACTGCCACAACTTCGCTGGGCTCGAATACGTTTGTTATGCTCGGATTCATCGCCGGGGTTATATTGGCATTGACCCCTCCGGCTGGAAAGGGTTAAAACATATTAGTTGTTTCAAACTAGACTACGTGTTTGTAAAGAAATGTTAATGAAAAATGCTCCACCGGACCACTGGGTGTTATATGTGTTGTTCGTTGTCTAATATTAGTAATGTTCAGTCTGTGCGGCCTCTGGCTGAAGACGGTGTAATTGTCTTTTTGTTTTTAGGATGAAACCATCACCATTAGATTTGACCATTCGATTTGACAACGCACCACTATAGGATATCAGGCAGACAAAAATCAGAAAAGTGACTTCCACTAATGCTTGTTTTGAAATTTTCTATCGATAATAAACATATAAACTAAGAGAAATCTAGAATTTCAAGTTTCTAGCTGATGTAGTTACAAAGATATTGAGTATCAAAGTTGAGTAAAGCTAAAAAATGTTCGCAAAAAAAACAACACATAATTTCAAATCGATATTTTCTAATTATTATCATCATTATACATTGGTTTCAATACATCATTGGTAAGATAATGAAGCAAGCTTTCCAACAAACACGTTGTTTCGTCTATGGTTAGGGTTCTACGTTGTGTGGTGAGGAGGGTGGATCCAGGCGACGACAAACAACTACTTCGGTTTAAAACTTTGGATATATATTTGCCCCCCGAGAGGCACACGCCTGCTCGGAAGGGATCTTCAACTTACTATTCTAGATACATGGGCTCGTGTGCACTGCTTTCTGCAGTTTGGCGCGCTTGTGGATTGGCGCCAAAGCAGAGAAGCTGCACGCTGGATGGTGGTGATAGATGCTGCGTTGAATGAAACAATAGGCGGCGCTTTGAATGCCTCAAACTCTGCACGCATTTATTTTACCTCGCAGCAGCCAGTGATGACGCCGACAACGGGTCGAGATCGAACACACGTGGTTTTGTGAAATAATTGAACCATTGTATGAAAAAAAGGTACAAGAAGAAGAAGAAGTTGAAAAAGGCATGAGATTCAAATTTTGATAATCGGCATCTTTTTTTCCCAAACATTCCCAGGCTCAAAATCAAGCTTTAGGTCTACTCTAATGATTTTGTATGCGAAATGCTGCGGTAAATTGCGGTCTTGGGAGATTCAGCGTTTTTTACGCACGAGACCGCCTGGGCGCACCCCTTGAGATTAAACGACGATTCTCAAACATTCTAAGCAAATTCCCTTGGAATTCATTTTTGAAAGTAACTACACAATAGTGTTGATTCTAAGCACAACAAAAAAAAAACAAAATAAAAATTTAAAAAATAAAACAAATTCAAACTTTTTATATTTTATCAGTTAATATGGTCAATATGGTCAGAAAATACGCCCTTTTCAAAACTTGGTCGTGATGTTTAAAAATGTTCATAAACTATATATTTTAGTCGTACCAACTACAGTATACTAACAAATCCTCGAAAATATGACGAAAATATTTTTGTCCGCCTACTTGTATGGGAATCCTTCATAGTGGCGCACCGTGAATGCGATCGAAGACATGCAACGCCAATACAGGTTTTGGCTAGTGAATTTGATGCCAAGATTCCTTGAATTGCTCGAAAACTGATGAAATCTTCTTTTATTTAATGTTTCATTTGGGCTGCTACGTACAAGAGGAGAGGTCACCATATTTCTTATCTTTTCAGAAAGACTGTATTGCCGCGTAGCCATGGCTCTTGTTCTTGGACAAAGGGGTAAATCCCTACGCCCTATCCCAGGAAGAAGTTCATCAACGGAGTGACATTAACTTTCTTAGCAACGTTACTCCCAACGCATTCGCTTCATATTTATACTGATTACACTCTCTACGGTTGGTACGATAATAACACGAAAAATGATAGAAGTAGTCGATTCTATCATTTCCCATGATTCTTCCATGTGATGGCTGTGTATATGTAGACTAGACTAGATTTGGCGCACTTTCGTCTTCGGTGTATGACCATTCAGTGGAAGTAGTGAAAAGTTTCGAGAAAACGGAAGAAGAAAAACAGCGCAGATCGCAAGCGTTTTCAAATTTTAGTATCATATTTTCATCAGAAACGAACGAAATAAGGTTTTTGTATACCATATTGTTATATTTAGATAAATATTTGAAAAGGGCGTAACAGAAGGCTTCTCTAAGACCTTCTAAGCGTATTTCCAAAATTCAAAAAAAAAGCGTATTTCCATTATTCATGTAATCTCTGACCAGTAACAGGTAGAGCAGACTCCCCTCTATCTGATAATGAGAAAAAATGTATGAATAAATTGAAATACGCTTAAGAAAGACGGAAGAAGCCTAGGCGTGCAATGGTTGTTCCGCCCTTTTCTCATTTTGGTTTAGATATGGCTATATATCTTTTGAGGAAATCATCTAGCTTTATAATGTGATGAAAGAACTTTTAAAATAAAAATCTGCGAACCAAATGGATGTTAGCGTGGGTCATAACTGGACACTGCCCCTGCAGATACCATCTACAAAAGATCGGAGCAATCCAAACCTCAAATTGCCGCTTCTGTGACGAGGAGAGGGAAACATCAGAACACATCCGCTGCTATTGCAGTGCACTCACCCAACGTAGGTTCAAAGTTCTCAGCAAGCCCTTTTTAGGGCCTGCTGACATATGGATCTTATCTCCCAAGGACGTGGTTGGCTTCATAAAGCTAGTCTCGCCAGAATGGGGGAGTCACATACTTTAACTCAGGATCTCTATTCATCAATAATAGATGGTCTTGAGTTCAGTCGATACCAAGGTATCTCAGTGACAAATATGTTACTGAGATAACTTGCGTACCTCACAGCAAAAGGGTATATCAAAACAGTTCTAAAATCTGGACGCAGTGATCTTCACCCGACAAACGAGAGAGAAAGTGGGTCATAGTGGTCGTTTTTTCAGATCAAGTTTTTTTTTTGCTTTATTTCGGATTAGCTATGCGTACATGCACTTTTCGCATCCCGATTGAAATTTGTAATGGGTTTTATATGGAAAAACAATCTTTTTTTATTTTCTTAATAAAAGATGCTAGAGGTCCGAGAGGGTGCCAAAGTATTTTCTGAGACATTACCTAAAGTTTCAGGGGATTTTCTGTGGTCTCAGGTGCATTACAGGGGGTCCAAGGATATTTTATGGGGTTTTCAGAGACATTTTAGGTAGATTCAAAAGATTGACAAGGGTTCCGAAGGCGTTACAGGAACGATTATAGGGGTTTCTGAGTATACTTTTTGAGGTTTGGTATGCTATATGAGTTTTAGGTATGCTATATGAGGTCTGAGGGTGTTTCAGGGGGTTTTCGAAGGCATTTCAGGAATATTAAAAGGATTTTCAGTGGGTTTAGGAGGCATTACCTTCGTTTCATTGACGTGGTCAGCAGTCAACTTGTTTTGCTACACTCGTGCACTACGTTATCTCTTACACACAACATGAGCGGTAGAATGGAGATCAATAAACATAAAAACGAATCGAATGGTTATTTTGCTTGCTAAATCGAATACGACACACATAGGGTAGCGAACCACTTGGGTACTCTTCGCTATAACTCGGTCAATTCCAAACCAATTGACTTGAAATTTTGTACACGGCTAAATACTATACGTATCTCACCGCGTTTCAAAAATTGTGTCAATTGGTTCAGAATTGGCTGAGTTATAGCAGAAAAGTGCCCAAAATAGGACCCCTGCCGAGATGGTTGCACTTCCCTATGGCCAGATCGGCTCTCATTATGGCAAAACACAAGAATAACAAACATCGAACTGTCTTCCGAAAAGGCTATCATGGTCAAGCTCATTCATTTGACATTGGTTGGTTGGTTTCGTACCTACAGTATATAGTTTGATCGCTTGTGTTTCGAATATCGGAGATAAGGTAGCCGTATATCGATGAAAAGACGTCAAAGACTGTGATCGCTAACAAGAGACATTTCGAGAACTTTCAAAAGATTTCCAACGGGTTTCAAATGCGTATTGTGGGATTTTGGACGGTTTCAGGGGAGTTTCAGAGGGTTTCAAGATTCAAGAGGACCTTCAGTTTATGAAAATTAATTTTGGATCGCTGTATCACGAATCATGCCTAACGACACTCACTATGATCACTCTCTTCAAATGACAAGCACCGAACATCAAAACGATAGAGTGTAAGCAACTCGAACGAATGCTCGTTCCAGGCAGTATTACCAACACCCCACAGGAGCAGTGAAGAGAATTAACAGACAAAAGAGGCACAAAACAAGCAACAAAGAAGGTGAGACGATTACTCTTTATCCCTACTGGTAAAAGATAATGACATGATCTCGAAATTTTTTGTTGCAGACAAAACGGAAGCTGAATTTGTTGGGTACTTTTCAACTCGTGAATAATCAATTATTGCTAACCCAGAGTTGAAACTGTTTGATGATAGAGCTTCACCAGAGTTGCAGTGTTTACCGACTCGAAGTTACCGTTCGAAAATCGCAATGCAAGGCTTAAAAATCTCTAAACTCGTGGTGTACGATATTAATCCCATTATTTTCAAGTTGGGACAAACTTATGTCGCATGGGTTTGTTTGTCGCAACAAATACAGGTTGCGACATTGTCATTATTGTTGCGCGATGGTTGAATTTTGATTCACTGCACAGGAGCGATCGTTTCTTCTTTTTGCAACACACGCTGAAACACGATGCTCTGACGTGCTATGTTTGTGTGCTACAAGTATATACACACTTATACTAAACAAAATGGACCAAATTTGATGACGATCACTCAGCAGTGAGTGTCATAGTTTCTGCGTCCGAGTGACGTGAGTTCGTTGGGCTGCTAATTAATTTTGCAAATTAAGAGCGTGGTGGAAGTTCCCATCGTACCGTCAAGGCGCCATTCACCGTGGGGGCTCCATTCACCGTGTGCCTTCGAATATTTTTTCATTATTTCCATATTATGATTGAATGATATGACAATTTCCCTTCAATTTCACCAATACAACACTAATGTATTGTTACCATGGCAAAACGCTCATTAAAAACATTTAAAAGTATCATTTTGACACTAAAGTGTGTTTACATGAAGCGGGTTTCTGCTCGTTCACTGCATTCATAGTGAAAAAACGAAAACTGCGCTAAGGTGATTTAAGCAATAAACTAAATGTAGTAACGTTTTTATTCCATCAAGAAGCAATTAAATTCACATATCAGGTATGTATTTTACATTACCGAAGTAAGTTTAACTAGAAAGTACGATTACTCGTAATCTTTAATTGAAACAAAAAGGCACGGTAAATGGGTACCCTAAAAATCAATGGTCTCCATTCACCGTGCCCCATATTGTCCCATATATCTAGAAAAAAATTGAAAATTTGAACATACGTTTTTCTAATAAAATCTTGCAAGTTATTACTTTAAATGAATTTAAACGAAGAAAATTCCCTTGGCTGGGTTGTTTTGATCATTTTTAAACAAAGTAGAATAAAATTTCTCATACACGGTGAATGGGTCCCTACTACCACGGTGAATGGTGACCTACCACGGAATTAGGCGACCCTACTACCCTTTACTAATTGTACTATATCACCAAATTTTGTGAAAATTTTTCCACTTCTGTGGATATTGCTTTAATTTTAACCTATAATGAAGGTAATTAAAAGCGGCACCAACAATGTTTATAAGACTGATGTCAAATGACAGCCCTTATTTGCCCCGAATCCTCTTAGATCCACGGTGAATGGTGTCTTGACGGTATCAAAGCGTTCGTTCATCGCGAATGTGCTTGTCAGCGGCACGTTTTTCGTGTGTTCAACAAAATAATATATGGACTCAACATTTTAACATTTTTCATCGGGTAACCAAATATGTGCGATACCGTGGCACATATGAGTTTCTTTAGCATCTACATCTATCTACGCGTCTGATAATAATAATAACAATTCGACTTATTATAAATTAATAAGGGACTGTTTAAAATTTTGGTTATGTCTAACAATAAGCAAATCAACCTAATTTTGCATAATTTTCTCTTCTTGGCGTAACGTCCTCACTGGGACAAAGCCTGCTTCTCAGCTTAGTGTTCTATGAGCACTTCCACAGTTATTAACTGAGAGCTTCCTCTGCCAATGACCATTTTGCATGTGTATATCGTGTGGCAGGCACGAAGATACTCTATGCCCAAGGAAGTCAAGGAAATTTTCTTTACGAAAAGATCCTGGATCGACCGGGAATCGAACCCGTCACCCTCAGCATGGTCATGCTGAATACCCGTGCGTTTACCGCCTCGGTTATATGGGCCCTCTCATTTCATGTATTTAACATTATTTTAGTATTTCAATTTGGTGCCAAACTGAGTTTGAGGCAAACTGAGATTGCGATGAAGATATCGGCAGAAGTGAGGGCTATTAAAAGTAAATTTTTCCATCGTCAAAGTTCTTAAATCCAGTTGAATTCCATTCAAGCCCACCATGCTCAAAGGCGTTGTTTTCATCTCCCATCCCCCATCCGTTCGGTTTCTTTCTGTAGCTCTCGTCCGGACTGTCACCAATTTTGAAAACATCTTTGTTGGCGGTTTTCGTCGTATCGTATTCGCTTCTCTTTGGTGACGACGCTTACGTTTTCATCCCAATCCCAAAGCCAAACTCAGCAGACAAACATGTGCGGAGAGCGCAGTTTTAAAATCTGTCCGTCAAGTAATGTTCGTTCGTCGTATTTCACGCCGCTACTGGTTGCCATAATTTATGATGCTAACCCTCGGATGTGTGTACGCTTCTGAATTGCTGTAGGTTTATCCGAGTCAACAAACTATGACGACGCCTTCCGTTTGGTCTGTGTTCAACGTGATACCGGCGTTGCGTTGATTGCTTGACGCGGCGTAAAAATTCAACCCTGTTAGCGTTAGTCATTCAATCACAGGCCATGTTATGGGAGTTGATCTGCATTTGACCGTAGTGGTTCCTTAACCTTCTGGAGATTAATTGTTTCACAACCTCACTGGCCTCGAACACGTTTTGAATCTCTTTTTTATTGTCTTTCTAAAGGACGAATTTGACGAGAAAACCAGACCAAAATCCAATGAAGCTAAGTACAAAACCGTACAAACAGACACGGTGCGGTGTGTGCATACAACACCACCACCACTACTGCAGCTGCTCATAAACTGACATGACAATTCACTTGAGAAATGCAATGGAGTGCATCCGTCATCCTCCACCTTATCTCACGGAATGATTCCGTATGTACCATGCGGGATCCACTCTATTCCACTGTGCGTCGTCGTCGTCGTTATCTGTGTCACTCCTGTCTGCCTGCCTGCAATCCGACTCCAAATTAGTGCAACCGACAGCAGCGCAGCAGCACAAGTGTAACAACCGTGAATAACCCTTTTACGACATGGCTCTTAATCTTCTTTTGCCTTGATTCCGTTGCAGGAGGAGTAGACGCGAGTGAGTAGTTTTGTCCGTTCGTTTACTAGGCAAGCAAGTGTGGTGGATGTATGACTGTGAGGTATATGAGTAGATGTACCACTAATCACATCGCAGTCTGGATGCCGGATTCAAATACTTGAACATACCTTCGAGGACTTCATGTCTGGCTTTCGGGGTAACCCTATCCCTGTTTCAAAATTGAGAATCAACTCCGCTGGTACTGATCTGCGGCATCCGGAATTTCATGGAATGAAGGTCTTAAGATCTATAAGAGAAGTTGATTGAACATCAAATATTTCTCTATACTGAGAGCTCCAGATCTCCAGAACTCTTTAACCATTTGAAGCCGGAATTTTTCCTAGCGTTATTATGGAACTTTTTTTACGATTTGCTATTGTTTTGGTGCTCAATAACAAAAAAAGGGTAGAGTGCAGAATATTTTTTCTGGATATCCTAGGTCATACAAACTATTTTTGAGTTAAGATCCTAAAGTCTATGGGTGTAACGGTAAATTCTTTCAGTATACAAAGCTATGATTTGTAATCTATCATGTCCAGTAAGTCTTCTGAAAGTTCAACAGACAGTATCAGATCAGTCGGGATATCCTAAGTCATCCAAATTGTTGTTGAGTATAGATCCCAAAGTCTACGGGTGTAAAGGTAACTTCTTTCATTATACAAAGCTACTATTTGTAATTTATTATGTCCAGTAAGTCTCCTGAAAGTTCAATAGACAGTATCAGATCAGTCGGGATATCCTAGGTCATCCAAACTGTTCTTGAGTGTAGATCCCAAAGTCTACGGGTGTAAAGGAACCTTCTTTCATTTTACAAAGCTACTATTTGTAATCTATCATGTCCAGTTAGTTTTCTGGAAATTAAATAGATAGTATCAGATCAGTCGGGCTATCCTAGGTCATCCAAACTATTCTTGAGTTTAGATCCTAAAGTTTACGGGTGTAAAGGTAACTTCTTTCATTATACAAAGCTACTATTTGTAATTTATTATGTCCAGTAAGTCTCCTGAAAGTTCAATAGACAGTATCAGATCAGTCGGGATATCCTAGGTCATCCAAACTGATCTTGAGTTTAGATCTTAAAGTCTACGGGTTTAACGGTAACTTCTTTCATTATACAAAGCTACGATTCGTAATCTTCTTCTCCTTCCTTATGGCTCTACGTCCGCACTGGGACTTGGCCTGCCTCGCTTCAACTTAGTGTTCTATGAGCACTTCCACAGTTTTTAATTGAAGGGCTTTCTTTGCCTGTCATTGCATGAATTTGTATATTGTGAGGCAAGGACAATGATACACTATGCCCAGGGAATCGAGAAAATTTTCTCGACTGGGACGGGAATCGAACCCGCCGTCTCCGGATTGGCGATCCATAACCTTAACCACTAGGCTAACTGGAGACCCGATTTGTAATCTATCATGTCTAATCAATCTTCATAATGTTCAATGGACATCATAAGATCAGCCGGGGCCGTCCAAACTATTATGATGTTTAATATCTAGCATCTACAGCAATTGAAGTTTATTTTTGGCTTTATAGAGTTATGCATAATCTATCATACTTACTGGAGCTCACAGAATACAACCAGAGACTACAACATAGCTAAATTATCAAGAAAATATTGTGTAAGATTACTATCTGAAAAGAAAGTGGTTGTTTTTATCAACTAAGCTTTATCAACTAAGCTTTAATAGTGTTGTTGATCTGGAATATCTCAAAACTATCTATGCCAGGGCGATTACAGATTACAGTTTAAAGTTTATTGTGAGGATTGCTATAAAGTGCAAAATTAGCATAAGTTAAAATACACAAAAATAAAAGCTAAACATAAAAAATACTGTTTCCATCAAGAGCTGGACTTCAAGATAGCTTGGACGACTCTCAATGTCCCAAAAGTTCATAATAATATAAGTAGACTTCAGGTTGGTCCATTCACCACAATTGATTATGCTACGTTAATCAGTATGTCAGATATAACTGATGTTACGAGTGTAGACCTGAAATTCTGAATTCCAAGATAGTTTGGCTGACCTGGAACATTCCTGTAGTGTCTCTAAATGATATTTGAGATTTCAAGAGCTTTTATGCGATTCTCAGAGATTATGCGATTCTACTATTTATGGCGAAAACACATAAAGTTTTTCTTGTTGATTTGAAGGACTTCATTACAGAACAGTTTGGACGATCCTGAATGTCGCAAAGGTTTGTAATAAGCTAGTAGACTTCAGATCGCTCCAGTAACTGCGGTTGATTATGCAACTTTACTTAGTATAACAGATATGGCTACTGTTACGAGTGTAGAGCTGAAGTCCTGAACTCCAAGGTATTTTGGCTGACCTGGAATATCCCGGTAGTGTCTCTAAATGGTATTTGAGATTTCAAGAGCTTCGCGGATTCCAGTAGTTTATGCAATGCTTTTATTTATGGCGAAAACACATATAATTATTCTTGTATATTTGAAGGACTTCATTATAGAACAGTTTGGACGATCCTGAATGTCCCAAAGGTTTGTAATAAGCTAGTAGACTTCAGATTACTCCAGTAACTGCGATTGATTATGCAACGTTACTCAGATAACAGATAGGGCTTTTGTTATGAGTTTAGACCTAAAGTTCTAAATTCAAAGGTAGTTTGGCTGACCTGGAATATCCCTATAGTGTCTATAACTGACATTGTAGATGTCAAGAGCTTCACGGATTCCAGTAGGTTATGCAATGCTATTATTTGTGGCGAAAATACATAAAATTGTTCTTGTTGATTTGAATGACTTCACTTTAGGGCAGTTTGGAACACCTAGAACTTCCAAGAATATAAAACACCTTTTGATGTTCATGGCAAAGGTTAGATGAATACATATAAACGTAACCCACATCCAAGTTCAGCTTTTAGATCAAATGGTATGTCAATTATTTCGTTATTCCAAATTTCATGGTGTTCAGGATGTTCTATATTGGCAATGAAGCTCCAAATACAAATATGCTCATTTTTTCCTAATAGAGGGCTCAATTTGCAGCAACTTTACAAATATAAAATCATCATTGGTTGCGCCTGTAGGTTAGAGAACCTACTTTGGTTCTGTATGTGGATTTGAGGACGTGTACACCCGGGAATTCTTGGGTACTTACTTACTTACTTTCAGTCCTGAGAACCCACGGTGGTGCAGAGAGCCGAACCGAAAGATCTCCGAAAGATCTGCATGCCACTGCCTTGACCTGTAGCCTGGTCAAATTTCTGTCGACTTGCTTTATTTCGTTGTTGAGGCTGCGCCGCCATGAGTCTCTGAGTCTGCCTCTGCTGCGATGTCCTGCTGGGTTCCAATCTAACGCTTGCTTGCAGATTTTGTTTCCGCCCTTACGTATAGTGTGTCCGACCCACCTCCACTTCCGTTCCCGAATTTCTGTCGCTTTTTGATGACATCGACGAAGGAGATCCACGTTGAAGATCCAATTGTTAGGCCTCCATGTACGAATTATATACCGCAGACATCTTTTAATGCACGAAAGTCTCTCAAATAATAATAAATCAATCAATCAATCTTTTAATGAAAACCTGCAGCCGTTGATACACTTGGAGTTGGGATGGCCTAGAATAACTGTCGAATCACTAGTCTCTGCCCAGCAACTCCTATCCCTATCTCCGCGAGGCACCGGCCGGGCTACGAGCAAACTGTAAACCTAAGCGGCACACAACCACATCTGTACTCCATGTTAAGGACGGCAAACCTCTATGTCCGAATGTCAGGGAAGGATTGTAAGATCAATTGTGCACCGCGACCCACAGCAACGACCCCAGCGATAAAACAGGACCTGCGTGGGCGAGCTTGATAAGGCCCCTCGAGTACAGTAAATCAGGCATCAACCACGCAGCCAAGTGCACCAGCATACATGGAACTACAGGGGGTATGTCAACGGAAGTCAACGGAGTCAACGGAATGCATGTACGAAGAGTGCAGAGCGATTCTGGAAGAGAAAAGCGCAGCGCCGACTTTAATGCTGCAGCAGACATCCCGCAGAATGCATAACGTCTCTTTCGGGGAAGAAGAATCTTTAAGAAGCGGAATATGAAGTTATTGGAACTGCTATGTCATTCCCAAGAAATACGGAAGTTATACCAGATATTCATGGTATCCCGCAAAGGCTTCGGGCTGCGAACTGAAACCTGCTGGGATAAAGATGGGAGTCTCCTGACGGACGGACGTTAGGTGATTGAAAGGTGGAAGTAGCACTTCGATGAGCACCTGAATGGCGTAAAGATTGTAGAGCGTAAGATCACGGCAATAGAGGCAACGAATATCAAACATACAGCTTGTAAGGATGGTATCACAGCTTAACTCATCAAGATTGGCCCAGAAAAGTTGGCCTCCTGCCTGCACTGGTCAGGACCTGGGAAACCGAAAGCTACTGGAGGAAGTTATCCTGTCGGTTTCATCGACGGCCGGTCGATTACGGACCAGTTCTTCACCTTACGGCTAATCCTCCATAAATTCCACGAATTCTCGATTCCAATGCATCATCTGTTTATTATTGACCACACAGAGCTATTAAACATCGTGAACAAAGACGGACTCTCCTGGAAAGCTGACCAGGATTTCACAGGCGTTTCAAGGTGTTTATGAGGAGCTTCAACAGGCTCCAGAGAGGTTCTTGGGGGTCGCAGGAGCTTTCAGGAGAGTTTTAGGGAGCATTTCAGAGTGAATTCAATGCGGTTTCAAGGCATTCAAACCGCTACAGTGAGGGAGTTTCTGGAGACTTCAGGGAGTTTGAGGGAACCTTAGAGACGTATTAAGGCGATTCAAAGAGATTTCAGAATGCTTCCGAAAGTGTCCGGTGATTTTCTTAAAGTTTTTAGATGAGTTAAAAGGCATTTTTGAAAAGGTAGAAGGGTTTCTTGGCGTTCTAGGAGTACTCGGGGGTTTAAGGGGCATTCAAGGCTGTCGAATGGGCTTCCAAGGGGTTAAAGGGAAGTTCAAGGCATTCAAGGACGTTTCAGCCGGTTTCAGAGGGATTTTGAGAGACTTTCAACTGAGCTTTAGAGGTGACAGTATTTTTTTTATTCTTCACCACTTAACCTAATTTACAGCTCTATTGTCCACTTGGGCACTACATGAGCGATTGCAATTCACAGCTGCAGTTACACTATTTACTGCGCCTAAATGTATTCTTTTCTAATTCTATGTACTATATCGAACTGGTTGCCTTTCTACTCTGTCCATGGTGAAGGATGAGCACAGGGTGACAGTATTGGAGAAAACATTTGTTAGACTTCAACACAAAAACAACAAACGGGCTGATGGCATATTTCAGGGGTTCTCCTGGGCCATGGAGAAACTTCTTCACTTCAGCGGTTCATGCTATGTAACAAAACTACATTGATTTGCGTCAAGTCATTGGAAGGCGTTTCGGGAAGTTTAAGGTGGTTTAAGCAGAGTTTCCAGATGTTTTGGATGGCTACACAACAGGCTTTTATGTGGTCTTCGGAGGGCGTTTCAAGGAGTTTCAAAAAGGGAATCTGGGACTTTTATGGGAATTCACAGGCATACGGGTGAAATTCATGGAGGTTCCAGGAAGAACTCACTGGTTTCCATGGCGTTTCTGTGCGTAATCGTAGATTTAAAAAGGGTTTGAGGCTTTCAGGAGAACTTAAAAGAATATCCAGAGATGTTTCTTATTAGTTTCAGGGGGAGATTTTGGGAGGCTTCAGAAGGGGTTCCGGAAGGTTTAGGGGGCTTCACGGGCTTTCAGGTTAGCTTCAAGGAGTAGGTATCAGAGGATTTCAGAAGGGATTAAAGATGTTTCAGATTAATAACTCAAGTAGATTCGATATCCTTTACTCAAGGGGGTTCTTCAAGATCTCACTTTTTTTTTTTAAATTCGTATCCACCAGAGTCCGTGTGAACATGAACCTTAATCATAAAGCTCTCAGAGGTTGCTGATTACGTTTGTATATCCGACGACCTTTACTCAAGGGGTTCTCAGGGGAGCATGAGCATGAGCATAGATGACCGCACAATTCGTAGTTGCTACTCCGTGATTGACCAGAGCAATCGAAATTGCACAAGGAACCAATGAATAGGGCTTGGGACTAGCTTACTATTCTCAATGTACACAGGTCGAGAGCTCTCAGCTTTAATAAGGTCAATAACGGCGCCGGCCACGTCCTTACGGTCATCGAGGATGGAAGGGAATGTTAGTAAGACAAACGTTGTTATAAAGACCGCGACTCGCTGCATCTCCACGTTTGTCTCAGGAAGGAATTTTTTGTTAGTAGGGTAAGGTACATTGTCAGTCCGGGAGTCACCTATGGTTGGTGATATGATTTGACAATGGATCAATATACACAAACCGCCGTTAACAACCGACCACTTTTCGACGCAAGAACTAGCCAAAAAGAAAATTCTATCGCGCGTCTCCACTCCACTAGGGAGCAGAAACCTTTAGTCTATTCCACACAGAAATACACTGAACTCGACTCACTTGTCGGCGCCCGGATTTTTTCTCGACCGGCGAACCCGAACTAACATTTTTCACTCTTTTCTGTAAATGCAAAAAATGAAAGGAAATATTTATTATCAACTAAAAGTGTATTGGAAACTAGCGCCGAAGGGAAGCGAAAAATTCGGAACCGACTCGAACCACGGCGCGCGCACACTCGTCCCGTCGTCGGAGCCCCGCAGAGAGAAGAGAAAAAAAAAATCGCAAAAATCTAGCAAAGCCAGCGCGCGAAGCTTTACTGCTGCCGAACTACCGCACACTACTGACTGCTTGGCGTCCCGTCGTCGGAGCCCCGCAGAGAGAAGAGGAAAAAAAAAATCGCAAAAATCTAGCAAAGCGAGCGCGCGAAACTTTGCTGCTGCCGAACTACCGCACACTACTCCCCCTTTACTCAAGGGGTTCTCAGGGGAGAGCCTCAAACAGACATTGAATTCACCACTTGACAGCACATCTTTGCATGAGGCTGTGCAAGCGTTGTTGTCTTTTTGTCTGTTAGTTTCTAGTCTTCTTGTCTTCTTGTCTTCTTGTCTTCTTGTCTTCTTGTCTTCTTGTCTTCTTGTCTTCTTGTCTTCTTGTCTTCTTGTCTTCTTGTCTTCTTGTCTTCTTGTCTTCTTGTCTTCTTGTCTTCTTGTCTTCTTGTCTTCTTGTCTTCTTGTCTTCTTGTCTTCTTGTCTTCTTGTCTTCTTGTCTTCTTGTCTTCTTGTCTTCTTGTCTTCTTGTCTTCTTGTCTTCTTGTCTTCTTGTCTTCTTGTCTTCTTGTCTTCTTGTCTTCTTGTCTTCTTGTCTTCTTGTCTTCTTGTCTTCTTGTCTTCTTGTCTTCTTGTCTTCTTGTCTTCTTGTCTTCTTGTCTTCTTGTCTTCTTGTCTTCTTGTCTTCTTGTCTTCTTGTCTTCTTGTCTTCTTGTCTTCTTGTCTTCTTGTCTTCTTGTCTTCTTGTCTTCTTGTCTTCTTGTCTTCTTGTCTTCTTGTCTTCTTGTCTTCTTGTCTTCTTGTCTTCTTGTCTTCTTGTCTTCTTGTCTTCTTGTCTTCTTGTCTTCTTGTCTTCTTGTCTTCTTGTCTTCTTGTCTTCTTGTCTTCTTGTCTTCTTGTCTTCTTGTCTTCTTGTCTTCTTGTCTTCTTGTCTTCTTGTCTTCTTGTCTTCTTGTCTTCTTGTCTTCTTGTCTTCTTGTCTTCTTGTCTTCTTGTCTTCTTGTCTTCTTGTCTTCTTGTCTTCTTGTCTTCTTGTCTTCTTGTCTTCTTGTCTTCTTGTCTTCTTGTCTTCTTGTCTTCTTGTCTTCTTGTCTTCTTGTCTTCTTGTCTTCTTGTCTTCTTGTCTTCTTGTCTTCTTGTCTTCTTGTCTTCTTGTCTTCTTGTCTTCTTGTCTTCTTGTCTTCTTGTCTTCTTGTCTTCTTGTCTTCTTGTCTTCTTGTCTTCTTGTCTTCTTGTCTTCTTGTCTTCTTGTCTTCTTGTCTTCTTGTCTTCTTGTCTTCTTGTCTTCTTGTCTTCTTGTCTTCTTGTCTTCTTGTCTTCTTGTCTTCTTGTCTTCTTGTCTTCTTGTCTTCTTGTCTTCTTGTCTTCTTGTCTTCTTGTCTTCTTGTCTTCTTGTCTTCTTGTCTTCTTGTCTTCTTGTCTTCTTGTCTTCTTGTCTTCTTGTCTTCTTGTCTTCTTGTCTTCTTGTCTTCTTGTCTTCTTGTCTTCTTGTCTTCTTGTCTTCTTGTCTTCTTGTCTTCTTGTCTTCTTGTCTTCTTGTCTTCTTGTCTTCTTGTCTTCTTGTCTTCTTGTCTTCTTGTCTTCTTGTCTTCTTGTCTTCTTGTCTTCTTGTCTTCTTGTCTTCTTGTCTTCTTGTCTTCTTGTCTTCTTGTCTTCTTGTCTTCTTGTCTTCTTGTCTTCTTGTCTTCTTGTCTTCTTGTCTTCTTGTCTTCTTGTCTTCTTGTCTTCTTGTCTTCTTGTCTTCTTGTCTTCTTGTCTTCTTGTCTTCTTGTCTTCTTGTCTTCTTGTCTTCTTGTCTTCTTGTCTTCTTGTCTTCTTGTCTTCTTGTCTTCTTGTCTTCTTGTCTTCTTGTCTTCTTGTCTTCTTGTCTTCTTGTCTTCTTGTCTTCTTGTCTTCTTGTCTTCTTGTCTTCTTGTCTTCTTGTCTTCTTGTCTTCTTGTCTTCTTGTCTTCTTGTCTTCTTGTCTTCTTGTCTTCTTGTCTTCTTGTCTTCTTGTCTTCTTGTCTTCTTGTCTTCTTGTCTTCTTGTCTTCTTGTCTTCTTGTCTTCTTGTCTTCTTGTCTTCTTGTCTTCTTGTCTTCTTGTCTTCTTGTCTTCTTGTCTTCTTGTCTTCTTGTCTTCTTGTCTTCTTGTCTTCTTGTCTTCTTGTCTTCTTGTCTTCTTGTCTTCTTGTCTTCTTGTCTTCTTGTCTTCTTGTCTTCTTGTCTTCTTGTCTTCTTGTCTTCTTGTCTTCTTGTCTTCTTGTCTTCTTGTCTTCTTGTCTTCTTGTCTTCTTGTCTTCTTGTCTTCTTGTCTTCTTGTCTTCTTGTCTTCTTGTCTTCTTGTCTTCTTGTCTTCTTGTCTTCTTGTCTTCTTGTCTTCTTGTCTTCTTGTCTTCTTGTCTTCTTGTCTTCTTGTCTTCTTGTCTTCTTGTCTTCTTGTCTTCTTGTCTTCTTGTCTTCTTGTCTTCTTGTCTTCTTGTCTTCTTGTCTTCTTGTCTTCTTGTCTTCTTGTCTTCTTGTCTTCTTGTCTTCTTGTCTTCTTGTCTTCTTGTCTTCTTGTCTTCTTGTCTTCTTGTCTTCTTGTCTTCTTGTCTTCTTGTCTTCTTGTCTTCTTGTCTTCTTGTCTTCTTGTCTTCTTGTCTTCTTGTCTTCTTGTCTTCTTGTCTTCTTGTCTTCTTGTCTTCTTGTCTTCTTGTCTTCTTGTCTTCTTGTCTTCTTGTCTTCTTGTCTTCTTGTCTTCTTGTCTTCTTGTCTTCTTGTCTTCTTGTCTTCTTGTCTTCTTGTCTTCTTGTCTTCTTGTCTTCTTGTCTTCTTGTCTTCTTGTCTTCTTGTCTTCTTGTCTTCTTGTCTTCTTGTCTTCTTGTCTTCTTGTCTTCTTGTCTTCTTGTCTTCTTGTCTTCTTGTCTTCTTGTCTTCTTGTCTTCTTGTCTTCTTGTCTTCTTGTCTTCTTGTCTTCTTGTCTTCTTGTCTTCTTGTCTTCTTGTCTTCTTGTCTTCTTGTCTTCTTGTCTTCTTGTCTTCTTGTCTTCTTGTCTTCTTGTCTTCTTGTCTTCTTGTCTTCTTGTCTTCTTGTCTTCTTGTCTTCTTGTCTTCTTGTCTTCTTGTCTTCTTGTCTTCTTGTCTTCTTGTCTTCTTGTCTTCTTGTCTTCTTGTCTTCTTGTCTTCTTGTCTTCTTGTCTTCTTGTCTTCTTGTCTTCTTGTCTTCTTGTCTTCTTGTCTTCTTGTCTTCTTGTCTTCTTGTCTTCTTGTCTTCTTGTCTTCTTGTCTTCTTGTCTTCTTGTCTTCTTGTCTTCTTGTCTTCTTGTCTTCTTGTCTTCTTGTCTTCTTGTCTTCTTGTCTTCTTGTCTTCTTGTCTTCTTGTCTTCTTGTCTTCTTGTCTTCTTGTCTTCTTGTCTTCTTGTCTTCTTGTCTTCTTGTCTTCTTGTCTTCTTGTCTTCTTGTCTTCTTGTCTTCTTGTCTTCTTGTCTTCTTGTCTTCTTGTCTTCTTGTCTTCTTGTCTTCTTGTCTTCTTGTCTTCTTGTCTTCTTGTCTTCTTGTCTTCTTGTCTTCTTGTCTTCTTGTCTTCTTGTCTTCTTGTCTTCTTGTCTTCTTGTCTTCTTGTCTTCTTGTCTTCTTGTCTTCTTGTCTTCTTGTCTTCTTGTCTTCTTGTCTTCTTGTCTTCTTGTCTTCTTGTCTTCTTGTCTTCTTGTCTTCTTGTCTTCTTGTCTTCTTGTCTTCTTGTCTTCTTGTCTTCTTGTCTTCTTGTCTTCTTGTCTTCTTGTCTTCTTGTCTTCTTGTCTTCTTGTCTTCTTGTCTTCTTGTCTTCTTGTCTTCTTGTCTTCTTGTCTTCTTGTCTTCTTGTCTTCTTGTCTTCTTGTCTTCTTGTCTTCTTGTCTTCTTGTCTTCTTGTCTTCTTGTCTTCTTGTCTTCTTGTCTTCTTGTCTTCTTGTCTTCTTGTCTTCTTGTCTTCTTGTCTTCTTGTCTTCTTGTCTTCTTGTCTTCTTGTCTTCTTGTCTTCTTGTCTTCTTGTGTTCGTTCAAAACAAAATCAAAATGTTTTATAATACTCGAATGCCCATATCATCATTCTTTTGTAAAACATCTTTAATTTCCCAGGTTGGGATTTGTTTCACCCATCAAGTGCTTTGCACCTTGATTCATCCCTCTCCACAATCTCGCATCAGCTTCCAACCCATTCCACCCTCTGAATTGCATAGATAGCAGAATGCTTTTGCAACTATTGCTTGAATTTATTCCCCGGAGCTAGCAATATTTTATGTAAATATTGTTTACTTGTGGGAAATGTGCATGAACTATGCAGCACATAGGGAGCCAGTAGAGTAGCATCGCAGGGGCTGCGTACCGGCATAAACCTGCGATGGGTAGAACCAGCTCTGCACGGTTTAAACGCCGGAGGCGGAAGGTGTGGCCAATGTAGGTAGGAACCGAGAAGAGCGATGCACCATCGACCACCCAAACGCCCATAACATCAACCGGTTCGGTGTTTGTAAAATGTACGGTACGGTCGTCGGTTTGATCCCGGAACAAAGTTGATATATGTGTTGGCTAGGTACGGTAGTTTACATGTACTGCACATATTAAATTCCCGTAATTGATACTCCTCTCCAGACGTTGTTGGGGGCCGTCATCACCCAGGGGACGGATGCGGAGATTGCGGATGGAGCAAGAGCGAAGCTAGTAGAATGTTGATTCCAAGAAAATGCTGATGTCGGATCTTGGAATGCTCGCTATGCTTGTTTGAGTAGAGTGAGCGAGCGAATCACTTAGGAAGGTACAAACAACACACACGCTGTGATGTGGTTGAGCATATCCTGCAATCATTTATGCGGTAAATTGAAGCTGAAGGTGGCTTGCAGGGTTTAATTACCATCATATCCGATATGCTCTGATTTTAGCAGCAACAACGGACGGAGGCAAGAACAAGTCCCATATTGTCTAGTGGTTAGGATATCCGGCTCTCACCCGGAAGGCCCGGGTTCGATTCCCGGTATGGGAATTATTTTGCAGTTGCTTATCACCAGGACAGCACGGCATATCATTGTATGTATTTACTCACCGCTGTTCTGACAGAGTGAATGTTATCGCCACTTAGCAACTACAAGTCAACTACATCGTTCCGTAAGTTTGTGTGTCTCATCTAATTATAACGCTATCATTCACGTGCTGCCACTCAAGCCCAGGAACTAACCCATCTGAAAACAATGAAAGTCTATCATCGCACATCGCGCACCTATCTTCAACCTGCACTCTTCCACTCATCCCTCATCCAAGTTCTTCACACTGAACGAAAACCCCCGCCAGAAATTGAATGATTTTTGCCTCATCCGAGCCCCATGCCTATTATCAGACAAGATTCGGATGATTTTTATTCGACTCAGTCTCCTTCAAAAGCAAAACATTTTGAATGATGACCGCCCAAGAAAAGGATGATTTTCATTACATTTTTGGAAGCCAATAAATAAATGATTTTCATTCCATCCCCTATTTGATTTAATAGGGTGATATTTTAGGGTGATTTAATAGGGTGATATTTTAAGTAAAAAAAAAATTGAAATTAACCAAAAACCTGATAAATACACCTGTTACAGAGAAATATACATATATATTTATATAGACTTCAATAAGGCTTACAAAAGTTTCTCCATCACTATATAAATAAAAAGAAAATGTTTGTATGTCTCGATTCAGCTCGATCATCGGATTCACATAACTCTCTGTTCCATCCATGCAGATCTCCGGCCGGTTCTTCTAAAGTAATCAAGAATCTCTAAATTCCATTTCCTTGTGGAATTTTTTGTGGCGCTACAAACAAGAATCCTGTAAATAATTATCGTCCATATGGTTGTTTCAATAATGAAAATAAATCCTTAATAAGTCATCCTTACCTTTCGTAATGTGTGAACGACAAAATAACCGATATTGCTTTTGAATTTTTTTTACAAAATATCTCCCGGCAAACAAACTCCAACTCAGCCATCTTAATATTTTGAACCAATGACGGATGTTGAACTGATATTGAATGATTTTCGTCATAAGGCATAGAGGAAAATGTTTTCAGATGGTTTTGTGATGATTATCAATCACAACAAGCCCTAAGCGAAAAATCATTTACAAATTGTTCCAGTTCTAATTTTATAACAGGATGATTTTCGTTCACTAGGACGAAGGAAAAACATTCTGCTCTGTTATCATTCAAAATTCCGATTCTGCGGATTTGTGTCGAGTTGAATGAAGAATCATTCTCCGCACGGCGGGGGTTTTCGTTCAGTGCAGAAGTAGGTAGGTAATGCGGTCTCTTGCCTTTCAATTTACGCAAAACTCTTTCGTCGGGAATAATGTAGCTCGATTCAGGCGAGAAGTGGCGGCAAAATGAACTTATCACTACCAATTATTGATAACGGTAGTTAGCGGACGCAAATGCTTCCCCCTTCTTATTTTTGGCCAACGGTACGAAATGTCCTGCGTAGAAAACGGATCTATTTAAAGCCATGTGTAACCCTGATGCCCCCTTGAACTATTCTTATCAAATGCGTTACTCTGACGCCTCCACCCTATCCCATCCATCCTTTGTTGAGCACATTCTCACAGGTTTGGCTCTACCACAGGAGAAACTTTATCGTCATTCTTCACCTCTCAACACCCCCTCACAAAGCCCAGAGGTAGAAAGCTAGGTCTTCTAATTACGAAAGCTCTTTAATCGTGCTCGCCGTGCGTTCCGACTCCGAGTGAGACTGAGAACCGTATCCAGAACACTTTGTGCCGCCCGTCCTCCTGGTGGATAGCTAATTCTCGTGATAAGCCCCCGGATTGGGTTTCCACTAGAGATGGTAGACGTTCGTAAGGTGAGGGCGCCACTGCCACCGCCACCGAGTCGTAAAAGTAAAAGTTTAAAATGATTTCGCTTGTTTCGTTTTGCTAATTTGGCAGAGGTGCCACATGTCAAAGGATGAAGAAGGTGTTAGGGTTTCCCCGAAAAGTTGGGATGATCAAGGAGTTTTCCAAGGGATATCTTTTTATGATTCTGGGGACCAAGGCGTTTCTATGGGTTCTAATGGCGATTAAGGGGCTGTCCATAAACCACGTGGTCATAGGGGGGGGGGGGGTTCGGCCAATGACCATTTTGTATGGACAAATAAAAAATTTTGTATGGACTAATGACCACGCAAGGGGGGGGGGGTTGAAAAGTCCCAAAAAAATGACCACGTGGTTTATGGACAGCCCCTAAGGTGGGTTTCAGTAGGTTTTTGAGGGCATTACATGGGGTTCCAGAGGCGTTAGAGATTTCAGAGAGTTCAGGGAGTGTCAGGAATGTTTTAGGGAGGTTACCAAGGTGTTTGATAGAATTTCAGGGGTACTTAAAGGGATTTTAATGGGCGTTTCAGGAGGTTTCTGGAACCTTTTCAATTCGCTCCAAACGATTCCAAGAGCATTTCAAATGGAACATGTGGAATTCAAAGGTGTTTCAGTGGAATAATAAAGGTTTGAGGGGGTTTCAGTACATTGCATCTATTTAAGGTACTCGTTTGAGACTGCATTAAAAATGTGCAGAAATTAAAAAGGCACAAAAAGAGGAAAATTTATGCATAAATTATGTTTGCGCTAAGGTGGTTTCCAGAAAGCTCCCAGAGAGATAAAAAAAAGGTTGTTCCTAGGGGCTTCAGGGGCATTTTAAGGGGTTGTTTCAGGGGATTTGAGGAGCCTTTTATGGGTATTCTGTCAAGATTTGTTAGCGTTTTAATGGGATTACGGGGAATTCAGCGGCATTTCAATAGTATTAAGGTTGTTTCAGGGACGTTTCAAGGGTCTTTAAGAACAGACTTGGTAGAATCCCAAAATGACCGCCACAATGGCCGACTTTGGCACCTACTCACGATTTCGAGGGCACAAATCTCTTCGTAAACAAAAACAACGCACCTGATCTTCTTATTTTAAGCTTTTTACGTGTGAGCAAGAACAGAATAATGTAAAGCACTGCTG
Organism: Aedes albopictus; assembly: GCF_035046485.1. Lineage (NCBI taxonomy): Eukaryota > Metazoa > Arthropoda > Insecta > Diptera > Culicidae > Aedes > Aedes albopictus. The sequence goes on from NC_085137.1 coordinate 34,607,460, forward strand.
TATGAAGCTTGCTTCTTGAGATTTGTGCGTTTGAAGTTCTGATGCACTGTTGAAGCGGGTTTTCAAGACGTTTGTCCTTTAGGGCAGTTCAAGGGATCTCAGGAGCCTGTAAAGGCTTTGCAAGGGGTTTGAGGGGCTTTTCAATGCATTTCTGAGTAATTTTAGAGTTATTTAAGGGATTTTCAGGATGTTTAAGGAACATTTCAAGGGCGTTCCTAGAGGTTTTAGGGGCGTTTGACAGCATTTCTGTGTCGTTTCAAGGGGTTTGGACACTATTGAAGATGTCCAAAGGGGTTACCTCTTCTAAATTGAATTTGATGATTTCAAGAGCGTTTCAATGGGATTACGGAGGTTTCAAAGGTGTTTCGAGTCATTCTAGGTAACGGTCGTATAAGGGGTTGTGATGGGTCTCTAAAAGTCCTCTGAAATTTCCTGAAATACCTCCAAGATCCCCCTGAATCCCCCTAGGACCCCATGTAACGCTCCTGAGAGGCTCCGACACCCCTGGATACTCCTCGGTAACGCTTCCGTAACGCCTCTGAATCCAGCCGAAAATGCTCTGAAACTGGGATTACGGAGGTTTCAAAGGCATTTCGAGGCATTCTAGGTAACGGTCGTATAAGGGGTTGTGATGGGTCTCTAAAAGTCCTCTGAAATTTCCTGACATACCTCCAAGGTCCCCCTGAATTCCCCTAGGACCCCATATAACGCACCTGAAAGGCTCCGAACCCCCAGAAAACTCCTCCGTAACGCTTCCGTAACGCCTCTAAATCTTGCCTAAGATGCTCTGGAACTAGAAAAAAAATCACCTTTAAACCCTCTCGCACTCCCTGTAACGCACCTGAGAGGCTCGAAACCCCCGAAAACTCCTCTGTAACGATTCCGTTACGCCTCTGAATTCTAGAAAATGCTCTGAAATTTCTTGGAATGCCTAAAAAATCTCCCTCAAACCCGCTCAAATCCCATGTAACGCACCTGAGAGGCTCCGAGCCCCATGAAAACTCCTCCGTAACGCTTTCTAACGCCTCTGAATCCCGTCGAAAATGCTATGAAAGTGCCTGAAATGCCTCCAAAATCTCCCTTAAATCCTCTCGGACTCTATGTAACGCATCTGAGACCATCCAAAATCACTGGAAACGCCTGCGTAATGCCTCTGACATCCACCGAATATGCTTTAAAACTTGCGCTCTAAAATGCCTCCGGAGTCCCCACCAAAACCCCCTCGGACCCTATGTAATGCACCTGAGATTCACTGAAATCTCCAAAAAACGCCTCCGCAACGCCTCCCGACCAATACTTACTTACCGGTTAGGCTAAGGCCGGGGTGGCCTCTGCTGTACATAGTAGCCGCCTCCATTCCACTCGGTCCATGGATGTTTGTCTCCAGTTCCGCACTCTGCGTAGGGTCCGCAGATCATCCTCCACTTGGTCGATCCACCTAGCTCGCTGCGCTCCACGCCTTCTTGTACCGGTTGGATGACTCTCGAGAACCATTTTAGTCGGGTTGTTATCCGACATCCTGATGACGTGACACGCCCACCGTAGCCTCCCGATTTTCGCGGTATGGACGATGGTTGGTTCTCCCAGCAGCTGATGCAGCTCGTGGTTCATTCGCCTTCTCCAAGTCCCGTCTTCCATCTGCACTCCGCCGTAGATGGTACGCAACACCTTCCGTTCGAAAACTCCAAGGGCGCGTTGGTCCTCTGCACGTAGGGTCCATGTTTCGTGCCCATAGAGGACGACCGGTCTAATCAACGTTTTGTAGATGGTTAACTTCGTGTTACGGCGAACTTTATTCGATCGCAGAGTTCTGCGGAGTCCAAAGTAGGCACGATTTCCTGCCACAATGCGCCTCTGAATTTCTCTGCTGGTGTCGTTGTCGTCGGTCACCAGTGAGCCCAAGTACAGGAATTCTTCAACCGCCTCGATTTCATCACCGTCGATATGAATTCGGGGTGGCGGGCGCGGTGATTCCTCCCTGGAGCCCTTTGCCATCATGTACTTTGTCTTCGACACATTAATGACTAATCCGATTCGCCTGGCTTCACTCTTTAGTCGGATGTACGTTTCCGCCATCGTCTCAAATTTACGAGCAATAATATCAATATCATCGGCGAAACCAAGCAGCTGAACGGACTTCGTGAAAATCGTCCCACTCGTGTTTATCCCCGCTCTTCTTATTACACCCTCTAAAGCAATGTTGAACAGCAAGCACGAAAGACCATCACCTTGCCGTAACCCTCTGCGAGATTCGAAGGGACTCGAGAGTGTCCCTGATACTCGAACTACGCACATCACTCGATCCATCGTCGCCTTGATCAACCGTATCAGTTTATCCGGGAATCTGTATTCGTGCATAATCTGCCATAGCTGTTCTCGATCGATTGTATCATACGCCGATTTGAAATCGATGAACAAGTGATGTGTGGGCACGTTGTATTCGCGGCATTTCTGCAACACCTGGCGGATGGCGAACATCTGGTCCGTTGTAGCGCGTTCACCCATAAATCCAGCCTGATATTGCCCCACGAACTCTCTTGCAATCGGTGATAGACGGCGGCATAAAATTTGAGAGAGTATCTTGTAGGCAGCGCTCAGTAGTGTGATCGCGCGGTAGTTCCCGCAATCCAACTTGTCGCCCTTTTTGTAGATGGGACACACGATACCTTCCATCCATTCCTCCGGTAATACTTCCTCCTCCCAAATCTTGGTAATGACCCAGTGTAGTGCTCTCACCGGTGCTTCTCCACCGTATTTTAGAAGCTCGCTTGGTAGTTGATTTGCTCCAGCGGCTTTGTTGTTTTTCAACCGGCCAACCTCCTCCTTAATCTCTTGGAGGTTAGGGGCCGGAAGTCTTTCGTCCTGTGCACATACTCCTAGATCTGTTACCACGCCACCTTCGGTACTTGCAACGTCGCCATTGAGGTGCTCATCGTAATGCTGCCGCCACCTCTCGACCACCTCACGCTCGCTCGTGAGAATGTTCCCGTAATTATCTCGGCACATGTCGGCTTGTGGCACAAAGCCTCTGCGCGAGCGGTGTTCAGCTTCTCGTAGAACTTTCGTGTTTCCTTAGCGCGGTACAGCTCTTCCATCGCTTCGCGATCTCGTTCTTCCTGCTGGCGCTTCTTCATCTGCCTGTTCCGCGCCTGTTTGTAACGTGCCTCATTCGCTCTCGTACGGTGTTGCAGAATTCTCGCCCATGCTGCATTCTTCTCGTTTCAACTGTTCACATTCGCCGTCGTACCAGTCGTTTCTGTGATTCGGAGTCGCGAAGCCTAGTGCTGTAGCCGAGGCCACCCGAACCAGCCTTCCTGAAATGCCTCCGAAACCCCTTCAAAACCCACTCGGACCTCATGTAACGCACGTAAGACCTTCGGAAACCCCTGAAAACTTACCTGTAACGCCTACAAAACCCGTCGAAAAGCCCCCTGAAACACTCTGTAATGCTTTTGAAATCCCCCTCAGACTACCGATAACCCTCCTGAAATCTCCTAGTACCCCGCTGTAACCCCTTGGGACTCCCTGAACGTACCTGTAATTTTCCTTTGCTCTCCCCTATGAACACCCCCTAGTCACCGTTGCAATAGTTCCCGTCATTATTAAATATTCTTATGCACAATATTGGCTCTGAGGAAGCTCCTCTCGCTTTTTATGTAGGGTATAAAAAAGGTGCATAAATTAAAAGTGCATACAAATAGCATGCATAAAAAGAGATTGGTGTATCCCTGAAACGCTTTGGGTCATCCTGAAACGCCCCTGGAACGGAACTCTTCTGAAACCCCGTAGAACCTCTTCCTTCTGAAGCGCCCGTGAAATCCTCTTAAACCCCCAGATACGCCGCAGCGTATCCATGAGACCCTCTGGAGCGTTCCTTGAGATTCCTTGAACTCCGAACTGAATTGCTCCTGGGACCCCCTGGAACGCCACTGACACCCTTTGGAACGCCTCTGAAATCCTCAGGAAAACCCCCTAGAACCCCCTGAAACATACCCGAGACTCCGCAGAGATCTCCTAGCCCCCTCTAAAAGGCTCCTGAGACCCCCCATAACTCCATTGATAGCCCTTGAGTGTCTCTGAAACCCCCGGAAACTCCCTTATACCTCGTCTAACGCCCATCAGACCCCCTGAAGCCCCCACAGACTTCTTGATACCCTCTAGAACGCTCCTGAGATTCCTTGGAGGCCCTGGAACTACTCTGAAATCTTCTTGGACTACCTGAAATGCTATTGGGATACCATAAAACCACCTAAAACCCCCCGGAACGCTTTTGATACCGCTTGAAACATCCCTGAGACCCTTTGGAATTCCCCGGAGCCCCCTGAAACTCCCAGAGTGTCCCAGAGTCTGAAACCCTCTAAAGTGCCTTCATAGGAGGATAACCTGCAAACAGACACCCTAACATCAAGGATAGGGTAGTGTGGGGCTGGGGCCGTCTTAAAAGACACGGACACGTTCAATGCTTCCAGTGAGCTATTTGCTTTTTGAAGGAAGCACGACACTAGACAACGGACTAGCATGCAACGCCCAGTGGCACAGCCGAAAACTTTTCCTGACAGCTGCGGCGGGAATCGAACCCGCGCTTCTTAGCACGATGCGACTAAAGGCTTGGTGACCTTAGCCGCACGACCACGAAGCCACTACAATAGTAAAAGCCAGGACTATTCTCTCCTCGTATGTACCAACTAAACACATTCCTATGGTCACCAAATCCTACGTCTCTCTGGAAACACCAAGAAGGTATTGCTTCAGAGAGGGGCTAGTGCACATCGCACCCTCAAGGTCAGCTGCGTAGCCTGCTGCATCGAACATCGGTGACTCGCTCTGAAGAGTCCATCCCGGTAACATGCTGGCGCTTAGCCAGTTTCCCGAGTGGTCCTCACCACTCCCTTTGTCCTCGGAAGGCGGGCAGGGTCAACCCCGCCCGCGCCCAACTGCTTGGCAAACATCAAGATCTGATGTCCACGTGCAACCCGATCTGACCCGTATCACTACCCTTCAGGCCCTATCAGTTGCACCCGAAGGTTGCAGACAGCAGGGTCTCCACCTGCCCCGGCCCTAACCGGGGACCCCTTTTCAACCGCGGGCTCGGGTCCAACCCAAAAGACCGACGCCACGACAGCACCGCTACCGGGACTTCCTCTCCGCGGCCACTTAATCGCTGTAAGAGTCGATCTCGACCGCAGGGCACCGGTATGACCTACGAAGCCGACTCCGAACCCCTGGACCACCTCTTGTACTGCATCTGAACTAGCCATTCTCCGAGTCCACGCACCACCTCCTCTGTAGCTCCCAGACGATATGGGCGATAGCCGTTGAAACGGCGTGCCAGCCAAACTTATCCCTACACATCCTCTGGACCAAATTGTCCGGAGTTGTGTCCTCCCCGCAAGTGGCAAGCATTAGGTCACGCATTGTGCGAAAACGCGGGCACACGAAAAAAAGGTGTTCCACCGTTTCCTCTAAACCATTGCACACTGGGGATTCATGAGAATCCGCATGCCCGAAACGGTGTAGACACTGTTGGAAGTAACCATGACCTGTAAGGACCTGTGTCAGGTGGAATGTAACTTCCCCATGGCGCCTATTAATCCAACTATCTTCGCTCGGTATCAACCAATGGGTCCACTCTAAAGTGCCTCTGAGACCCCTGGAACGCCCCTGAGACTTCTTGAAGTGCCTCTGCAATCTCCAAGAACCCTCTTGAAACCCCCTGGGCACCCTGGAACGTCATTGGGACTCCCTGAAACCTCATTAGACCGACAGAAATGCTCTAAGACCCCCTGGAACTCCCCTGAAACTCTGGGACTCTCAGAAACTCCCCTGTGACCCTTTGGAACTCTCTAAAACGCTCCTGTGACTGCTGGGACACTTCATAAACCCCTGAGAACTCCTAAATCATACATAAAGTTTGAATTCCAGGTTTTTTTTTCTCAAAAAATGTAAACTGTTTATGCTCTTCATTGAATGTATTCATTTGTATTGACCATCAAATAATTTTTTAAACGCCTCTACTCAAAACGTCTCATCATCTGCATGCTTGTATAAATAACAGACAACCGAAATAAGTTGTAAGAACACCCCTTCACCTCATCCCGGATGGGAGGGGGGGGGGGGTAACTCTCTTTCCTCAAGTGTTCCTTCACCCACAATTCCCGGAATGTGAAGCACTCTGCCCAGTAGGGGAACTGCGGACATAACGCCCCCCGGGGGCAAAACGCCTTCACACGATTTCATCATATTGTGGAGGTTTTCGTTAGATGCAAGCAAACTAGAACTCAAACAGAGCAGGTTAAGCCCAAGAACGGCTGCAATTGTCGAAAGAAAAGCGGGAAAAACGACGATTTTCCACATTCGGCAAGATTCTCTAATTTCCTGCGCACAGAAATTAAGACATTGCGCGCTGATTATATGGAATCAACCCATTATTCTACCACGCGCCTCCTACTCCTTCATTTGCTGCTGGGAAGAGTTCGATGGAGCCCCTTGGTATTTCACAACAAGACAAAGCGGGAAATGCCAGCGGGCGTTATGCCTCACCCAAAAAGGCGTTTTGCCTCCTGCAGTTTTCCGGCACCTAAAAAGTAAAACTTTTTTGAATTGTTTATTTGAATGGGAAATTTTGTGGAAACACGGACCAAAAGGTGAAGTCTCTTAGGTAAGGGAGTGAATTGCTCTCCAAGGCAGAATACCACCTTAAAATAAGCATCATTTGAGGTTTATGACCACATATGCTTAGCCGGGGCGTTATGCCCCTCTTTCCCCTATATATTGTGCTACGCCGCCGAATGTGTAACTTTTCCTGGCAGCGCCAGCGTGAATAACACATTCCGAAAACTCCGTCCGATCTCGTTGAAAGTTAATGCAGATTGAGGGTTATTTGTCTTACTTTGAGACTCGCGCTTATGAGAGTTCGCTTCTCCTGTTTCCGTATGATGCTTGTCATCTTCTTCAGCGTCTTCATAGTTAAGCAAATGCGCGACTAAATCGGAAGTTTTTGAGGCGAGACGAATAGGGTAAGCCTCCGGATCCGCTGTGGAAGTTATTTATTGTTTCCAAAAGTGCGAAACAGATTATTAATTTAGAATTAGGCTGACGGGATCATGTGGATCGGAAACATACATGTGAAACAAACTGTATTTGAATATTTTGTCGTATTTTTCGGTAAGAACCACCAAAGTTGTAGTATATCATAATGCTCATCTCCTGACTATGAGGAGGCCTCTGTTCCCGGCCATATATCTTGCTTGTTTCGACAGATTTATGATACGACCTGAGCTATGGGAAATCTCTGCAATCAGGTCGTGCATATTTTTAGATCAGGTTTGTATGAAGACGTTGAAAGCAAAACCACTCCATTGTTGCAAGATTATGATACAGCCCACTTACTAAATATGTAGACTTTGTTTTAAGTATTTCAACATAGGAAATAAACGTGTTCTATGCCAACAGAGAGAGAATATTTCATAATTTCTCAGTAATTCCCAATAATTTTTCGAGCACATCCTTGGAACAAAATCTTCACTTCAAATCAGAATCACGTTCACATCGTTTTATTCTCCGCGTAGAGCCATAGTCGGGTCGGGTTAATGCATTACCGTTGATGTTCCAAGAAAGCATACTGCTTCCGCCGTCAGGTTTCATCGCCAGCCAGCACGAAATTCCACGTAATTCCACATGATGGTGACAAAAGACATAAACGCTCCATCTCTTCCATCCACCGCACCGCCACCGAGAAAATGCTGCCAATACATTCGAGAAAGAGGGAAATACATAAATGGAAAACACCAGCACGCCAGCACCAGCGCTTCGATGAAGGTGGCGACGACGTCGGTAGCCAACTTCCCCCCTCGCCCTCATAACCTATATTTTCACGGCGTAGCACCGCGAAAGACAATTATGTGATCTGAAAGGTTCACGTTGCGGTAATAAAAATTTAAATAAATTCATCTTTCCGTTCTCTCCCTACACTGGCGGAACTGAGGAGCCAAGAAGACAAGTTGACAAGGTGTGGAAGTAACGAGATATTCACGGACATCAGTGAAGATAGGTATACGAATTCTTAGAATTTTGGAGGAGGGAGGGATTGCTCAAAATTTGTTTTCAGAAGATAGACGTTGACTGTTTTGAGAATAACCTTTGAAGGAAATAAAATATTCTTGGCAGCGGTGGGATTCGAACCCACGCCTCCGAGGAGACTGGTGCCTTAAACCAGCGCCTTAGACCGCTCGGCCACGCTACCTTGTTGTTGCTATAAAAATCTCATTCTATTGAATATTCAACTTTATCAGTAGAATCGAAAACAAGGCGTTGAAATAATTTCACTTTTTATTTGTCTGTTGTTTTTGTTACTTACCACACACAAACCTTATTTATGCATTTGAAGGTCGCCAACAAAGCGTGCTCATAGTGGTGTCTGCTTGTGAACGGGAGGTGCTGATAGGCACATCAAGGGGAAAGAGTTGGCTTTCTGGTGATTAACTGTGCACATGCCCATATTCTTAGGCAAGTTTAGTTTTGTTGAAAAATAATTAAAAAAAAAAAGATTTGTATGTGTGTCGTTTATATTATGACTACGTGTACTACATGTCTTAAAATATGAATGAGGCACATGGTAGTTAGTAGGATCATGCCAATTCTTTAGCCGTAAATTGGGGTTTTAGGTATTCGGGTATGTGATACGTATGATACATAGAGGGTTGTGTTAGAGGGTAGGGTAAAGGTAGGGTAGAGGGCAGAATAGAAGGTAAAGTAGAGAGTAGGGTAGATGATAAGCGTAGAGGGTAGGGTAGAGGATTAGGGTAGAAGGTACAGTAGATACCAGGATAGAACTAGGATAGATGATTAGGATAGAGGGTAGGGTAGATGATTAGGGTAGAGGGTAGGGTAGAAGGTAGGGTAGAAGGTAGGGTAGAGGATAGGGTAGAGGATTAGGGTAGTGGGTTAGGGTAGAAGGTAGGGTAGAGGGTAGAAGAGATATAGGATAAGGTAGAGGATAGGCTAGATGATTAGCGTAGAGGGTAGGGTAGAGGCTTATTGTAGAGGGTAGAGTTAAGAGTAGAGTAGAGGGTTAGGGTAGAGGGTAGGGTGAGGGTTAGGGTGGAAGGTAGGATAGAAGGTGGGGTAGAGGATGGAGTAAAAAGTAGAGTAGAGCGTTAGGGTAGAAGGTAGGGAAGAAGTTTAGGGTAGAAGGTAGGATAGATGGTTAGGCTAGAGGATTTTGTGAGAGGGTAGGGTAGAGGGTAGGGTAAAAGGGAAGGTAGAGGGTAGGGTAGAGGGTTAGGGTAGAGGGTTAGGGTAGAAGGTGGGATAGAAGGTTGGGTAGAGGGTTAGGGTAGAGGGTAGGGTAGAGAGTTGGGTAGAGGGTATGGGTAGAAAGTAGGCTAGAAGGTAGGGTAGGTAGAAGGTAGGAAAGAGGAAAGAGTAGAGGATAGGGTAGAAGGTAGGGTATAAGGTAGGGTAAAAGGTAGGGTGGAAGGAAGGGTAGAGGGTTATGTTACAGGGTAGGGTAGAAGGTAGGGTAAAAGGTAGGGTAGAGGGTGGGGTTGAGGGTTAGGGTAGAGGGTAAAGTGGTGGGTAGGGTAGAGGGTAGGGTAGAGGGTAGGGTAGAGGGTTAGAGTAGAGGGTACACAGATCGAAAAAAGAATGCAAAATTGTGTGACATATGATGCACATGATTGGAGCGTGGGATATCACAGAAGTTTACATGACATATCATGTAAATGTCATAAAATATCATGTAAATTTCCGTTTTATGTCATGTAATTCAGCATGGCTCTGAGTGTTTACATGACATATGACGGAAATTTACATGATATATCATGTAAACCATCATAACAGTAAGTTTACATGACTAAAATGAAGTTTACATGACGTGTAAATCTCATTATTTTTATCTGTGTAGGGTAAAAGGCAGGGTAGAGGCGAGGTTAGAGGATATGATAGAGGATTAGGGAAGGATGACATGAGATGAGATGAGAGATGAGATGAGATGAGAGATGAGATGAGAGATGAGATGAGAGATGAGATGAGAGATGAGATGAGAGATGAGATGAGAGATGAGATGAGAGATGAGATGAGAGATGAGATGAGAGATGAGATGAGAGATGAGATGAGAGATGAGATGAGAGATGAGATGAGAGATGAGATGAGAGATGAGATGAGAGATGAGATGAGAGATGAGATGAGAGATGAGATGAGAGATGAGATGAGAGATGAGATGAGAGATGAGATGAGAGATGAGATGAGAGATGAGATGAGAGATGAGATGAGAGATGAGATGAGAGTTGAGATGAGAGATGAGATGAGATGAGAGATGAGATGAGAGATGAGATGAGAGATGAGATGAGAGTTGAGATGAGAGATGAGATGAGAGTTGAGATGAGAGATGAGATGAGATGAGAGATGAGATGAGAGATGAGATGAGAGATGAGATGAGAGATGAGATGAGAGATGAGATGAGAGATGAGATGAGAGATGAGATGAGAGATGAGATGAGAGATGAGATGAGAGATGAGATGAGAGATGAGATGAGAGATGAGATGAGAGATGAGATGAGAGATGAGATGAGAGATGAGATGAGAGATGAGATGAGAGATGAGATGAGAGATGAGATGAGAGATGAGATGAGAGATGAGATGAGAGATGAGATGAGAGATGAGATGAGAGATGAGATGAGAGATGAGATGAGAGATGAGATGAGAGATGAGATGAGAGATGAGATGAGAGATGAGATGAGAGATGAGATGAGAGATGAGATGAGAGATGAGATGAGAGATGAGATGAGAGATGAGATGAGAGATGAGATGAGAGATGAGATGAGAGATGAGATGAGAGATGAGATGAGAGATGAGATGAGAGATGAGATGAGAGATGAGATGAGAGATGAGATGAGAGATGAGATGAGAGATGAGATGAGAGATGAGATGAGAGATGAGATGAGAGATGAGATGAGAGATGAGATGAGAGATGAGATGAGAGATGAGATGAGAGATGAGATGAGAGATGAGATGAGAGATGAGATGAGAGATGAGATGAGAGATGAGATGAGAGATGAGATGAGAGATGAGATGAGAGATGAGATGAGAGATGAGATGAGAGATGAGATGAGAGATGAGATGAGAGATGAGATGAGAGATGAGATGAGAGATGAGAAATGAGATTCAGTGGTTCTCAAGCTGGGGTCACGGGACATGCTGTTTTCGTAAGAACCTAAAGGCCGAGGAGAAATAGTAAATATTTGAAGGATACTGCGTTTCAAGGAGTATTTATTTCAATATCAAACATCAGGGGGTTTCAAACTGGAATTACGGGCCATGCAAATTCCTCAAGAATCTAAAAGGCGATGAAAAAGTCAAATCGGCTTTTCAAATTATGCAGATTAAGCAGCATTATATTATAGGGTTCCGGGTCATCTGGCCGAACTCCATTTGGCCGAAAGAATTGTTTGGCCGAATGACGTTTGGAGGAAAAATGAATGATGAAATAAAGTGATCATGGCATTGTTTCCCGTTTCAGTATATCTAAAAAAACAGCCTATGATTCAAAGAAGGAAAAAACTTTATAAAATATCGGTAGTTTCAACGCCAATTAATCAATGAATATCAAAACTAGATATGATTGAAAGAAGGCAATACTTCTGGTGATCATTATGGCATTTAGAATGTCAAAAACTGCCTCTGAATTCTTTTGATCATGATTCGGCAAAACGGCATTCGGAAAAACAACCCTTTCGGTCAGATGGCATTCGGCCAAATGACGATCGGTCAAAGGAATTTAAACTTAAGCTTTGCTCTTCTTCCTAGCACTTTCGGTTCTTGAGATATTCACGTGGCCCGTGACCATAGATTGGAAACCACTAATGTTTGCAATACAACTACATTGTGATAAGTACATACTCCCTGAAGTGCAGAATGCGAAAAACCTTTTCACTTTATCCTCATACCTTTGATTCTTGAGAAATTCGCTTGGCCCATGACCGTTGGTTGGTAACCACTGAACTTTGCAAAACTGCTAAATTATTGATTGTAATTAAATAACTAATAACCTTTTCACAGGTTAGGAACTCTGTGATTTCGATCTTCACAAACTAATTATAAAACTGAAAAAAAAAAACACTTCTCCGATTTACGCACTAATTCCCAAATTGCGCGACGGCAACTATGGCATCGGCGTGGCCAGGGGACGTTCATTGGAGAGCAAGGGAAAATTGCAGGGGCGTTTCAGGCGGTCCCAACGGGTGCCTGGAGGTCTCAAGGGTGTTTCAGGGGGTTTTCAGAGGCCTTCAAGGGGGTCCAATGTGGCCTTTGGAGCGCTTCAAGGGACCTTAGGGAGAGTTTCAAGGGGGTCTCAAGGGTGTTTCAGGGAGTTATAGGGGGTACCAGGAGATCTCAGGAGCGTTTCAAGTAGACTCCAGATGGTCTCAAGGGCACTTCAGGGGGTCTCGAAAGAGTTTCAGGAAGCTTGCAGGTGGCATCAGAGACGTTTTTCTCAGGGGGTTCCGGGTAAATTCCAGATTATCTCAAGAGCATTTCAGGGGGATTTAGGGCGATACATACTAGGAGACGCCATGGGCGTTTTAAGGGGGTCACAAGGGGTTTCAGGAGGTACCACGTCTTAGGGGCGTTTAAGAAGATCTCAGGGTCCTCTGAGGAGGTTTCAGGGGGTTTTCAGAGGCCTTCAAAAAAGTCTTTTGGGGTTTCAGGGGCGTTTCAAGAGATCCCATGGAGTTTCAGGGGTACTATGTTGTCTCAGGGTCAATTTAAGAACTTAAGAGGCGTTTTAGGGGGTCTCTGAGGGTTCCAGAGAGGAGTACCATGTCATCTCCATATCCAGGGTCATCTTAAGAGGTTTCAGAGGAGTTTAAGTGGGCCTCAGTGGGCCTCAGGAGGTCTCCAGGGGCTCCCCAGGGTGTTTTGAGGGGTACCATGAGCTCTCAGGGGCGCTTCAGGGTATCTCAGGGTAGACGTGTGCGCCGCCGCGCCGCGCCGCGCCGATGAGAAATCGGCGTGAATCGGCGTGCGGTTTCCCAAGTCAACAAGAATCAAATATACTATATTTTTTAAACGGAGATTGGTTAAGGGGTGTTATACCCATGCACTGTTGAAAAAAGTTGATGGTTATGTTGTTTGAAGCCGATCCAGGAAGCATCGGCGTGTCGGCGTGGCAATCGGCGGCGGCGGCGGCGTGAAAACCGCACGCCAATCGGCGTATCCTTTCTCAGAAAGGCTACCATCATTAAAACCAGAAAATGTTTGCATCAGCACATAGCTAGATGTCCACTTGTTGTAATTCAATCATTAGACATTAGTTATCTTTGATCATAATTTTTTAAGAAGCCCAACGCCGATGCACGCCGAGTTCACGCCGAATATTCGGCGCACACGTCTATCTCAGGGGCGTTTCAGGGTGCTTCAGGGGGTCTCAGGGGCGTTTCAGGGAGTCTCAGTGGGGTTGCAGGGGGCCTCTTGGGATGCATCAAGGGGTTTCAGAGGTTCTATGGGGGGTCTCAGGGGCGTATCATGAGCTCTGAGGGGGGGGGGGAATTCCGGGGGGCCATTGAGACACATCAAATGTCTCAGAAGCCTCAAGGAGGCCATAGGGGGATTCAAGGGATTTTCAGAGGTGTTTCAGAGGATCTGGGATCCTTTGAAGCATTTCTGGGGCCCTCTGGAGCCCTCTGAGATCCCCTGAAATACCCCTGACCAGGTATGGCAAAAAGACCTTTATCTGTTTTCATTTCATCGATTCTGGCAGTAAAATAAAAACAAAACAACGGAAGCACCAATACCATCAGCAGCCGCGCCGATGCCAGTCAAGCAAGCGCTTGATAGATTTCGCTTGCAGACAAAAATATTCATGAGCAGCCATACCAAAATGTCGAATATGTTCAACCGCTAATAACTCACTTGTTTTAATAAATAATTAAAAGCTCTTTGCACAAACAGCTAGAGCACAATCCTAGCTTTGTAAAAAAGTTTAGCTAAACGCGGTTTGAAAGGAAGAAAAAGGCGAAAACGGGAGAGACAGACAATTGTGTCGTCGTTGTGCTCAAGTACTGGCGCTCTAGTGTTAGGAAATTGTTTTGAGAGAGAAGGCTACAGGAAAAAAAATGTCGATGGCATTTTTTTCGAGCAGTTTGAATTTGCCTGCGCTTGTGATTTTCGTGTGGGAAAATGTCAGAGCCAGTAATCGTTTTTTCCAGTACTTTTCCTATCCCTGGCCCTGAGACCCCTTGAAGTTTCCCTGAAACTCCCTGAGATCTACCAGTACCTCCTGTTTTCCCCCGGAACTTCCTCGAAATGCTCCTGAAATTTCCTGGTTTCCCCTTGGAAGTGGTACTGAGGTCCCCTTGAATCCCCTAGAGATCCCCTGAAACCCTGAAGCGTCCCTGGGAGCCCCCTGGAACCCCCTGAAACCCTCTGATACGATCTTGAGAACTCCTTCAGCGCCCCTGAGACCTTCTCGTACCACTGAAACCTCTGATACCCCCTCGAAACGCGCCTGAGGTCTTTTTATACCCCCTGAAACGCCCCTGAAACCCTCTGGAACTCCCCTGGATCTCTCTGAGACTCTGAATCTCACTGGAACTCTACCTTGGACCTTGTGAAATGCGACTTCCAGTTACCCCTCTGAAACCCATTGGGACCCCCTGGAACGCCCCTGTAACCTTTAATATAACAATTTCATAAATTTGTAGAGATCGAAGAAAATGATGCAGAAACTAATAGAGACTATGAAATAGATGACGTTCTACTACAATTCATCTGAATTACGTATCAACAAAAACCTGTGTGACTGAGTAATTTTTACTTCCGGGAGGTAGACACATTGAAGGATAACTTTAAAGTTATACAAATCACAAAAGGAGACTTGATTTAGTAGCTCTTGGTTCACTTAGGGTTGTTCAAAAACTTCTGACCATAACTTTTTTCGTTCATAATTTTTTTTTTGAAAATTCGTATAGATGGTAAAACTTTGTAAAAACCCTCTATCTTCCTTCCAAACAATGAGTGGTTAAGAAGAGTCCCTTTTGGGAGCTAGAATAAATTATTACACTTTCTTTCAAATCACGCTACTACGAATCAGTTCTGCTAAGTAATTCAACATAGCTTTGTTGCTTTCCATCTTCCAAAGATGCGATTTTTCCAACACCAAACAGATCGCCCACTGTATCAGAGTATCGTAACTCTCTGCATATCACATCTCGCCAATCAAGAACCGCCTGGTCATCTCATGCCCTCCCATGTCTGAGGAGTTTAACTGATGCTGACGACGACGATGACGTTGGCTCCCGGAAACAATGGACACGATGAGCGAACAAAATGCTGTAATTTATCTTAGCAATAAAGAATGGATCTCGGACTCGGACTGGTTCCTTATGGCCGGTACACGACTCGACTCAGCTTTTCTATGCATGCACTTATTTCCTCGACAAGTTTGTACTGCTGCAGTACTCCATCCAGAGCAGTTTCAGGCTTCCGAAAAGCACCAGTTACAGCGTTTGTGTAGGTAGATGGCAGAGCTTTTGCCAGCTGGCGCAGCACCATCAAACCGGGGGACAATGAGCAGCGAATATAATACCGGCATCACTTTGCATAGGGACGGACGACGCCCGGATCCTTCGGTTGGTCTGGTCGTCGTCGACGTTGAAACACCCGCGCACTGCTTCGCAGTGTGAAAAACTTGCGGAATATGTATTGCTCTCGTTATTACATTGCATTAAATATTCATAAACATGCAATTTTGTAATTCCGTGCCTTCGCCAGGAAGAAGTCCTGTAAGAGCAAAGGCAGCAGCTAGCAGCCAGTAGCAGAATGAGGTTAAATTGAACGCAATAATTTCCTCGACTTTGGCAGATTCAACAACCGCATGATGACGCCAACGCCGATGATGACAAAGGTGGCTGGACCACAACGCAGCGGAAGCTGGGCTGGGCTGGCGTGGTACGTTGTTGCATCCGTAATGAAGCAAACTATTTCAGGCAAGTTCGGGTATGGTTTTGTTTAAAATTTGAATATTTTAAAACCTTCATCATTTCTATCATCGATGCTTTGGGCAGTTCGGTGTGTTGGGAGGACTGTCAAGATTCGCTTCGAATGGAATAGGGTTTTTTGGCTGAGGTTTATACATGAATGGTGCTAGGAATGAGGGTGGCATGCAATTACGGCATGACAGGTAATTTAAGGGGATTACTGCAATGAAATCAAATCTACTCGGTGTACTAACGAACCACCGCATAGCAGGAGCTGACAATTTAACCCTCAAAAGGATACCTTAAAAAAAGGTCCGTTTTAGGACCCTGGGGTCCATTGGACCCCAACATATATTCTCGCGTATCTCGTGATCCTTACTTTTTAAAAGGTTGATGTTTTCAGCAAAGATGTTCGGTAAGTCAATGCCTATCTAGTGATGAACAATTTATTTTAGGAAATATCCGATAGTTGGCGCTAGAGAGCATTCTAAAACGCCCCTAATCAATGGGATGTAACGTACCAAAGCAAGCGGACAAGACGCACATAACAAAAGAATAAATCACACTTCTGTAAATGGGTAGACATAAATGCCCGGCAGCTCAAAAGGGTTCGTTCAAATATTACGTAACGCTAGGGGTAGCGAGAGTGTCTAGCGCTGTGTTACGCTTTATAAAAACATAATTTACCACACAAAAGTTGTTACGTGGAGTAGGGAGGAGTTCTGAAATTGTCAAATTTTGCGTTACGTATTATTTGAATGAACCCAAAGAGACATCACAGACATCACAGATAAACAGACATATCATTGATAAAATAACATCCTGATTACTTATAAAGTTGGTATCTTCGGCAAAGTTGTTTGATTGGTGAAGGGGCGCTAGTGAGTATACAAATTTTGTATCTCATATATCTCAGGATTCTGATTACTTTTTTTTCCCTTCTAAACCATAAGGGGATAAATCTGCTCATCAGACACCCTAAGGGGCTGTCCATAAACCACGTGGTCATTTTTTTGGGACTTTGCAACCCCCCCCCCCCCCGCGTGGTCATTTGTCCATACAAAAATTTTTATTTTGTCCATACAAAATGGTCATTGGCCGAAACCCCCCCCCCTAATGACCACGTGGTTTATGGACAGCCCCTAATAGGAAGGTTAGGGTAGTGTGGGGTTGAGGCCGTCTTCTACAATGCCGGTAGAAGCCAGCCCAAGTAACAAAATTAATTTTATAATGCTTTTGAAGTATTCTTCAACACCTGTTCTTTAAAACCATGCATAAACCAAATTGCTCTACAACACGACATCAACTCAACCATAAACCCGCCATAAGATCAAAGAGGCCCATCCTAAGATGCTCTCGGAGAATTGTTTTTAAATTTCTTTTAAAACTTGTTGTACTTCTCAAGTTTTCCTCAAGGCGAATTGCTCTCTCCTTGTAGAAATCTTCAAGTGCACGATAAAACGATAATAAATTTGTCAGTGTCGTTGCTGATGCAGCTTTTATGTCGACAGAAAAGTTTGGTGAATTAAATTGAAATTAAAAACACAATCAAAATGACACATTATTGTAATCGGGATTAATTTATTACACAAAACGGAAATATTTCCGGGATGTAGCAAGGATGCCAAATGCCAAGCAAAATTCATCGTATATATGTTGCAAGATACTTCCAAAAATTACAACGCGCTTCCATTATAACGCACTAATAAAATATTTAAAAATATTATTCCTGGCCATGCGAACATTGCTCATGAGTTTTCTCAACATGGCTTCCATTGAAATTTAGGCCGGTGGTTGGTCTATCATCGATGGTTTTAATCAACATCACCATAAGATCGTCTTAAATTTCTTTCAACTCATGCCAGAGCTAAAAGCATAACTCAAGAATACTAGGATTTATAACGTTCTCAATGCAGCCTGCTTGGCCTCCATCAAGAACGTCTTAAATTTATTACATCTTATGCAAGGGTAAGAAGTATTACTCAAGAGTACTCAGGTTTATAACGTTCTTGATGTAGGTTTATGCAAACGCCGCCGAGAACGTCATAAATCATGTACGCCAAATTGTAAACAAACAACAAATTATCGCACCGCGGTGGATTTTGTGAGCTTCGTGTGATAAATTTAATCATCAGCCCGGTACCGTTGCCAACCAGGCAGACCATTTTCGGGAACCGGCCTTGATGTGGTGCAGCGCCTTATTCCTCCGGTCAGCATTTCCAACAGGTAAGTGATTTTGCACGTCGATTATTTGACTCCCGATTACAAGGGAATCGACGTCCTGGATGACCAAACCAACCACATTTCGGATGTTGCAACCGGAGGAACTTGGCACTGCACCGCGTCGCGGTTGGGTTTCCGGGTAGGTGTTCTTGATTGGCAGCAATAATGGAACGATGAGAATCAAAATCTAATGCTTGAGTTTTTTCTTGTATTTTTCATGAACCAAACTGTTCTTATGCGAGAACAGTTGCTCTTGATCAAGAACGGATGATTGAAGATAACTACAAGAACCTTATAAAACTGAAATTAAGTTCAACAGTTCTTGTTGTGTTTATGGTTTTATGAACTGAACCTCAAGTATTCTTGGAGGTGTTTTTAAAACCACATTTTGATGAAGAATAGTTGTGCTCAGCTGAAACTCCGATAAGATCAACTAGAATATGCAATGTTCCGATAAAACTATCATAAAAACAAATAAAACCAAATAGAATTAGGATTGTTACTTGGGAGGACTACTCTCTCCTCGACCCACTAAAACACATTCCTATGGTCGCCAAACCCTACGTCTCTCCGGAACCACCAAGAAGGTATTGCTTCAGAGAGGGGCTAGTGCATATCACACCCTCAAGGTTAGCTGCCGTAGCCTAGCAGCAACGAACATCGATGACTCGCTCTGGAGAGTCCATCACGGTAGCCTGCTGGCGCTTAGCCAGTTTCCCGAGTGGTCCTCGCCACTCCCTTTGTCCTCGGAAGGCGGGCAGGGTCAACCCCGCCCGCGCCCTACTGCTGAGCGGACATCAAGAACTGATGCCCACATGCAACCCGATCTGACCTGCCCGCAAAGGAAGGGTATTACTACCCTTCAGGCCCTATCAGATGCATCCGTAGGTTGCAGACAGCAGGGTCTCACCTACCCCGACCCTTGCCGGGGACCCCTTTCCAACCGCGGGCTCAGATCCAACCCAGTAGACTGACGCCACGACAGCACCGCTACCGGGACTTCCTCTCCGCGGCCACTTAATCGCTGTAAGGGTCGATCTCGACCGCAGGGCACCGGTATGACCTACGAAGCCGACTTCGAACCCCTGGACCACCTCTTGTATTGCATCTGGACTAGCCATTCTCCGAGTCCACGCGCCACCTCCTCTGTAGCTCCCAGACGATATGGGTGATAGCCGTTGAAACGGCATTCCAGCTAATCTCATCCCTACACATTCTCTGGACCAAGTTGTCCGGAGTTGTGTCCTCCCCGCATGTGGCAAGCATGCGGTCACGCATTGTGCGAAAACGCGGGCACACGAACAAAACGTGTTCCACCGTTTCCTCTAAACCATTGCACACTGGGCATTCGGGAGAATCCGCATGCCCGAAACGGTGTAGATACTGTCGGAAGCAACCATGACCTGTAAGGACCTGTGTCAGGTGGAATGAAACTTCCCCATGGCGCCTATTAATCCAACTATCTACCCTCGGTATCAACCTATGGGTCCACCTTCCTTTGGTGGAACTGTCCCACGCGCGCTGCCATTTGACCATAGAGGCCATCCTGACAGTCTTGCGTATGCCTCTTGTGCCGCGCATTTCGAAGCACTCCATATCCTCACTGATAAGAATGCTGATGGGCACCATACCAGTAATGACACAGAGAGCGTCGTGTGACACGGTACGGTACGCGCTTGCAACCCTCAGACACATAAGCCTGTGAGTACTTTCCAGCTTCCGTCGGTAGCATTCAGTACTTAGCGCGGTACCCCACGCCGGGCCGCCATACCTAAGTATGGACGTAGCAACACTAGCCAGAAGCTTGCGCTTACTGGCGTACACCGCTGAGCTATTGGACATCATCCGGGACAGTGCCGCAATAGCTGTGGAGGCTCTTTTACAGGCATAATCGACGTGGCTACCGAAGGTAAGCTTATCGTCGATCATCACGCCCAAGTGCTTGACAGAGCGCTTCGACAGGATAGTGCACTCTCCTACACTAATCTCCGTCTGCTGCGCCGACTGCATGTTGTTAACAACCGTCACCTCTGTCTTGTGGTGAGCCAGCTCCAGTTTTCTGGACCGCATCCACGCCTCCACAACCTTGATCGAGTGGTCGGTAGTCAACTTCACCTCCTCGATCGTTTCACCGTAGACTTCGAGCGTAATATCGTCGGCAAATCCGACAATCACCACTCCCACTGGGTACTCTAACCTCAACACCTCGTCGTACATGACATTCCATAACACCGGACCCAGGATGGAACCTTGCGGGACTCCTGAGGTTATGTGAAAGCACTTCCGACCCACCTCCGTGTCGTAAACCAGTACGCGATTCTGGAAGTAGCTTCCGAGAATCTTGTACAAGTACTCCGGTATCCCCAGACGCAAGAGCGCATCGGCAATAGCAGCCCAACTGGCGCTATTAAATGCATTCCTTACATCCAGAGTCACTACCCCGCAGAAGCGAATTCCCCTCCTCTTAGGCTCGAGTGCTTTCTCGGCGGTTTTTATAACCGACAAGATAGCGTCTACGGTGGACCTCCCCTTCCGGAAGCCATACTGGTTGCTCGAGAGACCATTTACGCCCTCAGTGAACTTCAACATTCTATTGAGGATGATCTTTTCGAGCACCTTCCCCGCCGTGTCAATCAAGCATTTTGATCTATATGCCGACGGGTCTCCGGGTGGTTTCCCCGCCTTTGGCAATAGTACCAGGCTCTGCCTCTTCCAAGCTTCTGGGAAAACTCCCTCGTCCAGGCATTTCTGCATAGCAGACCTGACTAGCGCCACCTAACGGATAAACCTAGAACGAACAAGTTCACTATCGGATAGCTATTGATGTCCTGATCAACCTTGCCGAAGACGAAATTCTTCTATGTAGTCGGATTCTCAAGATACAGAGATTCAAATTTTTTAGGACTCACTAGCGCCATCTCACGGATAAACCCAGAGCCAACTAGTTTACTATCGGATAGCTCTTGATGTCCTGATCAACTTTGCCGAAGACAAAATATTTCAATGTAGAAACAGAAGTTAAGAATTTATATGACTCGCTAGTGCCACCTAGTGGATAAACCTAGAGCCAACTAGTATAGTATCGGTTAGCTCTTGATGTCCTGATCGACCTTGTCGAAGACGAGATTTTAAAATTCTTCTATATAGCCTGCTTCTCAAGAAACAAAAATTCAGAATTTTTCGAGCCCACTTGCGCCACCTAGCGGACAAACCTACAATCAACTAGTTCACTATCGGATAGCTGTTGATGTCCTGATCAACTTTGCCGAAGACGAAATTTTTCTATATAGTCGGATTCTCGAGATACAGAGGTTCAATTTTTTTAGGACTCACTAGTCCCACCTAACGGATAAATTTAGTACCAACTAGTTCACTATCGGATAGCTATTGATGTCCTGATTAACCTTACCGAAGACAAAAATCTTCTTTGTAGTCGGATCCTCGAGATATAGAGGTTTAAATTTTTAAGGACTCACTAGCTCAACCTAACTGATAAACCTAGAACAAACTAGTTCACTATCGGATAGCTTTTGATGCCCTGATCAACCTTGCGTTACGTTCAATTTATCTATCTACAGCTATTTTGCATGAAGCCGACCAATCAGTAGGTCGGCTCCAAGGGCACGTTCGACCCAAACGAATGTCTTTGAGATGAGAGTCACAATGAAACTGACTAAAGATAACAAATTGATAGCTCATAGCACGTTATCGAAAATAATGTTACCATTAGTTCAAGTTGATAACTAATTGTACTATTGTTCAATATTATATTTAGTGAAATGAGACGGCTGTTTGATACCTAGCTTGTTTTGTTATCAATCAGTAGCCATGCAGTTCTATTTAATCGTAATAACTACTTTATCAATATTTTTCAGAATTTTTAGAGCCCACTTGCGCCACCTAGCGGACAAACCTACAATCAACTAGTTCACTATTAGATTTCTCTTGATGTCATGATCGACCTTGTCGAAGTCAAAATTCTTCTATATAGTCTGATTCTCGAGATACAGAAGTTCAGAATGTTTAGAGCTCACTAGTGCCACCTATCGGATAAACCAAGAGTCAACTTCAAGATACAGAAGTTCAGAATTTTTAGGGCCCACTAGCGCCACCTAGCGGATAAACCTAAAATGAACTAGTTAACTATCCATTAGCCCTTGATGTCCTAATAAACTTTGCTGAAGACTAAATGTTTCTATGAATTTCGATTCATAGATTTTCGAGATTCAGCAGCTAAGAATTTTTAAAACTCACTAGCGCTACCTAGCGGAAAAACCTTTAATCAACTAGTTCACTATCGGATAGCTATTGATGCCCTGATCGACCTTGCTGAAGACGAAATTTTCCTATGTAGTGTGATTTTTGAGATCCAGAAGTTCAAAATTTTTAGGGCTCACTTGCACCCACAGAGCCCACTTGCGCCACCTAACAGATAAACCTAGAACCAAATAGTTCACTATCGGATAGCTCTTGATGTCCTGATCAACTTTGCCGAAGACAAAAATTGTCTATGTAGTCTGGTTGTTGAGAAACAGAAGTTAAGAATTTCTATGACTCGCTAGCGTCACCTAATGGATAAACCTAGAATCAACTAGTTCAGTATCGCATAGCTAATGATGTCCTGATCAACCTTGCCGAAGACGAAATTTTTCTATTTATTTGAATTCTCGAGATACAGAGGTTTAAATTTCTTAGGTCTCACTAGCGCCACCTACCGGATAAATCTAGAACCAACTAGTTCACTATCGGATAGCTATTGATGTCCTGATCAACCTTGCCGAAGACGAAATTTTTCTATGTAGTCGGATTCTCGAGATACAGAAGTTTATTTTTTTAGGACTCACTAGCGCCACCTAGCGGATAAACCTAGAACCAACTAGTTTACTATCGGAAAGCTGTTGATGTCCTGATCAACTTTGCCGAAGACAGAATTCTTCTATGTAGTCAGATTCTCGAGATAAAGAGGTTTATTTTTTAGAGCCCACTAGCGTCATCTAACGGATAAATCTAAAACCAACTAGTTCACTCGCGGATAGCTATTGATGTCCTGATCAACCTTGCCGAAGACGAAATTCTTCTATGTAGTCGGATTCTCGAGATACAGAGGTTTAAATTTTTTAGGACTCACTAGCGCCACCTATCGGATAAATCTAGAACCAACTTGTTCACTATCGGATAGCTATCGATGTCCTGATCAACCTTGCCGAAGACGAAATTCTTCCATGTAGTCGGATTCTCGAGATACAGAAGTTTATTTTTTTAGGACTCACTAGCGCCACCTAGCGGATAAACCTAGAACCAACTAGTTTACTATCGGAAAGCTGTTGATGTCCTGATCAACTTTGCCGAAGACAGAATTCTTCTATGTAGTCAGATTCTCGAGATAAAGAGGTTTATTTTTTAGAGCCCACTAGCGTCATCTAACGGATAAATCTAAAACCAACTAGTTCACTCGCGGATAGCTATTGATGTCCTGATCAACCTTGCCGAAGACGAAATTCTTCTATGTAGTCGGATTCTCGAGATACAGAGGTTTAAATTTTTTAGGACTCACTAGCGCCACCTATCGGATAAATCTAGAACCAACTTGTTCACTATCGGATAGCTATCGATGTCCTGATCAACCTTGCCGAAGACGAAATTCTTCCATGTAGTCGGATTCTCGAGATACAGAAGTTTATTTTTTTAGGACTCACTAGCGCCACCTAGCGGATAAACCTAGAACCAACTAGTTTACTATCGGATAGCTCTTGATGTCCTGATCAACTTTGCTGAATATATTTTTTTCTATGTAGTCTGATTCTCAAGATACGAAGGCGACAGTATTGGCAATGGCTGTTGACGAAACACCTGTTAAAGCACAATGTTTCGTGATCACTAGTGCCACCTACTGGAGCGAATACGTACTAAATTCAGTCCTATCGAAGAGTCCTTGATCTTCTCAACAACTTTGCTGAAGACACCAGTCTTCCAAAATGCTTCATTTCTCCGCTGTTATCGCAAAAGTTACTGATCTATAAATAGATCACTGGGCGTTCGAGGCATCTGATCTATAAATAGATCACTTGTCGGGGCCCGTGGCGTAGTTGGTCACACGTTCGCTTAATATGCGGATGGTCATGGGTTTGATTCCCAGCCCCGGCACTTGCAATTTTTCGTCAGTTGCTTTTCCCCCGAGAGCAATTGACACTGACCCTCTTCTGAGCCCCATGGCTCAATCGGACCCGGATACCTGGACATCGGCGAACTGCTACTCATAATGGACCCACAATCGGACTGGAAAGGAACAACGGCCATCCATCATCATCCTTGTGCTCATCATTCTACTAGGTATAAAGTAGAAAAAGTGAAAGCAGCAGAAAGGCAACCAGTTCGATAAAGTAGAATAAGAATCTAGGCGCTGTACAAAATGTAAGTGCAGCTGTCAATTGAAATTGCTCACGTAGTGCCCCAGTGGACAATAGAGCTGTAAATTAGGTTAAGCGATTAAGAATAAAAAAAATAGATCACTGGGCGGAAATGGGTTAAATATTTTTCAGATTAAATGCTTTATTTTTATCCCCCCCTCGACCAGCCAAAGAGTGGTGGGACAAAAAGTGAAATAAATATTTGTAACGGCCTAATGGTTAAACTTCCAGTCCTATATAATAGAAATTATGATATTGCACAAATAAATGTGAGACAAACCCCAGTATTCATTTCTAAACAATGCAACCAGTGATGAGAGGCTCTGCAAATAAGATAAAAAAAATGAATTAAACTCTCTTGAGCCGTTGAAACTACTAGTGAAGATTTTTTTGTTTAATCCAAGGTTTAATCTCAATACTACACTCCCAACCATTTTTATCACAGCATGAACTGAACTCTGTTGGAAATTTCGCTTACATTCACAGATTATAACCACTATCCTATCACCAACCATGTTCAAATACAGAGAAACCACCAGCAATCGTTAGCCAGCGCTGACTTCCGTGTGGTGATGATTTTCCGGTCCAATCCCCATCTTCCAAGAACGGCCACCATCACATCGCACCGGCGATGCGATATGCGAAGCGGCGATGTTCCTACGGCTTCCAGAAAAACCACCGCTCACAATCATCATTGCACGGTTTAGTGCACTTGGGTTGGCCAAACCACCACCGCACCGCCGCCGCCGAGTGGAAAGTCCTGAATAAGCTGATTATTAATTCATTCGCGTCCGTTCTAACTCACCGCCGTTCCGTTCTGGGTTCTCATTTTCCCAGTTTCCCTTCATCAGCATTCAGACGCACTCAACTGGAACTACGCGATTTTCCCGGGCGGGACTCACCCGTCCGCACCCGTCTGTCTGTTTGTCTGTAGGTAGGTATGTCGTCTAAGTGCGGTGGTGGTGCAGCAGTGTCTTCCCCGACATCCCACTTTGTTTCACGTTCTTCTCGGAAAGAAGTGAAAAGTGCGCTGTAATTTGTGTACTCTTAACTAACAAGTACTTGGGCCCGTGTGGCGACTGACTTGAAATGCTGTGTAAGGATGATGATGAACACGGTAAATAACGGGAGAGTGAAAAAGCTTGGCAAAGCAGTTTATTTTAGAAAGGAGGGGTTTTCCGGAAAACCTGGATCTAGGATTCTTTTTCCTTCAAACTTAGCATTGTTAGCGAAGTTGTCACAAGCTGAACATCTCAATTTGTCAAACCATTAGTCAAAGTTGGATCTCCTAGCATAGCGAGTACTGGAGGTGGCTGAACGGACTTCAGACTCCATTTTTGGAACCAATGGCGAAAGAAGTGCTCAAGCACGAACTTTCAGTTCGAATAAAAAGCATTGCTTCGGTTGACTTGGGGTGGCCACACATGACTAGAGCCAAGTGCACATGTCATAGTCAAAACTAAAACCGAAAGCGATTGCCGGCATATACCTATGGGTGCATAACGATGCAACTGCACAGGGTTGTAAGAAAAATGAATAATGCTGTATATAAGACTGTCAGATGAAGAACATTTGGAACTCTTGTGTAGTGCACTGATGTTGTTAGGATATTTATCATTGATGCTGAGTCGTCAACCCATCCTTGATATCTTCACCGTTTCCTCATTGCTGGTTCTTCATAGCAGGGCTTGCAGATTACATTTTCAAATGTCTCGATTTCTCTGCTACGCTATTTTTGAAATAAGGTGAACCCAGAATTTTCAGCTTTATTACGACGGTCTCCGAAGAAAACTTCCCAAATAATAAATAAAAATGTTTCAGATTATTTCAGAAACACTTCCATGTGTTCTCTCAGAAGTGTCACAAAAAATTCTTTTAAGAAATCTGGCATGTTTTGCTTCAGCAATTCCTCCGTGATTTTTCACTACTCATTTCAGAGATTGTTTGTAAAATTCGCCCAGGGATTTCTTCAGAAATTACTCTAGGCATTCATTTGGAGAATGATAAATTAAAAAAAAATCTTTCCAAAAAATGTCTTTTAGGAGATTTGTCCGAGTATTAGAACAAAAATTTCGTCACGGATTCTTCAAACAAATCTTCCATGGATTCATTCGGAAATTTTCTTCAGGGATTTGTTTAAATATTCCTCCTATTCTACAAATTCCACAAAGAATTCTTTTAAAGCATCTTGCATGATCTACGTTTTATTTTTTCCCAGGGATTTTTTCAAAAATTCTTCATAGTTTACTGAGGTTACTTTGGAAATTCTTCCAAGGATTTCATCAGGAATTCCCCAACAATTCCCCAATTTCTCCAGAAATTCCACTTGGGATTCCTGCAGAAGTTTCAAGATTCTTGTCAGAAACTCCTAGAAACTCCTCCTAGAAACTTGTAGAAACACCTCCAGGAACTCTTTAAAAAAAATGTGAGATCCATTTCGGGTATTTAATGCAGAGATTCCTATAGAAACTACCCTAGGGGTTCCTTCTTAACTTTTGCGAGGAGTTCTTTTAGAAAATCTCCCATGGCTTCAATTATAAATTCGACTAATAATTTCTTCAGAAATATCTGCAGATTTTCCTCCACATGTATCTTTACAAATTTCTTCAAGGATTATTCTGAAAAAACTTTCACAGGTTTTTCGAATTTTTTTTCATGGATCATTGCTAAAATCTATCCTAGGATTTATCAAAAAAAAAAAACACATTTCAAGAGATTCTTTCAGAAACTCTTTTGAAAACTCCTCGTAGTAAATCAAATAATCATCCTGGAAGTTCGGGAAAAATGCAGTTAGTATTTTTTCACAAAATCTGCTAGGGATTCCTTTAAAATTTAGAAATTTCTCAAAAACTCAAAAAAAAGTGCAAGAAGTTTTGCACTGATAGTTTCCACAAATTTTGCATGGATATCTTTAGAAAATATTTCAAGAATTCCTATCAAAAATGCATACATAATTCCTCAAATTTATCTACGAATTTCTTCATTACATTATTCTAGAAAACACTAGTTTACAGCATTTTTGAACTCGGTAAGCTGATGATCATTTTTAGTGTAGAATCATGCCCTGAGTTCAAAAACGCGAATGAAAAAAATTACAGTGGAGCGGATTTTTTTGTCGACTTTCCATACAAGGTTGATTATTTGAAATCGATTTTTGTTCTATTTTTAAGCAAAGACGCTCACTTCAAACATCTCATTCTCCGTAATCAATGCTCCGAATGAGCTGAATTTGTTACTGTAATTCGCTTACATATGATGTGTCAAATAAACGTTGAGAAAGAATTTTTGAATTGTTTTTTTTTCTAATTGAAAAAAAAAAACATTTCTTCATATATTTTTGGAAATTATGCTAACATTTAAAGAGATAGTCCCTAAAACTCACCAATTTCTTGAATTCCATCAATCTAACGCAAAGCCTGAATTCAGATGATTGAATGGTATTATATGCAGTTTTTAATTTATGGAAAAATATTTAAAATTGGCTGAACGAAACGCAAGATATTTGAATTTTAGTAAATTCCATACTTTAAAAAGTTGCAAAACTCAATATTGAGCTAAAACTCAAAAACTGTTCTACTTAAAAATTGTTGAAGGTCGGTTTCGAAATCAGCGCTAAATTGTGCTTCAAAAATTTTGGTCGTTGACAGAAGTTCACGACTTTCATTTTATTTTGTAAACTAGTGAAATTTTACATGAACTTTCTCAAAAAACTTTTTTAATAAAGACAAATAAATCAATCAATTATTTTTTTTTTGAAAATGATTCACGGATGCATTAAGAATCAGAAACTCAGAATTTCTTCGAAATTTTCTCAAAAACATTCTAAAGAATTTTCTCCAAAAAATTTCCAAGATATCTTGACATCCCTTTAGATATTCCATCAAGACATTTCTCATCCAGAAACTTTTCCAAGGATTTCTAAAGAAAGTCCTAGAAAATCCTTCTTCAGAAAATTTTTCCACCGAGTCTTTCGAGATTCTTATAAGGATTCTTGTGGAAAAGCTGGAAGTAGAGGTGTGCGCCGATTTGAAATCTGTCGGCGGCGGCGTTTTGCACTTTTTTGGCCGGCGGCGGCGGCGTGATCGGCGTGACGCCGCATGAATTTTCGGCGGCGGCGGCGGCGTGAAACGGCGTGGTCATAATTTTTTATATTTTTGTTAATTCCGTTAATCAATATCAGTGTTTTATTTTTTAGTAACTCATAATTTTGAAGATGCAATGTCATGTTTATAGTTACGGTTTAGTTATTTTTTTTTTATTTTCACATGTGTTTCGAAAATTTATTGAAATAATTGTTATGGTGAATCAGCTGCCCAAAAAATATCCAGAATGACTTTCTAAAGGAATTCCCGGAAAAAATTCTAGAGGAATTCCCGGTGGAATTTCTAGAGGAATTTCCGAATAAACCCTTTAAGGAATTCCCGGAGGAACTCGTAGAGGCATTACTCTAGGTACACCTAGAGGAATTCCCGGATGAAATTCTAAATGAATTTCCAAAAGAGCATCCAAAAGAATTCCCTGATGAACTGTTAGAGATACGTTTGGGGAAACCCCTGGAAGAATTCCGGAAACAAATCTTAGAAGAACTCTTAGAGAAATTGCCGGAGGATCTCTTAGAGGAATTTCCGGAGGAATTCTTAGGGGAATTACCGGTGAAAGTCATAGAAGAATTCTCGGAGGAAATTCCGGGCATTCCTTGAGCAACCCCCAGAAATATTTTTAGAGCAACTAGTAAAGTAATTGCCAGAGGAACTTTCGGAGGAATTCTCGGAGGAACTCGTAGAGAAAATACCAGAGGTATTCATAGATGAATTCTCGGATGAACTCTTAATGGATTTCCCGGAAGAATTTCTTGAGAAATTCCCAGCCTGATTTCTAGAGCAACTCCCGATGGAACTCCTAGAAGAATTCCCAAGATACACGTGAAGAAATTCCCGGAAGAGCTCGTAGAACAATTCCCGGATGAACTCAGATACTTCTAGAGAAATTCCTGGGAGAACTCCTAGAGGAACGTTCGGAGAAATTCTTAAAGGACTTCTCGAAGGAATCTCCTGGCATACCCAGTGCAAGTTCTAGAGAAAACTAATATAGCAACTCGTAGTGGAATTGCCTGGGGAACTTCTTCCCGGTGAAACTTGCAAAGGTGTTTCCGAAGATATTCGAATTCCCGGAAGCACTTCTAGACGAATTCCCGGAAGAACTTTTAGAGAAAGTCACGGTGAAACTCTTAGTGTAATTCTCGGAAAAAAAATGGTGAGGAATCCCCGAAGCAACTCGGAAGGGAAGGAATTTCCAGAGGAAACCCTAGAGAAATTCCCACAGGAACTTCTAGAGGAATGTTCGGAGAAACTTCTGGAAGTGAACTCTTAAAGAAACTCCTGGAAGAATTCCAAGAGGAACTGCTACAGAACTTGCCGGAAGAACTCCCAGAAGAATTCCCGGAAAAACTCCTAGAGGAATTACAAGAGAAACTCCTAGAGGAATTATCGGAGGAAACTTCTGGTATTTCCAGTGCAATTTCTATGAACTCTTAAAGGAATTCCCGTAGAAATTCGTTAAGAAATTCCCGGTTGAACTCGTTGAAAAACTCGTGGAGGAATTCCCGAAGGTGCTCTTAGAGGAATTGTGTGTGTGATTGGTTTTGAAGAAGGACTTTAACCGAGCGGTCATTCGTCCCTCTATCCTAGAGGCATTGCCGGATGATCTCCTAGAAGAATTCCCAGGAAAAACTTCTAGACTTCTAAATGAATTCCTGGAGGATCTCCTAAAAGAATACCCGGAGTAACTCTTAGAGAAGTTTCTAGAGGAAGTACTACAAAAAGTCTCAGTGAAACTTCTGTAGCAATGCCCGAAGAAACTCCTAGAGGATGTCTCGGAGGAAACCCTCGGATTTCCCAAATGATCTTCTAGAGTTCTTAGAGGAATGCTTGGCGAAACTGCTGGAAGAATCCTTAAAAAAGTTGCTGTAGAAATTCCTCCTCTTCCGCAGATGAACACGACAAACAACATTTTTTCAGAATCACCAGCATTTTCTTCAATCTTTGGAATCCCTAGATTCTTTTTTCAGCCATCAGTTATCTTCAGAAACCCCCGGTATATTTGTAAACTCGTTTTAATTCGAAGGACAAACTCTTTCACTATCGTCGTTGGGGGTGAGAATGGGTCAAAAAAGGATACTCAATGATTGTTTGTTGAATGCAATTGAAGTCGGAATAACTTTTTATTTGGAATGTATACTCTTCTATGTGGTAATGATTGCTTAGCAAGAAAGTATGACGTTATATGAATTGCTTACTAAACTACAAATGATTGAAAATTGACCCAATCTCACCTCTTAGAGGGGGTGAGAATGGGTCAAAGTATTCGAAACCCCTTATCTAGGAATATAAGTTAATTTAATTGATCATATCTAGTAAACCTACCTAAAATACAATGTTATCATGACGAATAAAAACTTAGGTAATTTTAAAAGACGATTAATCCACCTAATAGGCTAAATACATCGAAAAAATGGT
Source organism: Aedes albopictus (assembly GCF_035046485.1). Classification (NCBI taxonomy): domain Eukaryota; kingdom Metazoa; phylum Arthropoda; class Insecta; order Diptera; family Culicidae; genus Aedes; species Aedes albopictus. The sequence goes on from NC_085137.1 coordinate 34,638,578, forward strand.
TAAAATGTGATAAAATAACGTTTGTATGCTGTATCGCCATTTTTAGCCACCATATTCATCCTCATTTAGAGTTTCAACCTCCATGAGAGGAGGGGGATTAATATTAAGGAGGGGTGCATTGAAAAATTGATTATAAAAAAAACCCAGATTAATCCACCTAGTGGTGATAGTGCCTTTCTCGTCAAACATATACCCATGATCTTTCCTTGGTTGGGATACGACTGGGATTATTTTGCTTCAGAATGTTGGCTTCAGTCTTTTGGGGGAATCGAAAACACAGTTTATGATTTTTTTCCGACGTTTCGAACTGTATGGGGCCTTTTCAAGGGTTCAATCGGTCAAGGTTTCCTAGTCATGATGGCCTTGCCTAACTTAAAAATGTCATACGAAAGTTTTGGTATTTATTGAGTCCGTTCGGTTTGAAACCGTCGTGATATGGACAATAGGCTGCGGCTTATTTTTCAAAAGTTGTTGAAACCTGGAATTCGTAAACTCTTTTGGATTCAAATGACACAAAAAGAGAAACTTCTGAGTTTAAGCCGAAAATATTGAGATTTAGAGGTCGCGCAATCGCTTCAAAGTCGAATTTTCGAGTAATAAAAAGGTGTTTTCACTTCAAGTGCCATAACTTTCTCAATTTTCAACCGATTTTCAATCTTTTTTATGAATTTCTCACAAATTAAATTTCGAATAAACTCGTAGAACATAATTTTTTTCCAAAGTCAAGCAAAATATAAGTTTTTGAAGATTTAATTCATTTTTTTCTTCTTTTTACAAAAATTTTTAACTTTAGAGTCCTATAACTTTTTAACCGTTTGACAAATTTTAAATTTTTAGCTTGCTTTTGTAGATATTTTTGTTGTCTATTTTTGTCCTAAACAAACTTTTCATCAAAGCAGTCATTTTCATGATACTTTTCACCAAAAACTGCCAGAACATGCCCTAAAACTTGACTTTTTCATGCATAATTGGAGTTTTTGACAATTATTTGCAACTTTTTACTCCAAACCAGATACTTAGCATCATATTTAGGGATATGGATCACATTGGAGGATTTTTTTTTTCAAATTTTTTTTTCTCGCATTTCGAACATGAAAATATTTTTTGATTCAGAACACTCCAAAAACTGAATTTTCAGGCTTCCTAATGATTATTTAGTATAAATTTTTCACTTTGAGCTCGAAACTAAGCATGAAAATTATTAAAATTTTGCCAAAATTCTGATTTTTCCAATAAAATACGTGTTTCTGAACGGTTTTTGGTATTTATCTATTTTGAAACGTTGTTTTAAATGTATAGTTTATTCACAGCATTCTTAGGCAACAAAAATATCTACAAAAGCAAGCTAAAAAATTAAAACTGGTCAAACGGTTAAAAAGTTATAGGACTCCAAAGTTAAAATTTTTTGTAAAAAGAAGAAAAAAATGAATTAAATCTTCAAAAGCTCATATTTTGCGTGACTTTGGAAAAAAATGATGTTCTTCGAGTTTATTCAAAATTTAATTTGTGAGAAATTCATAAAAAAAGATTGAAAAGCGGTTGAAAATTGAGAAAGTTATGGCACTTGAAGTGAAAACACCTTTTTATTACTCGAAAATTCGACTTTGAAGCGATTGCGCGACCTCTAAATCTCAATATTTTTGGCATAAACTCAGAGGTTTCCCTTTTTGTGTCATTTGAATCCAAAAGAGCTTACGAATTCCAGGTTTCAACAACTTTTGAAAAATAAGCCGCAGGCTAGTGGACAATCTCCTACCTATCGGGCGGTTTAGAATTCGGTCCCTGTTTAGATTCTGTGCTAGGGCCATCATTCCGAAGCATGATCTTTCCGTCGACGTAATGCGAGCTGCTCCTGAATCCTGAGAATGCCATATTTAGAAAAGCAATAATTTTAATAAAATTGGGAAATTTATTAGTTGAACATATTCCGACGTTACGTTAAACGTATAGACTGGGCTGAAAAATATCAGAATTTTCAGTTGACTGCTTGAGCACCTTCACTATCACTGAAGACCGATCAACATCAAGACGATAATTACAAGCTAGGATATAACGTCTTTCACAATCACAGATGACTTTACGGCAGGCCTGCTCAACCTTTCGTGGCCGCGGGCCACAAGTGATACTCCATACCAGTCGACGGGCCAGACATTAAATTTCGACATCAAATTTCGAAAGCATGAATGGAACAGTGAAATTTTGTACATCCGATTACCCGTTCTCACGGCAAATCACAACACTGATATCATTTGGGTCATAAAAATGTGAGCAAGAATTCTTGATTTTCTGCAAAAATCACCCTGAATAGTTTTTTTTCTGAATTTTGCCAAACTGCAGGTTGCAGCAAACAATTTGCTGAAATTCAGCAAACTTCCCTGATTCGTTCAGTAAACTCTGCTGTTCAGCAGCAACGTTTTTCTGAAATTCAGTAAATTTTGCTGAAATTCTGCTTCAAATTTGGCTGTACCTTTCAAGTTTAAAATTTTTAAATTTATGTATTTTAATTTTTTAATCTTTGAAAATTTTTAACAAAACACTCTACCTATTTCGAGTTTATTTTTAATATTAAATTTTATTTAAATATGAAATATCTTCAAATATTTCAATCCTTGGGCCAAGTTTCATTCATCGATTCCGCGGGCCGTATGTTGGACAGCCCTGCTTTACGGTCTTCGACATAGTTCTTTCTTCACACTTTAGGCTATATTTTATTATCATAGGTTACAAAATTCATGTAAAATTTGACAAAAAATGCAAGCAAGTGAAATTGCCCATACTTAATCCCATAAAAAAAATTACCAGTAGTTTTAGACGGAAAAGAGGATTGAAAAAAACTTTCTCCGGGGATGATGCGATAATTTTCTCATATAACGTTGACCTATCCTTCTGTATATTTTTACACCTCAGTGATTTGATGAGATTGCTTTAGTACAGATAAACAGACATATCATTTGTAACATATTGCTATTATATTCATCGTTACGAAAAAATAATCGCCGAATGCTAATCAGGTTGCGTTTCACTGCGGCTTGATGTTGGTAGTGAGTAGACGTCAAACGAGCAACAACGATTAATATTTGTTTCAACCGTTGAAAACAAGGACGATGGAGAGTAGGTAGAGTAAGACGTCTGTATCTATGTGGCCTTAGTTTTCTTACACATATTTATCGCTTGCATTGACTTTGTTCATTTTTGAAGTTCCTGCGAAGCACCCTAGGAAGCACCCAATGCTGGGTTTGCGTCACTATCGGTAGCCTCTAATGTGGTCTGAGCCTATTTTCTTGCTAATCGTTCCTCATGGTTTGAAAAAAAGACCGCGGTTCGATGTGTCGCATGCATAGGTTTGGTTCTTTTTGGCATTTGGCCACTTCCGGCTGGACACCCTAGATCGGTCCTGGAACACTATCGGTAGCCTTTATAAAGATCTTCGTTGTGGTCTGAGCCTATTTTCTGACTAATCGTTCATCACGTTATTTTAAAAGCCGCTGTTTAATGTGCCACAGGCATGGGTTTTGATATCTACTACATTTGACCACTTCCAGCGGGACACCCGGAACCGGTTCCGGAACTCTATCGGTTGATCCAAATATGATCTGAAACTATTCTCTTTTATTAACCGTTTATCAGGTTGCCTGAAGAGCTTGCGATTTGATGCGTCGCATGTAAGGGGTTGGTTAACTTTTATACTTGGCTATTTCCGGCGTGAAATCTGGAACCGGTTCAGTAACACTACCGGTTCCGATATGGTCTGAGAATGGTTCCCCTGCCCACTGTTCATCAGGCTATCGAAAAAGCCGCTGTTTGTTGTATCGCATGCATGGGTTTGGTTCACTTTCATATTTAGCCACTTCCGGCGGAACATCCAGAACCGGCTCCGGCACACTACCGGTTCAGATATGGTCCGAGAATAATTTCCTGCCTACTGTTCATCAGGCTATCAGCCGCTGTTTGATGTATCGTATGCATGGGTTTGGTTCACTTTCATATTTAGCCAGTTCCGGTGGAACACCCAGAACCGGTTCCGGACTACTACCGGTTCAGATATGGTCTGAGAATGTTTTCCTGCCTATTGTTTATCAGGTTATCGAAAAACCCGCTGTTTGATGTGTCGCATGTATGGCTTTGGTTCACATTCATATTTGGCCACATCCGGCGGATCACCCGGAACCGGTTCCGGAACACTACCGGTTCAGATATGGTCCGAGAATATTTTCCTGCCTACTGTTCATCAGGCTATCGAAAAAGCCGCTGTTTGATGTATCGCATGCATGGGTTTGGTTCACTTTCATATTTAGCCACTTCCGGCGGAACACCCAGAACCGGTTCCGGAATACTACCGGTTCAGATATGGTCTGAGAATGTTTTCCTGCCTACTGTTTATCAGGTTATCGAAAAACCCGCTGTTTGATGTGTCGCATGTATGGCTTTGGTTCACATTCATATTTGGCCACATCCGGCGGATCACCCGGAACCGGTTCCGGAACACTACCGGTTCAGATATGGCCCGAGACTATTTTTCTGTTAACCCTTCATCATGTTTTCGAAAGTGCCGTGGTTTGATGTGTCGCATGAATGGGTTTGTAGCGTTTCCATATCTGGCCCCTTCCTGGGGTACCGATCCGGAACACCTAAATGGCCATAACTCCGGAACAGCTGAACCGATCCGAACCATTTTCAATAGGAAACAATGGAACCAGATTCCGCGTCGAATGAACCATTGGTCATTAAAATCGGTTGAGGTTTACTGCCAAAAAGTGATGTGAGTTTTTTTTGTACACACACATACACACACACATACGATGCTGGGTCATTCACATCGAGTCACATATACCAATCAACTCAGCTCGACGAATTGAGGTGATGTCTGTGTGTGTGTATGTATGTGTGTGTGTGTGTATGTATGTGTGGGTGTCAGGCCATTCGGCCGAAGGTCATTAGGCCGAAGGTCATTAGGCCGAAGGCCATTAGGCCGAAGGTCATTAGGCCGAATGGTCATTAGGCCGAATGGTCACTAGGCCGAATGGTCATTAGGCCGAATGGTCATCAGGACGAATTGAAAATCAGCCGTTATGAGCCTGTAAAGATATCTGTTGTTTTTACTTTTTCCAAAAATTTTTTGCCGAAAACTACTTTGACAATGAAACTAGAAAGAATAGCCTATGTTTTAAAGAAGGTAAAATTTATGAATTGAATATCAGCAGTTTCTGCGCCAAAAACTATTTTAGCAATGATACTAGAAAGAACAGCCTATGTTTAAAAGAAGGAAAAATTCATGGGTAAAATATCAGTAGATTCAGCATCAATAAAGTATCTTCGTGCCTGTCACACGATATACATATGCAAAATGGTCATTTGCCGAGGAAGCTCTCAGTTAATAACTGTGGAAGTGTTCATAGAACACTAAGCTGAGAAGCAGGCTTTGTCTCAGTGGGGACGTAACGGCAAGAAGAAGACCCAATGATCATTCGGCCTGATGACCATTCGGCCTAATGACCATTCGGCCCAATGACCTTCGGCCTAATGACCTTCGGCCTAATGACCTTCGGCCGAATGGCCTGACACCCACACATACATACACACACACACACACACATACATACACACACACAGACATCACCTCAATTCGTCGAGCTGAGTTGATTGGTATATGTGACTCGACCCTCCGGGCCTTCTATCAAAAAGTCATTTTTGGAGTGAACATATAGCCTTTCCAGTACACTTAGTGTACGAGAAAGGCAAAAAATCATTGCGTAATATTTTGTATTGTAATTCTTTTTTTCAGCCCTCTTCGTATATATTCAACTCGACAAACCTCGTTGGATAAATGTACTCCTCCCCAACTAACAATCGCTCATTTAATAGGCACCATTATGACGAATTAATTCAGCATAATGTTGAATAACATTTGAATTATTTTCACGTACAACCTATGTTCGGGTTTTGTTCACACAAATTTGGAGAAGTTATAAAGCATCATGTTTTGCACCAACTTAATTTTTTGTTCTTCAAAACGTTTTACAAGTGTACAGGAAAGTTGTTATTCAGCTTTGGCAAAAATGACTGAAAATAAATAAAATGCAAAAATTTTGAACTCTCACGAGAGTAATTTATTTGCTCTCATGTTGAGAACACCTATTATGAAATAAGAATTACATATAAAATTACCTAAATCCGGATTAGAACTCGAGACCTTTCGATTGCCAGCCGCATGCCTTCCTATCTGCGCCATCCTAAAGATGGTGAGATGCAGCACCCGAAGCAAAACATAATCTTCCCATGACTCAATAATGATCACTCCTGAACTTGTGTTCAGCAGTGGTGAATTAGCACAGCACGTGGTAATCAACTGAACAACGCCTCAACGTCAACAAGCCCAAAGAAGTTATCCAGTACCACACCAGCCAGTAAATCAAAATTGTACTAATACGTTTTAGTACCGGAAGTTATCCAGTACCATACCAGCCAGTGAGTATATATGATATGAGAAATCAACTTTCATTGTACTCCAAGCGTGGAAAATGGATTTTCCAAGTGATTTTACAACGAATAATTGATATGAAGTAACAAAAGTAGGCAAAAAAGGCGTTTTTAAATGAAAATTCTATTTTTTCAGTATATAGCGCACTTTATCTTACTGGCTGGGAGTTTTACCCAATCCAGTGAGCCAGAATTTTCTCAGACGCTTTTCCAAACATAATGTAACAGTTTTCCGGGAAAATTTTCCACGGCTAATTGGTTTTTAATTATCATTCGATTGAATATGCAGTTTCTTAGAGAAAATTCATGGTTCTCAGTAATAAGCGTACTTTATCTTACTGGATGGGAGTTTCATCCAATCCAGTGAGCCAGAATTTTCTCAGACGCTTTTCCAAACATAATGTAACAGTTTTCCGGGAAAATTTTCCACGGCTAATTGATTTTTGATTAAGATTCGATTGAATATGCAGTTTCTTAGAGAAAATTCAGGGTTCTCAGTAATAAGCGTACTTTATCTTACTGGCTGGGAGTTTCATCCAATCCAGTGAGCCAGAATTTTCTCAGACGCTTTTCCAAACATAATGTAACAGTTTTCCGGGAAAATTTTCCACGGCTAATTGATTTTTAATTATCATTCGATTGAATATGCAGTTTCTTAGAGAAAAATCAGGGTTCTCAGTAATAAGCGCACTTTATCTTACTGGCTGAGAGTTTTACCCAATCCAATGAGCCAGAATTTTCTCAGACGCTTTTCCAAACATAATGTAACAGTTTTCCGGGAAAATTTTCCACGGCTAATTGATTTTTAATTATCATTCGATTGAATATGCAGTTTCTTAGAGAAAAATCAGGGTTCTCAGTAATAAGCGCACTTTATCTTACTGGCTGAGAGTTTTACCCAATCCAATGAGCCAGAATTTTCTCAGACGCTTTTCCAAACATAATGTTACAGTTTTCTAGGAAAATTTTCCACGGCTAATTGATTTTTAATTATCATTCGATTGAATATGCAGTTTCTTAGAAAAATTCAGGGTTCTCAGTAATAACCGCACTTTATCTTACTGGCTGAGAGTTTTACCCAATCCAGTGAGCCAGAATTTTCTCAGACGCTTTTCCAAACATAATGTAACAGTTTTCCGGGAAAATTTTCCACGGCTAATTGATTTTTAATTATCATTCGATTGAATATGCAGTTTCTTAGAGAAAATTCAGGGTTCTCAGTAATAAGCGCACTTTATCTTACTGGCTGGGAGTTTCATCCAATCCAGTGAGCCAGAATTTTCTCAGACGCTTTTCCAAACATAATGTAACAGTTTTCCGGGAAAATTTTCCACGGCTAATTGATTTTTAATTATCATTCGATTGAATATGCAGTTTCTTAGAGAAAATTCAGGGTTCTCAGTAATAAGCGCACTTTATCTTACTGGCTGAGAGTTTTACCCAATCCAGTGAGCCAGAATTTTCTCAGACGCTTTTCCAAACATAATGTAACAGTTTTCCGGGAAAATTTTCCACGGCTAATTGATTTTTAATTATCATTCGATTGAATATGCAGTTTCTTAGAGAAAATTCAGGGTTCTCAGTAATAAGCGCACTTTATCTTACTGGCTGGGAGTTTCATCCAATCCAGTGAGCCAGAATTTTCTCAGACGCTTTTCCAAACATAATGTAACAGTTTTCCGGGAAAATTTTCCACGGCTAATTGATTTTTAATTATCATTCGATTGAATATGCAGTTTCTTAGAGAAAATTCAGGGTTCTCAGTAATAAGCGCACTTTATCTTACTGGCTGGGAGTTTCATCCAATCCAGTGAGCCAGAATTTTCTCAGACGCTTTTCCAAACATAATGTAACAGTTTTCCGGGAAAATTTTCCACGGCTAATTGATTTTTAATTATCTTTCGATTGAATATGCAGTTTCTTAGAGAAAAATCAGGGTTCTCAGTAATAAGCGCACTTTATCTTACTGGCTGAGAGTTTTACCCAATCCAGTAAGCCAGAATTTTCTCAGACGCTTTTCCAAACATAATGTAACAGTTTTCCGGGAAAATTTTCCACGGCTAATTGATTTTTAATTATCATTCGATTGAATATGCAGTTTCTTAGAGAAAATTCAGGGTTCTCAGTAATAAGCGCACTTTATCTTACTGGCTGGGAGTTTTACCCAATCCAGTGAGCCAGAATTTTCTCAGACGCTTTTCCAAACATAATGTAACAGTTTTCCGGGAAAATTTTCCACGGCTAATTGATTTTTGATTAAGATTCGATTGAATATGCAGTTTCTTAGAGAAAATTCAGGGTTCTCAGTAATAAGCGCACTTTATCTTACTGTCTGAGAGTTTTACCCAATCCAGTGAGCCAGAATTTTCTCAGACGCTTTTCCAAACATAATGTAACAGTTTTCCGGGAAAATTTTCCACGGCTAATTGATTTTTAATTATCTTTCGATTGAATATGCAGTTTCTTAGAGAAAAATCAGGGTTCTCAGTAATAAGCGCACTTTATCTTACTGGCTGAGAGTTTTACCCAATCCAGTGAGCCAGAATTTTCTCAGACGCTTTTCCAAACATAATGTAACAGTTTTCCGGGAAAATTTTCCACGGCTAATTGATTTTTAATTATCATTCGATTGAATATGCAGTTTCTTAGAAAAATTCAGGGTTCTCAGTAATAAGCGCACTTTATCTTACTGGCTGAGAGTTTTACCCAATCCAGTGAGCCAGAATTTTCTCAGACGCTTTTCCAAACATAATGTTACAGTTTTCCAGGAAAATTTTCCACGGCTAATTGATTTTTAATTATCTTTCGATTGAATATGCAATTTCTTAGAGAAAATTCAGGGTTCTCAGTAATAAGCGCACTTTATCTTACTGGCTGAGAGTTTTACCCAATCCAGTGAGCCAGAATTTTCTCAGACGCTTTTCCAAACATAATGTAACAGTTTTCCGGGAAAATTTTCCACGGCTAATTGATTTTTAATTATCATTCGATTGAATATGCAGTTTCTTAAAGAAAAATCAGGGTTCTCAGTAATAAGCGCACTTTATCTTACTGGCTGGGAGTTTTACCCAATCCAGTGAGCCAGAATTTTCTCAGACGCTTTTCCAAACATAATGTTACAGTTTTCCAGGAAAATTTTCCACGGCTAATTGATTTTTAATTATCATTCGATTGAATATGCAGTTTCTTAGAAAAATTCAGGGTTCTCACTAATAAGCGCACTTTATCTTACTGGCTGAGAGTTTTACCCAATCCAGTGAGCCAGAATTTTCTCAGACGCTTTTCCAAACATAATGTAACAGTTTTCCGGGAAAATTTTCCACGGCTAGTTGATTTTTAATTATCATTCGATTGAATATGCAGTTTCTTAGAGAAAATTCAGGGTTCTCAGTAATAAGCGCACTTTATCTTACTGGCTGAGAGTTTTACCCAATCCAGTGAGCCAGAATTTTCTCAGACGCTTTTCCAAACATAATGTAACAGTTTTTCGGGAAAATTTTCCACGGCTAGTTGATTTTTAATTATCATTCGATTGAATATGCAGTTTCTTAGAGAAAATTCAGGGTTCTCAGTAATAAGCGCACTTTATCTCACTGAATGGGAGTTTTACCGATCCAGTAAGCTAGAATTTTCTGGGACGTTTCTACTTAGTTTCGCAGGCTGGAAGGTCTAACAGAGATGAATTCTGGCTCACTGGATTGGGTAAAACTCCCAGCCAGTAAGATAAAGTGCGCTTATTACTGAGAACCCTGATTTTTCTCTAAGAAACTGCATATTCAATCGAATGATAATTAAAAATCAATTAGCCGTGGAAAATTTTCCCGGAAAACTGTTACATTATGTTTGGAAAAGCGTCTGAGAAAATTCTGGCTCACTGGATTGGATGAAACTCCCAGCCAGTAAGATAAAGTGCGCTTATTACTGAGAACCCTGATTTTTCTCTAAGAAACTGCATATTCAATCGAATGATAATTAAAAATCAATTAGCCGTGGAAAATTTTCCCGGAAAACTGTTACATTATGTTTGGAAAAGCGTCTGAGAAAATTCTGGCTCACTGGATTGGGTAAAACTCTCAGCCAGTAAGATAAAGTGCGCTTATTACTGAGAACCCTGAATTTTCTCTAAGAAATTGCATATTCAATCGAATGATAATTAAAAATCAACTAGCCGTGGAAAATTTTCCCGGAAACTGTTACTGAGAAAATTCTGGCTCACTGGATTGGGTAAAACTCTCAGCCAGTAAGATAAAGTACGCTTATTACTGAGAACCCTGAATTTTTCTAAGAAACTGCATATTCAATCGAATGATAATTAAAAATCAATTAGCCGTGGAAAATTTTCCTGGAAAACTGTAACATTATGTTTGGAAAAGCGTCTGAGAAAATTCTGGCTCACTGGATTGGGTAAAACTCTCAGCCAGTAAGATAAAGTGCGCTTATTACTGAGAACCCTGAATTTTCTCTAAGAAATTGCATATTCAATCGAATGATAATTAAAAATCAACTAGCCGTGGAAAATTTTCCCGGAAAACTGTTACATTATGTTTGGAAAAGCGTCTGAGAAAATTCTGGCTCACTGGATTGGGTAAAACTCTCAGCCAGTAAGATAAAGTGCGCTTATTACTGAGAACCCTGAATCTTCTCTAAGAAACTGCATATTCAATCGAATGATAATTAAAAATCAACTAGCCGTGGAAAATTTTCCCGGAAACTGTTACTGAGAAAATTCTGGCTCACTGGATTGGGTAAAACTCTCAGCCAGTAAGATAAAGTACGCTTATTACTGAGAACCCTGAATTTTTCTAAGAAACTGCATATTCAATCGAATGATAATTAAAAATCAACTAGCCGTGGAAAATTTTCCCGGAAAACTGTTACATTATATTTGGAAAAGCGTCTGAGAAAATTCTGGCTCACTGGATTGGGTAAAACTCTCAGCCAGTAAGATAAAGTGCGCTTATTAGTGAGAACCCTGAATTTTTCTAAGAAACTGCATATTCAATCGAATGATAATTAAAAATCAATTAGCCGTGGAAAATTTTCCTGGAAAACTGTAACATTATGTTTGGAAAAGCGTCTGAGAAAATTCTGGCTCACTGGATTGGGTAAAACTCTCAGCCAGTAAGATAAAGTGCGCTTATTACTGAGAACCCTGAATTTTCTCTAAGAAATTGCATATTCAATCGAATGATAATTAAAAATCAACTAGCCGTGGAAAATTTTCCCGGAAAACTGTTACATTATGTTTGGAAAAGCGTCTGAGAAAATTCTGGCTCACTGGATTGGGTAAAACTCTCAGCCAGTAAGATAAAGTGCGCTTATTACTGAGAACCCTGAATTTTCTCTAAGAAACTGCATATTCAATCGAATGATAATTAAAAATCAATTAGCCGTGGAAAATTTTCCCGGAAAACTGTTACATTATGTTTGGAAAAGCGTCTGAGAAAATTCTGGCTCACTGGATTGGATGAAACTCCCAGCCAGTAAGATAAAGTGCGCTTATTGCTGAGAAACCTGAATTTTTTCTAAGAAACTGCATATCCAATCGAATGATAATTAAAAATCAATTAGCCGTGGAAAATTTTCCCGGAAAACTGTTACATTATGTTTGGAAAAGCGTCTGAGAAAATTCTGGCTCACTGGATTGGGTAAAACTCCCAGCCAGTAAGATAAAGTGCGCTTATTACTGAGAACCCTGAATTTTCTCTAAGAAACTGCATATTCAATCGAATGATAATTAAAAATCAATTAGCCGTGGAAAATTTTCCCGGAAAACTGTTACATTATGTTTGGAAAAGCGTCTGAGAAAATTCTGGCTCACTGGATTGGATGAAACTCCCATCCAGTAAGATAAAGTACGCTTATTACTGAGAACCCTGAATTTTCTCTAAGAAACTGCATATTCAATCGAATGATAATTAAAAATCAATTAGCCGTGGAAAATTTTCCCGGAAAACTGTTACATTATGTTTGGAAAAGCGTCTGAGAAAATTCTGGCTCACTGGATTGGGTAACACTCTCAGCCAGTAAGATAAAGTGCGCTTATTACTGAGAACCCTGAATTTTCTCTGAGAAACTGCATATTCAATCGAATGATAATTAAAAATCAATTAGCCGTGGAAAATTTTCCCGGAAAACTGTTACATTATGTTTGGAAAAGCGTCTGAGAAAATTCTGGCTCACTGGATTGGATGAAACTCCCATCCAGTAAGATAAAGTACGCTTATTACTGAGAACCATGAATTTTCTCTAAGAAACTGCATATTCAATCGAATGATAATTAAAAACCAATTAGCCGTGGAAAATTTTCCCGGAAAACTGTTACATTATGTTTGGAAAAGCGTCTGAGAAAATTCTGGCTCACTGGATTGGGTAAAACTCTCAGCCAGTAAGATAAAGTGCGCTTATTACTGAGAACCCTGAATTTTCTCTAAGAAACTGCATATTCAATCGAATTATAAATTAAAAATCAATTAGCCGTGGAAAATTTTCCCGGAAAACTGTTACATTATGTTTGGAAAAGCGTCTGAGAAAATTCTGGCTCACTGGATTGGGTAAAACTCTCAGCCAGTAAGATAAAGTGCGCTTATTACTGAGAACCCTGAATTTTCTCTAAGAAACTGTATATTCAATCGAATGATAATTAAAAATCAATTAGCCGTGGAAAATTTTCCCGGAAAACTGTTACATTATGTTTGGAAAAGCGTCTGAGAAAATTCTGGCTCACTGGATTGGATGAAACTCCCATCCAGTAAGATAAAGTACGCTTATTACTGAGAACCATGAATTTTCTCTAAGAAACTGCATATTCAATCGAATGATAATTAAAAACCAATTAGCCGTGGAAAATTTTCCCGGAAAACTGTTACATTATGTTTGGAAAAGCGTCAGAGAAAATTCTGGCTCACTGGATTGGGTAAAACTCCCAGCCAGTAAGATAAAGTGCGCTTATTACTGAGAACCCTGAATTTTCTCTAAGAAACTGCATATTCAATCGAATGATAATTAAAAATCAATTAGCCGTGGAAAATTTTCCCGGAAAACTGTTACATTATGTTTGGAAAAGCGTCAGAGAAAATTCTGGCTCACTGGATTGGGTAAAACTCCCAGCCAGTAAGATAAAGTGCGCTTATTACTGAGAACCCTGAATTTTCTCTAAGAAACTGCATATTCAATCGAATGATAATTAAAAATCAATTAGCCGTGGAAAATTTTCCCGGAAAACTGTTACATTATGTTTGGAAAAGCGTCTGAGAAAATTCTGGCTCACTGGATTGGGTAAAACTCTCAGCCAGTAAGATAAAGTGCGCTTATTACTGAGAACCCTGAATTTTCTCTAAGAAACTGCATATTCAATCGAATTATAAATTAAAAATCAATTAGCCGTGGAAAATTTTCCCGGAAAACTGTTACATTATGTTTGGAAAAGCGTCTGAGAAAATTCTGGCTCACTGGATTGGGTAAAACTCTCAGCCAGTAAGATAAAGTGCGCTTATTACTGAGAACCCTGAATTTTCTCTAAGAAACTGCATATTCAATCGAATGATAATTAAAAATCAATTAGCCGTGGAAAATTTTCCCGGAAAACTGTTACATTATGTTTGGAAAAGCGTCAGAGAAAATTCTGGCTCACTGGATTGGGTAAAACTCTCAGCCAGTAAGATAAAGTGCGCTTATTACTGAGAACCCTGAATTTTCTCTAAGAAACTGCATATTCAATCGAATTATAAATTAAAAATCAATTAGCCGTGGAAAATTTTCCCGGAAAACTGTTACATTATGTTTGGAAAAGCGTCTGAGAAAATTCTGGCTCACTGGATTGGGTAAAACTCTCAGCCAGTAAGATAAAGTGCGCTTATTACTGAGAACCCTGAATTTTCTCTAAGAAACTGCATATTCAATCGAATGATAATTAAAAATCAATTAGCCGTGGAAAATTTTCCCGGAAAACTGTTACATTATGTTTGGAAAAGCGTCTGAGAAAATTCTGGCTCACTGGATTGGGTAAAACTCTCAGCCAGTAAGATAAAGTGCGCTTATTACTGAGAACCCTGAATTTTCTCTAAGAAACTGCATATTCAATCGAATGATAATTAAAAATCAATTAGCCGTGGAAAATTTTCCCGGAAAACTGTTACATTATGTTTGGAAAAGCGTCTGAGAAAATTCTGGCTCACTGGATTGGGTAAAACTCCCAGCCAGTAAGATAAAGTGCGCTATATACTGAAAAAATAGAATTTTCATTTAAAAACGCCTTTTTTGCCTACTTTTGTTACTTCATATCAATTATTCGTTGTAAAATCACTTGGAAAATCCATTTTCCACGCTTGGAGTACAATGAAAGTTGATTTCTCATATCATTTATACTCACTGGCTGGTATGGTACTGGATAACTTCCGGTACTAAAACGTTTTAGTACAATTTTGATTTACTGGCTGGTGTGGTACTGGATAACTTCTTTGGGCTACGTCAACAGCTGTTCAGCCCAAAACACGTGTTTTCCATTCTAATTTCGCTGTCAGTATTTTTATCGCACAGTGAGCAAATTTGTATCGAATGCGGCCAAGAAGTGTTGGTCCTTATTGAAAATATTGTTTCCAGACGTACTAGTTGCGATATGAATATATTTTATTTTTAATATTAAATATCGATCTTTAAAAATGCATGACAATATGTGGTGCGGTATAGTCTTGGACATGGTGCATTCACAGCATCTGTTCAGGTTATCTGCTCATGCTCAGTCGAAGATCCGTTAAGCAATTTTCTTTATTTATCCAGGTGACTGTGGGAACAATATTCAGTAAGCACGACAGCACTGAAATGTCATATGCATCGATCCAAGCGTCTCGTACAATCGGACTGCTACGGAAGATAAAAAAAAATATAATAATCAAGGTACAAGATATCTTGTTACAGACTAATAATAATAAATAAATGCCTCATTTTTACGTTGATTACGTCTCTTGGCACTCAATGTTAAACTACATAGTTCTATTCTGTTTTATTTTATGTGATTCGTTTAAAATATTGGTTCTATTATAACTTGGTTGTCTAAACTGTTTTAGCCATGATTTATCCCATAATCCGAACAAAGTTTCGAGTCAAACTATGACGGGCTGATGGCGTTTATTTGACAAGTGAAAAGCATATTGTTCAGGAGCATATGCTTATCGATACATCAGCTTAAGAAGATGCAGACAAATGTTTTGTTAAACTATTTTGTTAAGGAATCAATGCTTGTCGAATATATTTTTTGTTAAACTTTTGACAAGTGTTTTAATTTATCATTGTTGATATCGATGAGGAAAGTCGAACATTGACTACTTTCTCAATTGAAAAATCATTTAAACAGTAATGTGTAGAGCATAATTTTAGTTCAGCTATCATTACCATTATAAAGCAACAATTCAGCAAGCTTGCTTGTTTGTGACTTGCAATTGTTAGTTGGGTCGTGCTTAAAAAATCAACTTTTTGCAACTCGTTACATAATTACCTATTAAGTTAAGTCAAACTTTTTCAAAGCTCCTTATAGAAGTCCTAAACGCTCAAAATTTCATTGTATTCGGTTCATGAAATCCTTAGATAAAATAGTTTATAGTTGTCTGTCGGATAATTATGTCTTTAACTAGAATCTTTCGAACGAAGAATTTTAAATGCATTATTCGAAAAGTGAAATAAATGACAGTGACAATGATGTTTCATAAGGGCCTAACTGACTTGATCTCTTTTTTTCGTCGACTCTCTCTTTTTCGCTAATAACTTGATAAAAACAAACAAAATCATTATTTTGTTCTATAGCAAGATGTAGTCGTCTTCTTCGCATGTCAACCAAAAAATCTTTAGAAAACTCAATATACATTCTGTAATAACACAAAGAGAGGATCGATGAGGAGAATTCGAAAATTTCAGTTAGGCCCTAATAAAAAATCAGTGTCGAAATGTTTGTCCCGATCATTTTGTTTATTCCTTGTAGATGGCAAACTTTTTAAGGCCCATCTTGATGATTTCAGCTAACGCCATCTTTATCGTCCGCTCCTGATTCCCTGGAGCTGGAAAGTTTTGGTATCACAGATTTAGAATCATTTTTATTTTTAGATATGGACCCATTCATCACAAAAACCTGTCGAATTGCAAGGAATATTACCATCTATCCCACTCACGAAGTATCATTCTCAGGCAAGTGTTTATCATAACTCTTCCCAAAATGAACAAAGTTTTAAGTGCCACTGCATGCAGTCGCAAGTGAAAGACCATATCGCGCGATTCATAAATTGCATCCGAGAAAAGCTTCCTTCAAATGATGAAGCCTCTGCCTGCATCATATAAGCCCCCCATCGCATCATCGCAAGCAAGCTCGCATAAGCCGGCTCTTATATCACAGAAACCGCAAACGACGACCACCGACGTGCTGCAAATGTTTGCCAAATGCTTCTGAATGGGCGGAATGTGAGAGAATATGCACTCCGCAGCGGAGAACATCTAATATTTCGTTTCCTCCCGGCAGCGCAGCGATCAACACGACACTTTTCTGGCTCCCTCCACACCGCACCGCCGCCACCGCGAACGTGGGTGGAGTTCCTCCTCCAACTCAATCGAGATAACCCGCTTCTTTTTCAAGATACCAACGGATCATTGCTGGCTCGTGAGCTGGATGGCGTCGCCGTAGCGTACCTCTACTAGGTTGGTTGGTTAGTGGGTTGCTCCACATCCACATCCACATATATTGAAAAACAGGAATCCACTCAACAGAGGACCGGGAGTCTCTCAATGAATGCAGCTTCATTTTTCCGGCAGCTTTTTACACCCTCTTGATTGCTCGATGCACACACGTGTATGGCGGCAGTCCATAAAAGGATCACTTCCTGGGTGTATGGAAATGGTTCATACAACTGTCTGTGCTAAGAAGCAGAGATGCCAAATGCGCAGGGTGTAGCTCCTGAACTCTCAACGGGTGATTTTGTTAAGCTTGCAGTCGTGTTTTTTAACTGATTCTTCAGTCAGTTAAATCAGTGGAAATTTTTTTACTAATCTCCTTAAAATCCCCTCGGCCCCATGTAACAGACCCTTCGAAACCACTGAAACGTAACGCCTCTGAACTCCGCTGAAAATCGGTTCAAACCCGCTGAAACCATCTAGAAACCCCTCGGACCCTATGTAACGTACCAGAGACTCTCCGAAACCCCTGAAAACGCCAACGTAACGCTTTTGAAACTCGCTGAAAATCCTTCTTAACTTCACGAACTGCTTCCAGAATCCCCTTAAAAATTTCATGAAATGCTTCCAAAGTCCCTCTAAATCCCTCTAAATGTAATCCTCCGAAACCACCAAAATGCCTCCGGAACGCCTCAGAAAACCCGTCGAAAATCCTCTGAAAACCTTTGTAGTGCCTTTGGAACCCCCTCAGACCCCCGAAAGCGCTTATGAAAAAAAAAAAATCAAAATTATCCATACAGAAGATCCCGGAATTCTGGGAGAAATATTTGGAAGAATCCTGAGAGGAATACCAACTGGAAGCTCGGCAGGAATTGCTGAATGAATCACAGAAGAAATCTCTGGAGTAATTAGTGGAGAAACCCCGAAAAGAATCCCTGAAAAGATCCCAGAAGAGTTTTTCAAGGAATACCAGCAGGAAAATCTAAATGGATCCCAATCTCAATGGATAGGTCTCTGAATTTATCTTGACAGATTTTTTTAAATACCAGGAGTAATCCGTAAAGTAAACCCAGCAGGAGTCCCAACTACATATATAATTCACAGAAATCCCTGAAAAAATCATTGAAGAAATTCTGGAAGGAATGATTGTAGAAATTATGAAAAAAACTAGGGAAGAATTTTTGGAGGAATTCGAGCACAAACCCCTGAAGAAATGCCGAATAGAATACCTAAAAGAATTCTTTCAGAATTTTCGAAAGCAAGCTGTGCAAAAATCCCTGATGAGATCTCAGAAGCAATCCCTATAGGCATTCTGGAGCATCTGGAAATTCCGAAAAAAAAATCCTGAAGGATTGCAAAATCTCTACACTATCCTTCATCCTACCATCTACCCAGCGTTAACATCCACCCTACTTATTACGTAGATCTCAGGGGGGTTTCAGAGGTCTGAGGGGGTTTTCGAAAGCATTGCAGAGAGTTTCAGAGGACTTTCGACGGGGTTTTCAGGCGTTACAGCTACGTTTCCAGGGGGTTTCCGAAGGTCTCACGTGCATTACATGGGGTTCGAGTGGGTCTTAAGGGGGTTTCGGAGGCATTTCAGGAAGTCTCAGAGATTTTTGGACTGGTTTTAGAGACGTTGTGGAGGCGTTTTTGGGGATTATGGAGAATCTCATGTGCTTTACATAGGGTCTAAGAAGGATTTACGGGGATTTTGAGGGCGTTTTAGGAAGTTTCATAGCATTTTCGGTGTTTGTCAGATACTTTTCGCAGGCGTTTTCGGGTGCTTATAAGGGTATCAGATGCTTTACATGGGGTCCGAGGAAGTTTAAGGGGGATTTTAGATGCATTTCAGGAAGTTTCAGGTCATTTTCGGCGTTATTCAGAGGCGTTACGGAAGCGTTACGAATAAGTTTTCGGATGTTTCGGAGACTCCTAAGTGCGTTACATGGGGTTCGAGGGGATTTTAACCGTTATGTGGCCGGCAAACTTTTTGCTTTTTTCTACACCGTGTATTTTAAACGGGTGCTGGGTACTCGGGTACCCTGCCGGCCACATAAGGGTTAAAGGCATTTCAAGGAGTTTCAGAATATTTTCTGAGGGATTTAGAGGCGTTACGGAAGGGTTACGGAGGAGTTTTCGGGGGTTTCTGAGCCTCACAGGTGCGTTACATGGGATTCGGGGGGTTTCAAGGGGATTTTGGAGGCATTTCAGGAAGTGTCAAAGCACTTTCGGTGGCATTCAGAGGCGTTACGGAAGCGTTACGGAGGAGTTTTCGGGGGTTGCGGACCGTCTCGGGTGCGTTACGTGGGGTCCGAGGGAGTTTCATGGGGATCTTGGAGGTATTTCAGGAAGTTTCAGATAATTTTTAGAGACCTCATCACAATATTATTTGAAACACCTCTGAAATACCAGTCGTGATTCTTCGAGTTCATAGCTGATTTGATTTAAAGATGTTCTTGGAACCCCCTGATACCACTCTGACCTAAAATGCCTCGAAACACCCCTGAAACCTCTGTAATCCCAATGAAACGCCCATGAAATCATCATAATCAATTTGAAATGCCTCTGAAACCCTTTTGGACGCCTTTAATATACCATAAACCCCTTGAAACTCTCTTAAATAACTCTGATATTACTCTGGAATACCTTGAAACGCTCCTCAAACCTCTTGCAATGACCTTTGAAAGCTTCTGAAATCCCTTGAATTGCCTTCCACCCGCTACCCGACCGTCTTCCACATCGTCTACCCTACACTCCACCCTACACTCCACCCTACTCTCTATCCAACCTTCTACCGTACCCTCTACTCTGACACTCTACCCTTCTACTCATCAAGCCCGATCGATAGATACCCATAATACCATAAAACTATCAAATTCGATTTGGTAGAACGAAATATTTTGCATGAGTCGTTAATTTAGATGTTAATTGACCAATTAACCTTTTGATTGTTTAAAAAAAATATGTCCTTGCTTAATGGCTTGCAGTCAAAAAAGCCCAAAATCGCACATTTTGCCCTATAAATTGAGGTATAGCTCAAAATTGTGACGTGTTAGAGCAAATCTGAGCCCGGATTCGGATTCAGCGGCCCAAAATCCTTCGGAGACACATAAGTTTGCTCTTGAGACAGACAAAAAGTTATTTTTTGTTGCGCTGTGTTATGATTCACTTTTTTTGCATTTCAAAATGGCGTCAAATATCGATTGTTGACTTTTGCTCATCAAGCCCGATCGAAAGATGTTTATATTACATGGTATCTCCATTCCGTGGCCGCCATTTTGAATTATGGTTCGCCATATTGTGTAGTGAAGTATTACCGCAATCAACAACGATCCTAACTTCAAAATAACTGACAATTCACAGGTCATTTTGACAGATGTAACATGAGCATGAAAAGGACGGCAACAAGATAGATAAAGTAGAATCAATCATCCGTCTTTTTCGTGCATGTGTGTGGTCTGTCAAAATGACCTGAGAAGTGTCAGACATTTTCATGGCTAGCTTTGTTGGTGTACTGAAGAATAAAGATCCACCGACCGCGTTGTTCTTTACTAAATCACCAAATCAAACCTCAAAAATGATTGACAAGTTATCAGGTCACATGACAGATGTAACACGAGCAAAAAGAGGAGGGCAACAAGCACGTTAAATAGAAGATAAATTTGATCTTTACCTTGCTTGTGTGTGATCTGTCAAGTGAACTGAGAATTGTCAATCTTTTTGGAGTTCAGGTATCGTGGTGTAATAGAACATTCTTAATGACACAACAAAACCTAACCTCAAAAATGTTTGACATTTCTCAGGTCACATGACAGATATAACATGAGCAAACAGGAGACGGCAACAAGGTCGGTAAAGTAGAAGATTTATTTGTCTCTTTCTTGCTTGTGTGTCATCTGTTAAGTGAACTGAGAACTGTCAACCATTTTCAAGGCGAAGTTGATTGGTGATATGAAGAATTGTCGTGAACTCGCGTCCGGCGTCTAACACATCGGCTACAAAACTGAACTTTCTGGTAGCTCGAGTTTGTTGACACATTCCACGCACCTGAAATAATTCCACGCAAAATCTTGATAATCTTCTTCAAAAAATTATAACTCGAAAACGGTTGGTTGGTAGTCTGGGCAATCTTAAACACCATATGCTGGGATTTGCTGGAATGAAGTGATTGTAGTATCAGTACTTGACACACTTTTTGATTTCCAAATTATTTCGATAAAAGCACTGCACAAATTGATTACAAACCATCAACATCGCAACCACCGCGAATTCTCAATCGAAAGGCTATTGCCCGCGCAGTATAATTCCACTCACACATCGTTCCGTTGCACATTAACGAGAACCATCAAAAATCCCGTAAGTGCTCGACAAGTGAGTGCGTGTAGATGGACGTGGATATGGAAGCCGCGAGGGATATCCCGTGGGGGCTACAATGAGTTTGAATTCAATTTGGTTGGAAAATATTTTCATATGGCTCTCCGGGCTATTGTCCGTACCGTCGTGGGTCAAAGATCTCCCAAATGGAAACGATGTGCAGTTACGCCACAAGCCAAACAAACCAGTCACTGCAAAAGCGTGTGGCACCATCGCGCGGGGTATGAGAAAGTTGTTGGGTTATATGAGGAATTTGTCCAGCTACCGAGCTTCCAGAACTGTACGCAAATCTGCCATTTTCGACGCTTTATGGTGTGTGATAAAAGATTAATGGCATCGAAATGGGTGGCCGGGGTTGACTGGACTAACAACTTTTCGGTAGGTACCCACGCTTTTATGAAGCGAATTAGATACATTTTCAGGATCAGTGATTCTCCCTTCGATGCATGAAGTGCGCTGGTTCGACGATTCGTTCACACTAAATTTAACGGGTCATTTATCTTCACCGACATAAATTGGTTTCAGGATACTAGTTGATCCTCTTCCTGGAATAATTGTTCATGGGGGAAATTCGCTACTGGATTTGTTGGGTTTCATTCGTCCAATTTCTTTTATTCGGTGTTCTAATCAAGGTTTCAATTTACTGGGAATAGCTCAGACTTTTCTCTGCTACCACTTTTTATTATATGCATGACTACACTTCCAGCATAGCTACTTGAACATTCAACCATGAATCATTCATTTTCAATTTTCTAGTTTTTCTTCACTTCCACCAATCGTCAAACAGGGACACAAAAACCATCCTGCCACGATCGCCGTCGTCGCAGCGTATAAAAATTTAAACAGAAGCTAAATAAGCGTGAAGACGTTGAATGAAAAGCGATGACAAGCAGGAAGACAACTGAGATGGCCCGGGTTCTGCCGGAACAACGGAACAACTCCTTAGCATCGCCGAACCAACCGGCGCGACGCACGAACAATGGAATCCACTATGAAGCGGATGCTTGCTCACGCCGTCCCTGCTGGATATGGTGTTCCATCTGTGATAGAAGATTTCTATCTTCACCACCGATAGTTGGTGGTTCAGTGAATCTTGAAAACAGCGCCGTTCATCTTGGTGGAAAGCCAACGATTTGGTTTGATTCAATCTTCACCGTTCTTGTACGAACGCGTGGTGAGAAATAGATTAAGTTTTCGTTCTGGGATGAAGAATTTATCTTCTTGTCTTCTTGTCTTCTTGTCTTCTTGTCTTCTTGTCTTCTTGTCTTCTTGTCTTCTTGTCTTCTTGTCTTCTTGTCTTCTTGTCTTCTTGTCTTCTTGTCTTCTTGTCTTCTTGTCTTCTTGTCTTCTTGTCTTCTTGTCTTCTTGTCTTCTTGTCTTCTTGTCTTCTTGTCTTCTTGTCTTCTTGTCTTCTTGTCTTCTTGTCTTCTTGTCTTCTTGTCTTCTTGTCTTCTTGTCTTCTTGTCTTCTTGTCTTCTTGTCTTCTTGTCTTCTTGTCTTCTTGTCTTCTTGTCTTCTTGTCTTCTTGTCTTCTTGTCTTCTTGTCTTCTTGTCTTCTTGTCTTCTAGTCTTAAAATATGTGATGCACAAAATTGCAAAAGGTTTCCCATACCGGGAATCGAACCCGGGCCTTCCGGGTGAGAGCCGGATATCCTAACCACTAGACAATATGGGACTTGTAAGATTTTAGTGTCTATTTTTCTTACTAAAAAAATGTACGAGTGTTCCACCTGAACAATGTACATATGCTGGGAATGCACACATTTTACCAACCATGCACGCCAGAAGCACAACCGAAATCTAGCTGGGTACTTACGCTCGGTTCCAGTGAGAGCGGTCTGCATGCGTTGAGCATAGAAAAAAAGGAAACTGTCCGAATGAAGTAAGGCATACTAAGTGAAGCAACGAAGTATCCTACTGCAATTTTTTTCAGCATGAAAGTGAGTATTATGCAGCATCCGTTTCAAGACACATGTGGCTTACCTGAAATAAGGACCGTGGTGTGTGATTGAAATTGAACTTTTGTTCAGCTCCAACTAGGTGTCGAATAACTCTAGAAGGAAACGCGAGTTATGATTAAACTCTGATAATAACGAAAATGGACATCATACAGGAAGATTTTACCAATTACAAACAACAGAGAATATTTCCACTAAGCGACTGCAGACCAAGAAAACGATTCTCGTGTTTTAAATGAATGTATGTATATTTTTTTTATTTGAACCTCCACTTATATGAGAACGCAAATGTCCTCGGATTTCAAGAAACAACTTTTCCATTAATTTGAGTGAAAACCAGAAGCAAGAGAATGCTGAAAACTCAATTCAGCAGGTGATTTTTCACTCCACCACGTGCAACTTGTCCCATGTTCAGAGATGTGACGTGCCTACCTACGCCGAAGCATCCGCAACCGACAGAAAAAGACGATGTGAGAAAGATTAATAAAAATCAAACACGCCGTGCCGAACCCTCAGCGGAAGGTGCTTGTACCTTTCATCATCAGGCCAAAACCTCGCTGTCTTCCCTTTTCCGCGTTTAACTGGCGAAAGTTGGTGAATGAGGTGGGAAAGAGAACCCCTTAGAAAGGCAAGCGGTGGCAAGCGGTAATGTTTAATATGTATGATACTGTGTTGTAGTAAGAAGAGAACATCCAACAAATGTAGGCCTCTGCCAAGATGACAACGACAACAACGACGCAACGGTAGCTGATGAGTCGGTGAAGCGATGAAATTTAATTTTGGAAAACTGGTGTTGGTTGGTGGTACGCACGAGTCCGCTTGTGATTAAATGTAAACATACATCGCTGGTGACGAGCAAAATTTGAGCTTTGATTCTGGCAGCACCATATGCCATGTCCCATATTGTCTAGTGGTTAGGATATCCGGCTCTCACCCGGAAGGCCCGGGTTCGATTCCCGGTATGGGAAGCTTTTTTGTACTAATTTTAAGGTATCACATTGAGAGAATGAGTGTATGATAAAAAAAAATCCGGGCCTTCTATCAAAAAGTCATTTTTGGAGTGAACATATAGCCTTTCACGAGAAGGGCAAAAATACACTTAATAAAAACAGAAATAAACAAACGTAAATGAAATACAATAAAATTAAATAACAACAATAAAAATAAAATTCAATAAGAGACAATAAAAGACAATAAAAGACAATTAAAGATAATAAAAGACAATCAAATACAATAAAAGACAATAAAAGACAATAAAAGACAATAAAAGACAATAAAAGACAATAAAAGACAATAAAAGACAATAAAAGACAATGAAAGACAATAAAAGACAATAAAGGACAATAAAAGACAATGAAAGACAATTAAAGACAATAAAAGACAATGAAAGACAATAAAATACAATAAAATACAATAAAAGGCAATAAAAGACAATAAAAGACAATAAGAGACAATAAAATACAATAAAAGACAATGAAAGACAATAAAAGACAATAAAAGACAATAATATACAATAAAAGACAATAAAAGACAATAAAAAACAATAAAAGACAATAAAATACAATAAAAGACAATATAAGACAATAAAAAACAAAAAATGACAATAAAAGACAATAAAATACAATAAAAGACAATAAAAGACAATCAAAGACAATAAAAGACAATAAAAGACAATAAAAGACAATAAAAGACAATAAAAGACAATAAAAGACAATAAAAGACAATAAAAGACAATAAAAGACAATAAAAGACAATAAAAGACAATAAAAGACAATAAAAGACAATAAAAGACAATAAAAGACAATAAAAGACAATAAAAGACAATAAAAGACAATAAAAGACAATAAAAGACAATAAAAGACAATAAAAGACAATAAAAGACAATAAAAGACAATAAAAGACAATAAAAGACAATAAAAGACAATAAAAGACAATAAAAGACAATAAAAGACAATAAAAGACAATAAAAGACAATAAAAGACAATAAAGGACAATTAAAGACAATTAAAGACAACATAAGACAATTATAGACAACAAAAGACAATAAAATACAATAAAAAACAATCAAAGACAATAAAAGACAATAAAAGACAATAAAAGACAATAAAAGACAATAAAAGACAATAAAAGACAATAAAAGACAATAAAAGACAATAAAAGACAATAAAAGACAATAAAAGACAATAAAAGACAATAAAAGACAATAAAAGACAATAAAAGACAATAAAAGACAATAAAAGACAATAAAAGACAATAAAAGACAATAAAAGACAATAAAAGACAATAAAAGA
This sequence comes from Aedes albopictus, assembly GCF_035046485.1. NCBI lineage: Eukaryota > Metazoa > Arthropoda > Insecta > Diptera > Culicidae > Aedes > Aedes albopictus. The sequence goes on from NC_085137.1 coordinate 34,664,331, forward strand.
CAATAAAAGACAATAAAAGACAATAAAAGACAATAAAAGACAATAAAAGACAATAAAAGACAATAAAAGACAATAAAAGACAATAATAAACAATAAAAGATAATAAAATACTATAAAAGACAATAAAATACAATAAATGTCTATATAAGACAAAAATTCTTTGTCTTGTTGTCTGCTTGCATTAACATCGACTTGCGTGTCGCAATCCCGTTAATTAACCCAGCATGTAAAAACTGAACATCTTTGCCTCCATTAGCCTACATATTTATTTCCACTATGTGTATGGTGTAAGCTTGGTATCCCATCCCCGAATCCTTCCTCATCGTCATTGAGAAAAGTTTTCTCCTTCGTCATGCTCCCGTTCCTAATTTCATTGGGAATGCTTTCCGTGACCTCCTAGCTAGGTAGGCTCTTGCACGCACTGCATGCTTCATCTTCCGTCATCCCATTTGCTTCGAGCCCTGTGTGGATGGACGGGCAATCCGCAATATCTACAGATGTCTCTCTGTATCTTAGGGGAAAATGTGGGACAAATTTGAATTAGGTACCCAGCGAAGCTTGTGCGTGCATGCGGACAACTAGGGTCTCAGACAGCCAACAGCCAGTGCTGAACAACTAGCGTGGCGTTGTTAACTGCGAGGTCTGCTATTCTTTAGGTAGGGGAAGATGATATGTAATGTACAATTCCAATCACTTTTTTGTTGAATTTCCATACAACACATTTGAAGATCTTGTGAATTAAGAATTAAGAATTAAGAATTAAGAATTAAGAATTAAGAATTAAGAATTAAGAATTAAGAATTAAGAATTAAGAATTAAGAATTAAGAATTAAGAATTAAGAATTAAGAATTAAGAATTAAGAATTAAGAATTAAGAATTAAGAATTAAGAATTAAGAATTAAGAATTAAGAATTAAGAATTAAGAATTAAGAATTAAGAATTAAGAATTAAGAATTAAGAATTAAGAATTAAGAATTAAGAATTAAGAATTAAGAATTAAGAATTAAGAATTAAGAATTAAGAATTAAGAATTAAGAATAAAGAATTAAGAATTAAGAATTAAGAATTAAGAATTAAGAATTAAGAATTAAGAATTAAGAATTAAGAATTAAGAATTAAGAATTAAGAATTAAGAATTAAGAATTAAGAATTAAGAATTAAGAATTAAGAATTAAGAATTAAGAATTAAGAATTAAGAATTAAGAATTAAGAATTAAGAATTAAGAATTAAGAATTAAGAATTAAGAATTAAGAATTAAGAATTAAGAATTAAGAATTAAGAATTAAGAATTAAGAATTAAGAATTAAGAATTAAGAATTAAGAATTAAGAATTAAGAATTAAGAATTAAGAATTAAGAATTAAGAATTAAGAATTAAGAATTAAGAATTAAGAATTAAGAATTAAGAATTAAGAATTAAGAATTAAGAATTAAGAATTAAGAATTAAGAATTAAGAATTAAGAATTAAGAATTAAGAATTAAGAATTAAGAATTAAGAATTAAGAATTAAGAATTAAGAATTAAGAATTAAGAATTAAGAATTAAGAATTAAGAATTAAGAATTAAGAATTAAGAATTAAGAATTAAGAATTAAGAATTAAGAATTAAGAATTAAGAATTAAGAATTAAGAATTAAGAATTAAGAATTAAGAATTAAGAATTAAGAATTAAGAATTAAGAATTAAGAATTAAGAATTAAGAATTAAGAATTAAGAATTAAGAATTAAGAATTAAGAATTAAGAATTAAGAATTAAGAATTAAGAATTAAGAATTAAGAATTAAGAATTAAGAATTAAGAATTAAGAATTAAGAATTAAGAATTAAGAATTAAGAATTAAGAATTAAGAATTAAGAATTAAGAATTAAGAATTAAGAATTAAGAATTAAGAATTAAGAATTAAGAATTAAGAATTAAGAATTAAGAATTAAGAATTAAGAATTAAGAATTAAGAATTAAGAATTAAGAATTAAGAATTAAGAATTAAGAATTAAGAATTAAGAATTAAGAATTAAGAATTAAGAATTAAGAATTAAGAATTAAGAATTAAGAATTAAGAATTAAGAATTAAGAATTAAGAATTAAGAATTAAGAATTAAGAATTAAGAATTAAGAATTAAGAATTAAGAATTAAGAATTAAGAATTAAGAATTAAGAATTAAGAATTAAGAATTAAGAATTAAGAATTAAGAATTAAGAATTAAGAATTAAGAATTAAGAATTAAGAATTAAGAATTAAGAATTAAGAATTAAGAATTAAGAATTAAGAATTAAGAATTAAGAATTAAGAATTAAGAATTAAGAATTAAGAATTAAGAATTAAGAATTAAGAATTAAGAATTAAGAATTAAGAATTAAGAATTAAGAATTAAGAATTAAGAATTAAGAATTAAGAATTAAGAATTAAGAATTAAGAATTAAGAATTAAGAATTAAGAATTAAGAATTAAGAATTAAGAATTAAGAATTAAGAATTAAGAATTAAGAATTAAGAATTAAGAATTAAGAATTAAGAATTAAGAATTAAGAATTAAGAATTAAGAATTAAGAATTAAGAATTAAGAATTAAGAATTAAGAATTAAGAATTAAGAATTAAGAATTAAGAATTAAGAATTAAGAATTAAGAATTAAGAATTAAGAATTAAGAATTAAGAATTAAGAATTAAGAATTAAGAATTAAGAATTAAGAATTAAGAATTAAGAATTAAGAATTAAGAATTAAGAATTAAGAATTAAGAATTAAGAATTAAGAATTAAGAATTAAGAATTAAGAATTAAGAATTAAGAATTAAGAATTAAGAATTAAGAATTAAGAATTAAGAATTAAGAATTAAGAATTAAGAATTAAGAATTAAGAATTAAGAATTAAGAATTAAGAATTAAGAATTAAGAATTAAGAATTAAGAATTAAGAATTAAGAATTAAGAATTAAGAATTAAGAATTAAGAATTAAGAATTAAGAATTAAGAATTAAGAATTAAGAATTAAGAATTAAGAATTAAGAATTAAGAATTAAGAATTAAGAATTAAGAATTAAGAATTAAGAATTAAGAATTAAGAATTAAGAATTAAGAATTAAGAATTAAGAATTAAGAATTAAGAATTAAGAATTAAGAATTTAGAATTTAGAATTAAGAATTAAGAATTAAGAATTAAGAATTAAGAATTAAGAATTAAGAATTAAGAATTAAGAATTAAGAATTAAGAATTAAGAATTAAGAATTAAGAATTAAGAATTAAGAATTAAGAATTAAGAATTAAGAATTAAGAATTAAGAATTAAGAATTAAGAATTAAGAATTAAGAATTAAGAATTAAGAATTAAGAATTAAGAATTAAGAATTAAGAATTGAGAATTAAGAATTAAGAATTAAGAATTAAGAATTAAGAATTAAGAATTAAGAATTAAGAATTAAGAATTAAGAATTAAGAATTAAGAATTAAGAATTAAGAATTAAGAATTAAGAATTAAGAATTAAGAATTAAGAATTAAGAATTAAGAATTAAGAATTAAGAATTAAGAATTAAGAATTAAGAATTAAGAATTAAGAATTAAGAATTAAAAATTAAAAATTAAGAATTAAGAATTAAGAATTAAGAATTAAGAATTAAGAATTAAGAATTAAGAATTAAGAATTAAGAATTAAGAATTTAGAATTAAGAATTAAGAATTAAGAATTAAGAATTTCTGAATTTCCGAGAAAAAATTTAAAAATTGCTTGTGATATTTTCACAACACATCACCGAAGGAATTGAAAAAAAAGCTTAACAAACGCATAACGGAATTTATAAAGGTCCAAAAGATTTCTTAAAAAAATTTGAAAGCATTTCCTGAGTACATTTCTTTGGGAATTCAGTTGAAAGTTTATCTGCAATTTCTTTGCATTACAATTTAGAATTCCTTTCGAAACTGTTTTGGCTATTCCTTTGAGGTTTTTTTTTCTTTTTAGAATTCCGTCGGCAATTCATTCATGAATCTTAAGAAACTTGTTCGTAAACTCCTCTGGAAATTCCCTGGGCCAATTGGGTGAAAATTTCGCAAGTAATTATTCCCAAATTCCTTCGGCGTATTCCTCAGAAATCTCTTCGACAATATTTTTGTGCTTCCGGTGATTCTGTTCTGTTTCTGTTGTAAATTTCTCAAACATTTTCTTATAAAATTCAGGAATTGTCAATCGGGATTGCTGCAGGAATTTGCAATGCAGTTATAGAAGGAAATGTGAAAGGAACTCCTTAAGAAATTTTCGAAAAAAAAATAAAAAATTGCTTGAGAAATTTTGGAAGGCTTTGTTGAAGGAAATTCAAGAGAAATTACCTAAGAAATTCATAGGGAAATTTCCAAAGGTGTTGCCGAAGAAACTCTCAAACTGCGAAAGCGTTTTCTGACTTTCTGACTGGCGAAATGAATTTCCAAAAATAATTGCCAACAAAGTTTCAAAATCTTTATCTGTATCAACGAGATTTTTAGCCCTAGGCTAGTTCATCTCGGGAACCACGCTTTACTTCCCTTCCGAAGGAAGAACCCACATTGTGTGGGTTTGTTGGGAGTGGGATTCGATCCCAGGTCCTCGGCGTGATAGTCAAGTGTTCTAACCATCACACCAGATCCGCTCCATTACATAATTAAATCCCAAGAGAATTGCTGAAGAAATTTCCAAAGAAGCTGCTGAAGAAGTTGCCAAACAAATAACCGCAAGAGTGCTCAAACTAATTTCCGGTGAAATTCTCAGGATGAAAAAAAACGAAAAAATAGTGGATGGATTTCCCAAAATAATTGAATACAAATAAACAATAATTGAAAGAATTTTGCAATGGAATTCCTGAATAAAATCTCAAAGAAATATAATAAAATAATTCTCGATAGAATTGCCAATTCCCAGAGAAATTACTGAGTAAATATTGAAATAATCAAAAAATTGAAATGCCTGAGAAGTTTTGAAAATGTTGTTTAGTCAACGGTTCTCAAAAACATCGAAAGTGAGCTGTCAAGAAAAAAGAATTCTCAAAACCAATGCTGAAAATCACACGAAGGAATCGATTAAATTAATTTCGGAAGGAATTTGCAAAGGCATTGCTCATTGGCGTAGCTTGTATTTTTTTCTGGAGGGGGCCCAGGGGGGCCTGACTTGAAATAACTTTTAATCGGGATGGGCACCCGATATGTGAATATGCAAATCGGCATTGCTGTTTTGAGGAATCAAAATGATTGTTTAGGTTTGTTCCTAGTTCCGTAAACTATATGAGTATGAACAATTCTTCCAGGATTACTTCCATGGATCATGGATTCCTCAAAAGATTCATTCAATAATTCACCCAGACATTTCTTCGGGGATTTGTCCTGGGATATCTTAACAGGTTCCTCCTCTTCGAGCAATTTCTTCTTCAGCAATTTCTTCAGAGATCCTTCAAGGTATTTCTGCAGGTATTCCTACAGCGATTTCTACAGGGATTTCTCCATATATTCCTTCCACAATGCCTCTGGAGATGGCTCCAATAATTTCATCTGGAATGATTCGTAGTATGTCTACAGGAATATATTGAAAAAAAAAATAAATTACAAGAATTTTAACTAGAACTAAAAATAATCCAGGAATTGCTTGAAAAATTTGTACAAAAAACCGTTAGGGGTCCATACAAGTATTCCTTCAATAATTCGTCCAGAAATTACTGTAGACACGAATTTCTTCAGATTTCTTTTTAAGCAGAAAGCAAGAAAGCTCTCCTGAGATTCCCTAAGGACTTCCTCCTGGGTTGCTTCTGGGATTCCTCATGGAGTTTGTTCAAAAATTCCTCCAAGAATTCCCCCAGAGATTCACCCGGAAATTCCTTCTGTAATTCTTTCAGGAATAACTTCCGGGATTAATATTTCAGTGATTTCTTCAGTACCGAGATTTCCTCAGAAACCCCTCATGCAATTTCCTCATATATTGAACTTTGTATTTCTTCTAAAATTCTTCTTGGGATTCCTCCAGGAATTCCTCTAAGAGGTTCCTCCGGGAATTGCTCAAGGAATTCCTATAGAAATTCCTCCTGAGATTTCTCTAGGAATTTCTTCAAGAATTGCTTCATGAATCCTCCAGGGATCCCTCCGGGAATTTATCTAGGAATTATTCCAGGTATTCCTCCAGGCATCACTCCAAAATTTCATCTATGAATTTCTGTGAGTTCCACCAAGAACTTCTCCAGGAATTACTCAAGGTTAATTCAGGAATTTCTGCAGGAAATCCTCCAAGAGATTCTGTCAGAAATTTCTGTCAGAAATTTCTCCAGGAATTCATCCGGAATTTCTCCTCCAGGGATTCTTCTAGAGATTCCTCTAGGTATTTTTTACGGCTTCCTCCAGAAATTGCACCAGGAATTCCTCCAGGATTATACCAGGCATTCTTCTAGAGATTTCTCCAGGAATTCCTCCGATGATATCTCCAGTATTTCCTCCATAAATTCCTCTGGCAATTCCTCCTGGAATTCTTCTGGAAATTCCTCCAGAAATTCATCTGGGAATCCCTTTAGGAAATTGTCTAAGGATTTCTTCAGAAATATCTCTAGGGATTTCTTTCAGAATTCCTCTAGAGATTCCTCCAGGAAATAATTCAGGGATTACTCCAGGAAATCTTCCAGGGATAGTTCCACGAAATTTCCCCAAGAATTCCTCTAGGAATTTCTCCAGGCATTCCTTCTGGGATTTCGCAAGGAATTTGTTCAAAAGTTCCTCCAGTAATTCCTCCTAGGTATCCGACAGAAATTTGTCCAGAAGTTTCTCTTGAGGTTTCTCAGAAATTGCTTCAGAGATCCCTCCAGGGTTGTTTTTTAAGAATTTCCCCAGAGATTCTTCAAGAGGTATCTTGAGATTTACCCCAGGAATTGTTTCAGAAATTCCTCCAGAAATTGATCCAGGAGTTCCTCCTGGATTTTTTTTTCAGAAATTACTACCATGAATTTATCCAGGGAATCCACCAGAGGTTCGTTCAGAAATTCCCCCAGAAATTCCTCTTGTATTCCAGGAATAACTCTAATTTCCTACAGGGATTCCTGTATGAATTCCTCCAGAGTTTCCTCTAGGAATTCTAGATTTTTTTCAGGAATCCTCCAGGAAACCCTCCAGGGATTCCTCCAGAAATTCTCCCAGAAATTTCTCTCGGCATTTATCCTAGAATTACTCCAGGTATTCCTCCACGCATTACTCCAGGATTATATCTAGGTATTTCTTCATGGACTCTTCCAGTAATTCTACCAAGAATTTCTTCAGGAATTACCCCAGGTATTTCTTCAGCAATTCCTCCTGGAACTTCTTCAGGAGTTGATCCAGGAATTTTTCAAGGGATTCCTCTGGAATTTCTTCCTGGGTTTTCTCCAGATATTAATCCAGGAGTTTCACCTCCAGGAGTTCCTCCAGAGATTCCTGCAGAAATTATTTCATGGATATTTCCCCAAGAATTCCTGTAGGGTTTTCTCAAGGAATTCTTCCTAGGTTTCCGACAGGAATTTGTCAAGAAGTTCCTCCAGGCATTCCTTCTGAAGAAATTGCTTCAGGGATTTTTCAAAGAGCTCTCCCAGGGATTCTTCCAAGAATTTCTCAAGAAATTTCTTTAAGGATTTCTCCTGGAATTCTTCAAACGGTTTCTTCTGAAATTTTTTCCAGGGAGTCCTCCTAGAATTCCTCTAGGTAATCCTCTAGGAATTAATCCAGGGATAAATTCAGGATTTCCTTCAGGGTTTTCTCCAGGAACTCATACCGGAATTTCTCCAAGGGGCCATCCAGGAATTTTTCCTGTAATTTTTCAAGGGATTCCTCCAGGTATTCCTGCACGAATTTCTCGAGGAATTCCATTGGGAGTTCCTCCACGGATTCATCCAGGAATTCCTACAGGGATTTCTATAGGAATAAGTTTAATCAGTTGTTGTACCATGATGTACCATGGTACACAAACTGATTACACTCATTTGAAGAGGATTCGAAAAATCGGCACAAGATTTCTATAGGAATTCATCTAGGGAATCCTTCTAGAGCCCCTCCAGAATTCCTCCCCCCTCCAGAATTCCTCCAGAGATTTCATCAGGAATTCATCTAAGAGTTTATCCAGAGATTGTTCTAGGCATTCGTCCAGGAATTTCTCCTGGGATGCCTCCAAGAAATCCTTCAATTATTCCTTCAGAAATTCCTCCAGGATTTTCTCCTGGGATTCCGCCCAGAATTTGTCCAGAAGATTCTCCAGGATTTCCTCCAGAGATTCATCTAGGAATTGCTTCGAGTATTTCTCCAGGAATACCTCCTGTGATTTCTTCAAGAATTCCTCTGGTGATTCCTCTAGAAATTTGTCCAGAAATTCCTCCAAAGATCCATCCAAATTTTTTTCTAGGAATTCCTCCAGGGATTCCTGATGCGGTTTCTTCAGATTTTTTTTCCAGGAATTCCTCCCATAATTGCTCTTGGGATACCTCCAGCAATTGATCCAGGGATTCCTCCAGGTATACTTTCAGAAATTCCTTCAGGGATTCCTACTGTGTTTAGTCCAGGCATATCTGCAGGAATTCCTCTAGGGATTTCTCCAAAAATTCCTTCAGGGATTGTTCCGCAAAATCATGTAGTGATTCAGAAATTCCTCTACGGATCTTTTTCTAAAATTTATTCAAGGGTTCGGTCAGAAATTTCTGTTACCTGTCAATCATCTTTTCCATAGATTCACCCAAGATTTTTTTTTTTCAGAATTACCTGAAGATTGTATGAACTACTTGTAGGATTTCTAGAGGAATTGCTCCAGTGAATTCCAATACAAATTATTTAATATAATTTTAGAGGGGTACAGGAGCAAGGAAATTCTCCACGAAGTCATCCAGGTATTCTTTCAAAAATATCTCCGAGAAATATTTAAGGAGTTCATCTACAGATTTAATCGGAAATCCATCCATGTATTTCTTCCAGAATGACCCCTACACTGCACAGTAGTTTCTTCATAAAGTCGTCCTGTGACTTTTTCGGGTATACATCCTGTGATTCTTACACAGTCACTGTCACTTACTTTAAACATATAAGTACTCACATGCTGGAAGCGCTTTCGAACATTTCTCTAGGTAATCCTTCAGGAGTTCACCTAGAGAAAATTTTTCGGCATTCTCCCAGGAATTGTTCAGGAGAATTTTAGGATTTTTCTTCAGAAATACTTCAAAGATTTTCTCCATGGATTCCCTGCAGAAATTCTTCCAAGGACACCTCGAGGGCTTCCTCTAGTAATAGTTTCAAGGCTAAAGCTTTTACGAGAATTCCTTCGAAAAATCTTTCTAGGATCCTAGGCCTGGCCCTCCAGCCCCCCCCCCCCCCCCCTCTAGCTACGCCAATGGCATTGCTGGAGGACTTTTCAAAGGAATCACCCAAAGCTTCCTCAAAGAAACTGCCAAAGGAATACTCAATGGGATTGACTAGAAAGTTTCCAAAGGAATTACCGGGGAAATTCCCGAAGAATTCTGAAGGAAATCCCCAGCAAAAACAACAAAGAAAATTCTAAACACATTGCTGAATAAGTGTGCAAATGCACTCCTGATTGATTTTTCAAAATAATTGGCGGCCATGGGTTATTTAAGCTCAGGACTCCTTCCAACTTACTGCATAAGCAACGTTTATAATATACCTGGCAATCAATTCAATAGGTGTATTCCATTCCATCCTCCCCTACCAGGGGTATTGCGATGACGAAGGAAACTGTTGAGCATCCAGCAACCCACCCCCAAAAGTAGGTAACAGCAAAAAAAGTGAGCGAATAGAGGCACTTACGACGACGACGGTACGAGAGAGGGCACCCGCCAGATTGCTAGGCAACCGTGCACCGTTGTTCCTTGGCGGCAACCGACGACGATGGCGAGGAAGACGATGGCGGCGGCGGCAACGACGACGATTGTTGCGTTTTATCACTGGTGGTGGACCCCAGCAGCCCGGCTGCTGTGGGAAAATTTTTCTGAATGGAGCTTTCGGCGAGCGGGAGAAGTCATCAGACAACAAAGGGAGAGCGTGAGAAACACCCACCCACACGCACACACATGCAGCGAAGAGACTGTGTCACGTGAAAAGGCTCAGCTCAGGGCAGGGTTGCCAGCAAAGGGGAGCGTGAGTTCCGGTTAGTTTGTTTTTATTTCCGTTGTTATCAGAGGCTGGCAGAGTGAGTGCGCTTTGATAGGGATAGGACTGTGTGTATGGTCAGGGTCGCGCGCATGTTTCTCCCGGCCGTGGGGTGGTGCTGGCTCGTTCTGGTGCACACGTGGTTCAGTTGGGGAACGATTGGGTGTACTAAAAGAGGGATGTTGGTTCTCTCTGTGGTCCACTGGGGGAGAGAACTCGGAGGCTTTCGGGTGAGTGACCGTGTGCTAAAATCAGGGGGATATCCTGGCTCGGCTATCTGGCTGGCTGGTCGGAGCCTGTGCTCCAGTTGGTGTTCCGGTTTAGGGTCGTGCTGTTGTTTTTGTATAAATTTGTTACTTAATGCTTTAAATATATGTGCAGTGAGAGTATACTTTTTCTTTTTGATTTAATCACTATTAGCCACCTTTTATCTTCGTGAAGATAATCGTGAAAAAGGAGGAAATCGCGTCGCGGAAACGGATTTTCCTGCGGTGGATCCAAAAGAGCCCTGGAAATTGCACGAGAGGTGGGGCAGGTGGCAAGTGAAGATAAACGGAAAACCAAAAGTGAAAATGATTGGCATTGAATGTAGCAGGTGGAAATTGGGGAGGAGGAAAATCTGTTGAAGATGAGCTGGTGAACGGTTTTCCATCTCGGTTGTGCTGGTAGTGACAGCGAAAATTGGCCCTGTTGGATGCTGGCGAAGCACTGGAGGATGTCGTGAATGAAGTTTCTCGAGTGCGAACGCGTAGAAGATTGCAATGAGCTGGAATAGGACCATCGTGAAGCGGCAGAAGGAGCAGCAGCATCAATCAGATAGAATTGGATTCAGTGAAAAGCATCCAGTGGTTTTCGGTTGAAGAATTGTGAGTGTGGGCCCCAGCCAAAGCCGTGAAGCAATCTGCCCGTCTGAGGCGAGAAGTTTGTGGGATTTTTCCGAAGAGTTCTGGTGCCCTGACTTGGAGTGCTGTGCAGAAGAACCCAGGGCCACAAAATAAGTGTGAAGCTGAAGATAAAATTGAAAATTGCAAAATCTTAGAAAACTGATCAGTGGGAAATTTTCGCTTGTTGGAAAATCTGTGGGAGTGAAAAACGAGCCATGTGAAAAGTGTGCAGCACACAGGAAAAAGCGTGAGCGTTAGCCCGAAAAGTGAGCAGAGCTGGAGAGCCAAGGCTCTGGAAGATCGAAGCAGGAGCAGAGTCAAGAGCTGAGAGCGTGGTGCAGTTCGTGTTTGGAAGCCCCTGGAGTTTGTCGGAAGAAACAAGGGCGCCTGCCGTGAGTGAGTGTCGTGCGTTCGATAAATTCTCACATTCGCACGGTGTGTATGAGCGGGATTGAATCCGTATCCCAATCAGCGACAATGTGTCGTGAATCCGGAGTGATTAGTGATAATGATCGATTTCGAAAAAGTGGTAATTAAGCTTTGAATTTTACTTCTTGTGTTAAACAACTCAGTTGAAGTTCAATTCCTCATATGATTGGTTGAATCTAAACTGGAGCTAGTTCAAAAACATCCCAAACCATGGATACACCGTTCGGGAAGCGGATCATCTCTAAATTATTTTTCCTACCCTAAAAACCCATCGGTATTTCCTTCGCACCTACATCGGTGTGCGTAAGCACACAAACAACCCATCACCATCCAGAGAGGCGAAATACCCGCACAGTGTGTCTCCGTTTGCGCGTGTTTTACTGTGTGCATGCTCGCCCCGAGAACAATGAAGGAAACGGGCGCAAAAAATTTGTCCTTCAAAAGTGTGTTCTAAAACTCAACTTTTCTCATCTCCGTCCTTCCACACACAATAACCAACAACCTGTTTCGGAATCGGACTACAATTGAGCACCCTCCGTGTTTCCCGCCCCGAGGCGTCTCTGCGTTTTGTGAGCCTACTTCGAAAAACGTAAGGGATCTATGCATCTATCAAGCAAGCTTTGAGACACACATTTCGGAACAGAAAAGAAAAACTTACTGCCTCATGGAAATCGCCCACTTTGATGTTCATCACGTTAATTGATGGCTTAAGTTTGGTGGTTTTGCTGGGGGGAATCGTTTGCTGAAAATGCCCTTGTTTGAATAATCGCATTTTTCTCACAGTGATGACCTACTTTTAAGTTTTTATTTTGCGAGAAAAGTGTTGTATAAACCATCTTTTTAGTTCCCTTGCAGGAATCTTTAAACTTTTTGAAACAATAACCATCAAAGTTGTCATCTTTGTGAGGCTTTTCGGTCCCCTTTCTAGGATTGATATCCTCTTCTGTATTTAAATAATACATGTAAAGTAAAACAAACGTCCAAATCTAGTCTCAGAGCAGATTTTTTTCGACTTCCCAAACAAGAATAGTGTTTTGAAAGTGATTTTTGATCTATTTTCAAGCATAGTTGCTCCACGCACTCCGATTAAGCTGATTTTTTTTTGGGGTAAATCGCTTACATAATATATTTCAATGTGCTCAGAATTTCGTTTTTAAGTTGTCGGGTAAAATATGTCAGGTTTCCTTGGGAATCTAAAAAAATAGTTAATAGTCAAAAACGTTCATTTCTATGTAGTTTTTCGTCTATCAGAAACGAAAAAAAATTTCGCAATTCTGAGCACATTTTTGGCCCTTCAGTGCCCTAAAATCACCGATTTTAGAAGAATAGCGTATTTTTTTCATCGAAGAAATTTCGGGGGCTATTTTATAACTCGAGTCGACCGTAATTTCATGTGACTCGATAGTTGTCGAATTATACAAAACGAGTTAGTCGATGGATGTCGAGTAAATAGTCTAGCACAACGAATGCTCGATGGTGACTCGATGAAAACGGTCGGCCACCTGTCATCGCACAGCAATCAGTGCCTGCTGCGCACAGCGATCAGACAGATTGATGTGAAATTTTGAATTTTTACCAACAACATCGCTTTGTGCGCGTGGGGATTTTTTTTGCATTTTATTAGTGAAACTACTCTAAAATATTCATTGGAATCCGTTTTAAACCATCCATCAGTCGCGCCAAAAAGAGATACACGAGCGATCGCGTCGGGTATTCAGTACACGGCATACGCTTTAAATTATGGTTGCAGTACTAGATAGCATATTGGTGTATTAGGCAAAAATGTCCAGCTGATTATGAGTGTTTGGTAGCTTGGTTGGTAGTGGACATGTAGAACCACCAACCCGATCTGGTACTGTCGCGAGTGTCGGAATGGCCCCCGCGGAAACCTTGGCATTCAGTCAAGGCCGCCTTGATCATTGCACCAAAGCTAGGCATGCGGCGGCTCTTTCTTGATGATTCATCATATCCATCATCTTAGCGAACCAACGGCCACCATGGTGAACCCGTGGCCACCGGAATGTGCCCTGGTGGAGCTAACTTCGAAGAAATTTTGACCATAGTGCCAAAACTAGGCATGCGAAGGCCCTATATTCACCATTTTTCATATATGTCCACCATCTTATTATCCATAAAAAGGATTATAATGGCCTCCCTGGCGAACCCGTGGCCACCGGAATATGCTCTGGACAGTGAAGAGAATTGTCAGACAAAAGAGGCACAAAACAAGCAACAAAGAAGGTGCGACGATTAGTCTTTATCCCTACTGGTGACAGATAATGACATGATCTCGAAATTTTTTGTTGCAGACAAAACGGAGGCTGAATTTGTTGCGTACTTTTCAACTCGTGAATAATCAATTATTACTAACCCAAAGTCGAAATTGTTTGATGATAGAGCTTCACCAGAGTTGCAGTGTTTACCGACTCGAAGTTACCGTTCGAAAATCGCAATGCAGGGCTGAAAAATCTCTAAACTCGGGGTGTACGATGTTAATCCCATTATTTTCAAGTTGGGACAAACTTATGTCGCATGGGTTGTTTTGTCGCAATAAATACAGGTTGCGAAATTGTCATTATTGTTGCGCGATGGTTGAATTTTGATTCACTGGCTCTGGAGGAGCCTGCTCCGAGGACGCTTTGGCCATAGCGCCAGATCTTCTATCTTTTTATGTTTATCCTGTGTTTAGGTGATCAAAACCTGATTCTACGCCTGCAGGCATCTAAGAAACTGAAACCAGGAATTGCGTCAGAATAACCGATTACACTCAAGGAATTCCTCCAGGAATTGTTCTAGGAATTCCTTCAGGAACTCCTCTAGGAATTCCTCCAGCAATTCCTCTAGGAATTCCTCCAGCAATTCCTCTAGGAATTCCTCCAGAAAATCCTCTAGGAATTCCTCCAGAAATTCCTCTAGAAATTCCTCCAGAAATTCCTCTAGGAATTCCTCTAGGAATTCCTCTAGGAATTCCTCTAGGAATTCCTCTAGCAATTCCTCCAGGAATTCCTCCAGGAATTCCTCTACGAATTTCTCCAGAAATTCCTCTAGAAATTCCTCTTGGAATTTCTCCAGAAATTCCTCTAAGAGTTTCCCAGAAATTCCTCTGAGAATTTATCCAGAAATTCCTCAAGAAATTTCTCCAGAAATTCATCTAGGAATTTCTCCAAAAATTCCTCTACGAATTTATCCAGAAATTCCTCTACGTATTTCCCCAGAAATTCCTCTAGAAATTTCACCAAGAATTCCTCAGGGAATTTCTCCAGAAATTCCTCTACGAATTTCCCAAAAATTCCTCTAAGAATTTCCCAGAAATTCCTGTAGGAATTTCTCCAACAATTCATCTAGGAATTTCTCCAGAAGTTCCTCTAGAAATTTAACCAGGAATTCCTCTAGGAATTTCTCCAGAAATTCCTCTAGGAAAATCTTCAGAACTTCCTCTAGGAATTTCCTCAGAAATTTTTCCAGAAATTCCTCCAGGAATTTCTTCAGAAATTCCTCCAGGAATTTCTTCAGAAATTCCTCTAGGAATTTCTCCAAAAATTCCTCAAGAAATTTCTGCAAAAATTCCTCTAGGAATTTCTCCGGAAATTCCTCTAGGAATTTCCCCAAATATTCCTCTACGAATTTCTCCAGAAATTCCTCTAAGAATTCCTCTAGGAATTGGGTTTTTAAATTAAGAAAAATTCAATGATTTTTAAACGAAAGAGCACCTTTTTCTAAGCCTCTATGATTTTTTTTTCAGATTTTTAGAACTTTGTTTTCATACCTAAAATCAATTTCAAAAAGATTTATTCAAATCACCTTTTGACAGCTGGGCAACTGCTTGACAGCTCCGCCCAGTACAAAATCCGACGAGGGGTAATTCGACAAATCGCTCCCATACAAACTTCAAATTGGTTTTAAAATAGGATCCCGGGCTCCAAAATTCATGAAAATTTGGATTTCGGCTCAGTTTGGCGTGCAGATTCAGAATATGGAATTATCTCAACATCGCTTAAAAAGCCAATTTCTCCAGAAATTCCTCTAAGAATTCCTCTAGGAATTTCTCCAGAAATTCCTCGAAGAATTTCCCAGAAATACCTCTGAGAATTAATCCAGAAATTCCTCAAGAAATTTCTGAAGAAATTCTTTTAGGAATTTCTCCAGAAATTCCTCTAGGAATTTCTCCAGAAATCCCTCTAGGAATTTCTCCAAAAATTCCTCTATGAATTTCTCCAGAAATTCCTCTAGAAATTTCACCAGGAATTCCTCAAGGAATTTCTCCAGAATTTCCTCTACGAATTTCCCAGAAATTCCTCTAAGAATTCCCAGAAATTCCTTTAGGAGTTTCTCCAAAAATTCCTCTAGGAATTTCTCCAAAAATTCCTCTAGGAATTTCCCCAGAAATTCCTCTAGAAATTTAACCAGAAATTCCTCTAGGAATTTCTTCAGAAATTTCTCTAGAAATTTCTCGAGAAATTCCTCTAGGAATTTCCCCAGAAATTCCTCTAGAAATTTAACCAGAAATTCCTCTAGGAATTTCTTCAGAAATTTCTCTAGAAATTTCTCCAGAAATTCCTCTAGGAATTTCTCCAGAAATTCCTCAAGAAATTTCTGAAGAAATTCTTTTAGGAATTTCTCCAGAAATTCCTCTAGGAATTTCTCCAGAAATCCCTCTAGGAATTTCTCCAAAAATTCCTCTATGAATTTCTCCAGAAATTCCTCTAGAAATTTCACCAGGAATTCCTCAAGGAATTTCTCCAGAATTTCCTCTACGAATTTCCAAGAAATTCCTCTAAGAATTCCCAGAAATTCCTTTAGGAGTTTCTCCAAAAATTCCTCTAGGAATTTCTCCAAAAATTCCTCTAGGAATTTTCCCAGAAATTCCTCTAGAAATTTAACCAGAAATTCCTCTAGGAATTTCTTCAGAAATTTCTCTAGAAATTTCTCGAGAAATTCCTCTAGGAATTTCCCCAGAAATTCCTCTAGAAATTTAACCAGAAATTCCTCTAGGAATTTCTTCAGAAATTTCTCCAGGAATTTCTCCAGAAATTCCTTCAGAAATTTTTCCAGAAAATCCTCGAGAAATTTCTCCAGAAATTCCTCTAGAAATTTGAGCAGAAAACCCTCTAGAAGTTCCTCCAGAAATTCCTCTAGGAATTTTGTCAGAAATTCCTTTAGGAATTTTTCCAGAAATTCCTCTAGGAATTGCTCCAGACATTCTTCTAGTCATTTCTCCAGAAATTCCTCTAGGAATTCCTCCAGAAATTTCTTTCGGTATTTCTTCAGCAATTCCTTTAGGAATTCCTGTATAATTGCTCCGGAAATTTCGCTAGGAATTCCTCCGGAAATTCCTCCAGTAATTTGTCCACAAATTCCTCTAGGAATTCCTCCAGAATTCCTCAAGGAATTCCTCCACAAATTCTTCTAGAGATTCCTCCAGAATTCTTCCAGAAATTCCTCCAGGAATTCCTACATAATTCTTCAAGGAATTCCTCCGTTAAATTCTCTAGGAATTCCTCCGAAAATTCCTCTAGAAATTCCTCTGGAAATTTTCATGGAAACTTCTCTAAGAATTCCTCTGGAAATTTCTTTGGAAATTTTTCTAGGAATTCCTCCTGGAATATCTCTAGATATATCCCTAGGAATTCCTCCAGAGGAGTATTCGGAAGAATTCCTAGAGGAATTTCTGGAGGAAATCTGGATGAAACCCTGGAAGATTTTTTGGAGAAATACCTTGAGGAATTCCTCCGGAAATTCCTGCAGCAATTCCTCCAGGAATACCTCCGGAAATTCCTCTAGGAATTCCTCCGGGAATTCCTCCAGAAATTCTTCCAGAAATACCTCCGGAAATTATTCCGAGAATTCCTCTGGAAATTCCTTCAGGAAATCTTCCGGAAATTCTTCAAGGAATTCCTCCTGAAGTTCCGCCGGAAATTCCTGCAGGAATTCCTCCGGAAATTCCTGCAGGAATTCCTCCACAAATTCCTCCAGGAATTCCTCTAGAAATTCTTCAAGGAATTCCTCCTGAAATTCCTCTAGTAATTCCTCCAGAAATTCCAGTAGGAATTTCTTCAGAAATTTCTCTGGAAATTCCTCCAGAAATTCCTCCAGAAATTCCACTAGGCAATTCTCCAGAAGTTCTTCTAGGAATTTCTCCGAAAATTCCTAGAGGAATTTCTAGAGAAATTCCTAGAGGAATTTCTAGAGAAATTCCTAGAGGAATTTCTAGAGAAATTCCAAGATGAATTTCTGGAGGAATTTCTAGAGGAATTTCTGAAGGAATTCCTAGAGGAATTTCTGGAGGAATTACTAAAGGAATTACTAAAGGAATTCCTAAAGGAATTCCAAGAGGAATTTCTAGAGAAATTTCCGGAGGAATTCCTGGACGAATTCCTAAAGGAAATCCTGGAGGAATTCCTCCGGCAATTCTTCTGGGAATTCCTCCAGCTATTCCTCTGGGAATTCCTCCAGCAATTCCTCTGGGAATTCCTCCAGCAATTCCTCTAGGAATTCCTCCAGGAATTCCTCTAGGAATTTCTCTAGGAATTCCTCTAGGAAATCCTCCAGGAATTCCTCTAGGAATTCCTCCAGGAATTCCTCTAGGAATTCCTCTAGGAATTCCTCCAGAAATTCCTCTAGGAATTCCTCCAGGAATTCCTTGAAGAATTCCTCTGGGAATTCCTCCGGAAATTCCTTCAGGATTTCCTCTAGGAATTCCTTCAGGAATTCCTCCGGAAATTCATCCAGAAATTCCTCTAGGAATTCCTTTAGGAATTCCTCTAGTAATTCTTCCAGAAATTCCTATAAGAATTCCTTTAGAAATTCCTCTAGAAATTCTTCCAGAAATTCATCTTGGAATTTCTCTAGAAATTCCTCTAGGAATTTTCGGAGAAATTCCTAGAAGAATTTCTGGAGAAATGCCCAGAGGAATTTCTGGAGAAATTTCAATTATTGGAGGAATTTCTGGAGGAATTCCTTGAGGAATTTTAAGAGGAAATCCTGGAAGAATTCCTGCAGGAATTTCCGGAGGAATTCCTGCAGAAATTTCCGGCGGAACTTCTGGAGGAATTCCTGGAGGAATTTCCAGAGGAATTCTCGGAGGAATTACTGTAGGAATTTCCGGAGGAATTCCTCAAGGTATTTCTCCACAAATTCCTTTAAGGGTTTCATCCAGAATTCCTCCAGAAATTCCTCTAGGAATTCTTCCGAATATTCCTCTGGAGGAATTCCTAGAGATATTCCAGGAGGAATTCCTAGAGAAATTTCCAAAGCAATTTTCAGAGGAATTCCTAGAGAAATTTCCAGAGGAATTTCTAGAGGAATATTCGGAGGAATTCCTAGAGAATTAAACGGAGGAATTCCTTGAGGAATGATGTTGGAATTCAGAAGGAATTTGGGAGGAATCTCTAGAAGAATTTGTGGAGGAATTCCTTGAGGAGTTCTGGAGGAATTCCTAGAGGAATTTGTGGATAAATTTTTGGAGGAATTTCCGGAGCAATTCCTAGCGAAATTTCCGGAAAAATTCCTAGAGGAACTTTCAGAGGAAATTCCTGGAGGAATTTCCGGATTAAATACTAGAGGAATTCCTAGAGGAATTTTTGGAGTAATTCCTAGAGGAAATTATACAGGAATTGCTGGAGAAATACCGAAAGAAATTTCTGGAGGAATTCCTAGAGGAATTTCTGGAGAAATGACTAGAAGAATGTCTGGAGCAATTCATAGAGGAATTTCTGGAAAAATTCCTAATGGAATTTCTGAGGGAATTCCTAGAAGAATTTCTGGGAAATTCCTAGAGAAATTTCTGGAGAAATTCCTAGAGAAATTCCTGGTTAAATTTCTAGAGGAATTTCTGGATAAATTCCTAGAAGAATTTTTGGAGAAATTCCTAGAAGAATTTTTGGAGAAATTCCTAGAGGAATTTTTGGAGAAATTCCTAGAGGAATTTCTGGGAATTCTTAGAGGAATTTCTGGGAAATTCGTAGAGGAATTTCTGGAGAAATTTCCAAAGGAATTTCTGGAGGAATTCCTAGAGGAATTTCTGGAGAAATTCCTAGAGGAATTTCTGGAGAAATTTCTGGAGAAATTGTTAGAGGAATTTCTGGAGAAATTACTAGAGGAATTTCTGGATAAATTCCTAGAGGAATTTCTGGACAAATTCCTAGAGGAATTTCTGGAGAAATTCCTAGAGGAATTTTTGAAGAAATTCTTAGAGGAATTTTCGGATAAATTCCTAGAAATTCTGAAGGATTTTCTACTGGAATTTCTGGAGTAATTTTAGAGGAATTCCTGGAGGAATTCCTTGAAGAATTTCTAGAGGAATTCCTGGAGGAATTTTCGGAGGAATTCCTGGAGGAATTTCCGGAGGAATTCCTGAAGGAATTTCTGGAGGACCAGAGGAAAATTCATGAAAATAGTGCCGTCGCATGCGTAGTTCTGGCTCCATGACCTGAACGTCCTCAAAACAGATTTCTCCAGGTCACATTCTTATGACCACGGGATGACCACAGTCGCCTGGCCATTGCTCCTTTTTATGGATGATGGATGTCACAAAAGTTCAGCTTATAACATCGGGGAGGAAAAAAAAGATAATTAATATAAAGAATTTAGAAGATAGACCGTCGCATGCCTAGTTTTGGCGTTCACGAAGAAAGCACCTTCAGGACGCATTTCGATTGGCCAGGGAGGACATTGGACCTTTTTACGGTAACCAAGATGATGGATATGAAAAAGCATGAAGATAGAGCCGTCGCATGCTTAAATTTGGCACCATGGTCCTAAGGTCCTCGGAACAGGTTCCTCTAGGGTATATTTCAGTGGCCACGGGTTGGTAAGGAAGACCATTAGACCTTTTCATGAATACTAAAAGGATGGATATGAAAAATCATGAAGAAAGAGCCGTCGCATTTCTAGTTTTGACCGTATGGCTAAAACGTCCTCGAAATAGGCTTTTGCAGAGCACATTCCGGTGGCCATGGGTTGACCAATGGTTGGCCAGGGAGGCCATTTGACGTTTTACGGTGACCAAGAAGATGAATATAAAAAAATATGTAGACAGAGCCTTCGCATGCCTGGTTTTGGTGCTCTGACCGAAATGTTCACGATCCAGGTCCCCGCGGGAGTGATTTCGATGCCCGCAACAGGACCAGATTGGGTTGACCGATTCCACATTACCACTACCAGACACGCATCACCCAGCTGGACATGTTTGCCGCAGACACCAACATTCAACGACGCGGCCGCTCGTAAAAAGCTTGTGTAAACAAAATTCCTCTCAGTAAACTGTCAAAATCGCGAATCGACCACTCTTCTGCTGTCGACTGTCGAGCTAGTCGGTGTCTGTGATCGCTTTTCTGCTCGACTCGACAGTGATAGCAGGCGACCCGATTTAATCGACTCGAGTTAGGGGCTGTCCATAAACCACGTAGACTATGAGGGGGGGACGGGGGGGTCTGGTCAAAGTCGACGGTCCTTACAAATTTCGAAAATTTTGTATGGACGAAAGTCTACGAGGGGGGAGGGGGGGGGTCTGAGATTGCTAAAATTGAGTCAACGTAGTTTATGGACAGCGCCTTATAAAATAGCCCCCTTCATGATTTTTCTGACTCCATACAATTTTTGAGAAATTTAGGCCCCGTGGGAGACCACTTAACTTTGAGATACTGATTTCAAATTTTGGAATGATGGTTTTTTAGCTAAAACGATCGTTTTGCAATATTGAACCATTAAAATTTCCAAATTTTGCAAAAATTGGAACGGCCTACTGGCCAATAATACGACTTTGACCAATCTGACGCAAAAACTGTATTCATGCTAAAAGATTTGAAATTGGTTAAATAAATTCCGCAGCATATAAATAGCTCGATTTTTCACTGTCCCACTTATTTTTTTAAAGGTAGAACCGTTCTCATAAAACACTGTTTTTTAGACAACTAATGTTTAAACTGTCATATCTCGGAAACCAGTTGACCGAATACAGTGAAATTTTGAACGTTTACCAAAAATATATAAATGCTTAGTAAGTTGTTAAAACACAGGTACTTTTTAAATGTTGAAAAAAGATATAATGTATTAACACCTTTTGGATCATTTTCGAAAAAAATGTATTTTTTTACATCAATGTCATTACATTTTAGTTTTGGTATCCAAAGATTTTCTACTTCTGTTCTCAAGATATCTATAATAAGATATATTAGAGCCTTGACATTTGGATTAAAGTAAGATCTCGTTTAGTAATTTTTGCGTGTTGTTGTAAATTTGACTTACTATCCTTTATATGTGTGAAAATGTCAAATGTTAATCTTATTCGTTGGAGGAAATATTACATTTTATAACGTCGTATCAAGTATTAATATATTCTTGATAAACATTAAATATTTCATTCAATTTGGTATTCTGGTTTCCAAGATATGCCAGTTCAAAGATTTGTTGTCTAAAAATAGTGTTTTACCAGAACGGTTCTTGCTTCGCGAAGATTAACCAATCAGGCTCAAATTTGTACAAATGATGCACATAGGTTGGCAATCAGTCAAAGTTTGAGAATTTTTGATGAACTCTATGAAAAGTTACAGCTTATTGAACTTTTTTGTGAGAGAAAAAAAGTTGCCTATCCCAAATGTTTTCTGCCGGAATTCCTACTGGAATGTCTTCAAAATTCCTATCGGAAACCCTTCCAGAGTTCGTGATACCTACAGAAATGTTTGCTGCGCTTCATCCAGGAATTTCTTGAAAATTCGTTTAAAAATATTTCAAAGAATGTTTGCAGGCGTTCCTCCTTCACAAGTTTTTCTTGGGATACCTTTAGAAACCCCTGCTAGGATTCCTCCAGAAATTTTTGCTTCCTGCAGGACTTTCCCCAGATTCCCCTAGGACTCCCTTAGGGATGTATCCAAAACTTTCAGTGACGATAAATCTTACTAGAGTTACTCATTCCATTCGTCCAAGAATTTTCCACTCGGAAGTAGTGCTTCAGTGCTTCAGAAATTCTACCGGAAAATCATAGATAGATTAATCCGGAGATACCTCTAGGAATTTCTTGAACAAAATTTCAAAGGATGTCTTCTCCCGAAACTGTCAATTGTCTAGAACCTAATCAAACAATTTATCTCAGGGGATTTTTGCAGAATTGCTCTGTAACCTTCCATATACTTCTATACTTCTTCTATGGATTTATAGGGGGTCCTCGTGATATTTCTACAGGAATATCCCTTGCTATTGTTTAAAGTATTTCTTTTGCAATTCCTGCAGAAATTCTCCTAGAATACATTCTAGAATTTGTTATGCCATTTTTGCCGGGACATCACCAGTATTTGCTACAAATTCAGCAATTCTTACGTACATACATATCTCCGAAAAGTTTATCTAGAATCCTAACAGGGATTTTTTCAGATATTTCAATTGGAATTACGCCAATGTTTCGTCATGGATTCTTTCCAGGATTTTTCAAGGAATTTCACTACGGATGCCTTTAGGGGCCGTCCATAAATGACGTAGGAATTCTAGTCCTTTTTTAACATACCTAAAATGCTACGTCATTTATGGACGACCTCTTATAGGTGCATTCGTAGATTGAAAAATGGATTCCTACAAAAAATACTAAAGCAATTTATCCGGAAACTCCTGTAGTGGTTTATACAGAAATTATTAACAGGATTCCTTCAGGAATTCTTGCAAAGGTTCATCCTGCAATTCCTGCCAATTTCTCCGAAAATTCTTCAAGGAAAACCTCCAGAGTTTTAAACGGGAATTTCACCAAGAATTTCTTTAGTGTTTCGAATAGGATATTTCAGTAGTAAGTGTGTGCCACGG
This sequence comes from Aedes albopictus, assembly GCF_035046485.1. Classification (NCBI taxonomy): domain Eukaryota; kingdom Metazoa; phylum Arthropoda; class Insecta; order Diptera; family Culicidae; genus Aedes; species Aedes albopictus. Next base: position 34,687,539 of record NC_085137.1, read on the forward strand.
ATGTGGTGATGTTTTCGGTCTAGAACACGTTGCAAATTATAGCAGAAAAGCAGCGGAAACAGAGCCAGCTGCGCTGAACAGTTTTGACCACAATTTCTACAATCTGCGAAATGGACGTGTTTCAGTAGGGATACCATGAAAAGAAGTAGAAGTAGTAAAAGATTTTTGGTTGTGCTGTAAATGTTTAAAAATCATTTCGTAAAGTACTGAATACTTACATTAACCCTCCTTTGGCATTAGGGTTACGGTTTTACCCAAACCGTACACTACGCCAGCGAGCTGTTCCTAACTTGATGCAAAAGTTAGGTTAAAAATCCCTTTCTTTTCTCTGCCATCAACCCCCTCTTCAATTTTTGAATACTAAGAAAATCCCCCTCAACCTACCCCCACCCATCTCCGGCACCCCTTGACAACTTCAAAACCACTTTTTATGAATAGAAAGTTGATTAAATAAAACCGGTCCCGATTTTTTTTATTCTTAACCGCTGTACCGTAAACTGGGGTGTAGTTGATCAGTGGGGTGAACCTGATCACTCAAATACCCACGGATATCGACTTTCAAGGAAGTTACCATTCCATTTTGATGTAACGTCATTGGAATGCGAAAGGTTAAAATAGAATTGTTGCTTCCTCAAAAGTCGATATCCGCGGGTAATTGAGTGATCATGTTCACCCCACTGATCAAATACACCCCAGTTTACGGTACCTAATTTTCAGCACTTTTGGCCACTAGGGCACTATTCAGGTGTCAGTCACTCTCTCTCCTGGGGGGAAGAGCAACTGACAAAAAAATGCAAGTGCCGGGGTTTGGATCGAACCCATGACCATCCGCTTATGAAGCGAACGAGTGATCACTGCCTGGATCCTGTTGCATTTGTTTTATTTTAGTGGAAATCAAAAATTACCCAAGCGCACATGTTAGGCTCGTGCAAATTGCGTGAAATGTACGTTTGACAAGGTTCGTAACTCGGCATTACGTTTCTTTGAAATTCTGAGCAGGATTTTATCTGATACCGATAATAGTATGATATTTTTCGGGAAATCCCAGGATTTGAGGAAAAAATCCCGGGAAACATAGCCTGCTCCCTCGTACTCACGACATAAAGAAGACAAGGCCTGGGTGAACATCTATTTTGGAAGTAAACATGTGACGTCAATCTTATCGTCATTTTGCTGTGATCAAATTGATGTGGAGAACTAGATGATTTTGATCTCGCCTTTGAACGATTTGAATAACGTCATCAAAAAACTACCAGTTTTACATACATTCAGGAAAACTGACAGTTTTTTATGACGTTATTAATTAATTATGCAAGCAACCAAGTGTGAAGATAACAATGACGACACATGTTTACTTTGAAACTGTTTGTTTACTCGCATTACTGGCCTACCTTGTGAATACTGTATACCGTAGTTAAGTTCTTGAGAGAGGATAGATTGGGATGGATAGAGGATAAATTAAAAAAAAATCAGGTAAACAGGCAAATATTTTTTGCCTTTCTCGTACCAAAGTGTACTGAAAGGCTAAATGTTCACTCAAAAAATGAATTTCAATAGATGACTCAGAGATCAAGGCACTTATACCAATCAACTCAGTTCGACGAATGGAGATGATGTCTGTATGTGTGTACGCATGTGTGTATGTATGCGTGTATGAATGTGTTTATGTAAGTATGTCTGTGCGCAAAATAAGTTCACTCACTTTTGAGGCACTTTCCATTGGATGTTTCGGATTATAGTTCGAATCGAACCGGAATTTTACCGCATTATTTGCTATTAGAATGGTCCGGGTCGGTCAAGGCGTTCCGGAGTTATGGCCATTTTAGTGACCCGGACCAGCACCGATGGAGCTGGCCGTATATAAAACTGAACCAAGCCCCATCATGCGACACATCAAACTGCGGCGATTTTTGTAGTCACGCAATATGGGGTAAATTTGGTATGGGGAAGATGTCTGCAGTCTTGAAATGGCGACCAAAACATCCAAGATGGCGGTCTAAAATCCAAGATGGCGGCTCCAAATTCAAGATGGCAGTTGTTTACTGCTGGTTAAGGTCTAAAACCATGCAATATGGGTTTATTTGGTATGGGAAATATGTCTGAAGTCCAATAATGACGACCAAAATATCCTAGGTGGCAGTTTAAACTCCAAGATGGCGGCTGTTTAATGGAGTTTGATGCCCTAAATCCATGCAATATGGGTATATTTTGTATGGAGAAGATGTTTCGTGTCCAAAAAGGGCGACCAGAATACCCAAGCTGGCGGCCCAAAATCCAAGATGGCGACTCCAAATTCAATATGGCGGATGTTTATTAGAGTTTTGGCCCCTAAAACCATGCAATATGAGTATATTTGGTATGGGGAAGATGTCCGGTGTCCAGTAATGGCAACCAGAATATCCAATATGGCAGCTGTTTGATGGAGTTTTAGGCTCTAAAACCATGACATATAGGTTAGACCTGTTCACTTTTTTTGACCTACCCGTGTCACATCAAATTATCAATCCACATGCAACACCAAGTCTTCAGTCTAAAATTGAGCCAAATTGATAAAGGTTTAGAGGTGTATCAAATCGATTTTGTGTTTTTTCGAGCATTTTTACGAAAATGTACTCCAATATCCAGAAAATTGCACCGAAAAGGTACAGAAAACACCGTTAAAATATAGTTGGAACAATACTCTACAACTTTGCCGAAGACACTACGGTGTTTAAATTGCTTATTTCAAAGTTATTCAACAGTTTTCGTTAAAAAATCGCGAAAAAATATAATATTTTTACGGTTTTTCATGTAAAAGTCATGTAATTTTACATTGTTTTAAGTGACTAATTTAATTAGCTATTGCTCCTATGTGTTACGAACATTTCGTCCATACATCAGTTTAGTGTAGGAATTCGTTTTCATTGACTAATTATCAAAAGTATGTCACGTTGATACTAAAAATCGCATAGAGTTGCCAGCACAAAATTAAACAAAGTTACCCATGATTGAAACGTCATTTCATTTCTTTGTTGCATCTGCATCAGTTTAAATTTGGTGTAGATGGTTGAGCATGAGACTGCCGATTCAAAGATTCAAGGTTCGAGCCCTGGAATAGGATTTTTTGCGTCTCGATCCAGCTATAAGTTAATGAGACTACACTCTGCATCTCATTGCAATTTGACATCATAGCATTGTTTCGAAACCGTAGAGTGCATAGTAAGAATGAAGTTTCCCTTCATCGTGTAGTTGTGCTGATTTGTGGGTAGATAGATAACAAGTAAGCTCCACCCACAGTTGTATAATGTTGGATCCAGAAGCAGTTCCATCATCGTATTGAATTGTTTTAGCTAAATTAATCGGTATCAAACAGATGTCCAATATTTCGTCCAGCTGATCTCGTCGACACGATTTCTTGTCAACAAGTAAACTAAATATCTAGCTAGTCCTGGAATGGGCTTAATTGGCAGGTCCCGATCATCATTATTTGGGAGATTGCGTGTAAGTCATGGGCCATGGCTCATGGCAGATTCATCATCTTAATTGCTATAAAGAAAGAAAAAAAGTTTAATATGTATTTGAGCTTGAACCTGGGACCTTCTGATCCGCAGGCTCGAGCCTTATCATCTGCGCCATTTCTGATACTTGAATCGAAAGACATTAGAATACGATGGCATGACGTCTTAATCATGGGTAACTTTGTTTTAATTCATGCTGGCAACTCTACGCGATTTTTAGTATCAACGTGACATACTTTTGATAATTAGTCAATGAAAACGAATTCCTACACAAAAACGATGTATGGACGAAATGTTCGTTACACAAAGGAGTAATCGCTAATTAATTTAGTCACCTAAAATAATGTAAAATTACACGACTTTTATATGTAAAATCGTAAAAATATCGTGTTTTTTCGTGATTTTTTAACTAAAATTGTTGAGTAACTTCGAAATACGCAATTTAAACACCGTAGTTTCTTCGGCAAAGTTGTAGAGTATTGTTCCAACTATATCCTAACGGTGTTTCCGGCATCTTTTCGGAGCAATTTTGTAAATTTCTGAGTAAATTTCTGTAAAAACGGCTAAAAAAACACAAAATTGATTTGATACACCTTTAAATCTTCATCAATTTGGCTCAATTTTGGACTGAAGACTTGGTTTTGTATGTGGATTGATAATTTGATGTGTCACGGAGAATCGGAGAAAAAAAGTTTCAAAGTGAACAGGTCTAATATAGGTATACAGTCGACTCTCCGCATGTCGATGTTCTACATCTCGATATCTCTTCCTATCTCGATGTTTTTCGTGGTCCCTTCGATCTGCATATAAAACAATTCTCTTCATCTCGATACCTCCTTTTCTCGATCTCCCCCTATCTCGATACACTTCCAATGATTTTTTGGCCGTGATTAACTCTCCCTATGTCGATGTTCTGGTTGTCCGGAGAAAATTAAAAAATGGCTACAGGTCGGACTCGATTATTCGGAGTCGGGTTTTAGAGCTTCCCAAACTAATATTTAGCAAACCAATTTCTGTAGAAAGTTGTTTTTTTTTTATATTTTCTCAAAGCGACTTAGATTAACAAACAGTCAAAATTTCAGCTTTTTACAGCATTGCGTTTTCTAACTATTAGTTTGAGAAGCTCCGAAACCCAACTCCGGATAATCAAGTCCGATCTGTACCAGAATATCCAAAACGGCGGCCATAATTCCAAAATGGCGGCTCAAAATTCAAGATGGCTACTGTTTAATGCAGTTTTAGGCCGTAAACCTTGCAAATGGGGATATGTATTTGGTATGGGGAAGAAGTCCGGATTCAAAAAATGGCGACCATCCAAGATAACGGCCTAAAATCTTCATATTCAATATGGCGGCTATTTAATGAACGTTTACGCCCTAAAATCATGCAATATGGGAATATTTAATATGTAAAGAGGCTCGGTCCGAAGTCCAAGATAGTAGTCTAAAATACAAGATAGCGGCTTCAAATTCAAGATGGCGGTTGTTTAATTGAGTTTTAGGCTCTATTGCATATGGGTATATCTGGTAAGGGAAAGGAGTCTGGAGTCCAAAAATGGCGCCCAGAACATCCAAGAAGGCATGAGAAAGGCGCCATCACCACTAGGTGGATTAATTAGGGTTTTAGTGCATTTGAAATGCAACATTTTTTTTAAAAGATATCAAAAATCTTTTAAGATTTTAGTTCCTGGTCGAACTTACCAGGAGGGAATGGTTTTCTTCCAATATGTTTTGATTGATTGATTTTTCAGAATACTTTGTTCTGAACATTTTTTATACTGTCGATCAGGGATAGGGTGCGACTCAAAACTCTGCGTGCCGCACACTCTGCTACGAGACAGCACAACAAACTAGAAGGAGACGAGTACGCGCAATCGGTTGTGTGTTGCTCGCTTACTTTGCCGCGCGCTGGAGCTCTCCTGTCTCTCACGTTCTGTCGTATGCACTCTCTCGGTGCTTGTCTCCGTGCTTTTCACTTGGCTTGATACTACGCATGATTGGAAAAATTTTGAATCAAACGACCCATCACTTGTCAACCCTTGACAAGCTTAACAACTTTGCCGAAAACACAAACTCTTCAATTAATTTATTATTTGATTTTTTCTGTTTGGAGACAAGCGCAGTCCCAAGCACCGTGCATTACTCCCTGCGCCGTAGAGCTAGTGCTGCGATTGTCTCTCGCACAATTACGAAAGCTCTCACTCATACGTCTCTTGTCTCTCGGCAAAACGGGAGACGAGCACTTGCGATTGTGTGAAGCACACGCTTTTTTCGCACCGCACGGTGCATGCCGCCCATATAGCCGAGGCGGTAAACGCACGGGTATTCAGCATGACCATGCTGAGGGTGACGGGTTCGATTCCCGGTCGGTCCAGGATCTTTTCGTAAAGGAAATTTCCTTGACTTCCTTGGGCATAGAGTATCTTCGTGCCTGCCACACGATATAACACATGCAAAATGGTCATTGGCAGAGGAAGCTCTCAGTTAATAACTGTGGAAGTGCTCATAGAACACTAAGCTGAGAAGCAGGCTTTGTCCCAGTGAGGACGTTACGCCAAGAAGAGGAGAGAGGAGAGGAGGTGCATGCCGCCAATCCCTGCTTTCGATATCACACATTTTTGTCGAAGACGATAAATTCGTCTCTCTTTTACATATTTTCGTACTTGTAGCCATTTTTTTTAATGAAAAATTCCATATTTTCATAATTAATTAAAACGCTTTAAACGAAAAACACCCTTTTCATTTTTTCATCATTTAAAGATGAAAATAAGAAAATTCAAACAAGATTAAAAGATTTCCCAGCCAGCAATTTGGTTGCTATATCGAAATTGCAACTGATATAGTCACACATATATAGCACCAAAGAAATCGTATTCAATGCACGAAACAGGCATATACATACTAAAGTGGAGGCCATATCGAAACATATATACGATTACTGCGATTCCATCCAACATAATTTACGATTTCTCGAAAAATTTCTACGATTTCGCCGATTTTGTCCATCTAAATATACGATTATGCATGATCTTATTACGATTCAGAGTACCAATATACGACTCAGGATTTCCAAATAAAAAAAAATCAATTGGTGTTCAGTGGGAATCGAACTTAGGTCCTTTGATTGAGAACTGTGCGTTATCTCTATTGGCTATACTGCCAAGTTGAAAATAGAGAGTTCAAAGTGAATGGCATGAAACGAATAAAAATTAGCAAGACACGGTGCGAGACTTGTGGTGGGAGCGTTGTTGTTGTGCATTGGGTGGCACCAAAAGTGGTACCGTGCAAGCGGCCCGGAATTCACATCGTTGTTGGAATCTATACATCACTTATTGTAAGTCATCTGCTAGTATGAAAACCTAAATATTTGGTTGAAATTATTGCTACCATGGTTGGAATGTGTCAACAACAACAAAAAAACAAATTTGTGATGAATACCATTTTTTCTTATTCTCCATCATACAAATATGTAAACAAAACCATTTACGATTTCCGAGATTAATATTCGACTATCAAAAGTGAAGTAACAATCATATGCGACTGTAACAATGAATATACGATTTCTACGATTTCATTCACTTGGTATACGACGCAAGTGTGACGCAAACGATCAATATACAACGTTTTTATAGTTGTATACGATTTCACCGATTTCCATCATACCTTTAGGTAGCAAGCTAGATTTAGCAGATTCGTATACGATGTGAAGCGACGATTTCCACGATTCAAAGAAATCATATATACGATGCTAGCGAACTTGCAGCTTGACACTAAGAATGTATGTTTTTTTCACGATTCTATCCGATTCTGTGCGATCCTACCGATAGTATCTCGCACCTTTTATGATCGGAGACGACTTTCTGAAACAAAATCGCAATTGAAATTTAATTTGGCATGAAATGCGATTTTATGCAATCATTGTCAACAAATATACATATTATTATACAATTCTGATTTAATATATGAAAATATACGATTTTTTCCACACAATGATTTACGATATGTGGTTGGCTGGGTGAAATCGGCTTGCGCCATTCTTAGATATTGAGTGTCAAAAATCAAGAGAACCATGAATAACTTTGTTTAATTGAGGATAAAGAACTTTGCTGTCTTTGGAAAAAATGTTGCATTTCGAATGCACTAAAACTGGAACAAAGTTTTCGCGAAAAATCAATGTATGAAAAGTAGGGTGGCCCACACTTATATGAAAAACAAAAATTTCGAAAAATGCCAAGTCTTACTCCTAAATCAGTTGTTTTGGACTCCTAAAAGCTACGTTCAAAGTTTAAGCCAAATCGGTTGAGCCTCAGGGGACGCTCAAAGCGCTTGAAGTTTGTATGGGAAAACTTGGCCAAATGTATGCAGAAGTTTTTGAATTTTGCCGCTAGGTGGCGCTGTGAGTGTTCAATAATCAAACCCTTTGGTATTATTGTAGGTGACTATATGCCAAAGAACTTTGTCGAAGACCGCGAAGTGATCCGACGGCTGTGAAAAAAGTTATACCCTAGGCAAAGTGAGGCAAAGTATTGAGATTTCATTATTGATATTATTCCTTAACATGTATTGGAAAAACAACAATAAAGTTTATCCTCACTTTACCTAGGGTATAACGTTTTTCACAGACGTTGGATCACTTTGCGGTCTTCGACAAAGTTGTTTGGCATATAGTCACCTACAATAATACCAAAGGGTTTGATTATTGAACGCTTACAGCGCCACCTAGTGGCAAAATTCGAAAACTTAAAATTTCTGCATACATTTTTCCAAGTTTTCCCATACAAACTTCAAGCGTTTTGAGCGCCCCTTAGGCTCAACCGATTTTGCTCAAATTTTGAACGTAGCTTCTGAGAGTTCAAAACAACTGATTTAGGAGGTAAGACTTGGTATTTTTCGAAATTTTTGTTTTTCATATAAGTGTGGGCCACCTTAATGAAAAGTTATCGAAAGAAAACTGTTTTTTGGGTGTCACCCTATTTTTTTTTCTTCTAAAAATAATATTTCTGAAACCACAAGAGAAAGCAATAAGGTTTCGACAAAGTTGTTCAGAATTGAGTATTTTTCAACTTAATGGAATTTTTTGTTGCTTTATATGATAACAATTTAAAGTTTACATTTTGATCTTGAGAATTTCAAATTTCTTGATCTCTAATTTCAAATTATTGAAAAAAAAAAATTTCAAAAAATATGAAGAAACTTTCTCGAAGACAGCATATAACTAGAACTAATAATTAAGGAGTAATATTTTTTTTCAACCTAAATACGGACTCACGGACCATTGTGCATTGTTTTATATCTAAAATACTTCGGATCAGTCCAGCCGTTCCGAAGTTAATGCCATTCGTATGTTCCCTCCTAAAGGGAAGAAAATAAGCTCAGACCACATGCAAAATAATCGATAATGCTCCGGAACCGCTACCAGATTTCCCACAAGAAGTTTTCAAATATAAAAGTGAGAATAATCCATGCATGCGACACATAGAATTGCCACTTTTTCGAAAGCCTGATAACCTGATGAACGGTAGACAAGATACGTAGAAATTGGTGAGCTCATTTCATGCTACAGTCAGCGTTGATTCGTTCGTTTGAGGCTCGTTAAATGTGTTGTCTCAATGGTTGGCTGCTCGCTGTTTAGGGCAAAACCCAACTAAAAAGCACTGTCAATGCCAAAATCGATGTCAAAACGTTTTGACGTCTAACCGCCGCACAATGGTCGGAAAAAGATAAAGTTCGGCCAAAACTCTTTTTATGTGTTTAATCGAAGTTATAGGTTGTCTAGATATGTTTCATAGTATTTTCAGTGTTTAAAAAGGGGTATTCAAAAAATACGTAACTTCAATAATTTCAAAAACGGTAAAAATCAGTAAACCTCACATTTTTTGCGTTTTTTTGTAAGAAAATCAATTTAAATTTAATTAAATGATCATCTTTCGATCAAATCCAATCAAGTTTGTTCAAAACGTGTGAAAAATGTGGGAAGATAAATTTTATTTCAGTCAAAAATGGGAAAATAACGTAAAATATATGAAAAAACATGACTTTTTAAAATAGCTCTCAAATTAACTCAAACTGCAAATTTCTGCAAAATATTTGAACGTTTTTATGCAGCCCTAAGCATGATGTTTAAGATGTACTATTCGGAATTGCGGCGACACGTGACGACATGAACCGTTTTTAAACTTAAAAATTACCAAAATTCCCGAAGTACAATATATGAAAATTTGAAAAGTTTTGTGACATATTAATTTTGCACCATAAGTGCATTCAAACAGTTCAATAACAAGCTTTCATATGCTGGATAACATAAAACATATATTCCATTCTCAAAATATTATTATGTATTTCACTTTTTTCGAATAATTCATTTTTCAATTTTATGAATTAGGCCACTTTGACAGTGAAAATGTCATTGAAATACTAAAGCTGGTATGCTTTTAATTAAGAAAAATAAAACTACAATACATCATCTTTGTTATAAGGTGAAATAAAGTTTGAAAATATCAATTTAGTTTTTTGAGAGTTTCTCTCAAAAGAGTTAGTTTTTTGAGAGAGTCCTATATACAGGACGTTTGTGCAAGTATTTGAATGTTTTGTGACGTTTTCCTCATCACTTACGGGGGTCTAAAGCATTTTGATCAGTTGTCAGTTGCCCCAACCAACGAACACGATTCACTAATCGGGGCGCAGTCGTGACCCAACCAGCGAATAAAGGCTGTATTATTTTATTGTATTGTTTTATTGTTGACTCATTTGCCAATAACTCAGTTTAGAAGCCTAATATTAAAAAGTGGTGTTCGGCAAACTTGTAGATTAGTATATCTCCTACAACTAACTATCACCAAGGACGCTATATTCTAACTCCAATATTTACGGCGTAAAAGTGTTAGTATCACCTACTGTTACTAAACGATCGGATTTTTCGATCGTTTAGTATGAGTAGGTGATACTAGCGCTCTCAAACCGTATATATGAGAGTTAGAGTATGGCGTCTTTGGTGATAATTGTAGGAAAATCACTTATCTATAAGTTTGCCGAACAGCACTTTTTTAATATTATGCTTCTGAACTGAGTTATAGACAAATGAGTCAAATGATCGAGTCAAGTGATCGAAAACATCCTTGTGAAAATGCTATATCTATTCCTCTGTTTCGAAGAGGTCAAGCCTGTGAATCGGTCCATCGGTTGGCACTTTGTGCAATTTTGGTGCTCTAGTCAATCGCGGAGTAGCAACTACGAACTGTATGGTCATCTATGCTCGCTCATATTGCAAATGTTTATCTTGTACTGATTTTCTTAGAATCGAAATATAATGATTCATAAAACCGCGATTAATAAATTCACTTTCGACAAAACATAATATGAAATACATTCAATTAATCTACCTGTTTTAATGCGCGTACATCGAACCCCAGCTGGGTGATGTTGCGAGAAAAGCGCAATGCACGCCCAAACCCAACTCACCAGTCACCACCACCCACGCGCGAGAACGGAAGCGATAAATTTAGGTTTCTCCCCCGAAACACAGTTAGCAGGAGACTTTATTGCTCCGGCACGCACTCCATCCATTTTCTCCGGTGGATGGTTTGTTGGCAGGTCGGTCGGTCGGTCGGAGCATATTCAACCGGCCGTGTCATATATTTCGGTAAACCTTATCGAAAGCTCTGGCAGCGGCAAACGCGCGTCATCACGACGTGCCACAAATGGGCAATAAGGGACTCGTTGCTGAATTCTAATGCACACGGTTACTGGTGGAGAAGACCCTGTTCAAGCTTTCGCTTCTGAAATGGAAAGAATCTGGCAGTCAGTGCGCGCGGTTACTGAACATATCCATCAATAATTTATGGTGGGACCGTGGAAAAACGATTCGTTTTCTAACCACTTCCGGTGCCCTACTTGCGTCGGTCGAAATTGAGTGAAAATTCATATCCACGCGCGCGGTCCGGATTTCCGATGGGCTCCGATTCAGCTTCAAAAAATCAGGTTCGAACGGGCTTTAATTAGCCGATAAAGCCTTACGTAAATACAGCTGATCCTCTCGGAGTAACATTATTTGCGTAACTAATACGTAATGAATGACGTTATGGGCCCATATTACCCTACGCCGCTCACCCCCCGTGGCGGGCTTTCCGGGAACATTTGGGAGAGCGCTGCAGCAGCAGAGATTACAGCGATAATCTCCCGTTCGGAGGTGGGTAAATTATTGCGATTTGCCAACGCGCGTAAAACGATGAGCCATATCGGAGGAGGGATGAATAATGAAATGTTCATGTTCGGTGTTGTTTCTTTTTTTATGCTGTCAGAGACCAGTAGCAGTTCCGGTAAACCATGCACTAATTATTATTTATGGATTCTGGTCTCTGACGCACCACCGCACCACCCCGGTGTGGATCCTAATTGTTGCCGGTTAGTGCTAGCTAAAGTGTCATTAATCATAAAATATTCATGTCAGATTACGTGTAGGTGTGGCCATCGCACTGATTATGACAATAATTGTGCATGGACCAACACTCATGTAGTGGTGATGCTTTATCGGGAAAACATGTTGAATTCTTGTGCTCATTTTGTCGTGCAAATTTTGATCTGGTTTGCAATGTTTCTTGGATAAACTAGGACTTTCTAGAATACCATATGCTGGATTCTTGTATTCATTTCAAACAAACGTCATGCTAGAGGTTTTTTTCAATGAATTCCTTCAGGGACACCTACAGAAATTTCTCCAGGTATTTCCCCAGGAATTCAAGGGACTTTTCCAGGAATTTGTCTCTAGCGAAATCCTTCACGGATGTCTTAATTGCAGGGTTCTGATAGTGATTTTCAAGGCATGTTTTTAAAAATGCTGCAGTAATTCCTCCCACGATTTCAACAGACGTTTCTTCAGGAATTCCTCCAGGATTTCATAAAAGATATCCTTCAGGAACTTCTCCAGAAATTCCTTAAGAAAATTATTTCAGAAATTTTTCCAGGTATTCCTTCAGGAATTCCAACAGGGCTTCCTTCATGAGTTCCTCCAAGGATTTCTCCAGAAATTAATCCTGGGATTTCTCCTGGAATTCCTCCACGGATTTGTTTCCAGAGAATTCCTCCAGGTGAGTGTAGAATTAGCATTTAAGTTAAAATACACATCAATAAAAAAAATCCTCCAGGTATTATTTCTGGATTCCTTCCAGAATTCTTTCCGGAATTCCTCTTGGGATTACTCCAGAGATTCCTCCAACGATTCCTTCTGGAATTTCTTCAGGGAATTCTTCAGAGATTACTTCAGGATGTCCTCCTGGGATATCTTCAGGAACTCCTTCCGAGCTTCCCCATCAATACCTTCATAAATTTCTACAGGATGTCATCCAGAGGTTCCATCAGAAATTCCTCCAGATATTCCTTAACGAATTCCTCCAGGATTTCCTGCAGAAATTTCTCCAAGAATTTCTCCATGAATTTCTTCATGGATTCCTCCAGGGATTCCTTAAGGAATTTCTTCAGGGATTTCTCCAGGAATTCCTCCAAGGATTTCTCCAGAAATTCTTGCAGGGATTTCTCCAAGAAGTCCTCCAGAAATTCTTCCAGAGATTTCTCCAGAAATTAATCCAGGGATTTCTACTGGGATTCCTCCAGCGATTCCTCCAGGGATTCCTCCAGGGATTCTTCCAGAAATTCCTCCAGAGATTCCTCCAGGAATTCCTCCAGGGATGCCTTCAGGAATTCCTCATGGGATTCCTTCAGAAATTCCTCAATGGATTCCTACAGGGATTGCTCCAGGAGTTTCTCCAGGGATTGCTCCGGGAATTCTTCCAGGGACTGCTCCAGGGATTCCTTCAGGAATTTCTCCCTGGTATTCTTCCAGATATCCCTCCAAGGATTCCTTTAAATATTCCTCCAGGGGTTTTTAGGGGATTTTAGGATTTTCAGGTTTTTTTTTCAGGAATCTCTTAAAGAATTCCTCCATGGATTCCTTCCGGAAGTCCTCCTGGGATTAAATACGGAATTCCTCCAGGAATACCTCCAGGGATTGCTTCAGGAATTCCTCTAAGGATTTCTTCAGGAATTCATCCAGAGATTCCTCCAGGGATTTCTCACGGAATTCCTGCAGGAATTGCTCCAGATATTCCTCCAGGAATTCCTTAAGGGATTCGATCAGGAATTCCTCCAGAGATTTCTCAAGGAATTCCTCCATGGTTTTCTCCAGTGATTACTCCAAAATTTGCTCCAGGGATTTTTTCATATTTTTTTTCAAAGATTCCTCCAGGAATTTTTTTAAGGATTTTTTTTCTGGAATCCGTTCAAGAATTCCTTTAGGGGTTTGTTCTGGAATTCCTCCAGGGTTTCCTTACGAAATTACCCCAGGGATTCCTTCAGAAATTTGTCCAAGGATTCCTATAGAAGTTTCTTTAAGAATTCATCTTGAGATGACTTAAGGAATTCCTCCAGGGATTCCTTCAGAAATTTCCCCAGGATTCCTTTGGGAATTTCTACAGAGATTCCTGCAGGAATTCTTTTCACTTCATTTTAGCAATACTTTCACATTAGACCTAGATGTATTATTTAAGCAAAAAAAAAGTTGAATTCATGGCATACTCTGATTTATATTTCATGTCTTAGTTTATCCGGGCTATTTTGTATATCTGGGTTCCATTTGGACCCCAAATTAAATTCTCTGTATCTCTTGATTCTGATGTCTTATAATATTCGTGTTTTCAGCAAATATTTGTTGGGTTGGGTCTGGCGGAACATTGATTAATTCAAAATTTCCTCATTAGATGGCGCTATTCGGCCTTAACAATTTAGTAAGATAGTAGCTCAGTAAGTCAAGCGCTTGCCGACAATGGAGCGTTTGATTCGAAATTCCACCACTAGGTTGGTGGTAGTGAGCATCCCAAGTTACATTTTAAGTTTTGTTCGGCTCTATAAGAGATCTTCATGACCAATTTTATAAAACTTGCAATAAAACTGAGTTATACATCAAAACCTCTTGTAACCTCTTTGAGAGCATCTTCCGGCTAAGTGGACCACTCTTGAAGAGGTTTTGCAAACCACATTAGGAGTAGCAATAAAACTGTTTTTAAACCTGTAGTGTCTACCTAATGACTGTGTGCATAGGATATCTACCTACATAAATATTATTCATTACAGTACTTAAATGTCTAGGTATGTTTCATTATGTCTACCTAAGGTAGTATAAGTACGGGTGGTCATTGGACCACAGAGGAGAGACTGCACAAGCCTTGGACTTGTTAACATCTTTAATATTCTTCTTTTGAAGGATATAAAAGTGGCGACGAGGATCAAGGAACGTGTAATTTCTTTTGAGTTATTCCGATATTATTTCCTTTTGGTTTTCAGGATGTTGTAATAACAAATTGTTATTTTTGTGGCGAATGAAATTGTTCTGGTAGAATTGCCATTATGTTGTGAACAGAATGTTCTTTTTGGCCGATGGTGCATTGACAAAATTGTCTTTTTGTTTTGGTAATAACGAAATGTTATTTTTTTGTGGTGAACGAAATTGTTCTTTGGTAGCGGAATTGTCATATGTTATGTTTTGGTGAATGGATTTGTGTTATTTGTACTTTTTGGTAAAGTTGCTGATATTGGGATAGCAAAATCGTTTTTTTGTTTTTGTAGTTTTGTTAGCGAACAGATATGGTTTTTGAAAGTCAGTTTATTTGTGCTATCATTATTTTGGTGATGAATGTTATTTTTTGAAGTTTTCTAAAGGGGAAAGGACTGTAGTGTCTACCTAATGACTGTGTGCATAGGATATCTACCTACATAAAATATTATTCATTACAGTACTTAAATGTCTAGGTATGTTTCATTATGTCTACCTAAGGTAGTATAAGTACGGGTGGTCATTGGACCACAGAGGAGAGACTGCACAAGCCTTGGACTTGTTAACATCTTTAATATTCTTCTTTTGAAGGATATAAAAAAACCTAGTTGAAAAATATTCCAGTCCCGCAAAGAGGTTATGATGATTGTTGTTGCTTTTTTTCACCAATAATTATGACAGCGCAAGATGCAGAGAAGCTTCTTCGATGGCACGTAAAGTTCAGGAGGATACATCATTCGTAAGTAGAAAGCGATCATTTCAAAGTGATATTTTAGTAGTTATTGAGTTGGTAGTCTTATGCGCATTCAATTTCACCGTGAATATTGGGGTTGTAGAAACATAAAATTAATACGCTTTGAAAATAAGATCATCTTGGAATGAAAAAAAATCAATTTGTTAATTTAGTAAAACTATCTGGAATCACAAGAAAACTCAGCTGAGAGTGTTTATTCATGTGGGCTTTGGCATATTATGGAAATGGCGGCAAACTATCAATTCATTACTTCTTTGAGCAAAACTAACTATTTTTCATTCACGTCAGCTAATTCTTCAATATGGCGACGACCATAATTAGCTAAAATAAATGAAAGCAAGTTTACTTTTATGATGACCACAATAAACCTAGCAATGTCGTAGTTTCTGCTTTTTCACCAATAGATGTCGTTACTTATCGAACGGATCGCCATCTGTTGAGAGTTTGAATAGTTTCATTGTGGTAATAGTGACTGCCAGAAGGTTTACATATCGGAGAGGTTTGTTTTCTCTTAAAATCTGGCTTTATGGATATCTTCAAGTATACTATAAAACATTTCAGCAATGGTTTTCATAAAAGTAGTCATAAAACTGTGAGTTTTAACTATTGCTGTGATAAAACCCTGATAAAAATAAAACAAAACCAATCAGCAATGGAATTGTTACTTGGGATGTACATTTTGTTTGTCACAGGATCCTTATCACTTAGAAAGATCTTAGATCTTAGAGAGCTCCTTCGAGAAGGTTGTTATTTACGTCAGGTGCTCACATATGATGCGCCATTTGATTTGAAATTTCACACATAGGTGGCGCTAGTGAGCATGCAAATTTTATATGTATCTCATATGTATATGTATCTCAGGATCATGATTACATAGAAGGTTGTGTGTTCGGCAAAGTTTTTTAGTATCATTGGCTTTCAATTCAGTTACTTTTTGGTTCCTGTTTCTACTACTAGGTGGCGGTAATTACAAATTTGCAAAAGCATGCAAAATTTTATTATTAGCTTGTTTAAATGTTCAACCAGCTGCAACTTTTTATTAAATGCACCCAAAATTCTCTGACTGGTAGTTCCTCAACTAGTTAGCTATGAAAGGTACAATTTTGATTGTTTATTCGACATGAATTTGGTGTGTGTTTAGTGAAATACTCCCAATTTCACAACCGTTCATTAAACTACTATATCTTAGAGTTGAGTGAATCAAATTTAATGAATTTTGTAACATCCATGGCCGATGTACAGGGTGTTAGGTTCCTGAGTGCAAACTTTTTAAAGGGTGATAGAGGACCATAAATGGTGAAAAAAAAAGTTCTACGCATATGGTCAAATCTCAACCGTTGCGTAGTTATTGGACTTTCCATGTTTCTGACTATTATGTCCATAACTGGCTATAACTTGAAAATGGTCAGATTTATCGCAGTTTTTTTACCCTTATTTGAAAGATTATTACATTTTCTATCAATTTGCATCTTTGAATCGATTGGTTTAGCTAAATAAGGCCGTTACAAATATTTATTTCACTTTTTGTCTCGCCACTGTTTGGCTGGTCGAGGGGGGGGGGGGATAAAAATAATAAAGCATTTAATCTGAAAAATATTAAAAACTCATCGGATTTGTTAAAGAATTTTTAGCAGGATAAATATTTTTTATCTGCCCCCTCAAAATGCAAAATCCAGCCAAAAAATTTTGAAGGGGAGGGGTGACAAAAAGTCAAAATTAAATTGGTATCAGCCTAACTACGTTTTCTAGACCAAATAGCTCAAAAGTAGTGTGTTTTAATTTGTTTTTGTTATGCGTAATAATTTTAAATTCTTTCCTAGGCAAAGTTGTGGCCCCTGTTTCGCTCTTCAATTCGTTCTTTGACATCAAACTTCTATCTCTTATCGTTTTCTTGCAATTTCTATTCAAACATCGCATTTCCGATCATAAATTTGCTACTGTCAAGGTAAGCTCTTTTTTGTGCACTGTGCCACACATTTAAATCGAAATTGCAAGAAAACGATAAGAGCTAGAAGTTTGGTGTCAATAATGGAGCGGGCCTGCTGTGTTGGTTAGAACACTTGACTATTACGCCGAGGACCTGGGATTGAATCCCACTCCCGACAAACTCGCAAAACGTGAGTACTTCCTTCGGAAGGGAAGTTAAGCATGGGTTCCGAGACGAACTAGCCTAGGGCTAAAAATCTCGGTAATACAGATAAAAAAAAAGAAGTTTGGTGTCAAAGAACGAATTGTAGAGTGAAACAGGGGCCACAACTTTGCCAAAGAAAGAATTTTAATTTATTACGCATTTTACATAGATAATTATGACCAAAACAAATGAAAACACACTGCTTTTGAGCTATTTGCTCTAGAAAACTAAGCTATTTATCTAAACCAATCGGTTCAAAGATGCCATTTAATAGAAAATTCAATAATCTTTCGAACAAGTGACAAAAAACTGCGATAAGTTTGACCATTTTAAAGTAATAGCCAGTAATAATCAAAAACATGGAAAGTTCAATAGCTACGTAACGGTTTAGATTTGACCATATGCGTAGAATTTCACCATTTATGGTCCTCTATCACCCTTTAACAAGTTTTCCCTCAAAAAACCTAACACCCTGTATAAGTCGGCCTACCATTTGATACGACTAAAATAAGACCAGAGAAAAAAGTTACAGCGAGATAATCACATTTTAAGAGATTTGAACCATTTGCCAAGCTATTGCGAATTTTGACTAGTGCCGCCTAGTGACGGAATTTCGCATCAAATGTTAAATAATTGCAAGCCGTCACTTGACACTGAAGAAGTCTGTAAGTCACAGACGAAATAGGCCTATCTGTCCGAAGATAAGCACAGTAGTAGAATTAAAAGGAATTTGCTCGTCCTTTCTAGTTTTTCTTTAAAAGAGTTATTCATTTTTTATTTTCTTTTGCAAAAGTGAAGTATTAGTGAAGTGTTTTTAAATTAAACTACAGTCTGAAGTGTCAAAAGTGGTCAAATGTTTGACATTGATCAAAGATTGTCATGCTCGCTAGCGCCACCTATGTGTGAAGTTCCGAATTAAAGAGTCCAGCATCTGGAAGTCTTTGACCTATCCAAAAACTTTGCTGAAGACACCGATCTTCTATCAAGTGAGGATCATGAGATATAGAAGAACAAATTTGGGGTCAGAATGGACCCGAAGTTGACCATCATTTAGGTTTCTTAGAGGGTTAACCTTCATCATGGCAAATAGCGAAATCCTTGCTCTAATAAATGGCATGACGGTTTTCCTCTTTTCGATTGGCCTATTTGAACATTTGTCATTTGCTACACAGTATACCTGGCTGCTTCAATACTTGTAATGCATGTCCGATGAGCTTGAGCTTGATTGACCGCTCGTAGTTGCTACTCCAATATCGCCAGACCAGCTACACTCACACAAGGAATCAATGAGATATCTACCGGGTAGTAGTGCATCTTCAGTGTGTGAATGTTACTTATCATACCGCACGCTATGTCTGAACCAACAGATTATACAAATTGAATGTACATCGGGTTTCTTTCCATAAAACATCAGTATTCAAGCTATATTTTCATTTGCAGAAGGTTTCAAAATATTCTACCGGGGAAATTTTGATTTTTCCATCTTTTTGACCGTTTTTAATACAAATTTGCTTGAAATCCTCATTTTCGGTCAATTCCTCTCCCATACAAAATGTATGGAAAAATTTTCACCGATAGAATATTTTAAAAGCTTCTGCAAATGAAAATATAGCTTGAATACTGATGTTTTATGGAAAGAAACCCGATGTACATTCAATTTTTATAATCTGTTGGTTCAGACATAGCGTGTACTGATCAGGCTAAGGCCGGGGTGGCCTCTGCTGTACGTAGTAGCCGTCTCCATTCCACTCGGTCCATGGTTGTTTCTCTCCAGTTCCGCACTCTGCGTAGGGTCCGCAGATCGTCCTCCACTTGGTCGACCCACCTAGCTCGCTGCGCTCCACGTCTTCTTGTACCGGTCGGATGACTCTCGAGAACCATTTTAGTCGGGTTGCTATCCGACATCCTGATGACGTGATCCGCCCACCGTAGCCTTCCGATTTTCGCGGTATGGACGATGGTTGGTTCTCTCAGCGGCTGATGCAGCTCGTGGTACATTCGTCTTCTCCATGTCCCGTCTTCCATCTGCACTCCGCCGTAGATGGTACGCAATACCTTCCGAAAACTCCAAATGGCGAGTTGGTCCTCTGCACGTAGGGTCCATGTTTCGTGCCCATAGAGGACGACCGGTCTAATCAGCGTTTTGTAGATGGTTAACTTCGCACGATTTCGTGTGTGAATGTTGGTGGTCTTCTATTTTGGGCAACAATAGCGCCTGCCACGTTAGGTTGCTGGTCAATGTGGGGAAGGGGACGGAAGTGATGATTGCAATCGTTTGTATATCCACTTCAGACCGAATATACCTTTGCGTCTGCACAAATTCATGTGGATGTTGGAGTGTTGTTGGATATGGTTGGTAGAGGTTTCACACATTGGTGCGTGGATGCCAGGTGTAAGGTGGAAAACTAGTGTGTACTCTGAAGATAATGGGGCACAGTTCGCTTGATTGCATAACTTGTAGGCATTATATGATAGAATAGTGGTTTCAACTTGCGTGTTCGTACACATTGCATTACACGAACACTGCTTGAGTTACTGGAGGAAAATAGTAAACAAAAATCAGCTGTTGCCGGTAAAATCAAACGGGCGTATTTTCAACCAGTAGATTTGCATTAGTGTTCGTGATACCGCGCTGCGAGAACTCAATAGGGTAATTGTTCCCTTCGTTGTGGTAGTACCTAATGTTGCGGTAGTGGCATTTGAGCACTTTTTCGACTGAAATGTTACCAAAAGGTATTTTTAATAGGTGTATTATGCTTAATTTATAAGATTGCCCTTTTTGTGTGCTTAAGTTTTGCCCAAAAACCTAGTTTAAAAAACATTTTCCTTAACATTTTTGCTGCTGTGTTCCTATTGTTGCTGTAGTGTTCCTAATGTTGCGGTATCCCACATAATTAGGAACCGAAATTAAATTTTACCTCCATAATAGGAACAGTGTGCCTATTGTTGTGGTATGCGATTATTGATCGAAAACAGAGAGAAACGATAGTTTTCATATTTTTCCCAGCAAATTTGGATAGAAAACTACCGATTAGCGTTTTGAAACCGTTCATTAGATGGTACGATTATATTTTTTTGAATTAATTTACCTTATTACCACAACGATCGGCACACTTACCCTAGCTCTGTGCTGTGAGAGAAAGTAGTAAAGAAGGGGAACGGATTTTTCAAATCGGTTCTCTTCTAGCGATGGCTATGGACATGTTAAAATAGATGAGTTGTATATGTAGAGAGGAGGGAGAAAGTGTATCGAAAAACACAAGGAGGGAAGGGATGGGCCAGGGATATAACCCAGGACCTTCTGCATACGAATTAGAAGAGGTAGCCACTAGACCATCAAACCCGTCAATACTTGTAACGCATATGTAGGTATCCGATGCACTACAATGATTGATATTGACAAACAACATGATAGAGGCAGGGAATTCTAGACTTCCAGGTTTCTTTTTGTTTTCAAGAGATGGCTGTGTTTGTGTTGACTAGAATAGACTACATTAGAATGTAGTTCGGATGTTTGTCATTCGGCCAAATGTGACTTAACCACGGAAGCTGTATTGTTATTTCGTTTTAGCTCCAAAAACAGCTGGAATTCAAAATTTTGAGCTTTTTCAGTCACACGCTGCAGTCTGGCATTCGTATTCATTTCATTCTGCCCACTTCCCGATGCAGTGTGAAAAATGCTGACGCAAATTAAAATTTTCATGCATACCGGAAAAAGCTTCTGGTGAATATTTTATAGCAGTAACACCGTGTAATTGTGCGCACTCTCTCTCTCTCTCTTCTTGGCATAACGTCCTCACTGGGACAAAGCCTGCTTCTCAGCTTAGTGTTCTATGGGCACTTCCACAGTTATTAACTGAGAGCTTCCTCTGCCAATGACCATGCGTATATCGTGTGGCAGGCACGAAGATACTCTATGCCCAAGGAAGTCAAGGAAATTTCCTTTACGATAAGATCCTGGACCGACCGGGAATCGAACCCGTCACCCTCAGCATGGTGAAAACCCGTGCGTTTACCGCCTCGGCTATATGGGCCCTCAATTGTGCGCACTCTTCATCTTTTATTCTCCCGTGCTCTCAGTGCACTGCACTCTGCACACACATACACACTAGAGCAGCTAATTTAATTAGGCTCACTGCTGCCGTTAGGCTAGGTAACGCCACACCCGGTAATTGACACGGTGATGTATAACTGTATTAGCCAAAAATCAATTACCGGGGGGATGGGGAATTTTGTACGGGAGGATTGTTGCTCGCTCCAGTAGTGGAACGGGGAAAATCGTGGTTTGTACAGAGCATGGTATTGAAGCTGTAAAAATTTTCGCCATCCAAACCTCTCATCTTATTTCTGAAATAAATCAAAGTTTCAAACCAAAAATTTCTTCCAGATTCTTTCAAAAATTCAATCCCATAATGAGTTCTGCCGAAACATAACCCATTTCTTCAGTAATTTCTGTAGTAATTACGGTAGAAATGTTGCAGAAATTTATGTAAGAAAACAGTTTTGTTTATATTTTTAGAAACACCAATAGTCGACAGAAGTTCGTTACAAAAATCCAAACTTTTAGATTTGTTTGAACATTGTTTCACTTTTCTTTTGCCAAATCTTTTTATTTTTTACCAAATTACAATACTTTCTTGGAATCTATATATATAAAAATGCAGTGGCATACGTGGGACCGCGCATAACTTGCGAACGGAAGGACCGATTTTGGTCGTCTAAGTTTTGTTCTGTTAGTTTTCACCCAAGGAAGGTTTATGAGGCCTAAAACATGGGAAAATTGAGAGTTTTTGAAAATCGATCTTCCACCATACATTTTGACCGGGGACTTGGTCTTGACTAGAAACTCGAAACGTCAAAAAACGCAGTAGGCAAGACAAAGTTTGCCGGGTACAGCTAGTTTCTTTATAATTTACTTCAAAATGAAATAGAAGTAACTGTAGTAATTTTTCCAGAGTTTTGTGAAACATCTACCCAAGTTTTCTTATATTTATATTTTTTTAGTTTTTTTTAATATTTTTTTATATTTTATTTTCACTATATTTCGTTCAGAAAGTCCCCTCTCATTATGAACTATGATACAATCGAAGCATTGCAAACTACTTAAAAATACTACTCAACATCGTATTTGGAATTGAAATAATTTCAGTGTATTACAGTTCAACATACGGTTTAACCGTTATGTGTCCGACAAACTTTTTGCTTTTTTCTACACCGTGCTTTTCAAATGGGCGCTGGGTACCCGGTTACCCTGTCGGCCACATAAGGGTTAATAATTCTATCTTGAATAAGAATTCCTCAATGTTCAATCGCTTTCACAAACAAAGTCTTCAAAACCAGAAGAAAACCCCGGTCTCAAATCAGTAATCAAACTTTTCTCGTTTATTCTGACTCGACCGCAAAGTGTTTTGAAATTGCATTCACCATTACTGTAGCCATACGACGGTCCAGAGCTTTTTATAAATGTGTCACAAGCGCCGTCACCGGATCATATCGACCGAAAATCCTTCGAAAAATGTCCAATCCAGGTTGCACATTCGACGATGGACGAGATCGGGAAATTGGGGGAAGCCGGAGGCAGGGTTGACCTGATTTTTTGGTTACACCTCCAAGCGCACAGCTCTGCTACTAGGTAGGTAGTTAGCTGGAGGAGTAAACTTTTCCATTTGCAGCTGCTATAACTGCTACCTACCCACCTATCGAAGCTCAAGGATCAGAAACATGGATGGATGGAGCCGGTAGCGCCAGCGGAGTAAGTTTCAACAAGAGCCAGAAGCTAGTGGTCCAAAATCTGATTTGGTACAGCGTGCATTGTTGGATCCACCTCCCTCCCGGCTCGATTCTTCATTTAGCGCTCCATAGTAACAAGTCGTCGTCATCGTCGGTAGGTGTTCCAACGAACATGTTGGAAATGGAGCAGCGCATTTGGTCCAGACAGAGTAGTCGATGATGGTGGCAAGTTGCTTTTTGTTTCAGCCCTGCCCTGCACAAAGTGTGTCTGTGTGTACCTATTTATAAATTTTTGAATCGATAACACCGATGATAGTGGTTGGCTAGCCGGAGTTGGTAACATAGTTATGGGTAGTTCCTCGAGATGGAATTAAATAATGGATTGGAAGAGTTTTTTTTTGTCTTTTCGAAGCACTATACAAAAAATCTAGTTTTTGTGTTGTACAGTTCGATCCAAACTTGGTATAATTTGGAATCCATCAATGATTGTTATTTCAGACTTTTCGAAGTTATTGTATGTTCCTATTATCAGTATCGAAAAGTCAAAACCCAGCAAACCAGAGATCACATAAGATTGTATAATTAATGTATCAGGCATTAGAAGGCCGGTTCCAGAGGTCCGTTATCCTTCATTTGGGACATTTGTGCCATCGCTATAACAGAAGCCTATTTCCTACCTGAGGGAAAAGTAAAAAAATGGAATTGGGATGGGGATAGGGACAGCTAGGGAAATAGGAGAGATACCTTGGAAAAGGGCACTAACGCATAAGCGTACCACAATGGGTTTAAACAGCGCCTTGAAAAGAGCACTGTTAAAACGCATGGAGCGTAAAGAGAGCCTATCGATCCTTACCAGTTACATATCAAATGATACGAAGTTTCATAATCGGATGCCCAGCTATTATATCGAAAGAATCAGCCTGCTGAATATTTCTCATGAGAAAGCTGAGTTGGCAGTGGCCAGTCAATGCCTTAACCAGAAAACTGCAATTCTGCTTTGGCAGATATGTTGGATACTTCGCCACCCCTAGAGATGGCTCAGTACAACACAATTTTGTTTGACGACATGACTCCAAACTACTCCAGTATTGTTTGTGTTAAGTGGCAGCAGAGAAGAGAAGGCCATCTCCCGAGTCAGAAATTGATAAATATTTCATGCTGTTGGTCGCGACACCTAGCGGTTGAATCCCCACTTTTTACACGGAAAATTTCAACCGTGTTGACACGAAAAAGCAAAGTATTTCGGAGGCAGGTACACCAACTCAAAAACTAATTCGCAAAAAAATGTGTTTAACTAGAATGTATTTCGGGGACACAGTCAAAGTTGCTTATCTCTTAAAACCGTAAATAGGATACGCCATACAATAGTGATGGGAATATGTATGAAACCGTTATGATAATCAAGAAAAATTATTAAAACACCATTATGATGCTTTATATCAGCCTGCAATTACAAAAAAAACATCTTTGGTACGTGCACCATATTATTGCGATAGTGGTCGAAACAACAATTGATATGCTCTCAATGAAACAAAATTTCGAAGAATAAGATAATTAATCATCGATATGACGTCATTTGTTCATTAGTTTTGATTATACCTGAAATAATCAATACACTTTGAGCCATGCAGTTGTTTTGACGTTTATACACGATGGAAACGAAATGGGTAGAAACAAAATAAATCGAGTCGATTTTTCACGCCTAAAATTTATCACTTTTCGTGTGTTCGGTTTGTTCTGAGATGCCCCTCTCTTCTCTGGTGGCAGCACAGGTGTGAATCTGAAGCTTTATCCAACACTTCGATACTCAAATAGCTGACTCAGGGCCAATGAAGTCATATCCCGGGTAGAGGTGAAATACTGACGATTAAAACGTGATATTAGTTCGATTGATATAAGAGATAAAAAATCTGAAAATAATATCTGAAAAATGTTCCTGGAACATTTGAACAATATCAAAATTTGATATATCAAGATCAAACGAATAGCTTGCTGCTATTGGTTAGATCTTACAAGATCTAATTATGATCTGATGATGATGTTTCAGGAGTATATTTTAGATATTATTTTCAGATCTTTTATCTCTTGATTATTGATTGATATAATCAAATCAATATCACATTTTGATCACAATATCAAAATATGCTATTATTGAGCTCTTTTCCTCTACCCGGGATAATACTTCAGTGTGAGCTAACTCATCAGCCATTTCATTTCCAGCGATAGGAGAATGGCCAGGTACCCATACAAGTTAAACAGCTTTTGCTGAATTCAGCTCCTCGATTTAAGTTCGACAATCGATAACTGAACAGAAGTATATTACGTTGCCCATTATGTGCTGCAGAAGTGCAGATTGCACTCCGCATATAAGAGCAAAGATTTCAACCTGAAAAAACGGAGCGGTGTCTAGCAAGTGAGTAAGACTGATGTAGCCTTAGCTCACGAGAGTGGACACCAGCACCTGCTCGACCTTCGAGAAGGAAGCCATCGGTGTAACATACGATGCCGTTTGAAATACTTCTCTCCGGATAACCAGATGCCCACTCTTCCCGGAAAGGGAATTTCGTGGAAAATGTCCTGTATGGAAAATTGCAAGTAATTATAAGATCACTTGGAACAGGGACAACTTTGTCCCAATCCACCAAAAGTAGAAACAACGAGGTGTGTGTGTTGATCTGCGGTTCACAGAAGTTTCTTCTAGTAAACTGAGTACCCGTAGACGGTACGTGAAAGAAAGTGCTTCTTGTTTGAGATGAATGTGTTGTGGGGCAACGTCAAAGAGAACTTCGAGCGCTGCCATAGGAGTTGAAGAGAACGCTCCAGACATCGCCATTAAGCACATCCTTTGGAGATGGCCTAATTTTGATTGGACCGTTCTCACTTCACCCTTTTGCCACCACACAAGACATCCATGAACCAATATTGGACGAAAAACAGTTGTGTAAATCCATTTGATATACTTGGGTTTAAGACCCCAAGTTGTATCTAAGGTTCGCCGGCATTGCCCGAAGGCCATACAAGCTTTCTTGATTCTGAACTCAACATGAGGTGTCCAGGAAAGCTTGGAATCAAGAATGACTCCAACGTACTTTACCTGTTCAGTCACATCGATTTCAGAATCAAAGAGACGTAAAGGTCGAACACCATTACGGTTTCGCCTTTCCGTGAAAAGAACAATAGATGTTTTACTCGGATTAACAGAAAGACCACATTGGCGACACCAACCCTCAACTACCTAAGAGCATTTTACATTAGGTCGAAAAGGGTGCTGATGCACATACTGACCAAGAATGTTAGGTAGTCGTCGGCAAAACCATAAGTAGGAAAACCGCTATTATTGAGTTGCCTCAATAGCGTATCTGCTACGAGATTCCACAAAAGAGGTGATAAGACTCCCCCTTGGGGGCATCCACAAACACTCAATTTCCTAATCGCCTCTTGACGCATTGTCGCGAAGAGATATCGGTTTTTGAGCATTTGGTGAATCCAATTGGAAATCATTGGAGATATACTATGACACCGTGCGGCTTCCAATATGGCATCGAAAGGCACGTTTTCAAAGGCACCCTCGATATCTAAGAAAACACCCAAGCAGGATTACTTTTGAGCGAATGCCTTCTCGATATCGTAAACAACTTTGTGGCTCTTTTATCACAGTGGATTTCTCAAATTGGTAAGCATGTTGGTTCACATGAAGAAACACGTTGACCAGATGAACATCACGGATGTGATGATCCCCAATGCGTTCTAAGCATTTCAGATGAAAAGAGATTAATCTGATAGGTCTGAAACTCTTTGCTTCTTCATACGACGCACGACCCACTTTCGGAATGAACTTCACAGTAACATCCCGCCCAGATTTGGGAATATACCCTGTAGCAAAGTACAAACAAGTATTTTTTTCAAAACATGTTTGAAATAATCAAATCCCTTCTGAAGCAAAATAGGATAAATCCCATCTGCTCCGGGAGATTTGAAAGGAGCAAAGCTATTAAGTGCCCACTCAATCGATTCCATAGTTATGATACTCCGAGCCGAGGCCAGGGAATCATAACTACAAGAAGAGTCATCAGGTTCATCCGAAGATGTAATATCCGCACATCCAGGGAAGTGTGTGCTGAATAAGCACTACAAAACTTCCTCATCAGAGGAAGTCAGCTCGCCATTTGGCAAACTAAGTTCGTTCACTCGGAAATCCTTAGATTTCGCAAGGATTTTATTTAACCGACTGACTTCACTCAAACTGGAAACATTTGTACAAAGGTTTTTCCAGCCGGATCATTCAACAGACCGGATAGCTTTCCTGTAGGCCTTGCGAGCCGACCTGAAAGTTTCCGAACCAGCCGAACGTCGTCTGTTATAACTCTTTCTACATTGTTTCCTGAGTTTCGCCAGATCAAAGTTCCATCAAGGGGTTCCTCTTGTGATCTTCACAGACCGTAGAGGGCATGCTTCTTCAAAAGCTTCCATGATGAAGATCATTGTAGTATCAACGGCATCATCAAAGATTCTTCATCTGACACATGCCAATTAGTCAGCTCGTTACTAATTCTACTAGAGCAAAGCGTTATGTCTAACACTTCCTCTCT
Organism: Aedes albopictus; assembly: GCF_035046485.1. Lineage (NCBI taxonomy): Eukaryota > Metazoa > Arthropoda > Insecta > Diptera > Culicidae > Aedes > Aedes albopictus. Next base: position 34,715,559 of record NC_085137.1, read on the forward strand.
AGTAGATACCATGAAGGTTAGGCGGTTGTCTATGTTAAGTACATAATGCAATATCTGTACTACTTAAGTACTCCATCAAACTGGAACCTCTCAAGTTAATGTCTGAGCTGCCCCAGATGATATGGTGAGCATTAGCATCACTGCCAACAATTAGCGGAAGGCCTAAATAAACCTCTAAGGCCACTTGGGCTGTACCATTTTGCATAAGTCTGCAAAGATTGATCGTTGCTATTCTTTTATGCTGAAGATTGATCTGAGTAACCTTAACCGTCGCCACTACCCAAACTAGACAAGATCAGACTCTTTACAATCACAGCACAAAAAAAAGACAGCAGCGATAAAACCAGATCGGAATCGATTGAAGAACGCCAAAGACTAAATACACAGAGTATACCGTGTAAAACGCATAATGCGAAGCCTTACAGGTGATAATGAGGAATAATCATCATCATATTAATAATTTCGACCCTTATTAAGCATCGAGTTTGAAGTTCAAGAAAGCTAGCTGATTATCTCGAAGAAACACACAAACACATTTGCTGCTTGAAGGGGGAGGATGCTGAGGAGAGTACCTTTGTACTATACAGGGTAGCTGTTAGGTTTTTATAAAAACCGCCTTACCATTCATTCCTTGGCAACGGTAAACGTACAGTTCTATCAAACCATGAATGAGGGGTCACCTGTTTGGTGAACTCTTCCCACTGAAACAGTCGGTTTGTATCCTTAATGAATTGAGACAACCGGTACCGATAGTATTCAGCCATCTAGGCTGAGAAATTAGTGTTGATGAGATTAAAGTATTCAGGGAATTGAAAGAAATTTCCCTTACGAAGGACCTCTTCCCGTACTAAGTATCGAACTCCCAAAAAGCTACATGCTTACCCCGACGGCTGTATTACTTTGTAAGATGCGATATATTTTCTGAATCTGAATCTTTTTTTCCTTCCCTTTCAATTTTTTATACAATTTTTGGTACGGACGGAGTAGCATGAAAATCGTGTTTTATTAAGTGGTTGTTTTAATTTGAGTGTTCTGCTGGTTGCTCATATCACGAAAGCCGCTAGCCACTAACAGCTCCGAAATTTGCATCAATAAAACCGTTTACCTCATTAGCACAGAATGCTCCAAATAGCCGGCAGCATCGGATAATTGAATCATACAAAACTTCCCCCATTTCCGGATTTAAGCAGCAGCTCCACCGGAAAGCACCGCACCGGCTGAGCTCGGATCGGAAAAAAAGTATAGGTGCCTACCGACCACATCCTTTCTGTATTCCTGTGTAGCAACTTATTCCATTTTCACATTTTCATTATTCACGCTCAATTCACTGGAAGGATGCTGCAGCGATACAGATGCGTGTTCTGATATCTGGAAGGCTGCTGGCTGGGTCTCACTGGCATGGCTCATGCGGGAAGCTGGATGAACAAAAAAAAAAACACGTGGGGGGCCATCCATTACGTACGTCATGGTCCTAGGGAGGAGGGGGGTTTTGTGAGAGTAACAAGCAACGTATTTAGTATAAGAAAAACCCGTACGAAGGGGGAGCGGGGATCGAAAATTCCCAATTTCAGCGTGACGTACTTAATGGATGCTCCCTGTGCGTTAGTGCTATCCCCCGGTATACTGTTGTTTTATAACCCATATGGAATCCCATACACAGCACTATCAAACGAGATACCGAATGCCTTTACAGTTGAAGTTTATCCAATGTTATTATATTGCACATCCAGCAGACCGAAAACAAATGGTAGTCTGCTTTCGGCCTGGGCTAGGCAGGTCTTAAGCTTTAGTGTACTTAGCTTTTAGGGTGCTGCGTATAAGTTATTCAACTATGGAAAAGATGGTAACCAAATGGAAATTCTTTGGAATGTACATCAGCATCGTTTACTGGTTTTTGATGCTAACACTTCTTTGGTGGAATAGGATTTTGTAAAAAAATGTCAAATCAGCCAGCACGAGGAAGAGGGCAGAACGGGATGATCTTTGGAGTAACCTTAAGAGTGTGAGTGCTCTCAAAGTTTGACATAAGTTTACGTTGGGAATATTTTGGGTAACTATTGTCTGAAAACTTCGGGTTTGTTGTATCTTCACTCTTAGTACAGAATAAGCAAAGCCACTTAAAAAGTGTATAATTTATGGGAATCATATATACATGTCAAGGACAGAGAATTCTCCTGCAAAGGAAACAAAGTATTTTCTTAGCAAGGAGCACGTAGTTCAGCTGATGGTAGTAGAAACCAAAAACATGAGAAATATTTGTTTTACATCGCAAGGCGTTAACAACAAACTGTAAGTTTTCTGGATTAGGTAAGAGGGAAGACTCTCCTGTAATAGATTGTGTGCTAGGGTGTATAATACTTCGGGATTTTTGGACTAATGCAATTTTATGAATGTAATATAATGCGTTGCGTAATATTTATTGTTCACACAGTGATCTTCTTTAGTATCCACAAAAAACTGGAGCTCTGAAATATATTCACTCACAATGAGAATGGTTGTTGTTTTTCTTTAATTGACAATAATTTCTCAAGTTTCTTCTACCAAACTACTTCTTCTTGAATTTTGATTATAGTTCTATTTCTCAGATGAAACTTGGCCTGCTTTCCAGTAAAAACATTTTTTTCTAGTTTCTAGTTGGTCGTCATTAAGTCAGAGTGGACTACGTGATTTTTTGAGCAGGTAAAGATAAGCGTAGAAACTTGTGGATGAAATATGACTTTTCAGGGTTTTTGTAGCATTTCGGTTTTTCCGGCGATTATCACTTTTTTATTCTAAAATCAATGCTGACAAACTTGCAGGAATGGCTGCTCATTGCTAATGCAACTAAGATTTAGAACGGCATCAACAAAATCATGATTTTCAAGTTTAAATTAAAAAAATATGTTGGAATAAATTATATCGTGACCTGAAAATTTCGGTTCCTTGCTTAAACCGAATAAAGAATTGAAAAATCACAACCTTGCACAAAATTATGTCAGCACTCATACAGGGGATGGCCAAAATGTTTGGGATAGGCAACTTTTTTTCTCCCACAAAAAATTCAACATGCTGTAACTTTTCATAGAGTGCATAAAAAAATCTCAAATTTTGACTGTTTGTCAACCTATTATATGTGCATCATTGGTTCAAATTTGGGCTCGATTGATTAATTTTTCGCGAAGTTAGAACCGTTTGGGTAAAACACAATTTTTTAGACAACTATTTTTTGAACTGGCATATCTCGGAAACCAGTGAACCGAATTGAATGAATTTTTTATCGTTTATCAACAATATATTGATACTTAATACGACGTTATAAAATGTAATATTTTCTCACGGTGAATTAAGTTATAAGAAATTTTTACCCATATAGAGGAAAATAAGTAAAATTTACAATACCACGCAAAAATTATTAAATGTGTTCTTCTTTCAATCTAAATAGGCTCTAATATATCTGATTAGAGATAATTTGAGAACAGGAGTGGAAAATCTTTGGATATCAACACTAAAATTTATTGACATTGATGTAAAAAATAACATTTTTTCGAGAAAAATCCAAAAAGTGTCAATCCATGATAACTTTTTTCATCGTTCAAAAAGTATCTATGTTTTAATTGTTTGTGAAGCATTTACACATTGTTAGTGTACGTTCAAAATTTCATTCAATTCGGTTCTTTGGTTTCCGAGATATGGCAGCTCAAAAATGAGTCGTCTAAAAAAAGGTGTTTTACCCGAACGGTTCTAATTTTACGAAATATTAATCAATCGAGCCCAAATTTGTATCAATGATGCACATATAATAGGTTTACAAACAGTCAAAATTTGAGATTTTTTTATGCGCTCTATGAAAAGTTATAGCATGTTGAACTTTTTTGTGAGAGAAAAAAAAGTTGCTTATCCCAAACATTTTGGCCATCCCCTGTATATCAGTAAGTAGAAGAAAATCGAGGTTAATACTGTTCTTTTTAATTTCAATTATGTGTGTTATGAAAAACCCTTAGACTTCCTGGAGAAAGTTGTTCCTAAAGAAATTCATGGAATAATACCTGGAAAAAATGCTTGAGTAACTTTTGGTGGAATTGCTTTAGGAATTGAGCAAGAAATATTTAGAGAAATTGCTGGAGGAATCTCTTATCAAAATTCATGGATTTTCTGAAAAATATGCATGGAAAATTTCTTAAGCATGGAAGGTTTCCCAGAAAAATTCTCAGTAATAAACCTTTAAATTCCTTTCTAGAGGAAGACATTTCTGAAAAAAAATATGGAAATTGTCTGAAGGAATCCGTGGAAAAAAATCTAGAAGGAATCTATAGTAAAATACTAAAATCTCTTGACGAATTCATGAAAAATTTCTGGTATTCTATTGGATATATTCAGTTGGATCGGGAATCTAATAACCCGTCGACGGAGTTTAACAAGAATTCTGGTCTTATCAGGAGGATCGTAAAGAGGTGGTGAGAAATAAAAGCTTTGCCGTTTTCTCATCGGCGTAGGATATTTTGTTCGGCGGCGTGGAAAAATATGAATAGCGGCGCGTCGGGTGAGTTTGGCTAGCGGTGGCGGCATGCAAGAATTATCAGGGGTTACTGAAGAAGTTTTCAGAAGGTTTCTTTTTGGCACTGCCGCTGCGCTGCCGTTCTAAGCACAATTGTCCCATGTTATGTGGGATTCCCATATAGCATGGGACAACTATGCGTAGAACGGCAGTGCGGTCCCTTAAGAACTTTTTCTTGGGATTCCTTCAGAGATTCCTCCAGGAGTTCTTTTAGATATTGCTTCACAAATTTTACAAAGTACATCACAAAATTACAAATACTGGAGAAATTTTTCAAAGATTTCATGAAAAAAAAAATCTAAAGTTATTCCTGGAGATACTACTGGAGATTGTTAGATTTTTTTGAAAATTTTCTGAAGCTAACAAAATTCTCTGAAGCAATTTCTTAAGTAATCTTTGTAGTAGTTTCTCCAGGAATCACTTGGGAATATCCGGAGAAATACCTTGAGATAGCTCTGATGAATTTCCAGGAAGAATGTTATGAAAAATAATCTGAAGTAATCTTTGGAGAGTTTCTGGTGACTGCTCTGGAGGAATTTCTAGATGAATTTGACGAAAAATCTTTATAGGAATTCAAGGAAAACTCCTGTAGGAGTTTCTGGAAAAGTCCCTCATCAGATTTCCATAGGGCACTCTAGGAAAATTTCTGGAGGGATGCTTGAAAAAGTTGTTTTTGAATCTGAGCAGAACTGTATACAAAAGTATTGGAAGAAATTGAATAATTCCCTAAATAAATTTCTGAAGGGATTCTTGGAAGATGTTCTGGAGCAAATCTGGAAGAATGTACTCCTCCAGAAGTAGAGTTCCTAAAAGAATTTCTTAAAATTATCTGAATGTATAAGTGAACAATAATATCTGAAACTTTTTCTTGAATAATTGCTAGAGGTTTTTTTTTCGCAGGAAATCCTTGTTCTCTGGAAAAAAAAAATTGTAGGAATCACTAAAATATACAGTCGACTCTCCACATGTCGATGTTCTATATCTCGATATCTCTCCCTATTCTTCATTACACCAACCAACCTAACCTCAAAATGACTGACAATTCACAGGTCATTTTGACAGATGTAACATGAGCATGAAAAGGACGGCAACAAGATCGATAAAGTAGAATGTATCATCCGTCTTTTTCGTGCATGTGTGTGGTCTGTCAAAATGACCTGAGAAATGTCAAACATTTTCATGGCTAGCTTTGTTGGTGTAATGAAGAATCTCGATGGTTTGGTCGGTCCATTCAATCTGCATACATTTTACTTTTCTACATGTCGATATCTCTTTATCTCGAATATCTCTCTATCTCGATGCGATCTCGTTGGTTTTTGTTCTGGATTTTCTTTCCATATGTCGATATGCCCGTTTTTACAGGTTACTAGATCTCGTTTCATAGGTGCAAAACATTCTGGGAAGGTAAAGTGACATCTGTTTGTTGACGGTTTTTCCTAGTTACGGACGGGTTTTCAATCTAGTGTGCATTATAAATTGGATCTTGAATTCGATCTCTCCCTATCTCGATGGTCCCTTCAATATCGAGATATAGAGAGTCAACTGTATTTCTGAAGAAGTTTAATTTTTCGAAGCTATCTCTTAAGGAATGCCTGGAAATCTGAATAATGTTCTTCAGTTATTCAGTTTCGTGGGCCATCTAGGCGTTTCGGAAAATTCTCCACTGGGCCACTAGGTGTTATGTGTGTTGTCATATGTTAGTGCTCGTTCAGTCTGTACAACCTCTGGTTGAAGACGGTGTAATGTCTTGTTTTTTTATTCCATGAATTATTTCTAGAGGTATTCCTGGATTAACGCCAAGAAATAAATAAACTTTGTGGAGGAATTTCTGAAGTAATGGCTGAGAAAATCTACGGAGGAATTCCAGAAAAGAACCTATCGATGTTCTCCAACAAAAGTTTTTTTTTTGAAATTCTGAAGGAATCGTAAAAGAAATTTCGGGATGAATGCTTGGAGTGTCCTCTGGACAATGTCCGCCAAGAATCTCTTGAGGAATTACTTAACAATTACTGAAGTAATCTTTGATGCAACTTCTGAAGAATTCGCCAGAGGAACTCCTCCACAATCTGTAAAGGAATTTGTGCAGGATATTTTTTGGTGAGAAACGGCTGAGTGAAAACTGGAGAAAATCCGGGAGGAATATATTGAAGAATTCCTGGAGAAACTTCCAGAATAGCTCCTGGGAAAACTAAAAAAAGGGTTCCTGTCACAATTCCAGAATTTTCTGAGAAACTACTGGAGAAATATCAGTTAAATACTGAATCTTAGGAATCTCTAAGAAACTGCTAGAGGTCTTTATTTTAATTACACTATTGTTAAATTTTGAGCTCTCGGACGATATATGGTCGGCGTAGACTGGACGATTTTTTGGCCTGATAAAAATAAGCAAAGGAACTCGATAATTCTGATCTATGGGACGTTATTTTGATGTAGGTGCATCATAAAATACAATAATTATGATATTTCAGAAAGTAACGTGCTTAATTTGGTTTACTACGTGCTTGCAGGACATTACACTGTGTTACCGCGATTGAAGCGCATTTGGGCACCGTTTCCATCTTGAACGCACACAGCAATATTTGTCATCATATCAAACAGTCTAATGGCACCTTAACGTCTGGAAGGAGTTTCTCAAAAAAAAAAAAAAAATAGTCTAGTCTATTTTGTGAACATTTAACAACCATCGAAATCGGTTCCGCAATTCGGCAATTTAAATGAAATATGGTCGAGTTAGCAAATTAAAATTCCCACAAACACATTGGGAAAATTTTTATGAATAAAACTTTTTGAGGGATAAGGCCTTGAGATAACCACACACTTAATTTTGAATACCGTGTTCGGTATTCAAAATAGAACAGCTGAATACAGAAATAATGAAAGTTTCTTTTGCATCCTTTTTGAACAGTTGGTGTACTCTGCCTCAATTATATCGATTATCGAAACTACCGAAATACAGGGGGTAGAATAAAGAACGGGACAGACAAAATTTTCACTTTTCAAAAAATATTCAAGTATTGCGGATTTTTAGAAAAATTTCCACTCTGCGGCAGCCGCCGAGTCCTACCGCAGCTGTCAAAGTCCTACCGCAGGCTTGGAAATCATCCTATCATTGAAACTGAAGGCCAAATCAAAGCATGATTGCAAGGTGAATTGAACTGAAAATCAACAACAAACAATGATCATCGGCGTCGTATCCAAGGCATCGCAAGGGCTCGCTAGGGTAGATCGATGATACCGCAGTGAAAATCAGTAGTCTGACAGCTGCGGTAGCTTTTCATTCTACCGTAAAACGGAAAGTTTTCTCTAAATTAGCAATAGATATAACTTTTTGTAAAATGCATCAAATATTCTCAAAATTTTACTGCAAGTTGATCAACTAGTGATGTATCAGCGGTCCAAATTTGGAAAAGATTGGGCTGTTCTCCATGAAGTTATAAAGATTCTTGAAAAAGGTATAATTATTTTATAGTCAACTTTGAACTGTTATATCTCCGGATCCAATGAACCAAAAGCAATAAAATATTGAGCATTTATGTCTTATAGGACGAGCTGTGAAAAACATTTGACTTAACTTAAAATTCTTAGCACGGAAAAAAAATATAACGATTAGATTGTTTTTCTAATAAAATATCAAATTATTCAAAACTTCAACATCGTTACAAAATTCAAGATGCAAATTATAGATAATTTAATTTCCCTCTAATTCACTTACATATATATAAATGTGTTTTGAAGGAAAGTAACAACATAGCCGCTAATAAATTGGAAAAGTAATGGGATGCGTATTAAAAATAGAGCAATTTACTAAAAAATCATGAAATAATGAAATCGCTATTACTTTTTTTTTCCTGTCATAAATTTCAAACTCAGTCAAATGTTTTTCAGAGTTCATTTTATAAGTCATAAATGATCAAAACTTTTTTGCAATCGGTTCATTGAATCCAGAGAGATAACAGCTTAAAGTTGGCTTTCGGATAATAATGCCTTTTTCAATAGTCTTTACAACATCGTGCAGAATAGCACGATATTTTCCAAATTTGGACCACTGATACACTGACAGTGAAAATTTAAGAATATTTGATGCACTTTTCGGAATGTTACAGCTAGTTGAACATTTTTTGAAAATTTAAAATTTTGCCTGTCCCGATCATTTTGTCTATCCCCTGTACTGCCCATGATGTCCCAGAAAATATGGGACTGATATGCGATCATAGGCAGTGTAGTTCTTTGTACTAATTTCGTCAAAAAAGGACCGAACATGCTATTTAGGATGGAGTGGGTGTGTAATTTATGGACTTCACCTTCGTGTCTGACACGCGGTAAACGAATACAAAAATGATCAATTGGACAATGTATTTTTAGTTTGGGTTGCCGTCCTCTACGTATTTTAGCAAAAAAAAAAATTGGAAAACTCAATATTCTCTAATGACAAAAAGAAAGGATCAATGAAGAAAAATCGGAAAAGTCAGTTAGGCCCTAATGAAGAATCATTGTCGAATTGTACCTAATTGTGGCTCTGTCCCAGTTAAGGTGGTACATCACAGAGAAAACAAACCACGGTGTTAATGCTACACTAATAGCACAGACAAATAGACGTATCACTTGGAACAAAATGCGATAAAAATCATCGTCACGCAAACATATTCGCCCAATGCTAATTATGCTGTAGTACGCAAACCCACTGAGTAGATGGCGGTAGTGAGCAACCGTCAAACAGGAGCAAAAGCGATGCGAGTGCCATGAGCGAGCGATTTGCGAACTACGGAATATTTGAATAATCCGTTAAAAAGGGAAACGATGGGAAGTGAGACGTCTGTTTGTCTGTGCTAATAGCATATAACTTGTGGAAAAATGGCTTGGAATGTAAAATCAATGCATTAATAATATAGAAAAATAATCCATGTGGGCTCGTCCGGGATTTGAACCCGGGACCTCTCGCACCCTAAGCGAAAATCATACCCCTAGACCAACGAGCCCGTTGTTTAACTGGGGTTCAAATTAATTTCAAGTAATAATGAGCATATTTACCACATATAATGCAAACTTTTGTAAATATCTCTGACAAGTGAAACAAGAGGGCAAGAGCTCATACATATGTTGCTCATTATGTTCCTCATGCCGTGTCACTTCCTTTCCGTGTTCCTTTCCTTTGTGTTTGCGTTAGGGGCTCTGCATCAACCGAAGTAGCCCGCAGTATTCGGAATGTGCTGTAGCGTGTAGCATACGTTTGGGAGCAGTATTAAGACTGCTGCGTGTGTTGTTGCGAGTTTGTACGTCATCACTACACACACTGGATCATACCGTCGTCGTACCGTCACGTCGTCAAAGGGAAACTAAGCGTGAAAAATGCGGGTGGCATGAACGGGAGATAAGGAAAAATAACCGATGGACCCCGAGTGTGAGTGAGGGTTTCGGGAGATAGCATGACAATGCTGTAATGGGTTTTATTTTTAAGAGGATGCTGCTTTTTCGGAAGCGTGCAATATGTAGGGTCTGGGACCATTTGGGCAGGAGCACCTATTTTGGGCACTTGCTGCTATAACTCAGTCAATTTTCAACCGATTGACTTGATTTTTGAGACACGGTCAGCTAGGCACAGTATCTAGCCATGTACAAAAATTCAAGTCAATCGGTTTGAAATTGACTGAGTTGTAGCAGCAAGTGCCCAAAATAGGTACTCCTGCCCAAATGGTCCCAGACCCTAGTTGATTTTTTTTTCAACATGATTCAATTTTTTGATAGTTTCTTCTGTTTCTTGTAATAAATATTTAGCATTGGATTGGCTCTTTTAGACGACGTAATAAAAACAGCATAATTCACGTTAATATTTGGCATATCGCTCTAGGTTTTGCAGTACATAAGAATCTAGATTGGATTTCATATAGTTTTATAAAATGAAAAGATTTGTTCATGATGTATTCAATCAATAAAATAAAAAAAATGTTTCACGATATATTTCACACGTCAGATAAATTTCGAGAGAAAAACAACCATTACAGGGGTGGCAATATTTCGACTGCCAGCTCTCATCTCCGAAAAATCCGATTACTCCAGGGCCCCATTCATCAATACGCTACCAATTAGGTGAGCAGATGGAAAGACTCCTGTTGTTGTACGAAAATGCCATAACCATAACATGGGAACACTAACAAGCACTCACAAGACAGAACATATACAATCCGCCGCGCAAAATTGATTTGACAGGTCTCTCTGTTCCGTTTTCCGTTCGTATGCCTTGATGCCCATCAATTCAATAAGAAACGCCCGATGTGAAATTGTAACCGACCGACGTCAAACGCACGTGTTTCGTAGGAAATGCCTTCCCTGCAGTTGTACACGCAGCGCACAGTTTTCTGCTGGATCCGCTTCAATTTTATTTCTAGTCGATTCTATTGCGCTTACATACATAGGTACAAGACGTATACACCTGTCCATAAAGATTTCCGATGAATCGTAAGAACGTCTTCTCTCGAATAGGCGGGAGGTTATTGTTTCGTAATCTTTGAAAGCAACACAAAAGTGTATAGACAAATATTGTTCTTTCATATTGCATGGAAAGTGCGTAGTGGAGCGGAAGTGCCCACAAGGTGGTTGGTTAAAATTGAGATTCGACGAATTTCAGTGAAGCTAGCACACCGTCTGGGATAAGGCGCTGCACGGAAGAACGGACTATCTCACCTGGAGCGAAGTGAATACTCTTACCATCAGTAGCTTCGGAGTAAGGATGAAGATAAATAAATGGAAAATATTTTTCAATTTATTGCGAAATTTTGTTCAAATAAACGAGTGTACGTATAGCTAAGCCCTGTTTGAGAAATTTCCATCGAGATTAACGGAGCATTTTCATTTTCATTTTGTGCTACATTTTCATATGGCTGTAGGCAAATATAAGAAATGTTTTTATTCCTGACAGGATGCTTTGACGTGGGACGGCTTCACAATACACCGAAACGGCGTACAAGATAACCTAGGTGGATTGGCTGGTTTTGTTCCCGGAAATTTGAATACCCATCTAGTTGAAACCCTTTCAAGTGTGATGCTCTCTTTAAACCTCTGAACTTACCCTCAACCGGAAATGATCAAAACAATTCTAAGCGTTGAGGCCCGCCCGATTATACAATAATAACCGTAATTAGGCGAATCGCGATAATTACTAGCACGAAAATGCTCTCTCCCGGTGAGGGATAAATTGTGTTTCCACCTTTTCACGACAGTTTTCCACCTAACACAGGCAGCTAGGCTTCGTTGACGCGGTAAAACAGCATCACAATCAGCATCCTCTCTCTCAGAATGCTTCGTGAGCTTCCTACCTACGGAATTGCGTCCTAGATTTGGAGCGGTGTGAAACCTTGCACACTAACATGCCTGGATGCGGGCATGGATAGTAAGTGAACTCATTGAAGTTGGAAACAAAATTTTCTCTTTGTGCAGGTTGAGAATTTTTTGAGAATTCGAAAGTGTATGTAGCCGAATCGAAGCCAAATAGGCTGTTTTGATATTAAGATACAGTTTGAGTCTTGCTAATATAATACCCCTTGAAGTTCAAAGTTTGTAAAAATTCTAAATATTAACTATGGCGAGAACCACTATAGCCTTAAGTGGTACACCTTTCCCTGAGTGGTACTTCTCGGATGCGAGGACCATTAGAGGACTAATTTTCGGTCTTATTCGGGCTTGGTGTCAACTGTGGCTAACCAACAAAGTCAGCGCTTCTCAGTAGATGGTGTTGCAGATTAGTACCGGCAAATGGGGTAACTTGCAACACTTTTCGACTTTGAAGCAATATCATTGAAAATCGAAACATTTCAAACATACTGTAAATCATCGTGTACACTAATTACCACGAGTAGAATACTATGCAGAACTTTATTTACCAAAATACGTTGCCACCTAAAAAGGAGGTGTGAAATACATGCTTGTTGCAAGTTACCCCATCTGTGGGGTCACTTGCAACACATGACCAGGGATGTGCAATTTCGAAAGGAAAACATGACGCACGAAAGCTGTAGCAAATCGTTTCCCATGCGACGGGACAGCTGCGATGTTTCATAACTCACACTCCAACACGCTCGTTCATTATTGCTACTGAAACAAGTGTGTTTGAAAATTGAAGTGAAACACTTTGGATTTTCGTTTCAATTGTGGGTCATTGAAAAATTTCAATGTGCTAAAACCACTATTTAAAACATTTTTTCAAATAGTGGTGCACGCCAATAGAATGATTATTATGTTTTATGAAAAAGGAACACAAGACCGCTTAAATCCAATTAACCGTAACCATTGAGAGACTAACGCGCAAGAGTGAGACACTACTGCTCTGCCGAGTGAAGCACAAGCAACGCCACCCCGAAGAGAGACTACCGAGTGCTACGATGAATGAGAACGTTTTCCGAATCGAAAAGAAAGACTCGAATAGTGTGTCAAACAGATAAAGTGACTCATTCAAATGTTGCATGAAAGTGTATCATTGAAACGAAATTAAACGCCCCTGCATGAAGCTTAGTTAGCTACCATTGAACTACACTAACATTCTAGTTCTTGATCATATTATAAGTTTTTGATGTAATGCATGAAATATGCTTTGAAAAGATGCACATTAACCAATTGAAATACGGTTTTTCATTAAAGGGTTGGTAGTTGTTATAAGCGAGGTATATCGCTTCACAGCAGGTCTTACGTCCCTCAAATATAAAATATTTATGGATCTCATGACTCAGTACTAGTTACAAACAATGCTTAAAGTAGTTTTTTTTTGGAAAGGTAAAGTGAGTCATCTTTAAGTAATTTTCAGTATGAAGTGGTGTTTGGTTATTTAACCCTTCAGCGCGCGCTGTTGTAATAAGTACAACACTACCAAAAAAACTCGCTTTTCATATACAGCGCGAGCGCGGTGCAGTTTCGGTTGCTTGATGGCGCGCGTCCTGGAAGGTTAAGCTAAAATAACATGATTTAAACACCCATTCAGCTATTTACAAATTTTTAAACCGTCAATTTGGGCATTCTATTGAAATATTTCACTCCATCTAGGTTAAGAATAGATGCTGGTTATGGTTTAAGAACGTTCTTAAGCTGAGTTATACTTTCATCAAGGTGAAACTTGAATAAAGTTTCAAAATACGGAAGTTTTTAACAAAGTTTGAAAGTCACGTAACAATTCCATTACTGATTGGTTTTGTTTGATTTTTATTAGGGTTTTATTACAGCAATAATAAAAACTCACAGTTTTATGATTGCTTTTATGAAAACCGTTGATATAATGTTTTATAGTATACTTGAAGATACCCATAAAGACAGATTTCAAGAGTAAACAAAACTTTTCGATATGTAAACCTTCTGGCAATCATTATTACCACAATTGAACTGTTAAAACTCTCAACAGATGACGATCCATTCGATTAATAACGACATCTGTTGGTGGAAAAGCAGAAACTACGACATTGCTAGGTTTATTGCGGTCATCATAAAAGAAAACTTGCTTTCGTTTTATTTTCGCTGATTATGGTCGTCGCCATAATAATTGATAGCTTGCCACCATTTCCATAACATGCTCACATAAATAAAATCTCTCTGCTGAGTTTTCTTGTGATTCGAGATAGTTTTACCAAATTAACAAATTGTTTTATTTCATTAGAAGATGAGAATATTCACTATTTTCGAAGCGCGTTAATTTTATGTTTCTGCAACCCCAATATTCACGGTAAAATTGAATGCGCATAAGCCTACCAACACAATAACTACTAAAATATTACTTTGAAATGATCGCTTTCTACTTACGAATGATGTATCCTCTTGAACTTTACGTGCCATCGAAGAAGCTTCTCTGCATCTTGAGCTGTCACAGCTTTTGTTGAAAAAAAAAACAAGAACAATCGAGAATGGAACATTTTTCAACTAGGTTTTATAACGGGTTTATTGCTACTCTTAATGCGGTTTGCAAAACCCCTCCGAGAGTGGTCCACTTAGCCGGAAGATGCTCTTAAAGAGGTTATCAAGAGTTTTGGATTTATAAATCAGTTTTATTGCAAGTTTTATAAAATTGGTACCGTAAACCGGGGTCAAATTGATCTTCGGGTCGAAATTGATCAGACGATTTTCCATTAGATAAAACATACTTCAAATAGTTCCCAAGCAAATATCGTTTAGTATCGGTTCCCAACTGCACGATAGTTGAAAGGTAATTATTTAAAAAATGCTAAACCTAACCGAAAAACGTATGATCAATTTCGACCCGAAGATCAATTTGACCCCGGTTTACGGTAATGAACTTTAGAAAACCCATCCCCCCCTCCCCCGCCGTGGCTTGCGTGGTTTCAGGCTGAACCCCCTGCTTGGGATGGCCCCTAACATCCAACAGGAGTGATCGGCTCCTCTTTATCTTTAAACACACGACGAAACACGAAGCTTTGGCTGCATGGATTTTTGTTCTACACCTTATATGCATATTCGCATGGCATGTTATATTTGTGTGAGTAGCGCTGTGCACTAATACAAAACAAGTTGACCCTCGTTCGAGTAAAGCTCGATAACGGTTATTGAGCAGCGAATTTCATAGTTTTTTTTTTGCATCTGAACGACGATAAAGTGCATTGGGCTGCTTTTGAGATAAACAGAGGTACACAGGTTTCTTCGGGCTTAACTAGTCACTTTTTGTACGCTTGAGTGCTGTTTACAGAAGAGACCATCCAAGCTCTTTTTATTGATTTTATAATATCGTTTGCGCAGTTACGCAAACGCTTGCGCGTCCTCACGCTCTAATGGTTGTTAATGATCATTTGAGTGCACTCTATTATGCATTAACATAAACTAAGTCCAATATACACATTAGTTACATAAGAGTTTTATGAGGGTTTTAGAGGGGCTTCTTGGGGTTTTTACAGATTGCAAGAAGTTTCAGGCAGGCTTGACAGAAACTAGTACTATCAGATAAAACTTTCATAGTTGAAAATTAAAAAAATAGTACATATGCATATTTTTCTAAGAATTTTTGATTAAAAATGCACAAAAAATCGACCTTTTATCGACACAAAAAAAGGTTTGCCGTCAATGTAAACACAATATTTCGTCTACATCGTTTGTCTACATTTTTCTTACACAAAATAATGTATGCTTATTCCTACTAATCGTAGTCAAGCTTTTTTGGTGTATTATTCTTACCATATACAAATTGTTGATACCATACACAAACAATTGTTGTTTATGTAACGAGTTGTAATTAGTTGTTTTTTTTTTCAGTACGAGTCGTATATTCATAAAGGCTCGCCGAGTTAGATTAGATTACAGTAAAACCTCCATGAGTCGATATTGAAGGGACCATCGACTCAAGGAAAAATCGAGTAGTGGAACAAAAAATCTTTCGGGAGGACCATCATAGTAACATATTTTATCAGTATGGACAAAATAACCTCCATCAGTCGATATCGAGTCAAGGAACATCGACTCATGGAGCTTCGACTGTAGATAAATACGAAAAGTGCTGAAAAACTCAAATGAGTCGCATAATGACGATTATGCAACTGTTTTTAATAATGTAGTATCATAATGGCAACATTTTCCGCACTGATTCATTTAGCAACTGAAATTGCATAATAAAAAACAGTTCCATAATGCTCCATAAATGAGTTGCATATTGCAACTCATTTCAGTTGCATGTGGCCCATGTGGCAGTGTGCACATGTGGCCATTATGATACTTAAACGAGTTATTTGATGGATTACGACT
Organism: Aedes albopictus; assembly: GCF_035046485.1. Classification (NCBI taxonomy): domain Eukaryota; kingdom Metazoa; phylum Arthropoda; class Insecta; order Diptera; family Culicidae; genus Aedes; species Aedes albopictus. Next base: position 34,731,811 of record NC_085137.1, read on the forward strand.
GTTCTTGGTGTATTCTTAGGAGAATTTCTTGGCTTTTCAGTCCGATTGTGAGATCAAAAACACCTTATGTTCTCTTACTCCGACGTTTCGATCCGTATCGGATCTTTTTCAAGGAATCGAGTTTTTGGTCGTTTTTTCGTCATGTAGATTTTTCAATCTTTCAACCGTCATTCGATATTCTAGTTTCCCGTCCGCTTTCATCCGGAAAACTGTAACTTAAATCACTAGGGATCGGGATTCGGACCTCTTTCGCTACTGTATGTACGGACGGGAAACTAGAATATCAAATGACGGTTGAAAGATTGAAAAATCTACATGACGAAAAAACGACCAAAAACTCGATTCCTTGAAAAAGATCCGATACGGATCGAAACGTCGGAGTAAGAGAACATAAGGTGTTTTTGATCTCACAATCGGACTGAAAAGCCAAGAAATTCTCTTAAGAATTAAACGAGTTATATAAAATTGAAATTATGATACTAAATAGCATGAAATAATCTATATTCATCACAAGTTATGATTGGCACCTCCGAAACCGCTTTTTTACCGTAATTCGTTGGGTACTTTAATTGGTTTATATACCTGTTTCTGTAGAAGACGTTATTCATTACATTCGATTTTCACAGCATTTGTCAACCATTCTTACGTTTTTCGAAGAAGGCTCAAAACTCAGATAGTAACATTCAAAACCGCTTCAACCGACATGAAAACATCAAGCTGACTCATTAATTTTTACTATTTCCATTTCAGATCGCATCCAGTGAATCGGCACAATCCAAAATATCCGAAGCTAAACCGGAACCGCCGAATTCCATGGCCAATAACTGAGGCGTAGAAATCGATTCGAAAACCACCAAAACGTGAAAAATATCGCACATCAAACATCCCGTGTGAGTGTTGCCGAAAGCCAGCAGTGATAGGACGAAACCCTGTGGCCAACATTCGGTATTTCCAATGTGCATTTTCACTCGATCGAACACATCCGGTGACAGTGGCTGCAAATCCACCAGCACCACCACCATCATCATCAGCAGTCGGAGTAGCGGCACTAGCAACAGCAGCAGCAGCAGCAGCAACACCGACCCGAGGGCGATAATTAGCGCCGGAAATATAAGACCCAGCGGAAATAGTTGTTGCTGGAACAGTCGCCGGTACCGGAGCGGTGGTGATAGAATCGATTGGAGTTCGCGCTTCCATCGACCGTCATTGCCTGGGTCAGTTCGGTCTAAGTCATGAAAGCATCACCAGGTGGAAGGGGATTGCTATGCGAACCGGAACAACTGGCGAGCTGAAGGACAAAACCATCATCATCGCCGGTGGACGGGGAAGGCAGCAGGATATCGAGTGACATTGAGCCAATAGAGCGGAAAGAGAAGGTGCGCGCTGAACGAACGTGTCGCCAGAGGTGGCGGAGCCAGGAATTATCTCTTGTTGACTGATACACAGACTACAGGCACTACTACTCGTAGGTTTTCGATACTGGCACTGGTCTAGAAATATACATTTAGACACGCAAAACCACGTACTGCCACGCTTCGATCCGTCTAGGCAACTTGGAATTGGTCCCCGGATCTCTATTAACACGCCTTAGAGAGAGAGAGATAGAGACGGAGATACACCCATAAACACACTCACGCTCACCGAGTAGCACCTACAGGCTGACTCCAGTTCCGTTTTCGTGAACCAAAAGTTGGCGGAAAGTAGTAAAGCTCACTCACGCACGAAAAGATCTCGTACTCGGACATTTCAACGGAATAGAATATTCATCCCACAGCAAAGCTCGAAATTCGAAACGTAGCACTCATCGAACAGCTATGCGAATAAATATCTAAATCTCTCAACCGATAAACTCGGATGAATAATTCGTTTGAGAGTTGTACAGTAAATCATAATTGGATTAAAAAGTAATTGATATTGATTAATGATAAAAACAATGACAAGCATAGTATATTACTCGTAAACATTGAAATAATACGTTTCATAAACAAAGACAAGTTTGCTGCAATTCAATAATAATAATATCAATAGTACTTTAACAAATTTTCAACCAATTGAATTAATATTAATAAAAGATAACCATAAAGGAACAGGAAGTTTAATCCATCTTAATAATAAAGCAAAATAGTTCGAATAATATGTTTGGAAAACTCAATAATAAACAGACAAACTTATCAATGAAAAATAAACATCAACTAATAGCATATTGTTATTAAAAGTATTTAGAAAGCGACTCATCTCTACTTAAGGACACAAGTAATAATATCAGTAGCATAAAACTAACAAATTAAAATAAAACCGGAACCGGAAACCGAAGAAAGGAAAAAAACAACTAACAGACATTCGCTTGGAAGAGCGTTCGACCATCAACCAGAAGCAAAACAACAGCAAACAAAACAACAATAAAAGAACGCAACCCCTGTGGAACAAACCTGCAACACTGACTCGAAAGAAGAGGACAGGAAAACTCAAAATCCGTAGTTCAGATAAAAAAAAAGTCTTGCTCTCTCGTTCATCCGCATCTTCAACCATATCGTTATCGTCATCCGTCATCATCATCGTCGTCGTCGTCGTTGTTGGTCGTCATCATCTCCAGTAGTGTCATCGTCGTCGTCGTCTTCGTCATCGTATTCGTGAACATCATACCACCCTAAAAAAACCTGCGCAGCCGGAATGAAGAAAATCCTGGTGATAGTGATCAAGATGATCAAAATGATCTCCAAGATTATCATGCTCAGCCGGTATCACAACTTTCGGTGCTACAAGCAGCTACGGCTGTACAAGTGGATCATCGTGTTAACGCTGATCGTCAACTCGGTGATGGGTGAGTACAATTTGACCTTTCGATATTTGTGGGTATGTTCAAATGCAAAGAGCGTTCCGCGGAACCTTAAACTTTCTTACATCAGAACAAAATAATGTATTTCCCAATATTATTATTTTCATAACTAAACTCGCACCAAATAAACTCAAAGTGTTCTCGACCACCTACTTACACCTTCAAAACCACATCTTCTAGTAGCAGTTTGAAAGGAAAACACTTTTCAACCCAAACCATAAATAAACAGTAATTCATGCTTTGCCTCATTAACACTCGACGATGCATTCAGACGTTCGTGGCGGTTTGGTGCAACTGAAAAGGTCTTTCTGCTCCATCTCCGTCTTGGCTACCTACTTGTTGTTTGTTGGTTTGCCCCAACCAGTCCAGTACCGAGCAGTCAGTGGTAGGGGTTGCTTCCGCCCGCCAAACAAAGAAAAGCACTTGCCAACCGGATCTTCATCTTCTCTCGTGCGCCGAGCGAGTATCGTAGAGGACAGGCAAGCCGTCAGTCAGTCAACATGCCAGGTAGCTGACTGCTGCAATTGCCACCACCGCCAGGCCAGTCAGTCTTGCAGACTTTGTTGCAACGGCGTCCCGGGCAAACACGTTCCATTAATCCTCCAATCCGGCGGTGCCAGAAAGGTAAATTTCATCAACCGTAATCGCTTTGATGTGCCTTCACGCAACGCAGCCGAGTGAAATGGACCGTTTTATGGCTTCCGAGTCACGTTACGGGGCCGGTCCCGTAGTCGTCCGCAGCACTTCGATCTGGCAACACTGGGTTGGGTGGTGTTGCAGCCGCAGTGTGTTTGATGAAAAAATACTAGAATGTAGGTACCACAAACAGGAAGCATCAACAGGATGAGGTCATTAAACTAATGATCCTCCAAAGCCTCCTTTACAGTGCTGCTGCTGCCGCTTTGCCGACTGCCCCCAAGATTGACGATGGAAGGAGAATGCGGAATACATGCAATGTTTCTCAGGAACGCCCGCACAGAAAGATGACATCATTGCGGTTTATGAATGAAGACAGGTGTTACTAGGTAGGGGCTTCTGGAGACGCACCGGGTAAAGAAGATTGATACATCATTGTAGATCTACAAATAATCTATTATTTTTAATTACATTAGATACTGATGTACGGACCTCCAAAAAACCAAACATATACTGTGATCTCGTCGTGAAAGATTCGAGTACATAGTAAAAACTCAAAAACTTAGCGATCGTTGCGTTTCAGTTTCCAGCGCGTCTCAGCAGAAATTGTGGCTAATGAATACCACCAAAGCGTAATTAGCAGATATCAACGCAGTAGGTGACAACCTCAACAATCTGATCTAGCCAAGTGTTGAGCACTGAAGCACGACAAGTGATAGATACTGACTGCTCAAAGACGAACAACTTTGGTTCGATAAGGAGGTCAGAAGGTGTAGTATGACAAGAACGTTGCCAGCCACATATTACTGTATTCATAATATCGGACCTCCAAGACCTTTCTGAAAAAGATGTAAGTTCTCTTACTGGCCTGCTAAATAACAGGTCATTTTCCGAGCCGGTATCATCTGAAATTAATTTGAAAACTTTAAGATGATCTATGTCGCTTTTGCGACATAGATACATAATACTCAGAACATTTGTTATGCCGTTGTCCGGCAATTGTGACAAAACTAATTAGGTTCTTCGACAAAGGGCTGATAGAACCCTTAGATGTCTGGAGAACAATCCCTAATACGGTGGTTTAGCTCATTCGATTGATTGATTGATTGATTGATTTATCTTTATTATAGAGACTTTCAGCCCTTGGCTGGTTCGTCTCTTTTCTAAAATCTGGTGAGCCAGAAGGGCTCTCCTCTCTAATTTTTGATATGTTTTATAGCAATACTTCTTCTTTTGAATGCTTGAAAAAGATATTTTTTATCTTTGCCCCAACCCGTAAAATCGCCTTTTGAATAAACTATGATTTTTGAAGAAAAACGATCATAACTTTTGAACCAAAAGAGATGACGATCGTCTCAGCACACGAAACGACGCGTTTTCAAATGCTCTACAAGTGTTTCTTAGGCGACTTTAATACAAAATTGAAACTGAAAAAGTTAGAGTCAGAAAACCGGTTTTTCTTGAATCACCCTAAGCAATTTAGAAAAATATTTCTTTGGGAGATGGCTTAGCAGTCTTGGAGGAAATTGAAAACTAGTTGTTTAAATCTTTCCCGACGTTTCGATCCGTTTGGGATCTTTTTCAAGGGTTCGAAACGGATCGAAACGTCGGGAAAAATTTAAACAACTAGTTTTCAATTTCCTCCAAGACTGCCAAGCCATCTCCCAAAGTTCTATATCAAAACAGTCGAAACCCGATAAGCAGAAAAATATTTCTAGATCGGTCAATTTTAAAGCTACATAAAAACTGTCTTCAGCAAACTTGCTCAAAATTGATAGATCTATAACTTTTCCGAATAATGTATATAGCTATTCTTGCAAATAAGAAAGTTTGGTTTCCTATTTCTGTGAAAATATGGACCACCCTAATTTTCATGTACATTGGAAAGAGGACCTTATTATTAGGAACAACTTTGTAGGAGATCATATTTGTCTAAAAAATCATTTGAAGGCGCTGCATGCATCTTTCCTCGTAAATCTGGTTCATGGACCATTGTGCACGGTGTGTCTGGTAGAACAATATTATCGCAAAAAATAGGCATCGCCAAATTCTTCGTTTTTCGAAAATATAGGATTCTAGCTTTCATTTAACGGGTCGATCAAAAAAATCCACCGAGGGACCTCGAACAACTTTTTCATTTGAAAATTTTTGCTCACAGTGGACCATTTATTGGGAGGAAGTTATTGACGAACCGCTTTTAATTTAAACAATATGGTGTAAGTTTGAGATATTTTTGTTTCTCAAAACTATATACAAACAATATATCATACACATGAAAACAAGATTTATATTTTTGGCCTATGTGAATTCTGAGTGAACATAGGACACATACTCTGTTAACAGCAATTAATCGAACTAAACATGTAGTGATCTGCAGATCTTGTCCCTCGTAACACTTGTGGCGCCACCGTTTTCTACATTATAAAAAATAAGAAGAATGTTTCTATTTCCATTGCTTTTTGCTCGTTTCTTTCAAAGCCATTTTCGAAAAGCGCTTCTTAACCTTAGTAAGGTCTTGGGGTCTTTTTTGACCTTTTCCGAATTTCAATTCGCTATAACTTTTGTTTCGAAAGGCCTAGAAATCTGAAATTTTCAGACAATTATTTTTTTGTGGAAAACTATCATTTCCATTCATCCAAAACATTGGACGACACCTAGGGGAGCTCCCATAAAAAAAGTTACAAATAAGACCCTGGGGTCATTTTTGACCCCAAACTTTGAACGGCTCTCAAAAATCAGTGGCTGGGCCGATTTTGATTTTCCTTGGCCCAAATGAAAGCCACACATGTCTAGTTTTCATAACCACCGGAGAGTTCTGGATTTGGTCACTGTGGCCACCGGGAACCTGCTTCAACTGAAAAATGCCACTTTAGAGACCCTAACTTTGGCAAGCTATAACTTTGCAATCAAACAAGTAATCAGGACCGTTCAAGAATCGTTGGAAAGGTACTCACGTGGACTTTGATTAAAGACATTAATATTGACTAATTCTTAAGAACCGGTTCCGGAAATCCGGAACATCCGGAAAGTAATGTTTTTCACGATAATGTGCTACAAAGCACATTCATATTATTTACAGGATAGAAGTTTTTGCATCAAACTTCTTTAGGCCATAATACAATCTGTCGAGAACTATTTCTGTATGTTTTTGGTTATGTCCCGTCCTTCTGGAACCGGTTCCAGGGATCCCACAAGATGGCCAACGAGTTAACTGTAACGAAATTGAATGGTTTTCCGCGCTAAACACATCTGCGTTGGTTAACTCACGATGAAATCTCAATAATTTCACATGCTCCATATTGTTGTGATATGTAAAAACATTGTTGGACATTGTGGTCCTATGTGGCCACCGGAGTGACCACCGGAGAAACCCGTATTGAGGGACTTCCATGTTTTTGCAACAAAGATAGGCATTCGATGGCTCTAACTTCATGATTTTTCATGGCCATGTGGCTTCTGGCATTAAATAGAAGAATTGGTCAGAGACGAATGCCCCAGAGGTAAAGTCTCTCTAAACAAAAAAAAAGAAATAGAAGAATTGACCATTCTGGTCTGTTTTGGCCACCGGAGTGACCACCGGAGAAATCCGTATTGAGGGAGTTTCATGTTTTTGCGACCAAGATAGGCATTTGACGGCTCTAACTTCATGATTTTTCATGGCCATGTTATTTCTGGCATTGAAAAGAAGAATTAACCATTCTGGTCTGTTTTGGCCACCGGAGTGACCACCGGAGAAACCCGTATTGAGGGACTTCCATGTTTTTGCAACAAAGATAGGCATTCGACGGCTCTAACTTCATGATTTTTCATGGCCAAGTGGCTTCTGGCATTAAATAGAAGAATTGACCATTCTGGTCTGTTTTGGCCACCGGAGTGACCACCGGAGAAATCCGTATTGAGGGAGTTTCATGTTTTTGCGACCAAGATAGGCATTTGACGGCTCTAACTTCATGATTTTTCATGGCCATGTTACTTCTGGCATTGAAAAGAAGAATTGACCATTCTGGTCTGTTTTGGCCACCGGAGTGACCACCCGTATTGAGGGACTTCCATGTTTTTGCAACAAAGATAGGCATTCGACGGCTCTAACTTCATGATTTTTCATGGCCATGTGGCTTCTGGCATTAAATAGAAGAATTGACCATTCTGGTCTGTTTTGGCCACCGGAGTGACCACCGGAAAAACCCGTATTGAGGGAGTTTCATGTTTTTGCAACAAAGATAGGCATTCGACGGCTCTAACTTCATAATTTTTCATGGACATGTGGCTTCTGGCATTGAAAAGAAGAATTGACCATTCTGGTCTGTTTTGGCCACCGGAGTGACCACCGGAAAAACCCGTATTGAGGGAGTTTCATGTTTTTGCAACAAAGATAGGCATTCGACGGCTCTAACTTCATGATTTTTCATTGCCCTGTGGCTTCTGGCATTGAAAAGAAGAATTGACCATTCTGGTCCGTTTTGGCCACCGGAGTGACCACCGGAAAAAATAGCATTGAGGGACTTCCATGTTTTTGCAACAAAGATGGGCATTTGACGGCTATAACTTCATGATTTTGTACTATTTTAACTATTCTGGTCTGCTTTGGCCATCGGAGTGTCCACCTGGAGAAACACATACTAGGAAACTTCTATGTCTATTTTTAAATGCTCATATTATCTAGATTTATCACCAGAAGCAGTCTTTCGACGGCTCAATTTTCATGCTTCGACACGCGACATATTATCTTTATGCTCAGTTGTTATTCTTATTGTTCAACAAGGTTATTCTGTAGTAGAGGCAATTAATGTTAAAATATACTGCGATTCTTGTAGTCTGATACTGTACTGTCAATGGTAATATGGTTAGTTCGAGAATTGAGGATAGTTTTACTTCGGTTTACAAACAAACCTTTCATCGTATATTTTGGTTAACACCACTTAACGGTTTGGTCGTCTATGTTCACTGTTCTTGAAAATCACATCGTTTCTTTTCATTATCTTTTTAGATATGTCCACATTATTTGGTAGTACTTGATATGCTTTCTCCTTTCCAGTGTTGGTAAAAACTAAAATTCTCAAAACTCATGGTTGAGTTTTTTCACGCGCGATTCTTGACTCGCCAAACTCACCGCTGTAAAAATCAAGCATGAGTTGACTCATGATTTTACTCATTGCTTAATTTCCCGGTCCGCTTATTATTTACAACGAAGTGTTGGCGGATTTATGACAGAATGGGACCATATCTTGCATGTAATAACATTAAATGTCGTAAAAATTGATTTGGATTCGTTTTACAAGCGAACGAATTTTCGGCGCTTGACTCGCGAGAGCGAGATTTCGCATGAAAATCTCACGCCTGAGAAAATGATTCAGAATCGCGCGCGAGTTTGCTCACGCAAGAGTGGTTCATGAGTGAAACTTGAGTGTGATTTTACCAACACTGCTCCATTCTTGCTGGCTCCATTTCCTTATACGTGAAGTCAGCTTTTTCAGAATGAAAAGTTGTCTTAGTTGGTAGGAGAAGGGCTTTCTTTAGGAAGACAAACAATGTTTCATTTGAATTGGGGAATTATCAAGTTCTGCAATCGAGGAATTCAGTCAAAAATATTATCCATTTAGTGAGTTTTATGAACATTGTACAGTTGGGTTAATAGTTGATTCAGATTATTCATAATCGGAAATCCAAAAATATTTCATCATTTTTGGTGCACGTGGAACAATTTTTAAAATTTATTTTTTTAGCTTGTCATTCTATCAATTGAACTGTTCTTTATTTCATTCACGAAAATTTAAACTGTTTTTGTTTATAAAGAAAATTAATCGTACTAAAAATGTGGTATACTAAGAAAAATGAGCTCTTTCATTTAGGCTAGAGAAAATATAAATATTTTTATTCACTTTACAACCCGATTCATGTGAAGAAAAATTGGGAATGTGGGACTTTTTTGCCTATTTTTGTGAAATTATTTTGGATATATGTAGCTGTTTCTTCTTGATATTTGTTAATTCCAAACATGGAAGTTCCTTAATACGGGTTTCTCCGGTGGTCACTTCGATGGCCAAAGTGGACCAAAATAATTAATTGTCCTTTTTAATACTAGAAGCAACATGTCAATTTCAATTCTTCTTTTTTATGCCAGAAGCAACATGGCCATTAAAAATTATGAAGTTAGAGCCGTCAAATGCCTAGTTGCAAAAACATGAAACTCCCTCAATACGGATTTCTCCGGTGGTCACTCCGGTGGCCAAAGCGAACCAGAATAGTCAATTGTTCTTTTAATACCAGTAGCAACATGTCCATGAAAAATCATGAAGTTAGAGTCGTCGATTGCCTATCTTTTTTGCAAAAACATGAAACTCCCTCAATATGGGTTTCTCCGGTGGTCACTCCGATGTTCAAAGTGGACCAAAATAATTAATTGACATTTTTAATACCAGAAGCAACATGTCCATGAAAAACCATTGAGTTAGAGCCGTCGAATGCCTTTCTTTGTTGCAAAAACATGAAACTCCCTCAATACGGATTTCTCCGATGGTCATTCCGGTGGCCAAAACGGACCAGAATGGTCAATTTTTCTTTTCAATGCCAGAAGTAACATGGCCATGAAAAATCATGAAGTTAGAGCCGTCGAATGCCTATCTTTGTTGCAAAAACATGAAACTCCCTCAATACGGGTTTCTCTGGTGGTCACTCCGGTGACCACATAGGACCACAATGTCCAACAATGTTTTTACATATAACAACAATATGGAGCATGTGAAATTATTGAGATTTCATCATGAGTTAACCAACGCAGATGTGTTTAGTGCGGAAAATTGTTCAATTTCGTTACAGTTAACTCGTTGGCCATCTTGTGGGATCCCTGGAACCGGTTCCAGAAGGACGGGACATCACCAAAAACATACAGAAATAGTTCTAGACAGATTGTATTATGGCCTAAAGAAGTTTGATGCAAAAACTTCTATCCTGTAAATAATATGAATGTGCTTTGTAGCACATTATCGTGAAAAACATTACTTTCCGGATGTTCCGGATTTCCGGAACCGGTTCTAAAGAATTAGTCAATATTAATGTCTTTAATCAAAGTCCACGTGAGTACCTTTCCAACGATTCTTGAACGGTCCTGATTACTTGTTTGGTTGCAAAGTTATGGCTTGCCAAAGTTAGGGTCTCTAAAGCGGCATTTTTCAGTTGAAGCAGGTTCCCGGTGGCCACAGTGACCAAATCCGGAACTCTCCGGTGGTTTTGAAAACTAGACATGTGTGGCTTTCATTTGGGCCAAAGAAAATCAAAATCGGATCAGCCACTGATTTTTGAGAGCCATTCAAAGTTTGGGGTCAAAAATGACCCCAGGGTCTTATTTGTAACTTTTTTTTAGGGACTAAGGAAGGTTAAACAATTTGGTGAGGGCCTTTTATTCTAAAATTAAATTGTTTCCATTACACAGTATATACGCATACATATATTGTATAGCAGTGTATTTTGCCACAGAAAGTAAGTATTATTCCTATTATTCTTTCAGAAATAACAGCCCAACACAAATAGAGCCTGCTTTGAAATTTTGTACTTCAGATGAATTTGTATCCGATATTGACTAGTAAAAAAATATATGGTTTCGTAAAAGCAATGACGGAGTACCTTGTTTGTAGAACTAGAAATGTTTTGTAATCTTGTTGATCTTTCTAGCGTTTTGTCTCAGTTGGGAAAAAACCTGCTTTTCCGATTAATGTTTTATGAGCGAGAGATATTTACGGAGAGCTTTTTTTTGTCAATCAACCGCCTGAGTATGTATTGTACCAGTGGATATTTATATTTCGAAGAGATCTTGAATCGACTGGGTCTCTAACCCGTCAATCTCAGCGTAGGTTTGCTGAAGATCTGTGCTGTCACCGCTTCGGCTCTCTGGATTATATAGTGTTTATGCATATAAAATGCCTTGCCTTCTCACAATGTTATGCATGTATCTTGATTCTGCTATATACAGTCAATGTTATGTACATTGTGATACAATTTTTGATACAAGATAATTCCTATGGGAGTTCTTTCGGCTTTTGCAGTTGGCGACGGCAGCAAAAATAAGTATGCCTCATGTTCCCTAATGTTTGATTGCTGATAATCCTTTGGGTAATGCGCTAACTGACTAACTTAGTTAAACTCCAAGTATCAATTAAAGAAGATATAAAAAAACAGTTTTATTAGTACTATTTGTAAAGAAATCTTGCAAATTTATTTTTATGCTAAATTTGACTTGCAAATTGAAAAAGAAAAAGTATGCGCTATAGAACCTCAAATATTGCAACATCTTGAAAACTTATGTCCAATTGTATTAAAGCTTCGGCAATAATGAATCGGAAAATAATGAAGACTTTTGACTACCATTGGAAAACTTTCTGCAAATATGGGATGGATCACAAAATCGGGTTTTTCGCTTGTTGCATATTTGATTCATAACAAAATTTCATACCTCTTTCAAAAATGTTTTTATTTTTAGACTACACAAGCCATTAATTGTTTAAACAGGAATTAGTGTGAGAATCATTCGGTCACAATATTTCTAGTGTCTTAACGATTAGATTGAACTTAAAGTCACGTGCAATCCTTGAAAAGGTATATTTTAAAATAATATATACTTTGCCACCTGTCGTTTTTGCAATATAGATACAGAATACTAGGAACATTTCCTATGCCGTTGTCCGGCAATTGGTTTGTTTAATGAATAAAATATTGCTATTTTCTATAGCCTAATCGGAAGAGCTCATTTTTCTGAATATTACGTGATTTTATTAGATTCCAATACCTTTATTTTGATGGTCAAATTAACAAAACTGTTTTAATTTTCGTGGATAGAATGACAGATTAATCGATAAAATGACAGTTTGACCCGAATAAAAAAATTTCTCCATACAAACACTAAATGCATTTTAAAAATAGTTCCCGGACTCCAAAAATTATGAAATTTTGAATTTAGACTAATTTTGGGGCGGTGAATCCGATTATGAAATAATCCGGATACCCCCAAAGAACCCAATTGCTATTAAAAGAATTAGGTTCTTCAACAAGGGGCTGATAGAACACCTTGATGTCTGGAGAACAAAACCCAATACGGTTGTTCAGTTTATCCGTGCTGTGTCACCATGTTGGGATCAAACGCCAACAAGGAATAGAAAACTTAAAAAAAAATGCCACCTTTGGATGGCTGATGCAAAACTATAAGGCATACTATCGAGATGAAATTTTGACAGCTGATATGGGTCTAAAATAAATCTTGGTTTTAAGTGATAATTTGTTTTAGTCCAATCGTAATAAACATGCGGGAATTTGAGATGGCGTGACAGTTTTTTATTATAAAATTGGGAGCACACAATATTTATCTTTTTTCTCTTTGACTGTTCGTAGGTTCGTGGTAAATTATAGTTTTATGAAACGAAAAGTCCATAAACAAGATGTGGACCTGAAACATAATCACACAAGAGAGTTCAGTTCAGTGCATTTTTCCTTGCCCGCAATTGTAAAGAAATGCTGCACGGGAATCTATCGATTTGAAGTTTTTTCCAGGTCCAAAGAGCGGCAAAAAAAAACTACGCTTGCTCTTTTTTAAACAAATCCTTTCCTGAATTTTACACGCATCGGGATAGACTAAGAAGTGTCTTGCGATTACCTTACCTATGATTATAAGATTTTAATAACAAATTTTACCAGTTATTCGCTCTATTTCTATTCATTTTAAATCAAAGTAGGCGCAAATCAAAGTAGGCTGTGTTTTCTTTTTATATTACTTCATATTATTCTTTCACATTTGAGCATAATTGGCTTTTTTGCATGCCTTGCGCCACAAATCCTAAATAGCAACATAAGGAACAGTCGTAAGAATTTCAACCAAAATTCCTTTTTATTTCATCAGAAAAAGTTGTTCGGGATCCCTCGGTGGATTTTTTTGGGGAACCCGTTAAATGAAAGCTAAAAGTCCATATTTTCGAAAAACGCCGGATTCACCATATACACGCCGTGGAGTGAAAAGAAAAACAGCGCTGTCCTCTGTTATGTGCAAAGACCGTGAAGCTAAGATAAAACTATGATAGTTACCATGTTTGGAGGTTATGACTTCTGAGTTATTCCTCCAAAGACTGAAAGCCATAACCTCCAAACATAATCATCAACAGTCGAAACTCGAAGATAATGTGATGGTTATGAATGGTTATAATAATTGCGTTATCTTCAAAATTTATGGTCTGCAATGCATCTTGGTTACTTAGCGACGTGAGCATTTCGGAACTCTTGCACTTCCTCACTTGATGACCAAGCTACACATACCGATCATCTGACAGTTATTTCGCTGGTCTACATCATCTTGTTAGCGGCTTCCTGCGGTAGACAAATCGCCATTTCCTGGGTATCTTCGAGTGCCTTCCCAATCCGAATTAGCATCAGTAATCCAGGTTACACTGATCGGTCAGTGCGACTCCACTTCTGTCGTGATCTCAGCCAAATTATTGCATTCGATCAATGCTTCCTGTGGGAGAGTTTTGACGTTTACCTCGCTTGCTTTGGAATTTGCTACTAGGTATTTCCCGGTAATTCAAGCTCCTTACGAATGGATCATTATTCAAATCGTGTCGCCTTTCTGGGTACTCCGTGTTAAACTATTTACGTTCTCTCCCAATTCCTTGGGATCTGGATCCTACGCCTCACCCTCCTGAGAAACGCAGCATACGTTGTTTTGGCGCACGGTTCGATGATGAGAGCATTGCCCTTGCTCCTCTTGCCTCAACTTTTTCCCTTATTGTCAAGCTCGTGCACAAGGAAGACCCCTTCGGGGGCTAAACCCATCCGATTGTCGATATTTCATACACTGAGCAATTCACGTTCCACTGCTGAAACGGCCGGCTTGATTCTCTTTGTCATGTACTTTATCTTCAACATCACTTTGTGCTTACCCTTCACGTGCTCGTGCCTCGTACACCGCATTCACCTTCTTCTTGATCTCTAGAGAGTGCTTCTCAAGTTCGGCTTGAACACACGATTCCAGAGCACTTCAACTGTTTTGGGTTTTTGTAGCTCACTCTGAGTCCGGCCGCTTTCTGTCGGTAGCTGCCGCTGATGCTCCTGGATCACATATTGCTGCTCTTGTTGTGCACTTCAAATATGCTTGCTTCGCTGCAGATTCTATTGTTCCTTTCTGTCACTCATCGTTTGACAAACGTATTTGCCACCTCTCTCCTGTTATTGTGGTTGTTTTCCTCTTCCATTTTGTTAGGTACCCACTTCTGGTCGCTCCACTCGTCCTAAGTTTTCGTCGGCGTTACCTTAGGGAGGCTATAAAATGGGTAAATACAGTCTTTCAAAAGGTAGTGTTCAGCGTGCAGCGCTGATCGACGCTAATCAGTGGTCTTCAACTAAGTGTACCTCCACCACCTAAGGTTGCGTACCAAGAGACCTACCAAGGGAGGAGGCAGACTACTGTTAGCCTGCTTATCGTTTCAATTCGATACTGTCATCTTCCTCTTCCGTCACCCCTTTTTACTCAGGGAACATAACAGCACTAGTGAGATGTAAATGTAAAACGACGACGAACATCTGAGTATAGATCAGAAAAGGCTGCATCGTCATAAGTCTCACAAGCTCGCCAAACGTACGTATTAAATAACGCTTTCACATATTCACTTTATAACAGAAAAAGGACTGTCAGATTACATTTCGGCTCACTACAGAGATTTTGGAATTAGACAAATGTATCTTATTGCGCGAATCCCGGGATAACTCAATGAAGGAATACCGGAAGAAATTCATAAAGGAATCCAAAGAAAAAATCTTGGAAAGAATTCTTCAAAGAATCTCTGGAGGAATCTCACAAAGCAGAATGAAAATAAATCATTGTAACCCCGGGAAGAAGGAAAACCTGGGAAGAATTCCTTAAAGAGTTCATGACGGAAGCCCGAGAGTAAATTCCTAGTATAACTCAGAGTATTCCCTGATAAAATTTTGAAAGGAGCTCATTTGAATATCCTAATAGAATCCTGGGAGAGATCTCTGAAAGAATCCTGGAAGAACACCTGAAGGATCCTCAGGACAAATCCCTGACGAAATTGTTGAAGGAATCCTTGGAGGTGCCTCAGGTAAAATAAATATACCAACCGCAGCAGAAATTCCTGAAAAAATCTCGGGAGGAATCTCAGGAGAAATTCTAGAAGGAATCTGGATAGGAATTCCTAAAGGAATCCCTGATGGAATCTCGGAAGAAGTCTGAAGAATTCCCAAGAGAAATCTTCAAAGAATTTTCGGGAGGAATCCCTGACAGGATTTCTGATGGAATAGTTAAGAGAATTTTGATTGAAATTCCGAAGAAAAATTGGAATAAATTCGTGAAGGAAACACGGAAATAAATCAATGAAGAAATCGCTGGAAATAACTCTAAAGAAAACCCTGAAAGAATGTTAGAAGAGTCCTCCTAATTCATAGAGAAAGACTGAATCCGAAAAGGAATTATGGGAGGAATTTTCGGCTCGTAATTTCTGGCGATTTACCATTTTTCGACCGAAATTTCACTATGTTATATCGTTTTCCAACAAATTGCTTTACACTACAAAACATAACTTCTAAAATGTTAGAAAATACTCAGGTCACTGGACAGATCACACACAAGCAAGATAAAGACAAGAAATCTCTTCTATTTTACCAACCTTGTTGCCGTTTTCTTTTTGCTCATGTTACATCTGTCATGTGACCTGAGAACTGTCAAACATTTTTGAGGTTAGATTTTGTGGTGTAATTAAGAATTATTGCACTAACCATGTACGTACACCCTGGTTGGTGCAGGAATGTTTGTCAACAAACTCATTCTAGCAGATACTTTGAAGAAGTATCAAATTTATTACCCATATTCTAACTCGCTGAAATAGCTGAGAGCACAAGTC
This sequence comes from Aedes albopictus, assembly GCF_035046485.1. Taxonomy (NCBI): domain Eukaryota; kingdom Metazoa; phylum Arthropoda; class Insecta; order Diptera; family Culicidae; genus Aedes; species Aedes albopictus. The sequence goes on from NC_085137.1 coordinate 34,748,176, forward strand.
AATGCTGAACTCACTTTCAAGTGACGACGGTCAATTTGAAACATGGAAAGGGTGTAATTTGTTCATAATTTTTACGACACGATTGATGTGCATCGAAATTGATGTTATGTTGCTGAAGCAATCTCTGAGAAAATCCTATATAAAACCTGGGAATGATCAAAAGATCAATCCCGGGAGGATTTTTTTTTATCTGTATTAACGAGATTTTTAGCCCTAGGCTAGTTCATCTCGGGGGAGGAAATTGGTAAAGGAGTTTCGGGAAAAAATGCTGGAATAAATCATAAAATCTCTCTGCAAAAAAAAAGGATTATTTCGACGGAAATTTAGGAAATTTTCAAAGAAACTCCCATATTTATCATATAAGAAATCTTTGAAAGAATGTCTGAAAAAAATCAGGAAGAATTCCTAAATGAATCTCGGGAGGAATAACTGTTTTTTTTAAAGGATATCCCGATATAAATCAATGAAGGAATGTCGGACGGAATCCCGGGAGAAATCGTTTAAGGAATTACGGGAAAAATCCTTTAAATAATCCCACAAAATTATCTTAGAAAAAATATCTATAATAACTCGGTAAAAATGAATGACGAAATCCCGGGAGGTGTCAATGAAAGAATTTGGGGAGGAATTCCTTATGGAAGACCCGAAGCAATTCATGTGGGAATCGTGGGAGAATCCTAAAAGAATCCTTGTGGAATGCTTGATGGAATTTCGAGAATTATTCCCAGAACCCGAAAGGAAACTCTTACGGATTATTCTCGCACGTAGATAGGGACAATTTATACAGACCGGTTATCAGATGAAACAACCTGCACGCCGTATCGAATTATAACGGCCAAACGATGTGTGAACTTTGCAGCCTCCCGTGACACTGTAGCACTTTCTTTCCCCGCAAAGGTATCCATAAAGCCACCTGGAGATCATCCCACCAACAAACAAAATACCGAATTTCTGTATGTATGCGCTCAAAACTTTCGATGGTTATTTATTAAAACGCGTCGAAGTCGAGTGTTGCGGCTCAATATCGAGCGGCGTAGACCTTAGAAGTGACACAAGACTACGCTCAGCAGTTAGCAGTGGCCCTGTCAATGTAAGAGCAGCTTGAAGCAGCTACACTTATAGTTGGCTGGAGAGACGTCTGATCCGCCATAGGAAGAATACCTCAGCTGCAGCACTAGGCTTCGAGACTCCGAATCACTGAAACGATTGGTACGACGGCGAATGTGAACAGCTGGAAAACGAGAAGAATGCAGCATGGGCGAGAATGTTCCAACACCGTGAATGAGGCGCGTTATAGACAGGCGCAGAAAAGGCAGAATTCAGTCTTGCGAAGCGATGGAAGAGCTGTATCGCGCTAAGGGCACACGGAAGTTCTACGAGAAGCTGAACCGCTCGCGCAGAGGCCTTGTACCACAAGCCGACATGTGCCGAGATAATCACGGGAATATTCTCACGAGCGAGCATGATGTTGTCGAGAGGTGGCGGCAGCATTACGATGAGCATTTCAATGGCGTCGATGCAAGCACCGAAGGTGGCGTGGTAACAGATCTAGGAGTACGTGCGCATGACGAAAGATTTCCAGCCCCTAACCTCCAAGAGATTGAAGAGGAGGTTAGCCGGTTGAAAAACAACAAAGCCGCGAGTTACTAAAGCACGGTGGAGAAGTACTGGTGAGAGCACTACACTGGGTCATTACCAATATTTGGGAGGAGGAAGAATTACCGGAGCAGTGGATGGAAGGTATCGTGTGTCCCATCTACAAAAAGAGCGACAAGTTGGATTGCAGGAACTATCGCGCGATCACACCACTGAGCGCTGCCTACAAGGTACTCTCAAATGTTATGCCGCTATCTATCACCGATTGCAAGAGAGTTCGTGGGGCAATATCAGGCTGGATTCATAAGTGAACGCGCTACAACGGACCAGATGTTCGCCATCCGCCAAGCGTTGCAGAAATGTCGCGAATACAACGTGCCCACACATCACTTGTTCATCGATTTCAAATCGGCGTATGATACAATCGATCGATGGCAGATTATGCACGAATACGGATTCCCGGATAAACTGATACGGTTGATCAAGGCGACGATGGATCGAGTGATGTGCGTAGTTCGAGTATCAGGGATACTCTCGAGTCCCTTCGAATCTCGCAGAGGGTTACGATAAGGTAATGGTCTTTCGTGCTTGCTGTTCAACATTGCATAAGAAGGTGTAATAAGGAGAGCGGGGATAAATACGAGTGGGACGATTTTCACGAAGTCCGTTCAGCTGCTTGATTTCGCCGATGATATTGATATTATAGCTCGTAAGTTTGAGACGATGGCGGAAACGTACATCCGACTAAAGAGTGAAGCCAGGCCAATCGGATTAGTCATTAATGTGTCGAAGACAAATTACATGATGGCAAAGGGCTCCAGGGAGGTAACACCGCGCCCGCCACCCCGAATTTATATCGACGGTGATGAAATCGAGGCGGTTGAAGAATCCGTGTACTTGCCCTCACTGGTGACCGCCGACAACGACACCAGCAGAGAAATTCAGAGGCGCATTGTGGCAGGAAATCGAGCTTACTGCGGACACCGCAGAACTCTACGATCGAAAGAAGGTCGCTGTAACAAGTAGTTTACTATCTGACGGATTTCGCGCCAACTCGAACAAATGTTGGCAGCACCCTCTCAGATTACAACGAAACTTTCTTGGTGTGTAGACCTTGCCCAGATAAGCCACTTTGCATACTCATTTTTCTATTTTTTTTTCTCGACTGACTTTTGAAAAGGGCTAAACTTTTTTTATGGATTTTTTAAAAATGTTTTTAATCAAAAAATGACTACTCCTACAAAAAAGTGTTGTATGGGTGATTATCACAAAATAAGTCAAATTTTAAGAAAAAAATACTGAAAAAAATCCAAAATGAGCCTTACACTGAAAAAAAATCATTTCTAAAAATTCAAAGTTGATTTAAAAAAAAACACCATTTTTGATTTTGATGAAATTTTGTCTCAAGACAGGTAATTATGTTCCCTACCAACCGTCCATACATCACAAGATAGGCACTTTTAAGGAAAAAAAGTTTTTCTAACAAAAACTTTTTCTTGTTCGAATGATTTTTTTTTTCAGTGTATTTTGTTATCAACAATAAAACCAGTGAAGGCCATAACAATCCCAGAATCCAATGAAACTCAATTTTCTAGGAGATTTTGTGTTATTTATTCAATCATTTGGAAGGGTTTTCCTATACATAAAAAACTTCAAAATATTACAAATGTATTTTCTTATGAAATGTAATGTTTGATCGCAATATGTATTGAAGTGCACTTTTAAATATACAATTATTTATAATTATGAATTTTTCAAATATATATCTATGTGTCTTAGAGCCAATTTCAAACATGTTCTTTTCTATTTTTTTCCGATCATACTAAATATTTTTGGTTCATCTTCTGAATTAGAATACCTGTTTGCCTTTACTTTGTCGCCAGGAATAGGCAAAAAACTATGGAATTTCTGAGTGCCTGGTATTGTTTTGGCGTTATTATGTATTTCTTCGAGATCTTCTGACATTTTAATGTACTGTTCAGTGGATACGTAACAGAAATTTAATTTAGTTATATTTTTATCTGTCTGTACAACTGCCCAGTTATATAACTCTCGTGGAGTTGTTATGGTATTTCCATAATCTCGAGCAAGACTTGCTCTCTTTGCCATTCGCTTGAGAGTGCCACCAATAGCATCACATGGACCTTTACCGTGGGACGTTGCAAAAAAATGCCATTCTGCTCTTAATGCATGCTTTGACTGGAATCTACATAGACTAGCAAAGTTCTTCTTATTTTTGTATTGTGATGCTGCCCCATCAGACATAAAATAAATTTTAGAAAAGTTCGTTAATTGTTTCATAAAATCTATCATTTTTGAGATGAACAACTGGACCGCAACTGTATCGTGAGCCATTACTTCCGATATGATAATGAAGCTAACATTTACAAGTTTATTATCTTTCATATAGTAAATTTCAAATGGGTGTATTGTTGCTTGCGAGTTGTTCCAATGATATCCTTGAGCAGCGTTTTGAATTATGAATGAATAGTTTTCAGAGAAATCACAAATCGCAAGAATTTCATCATCCTTTAATGTATCTTTTTTATTTCTGAGAAATGATGATTGTTGTTTATGAATAAAGTCGTGTGTTATAAGTTTGTCAATTTTATCAACAAGATACGGAACAAATTCATCAACAGGTTTAATAATCGTTTCTAAATTACAGCGATCAGTATTCAACCACTGCTGAAATATAATCTCTTCTTTGTCATTTGATTCTAATATCAATGTAAGTTCCTCTTCAATGTGTTCATTACAAGCACACTTTTCACAAGCACGGAAAAAGCAATTATCTGTTCTGGTGGAAATATCGCAAAGCATTTTTTGTATTATTTCATCTTGTGACACAATTCTTATACTGTTGAACATTAAATTTACATTTTCATGAATAGTACATATGCATACATTATGTATACCAGTAGAATCAAGTAAAATACAATGCTTTGGTCGCAACTGTGTAAATACTGTGAAACCAATATTCACAGTTTTGTACATATCTACAAAAATCATATAAGCCTCTTTGAGCGACATCATCAAAAGTCGTTTTTGAACTTGTTGTTTATTTTCCATTTCGAACCTCAGAAACAAAATTATTTGTTCCTGGCATTGGCCTGCTGATATCATTATCATCAAAAAAATCTCTTACTATTTGTTTTGTATCGTCATCAATACCATGCCCCCTTCTTTTTTCGGTGGTACAAAGAATACCCTGTTCATAAACAAGATCCTTCACCTGCCTCGCCATATACATTGGTGCGTTAAACTCTCTTGTGATTTTATTTACCGACCAAGACTTAGGAAGTACAGATAGTATTTTAATCTGTTCGCTTCTGTCAGTTGTAGGGTGATTGAACTTATCCTTTAACTGCATAATTATCTCGTCATACGCCTCCACTTTGCCAACATCCGTTGAATCTATTCCGAAGATATTTTTTCGAACTGCTTTCGTAATCTGCAATGATTTGTTTATGCGATATTCCATACTTCTCATGTTTCTAAATATAATAATGAATGCAGTGGAAAGTTAATGATAGTAATTTATGCAACGAGTTGCAAAAATGATTTTTTTTCGCACAAGTAGTACATTTATCCAACGAGGCTTGCCGGGTTGGATAAATACGAAGAATACTGAAAAATGTAGTTTTGCAACGAGCTGCAAAATGAGTTATATAAAAGAAGCTAACACGTTGAAGGCTTACTTACCCAGCTCATGTTCGATTTGTTGACCACTCGTTGACGGTTCTGGTTCTGGAACATCATGATGTTGCTGCCCACTAATTGATGGTTGCATAGTTTCGTCGTTTCCATCCGATCGGCGTTTTTTCGTATTCGGGCTTCTGTTGTGACTTATCAATCCACGACATGACTCACAAATACTCATCGATTCGTCGATTTCATGTGTATATCCCATGGAATGAATTTTATCTATCAATCTTAATGACATGCCCCGTAGATTATGACGGTTGCACTTTGGATTGTTTATTTTTGCACTGCACTTGAATTTGTTGAATTTTGATTTATACGATTGATCCATTACTTTTCAGAACTGCCTTTAATAACCAAAGAGAAGTAACACGTTGAATGATACCGATTCATTTTCTTGTTTTGTTCATATTTGCTTTAGGTTCAACTCTTGATTTGTTTTTTTTTTTTCGATTAGGTAGTTCGAATCTAATAAATAGCCTTACCTAATATTAGGTTAGAACATGGGATAGAAACGTTTGGGTAGAAATTACAGCAGCACGTATGAAATGCGTGTTCTAATTGTATATTGTTTCGTACTTCTAGAGTGCTACTGCGTGAATATGGGTGCATTGCATTGTCGCATATGACACAATAAGTTTCATTGCATTTTGAGATTACTAGATAACCTTCACTGGTTTAGTTTGTTTTTAAAAAAAGACTGAAAAAATAATAATTTGGACATGAAAAAGTTTTTGTTAGAAAAACTTTTTTTCCTTAAAAGTGCCTATCTTGTGATGTATGGACGGTTGGTAGGGAACATAATTACCTGTCTTGAGACAAAATTTCATCAAAATCAAAAATGGTGTTTTTTTTTTAAATCAACTTTGAACTTTTAGAAATGATTTTTTTCAGTGTAGGGCTCATTTTGGATTTTTTTCAGTATTTTTTTCTTAAAATTTGACTTATTTTGTGATAATCACCCATACAACACTTTTTTGTAGGAGTAGTCATTTTTTGATTAAAAACATTTTTAAAAAATCCATAAAAAAAGTTTAGCCCTTTTCAAAAGTCAGTCCAGATAAATTTTGAAGAAACTAAGTATGCAAAGTGGCTTATCTAGTCTTGGTGTACATACCCAGAAAGTTTCATTGTAATCTGAGAGGGTGCTGCCAACTCCGAATACGATTTGGGGCGAAATTCGTCATCTACAAAACGCTGATTAGACCGATAGTCCTCTATATGGTAGTCAACATATGGGCACGAAACATGGACCCTACGGGCAGAGGACCAACGCGACCTTGGAGCTTTCGAAAGGAAGGTGTTGCGTACCATCTACGGTGGAGTGTAGATGGAAGACGGTGCTCGGAGAAGGCGAATGAACCACGAGCTGCATCAGCTGCTGAGAGAACCAACCATCGTCCACACCTCGAAAATCGGGAGGCTACGGTGGGCGGGCCACGTAATCAGAATGTCGGATACCAACCCGACTAAAATGGTTCTCGAGAGTCATCCGACAGGTACAAGAAGACGTGGTGTGCAGCGAGCTAGATGGGTCGATCAAGTGGAGGACGATCTGCGGACCCTTCGCTGCGTGCGGAACTTGAGACACACAGTCATGGACCGACTAGAATGGAGGCGGCTACTACAGGGTGCGGCAGGAAAAAATGCGAAAAGTTCAAGGCACTATTACACGCTAAATATGGGATATATATGACTATTTTTTCATGACAGTGTATCAGTCAATGTCTATATTCTAGCACTGAAAAATAAAAATGAACATATTTGATGTTTAACATGTGATAATGTAGGCCTAATAAGCGGATATCAATAAACTGCGCGCCCAATGGTCATTAAACAAAATCACTATAACAGTAACAAAATTAGCTCAAATTCGATGAACAACCAGACCACACTGATCCAGAGCCATGTAGTTTCACATACCAGATGAAATAAGTACATATATTTGATGATATTATAGAGAAAATCAAAAATTTTGTTTTATCAGATGCGAAATTTAGCGACCTGTGCGATTTTCTGCGGTTTGAAAATTCTGGTTGTCTTCATCTTCAGGCGCCGCCCTGTAAAGGTTAGTGACCAAAATGGGAAATTTTTTTAATTAACTTTTCAGAAAACTAGCCTATCATAGATCATGGAACGTTGAAACATAGATTGGTTAATGTCAAATGGACGAAAATGAGGTTTGAAGTTGAAAAACACTTTCGCATTTTTTCCTGCCGCATACTGTATGTACAGCAGAGGCCACCCAGGTCTTAGCCAGACCGTTAAGGTAAGTAACCTGCAGTAATAACTGTAGGAATTCCTGGATAAACCTTTTTTGTTGATGGATTCCTGGAGCCGCTAGCGAAACCCTTTGAGGAATGCCAATACGTATTCCCAAATAAATACCTCGTATTTAGAACTTCTAGAGGAATCTATGTTGAAATTATTGGGACAATCTTTTAAGAATTCCATAGATAAAGCCTTGAACGGATTTCTAGACAAACCCCTGGGCATAAACTTGGAGTTATCCCTAAAAAAATCCCTACCGGCTGGCGCTGCCAACCGGGCGAATTTCTTATCGAACTCGCCGTTCTTAGCTTGCTGAACGACTTTGTTGAAAAGAGCATTCTCCAGCTCATTATAGTTTCTTGATATACGTTTTTGATTATTTTTCAATGAGTCGCACCACCTTACGGATGAATCCTGAACCAAAGACCCAATTGTAAGATTCAGATAGTTCTTAGCTTGCTGAATAACTTTGCCGAAGACTGTATAAGTCTATCTCATCAGGATTCTGTGATATAGCACTGGGGTAATTCTCGCTGAGACCGGCCCACTATTTACACCTTGTCTTCAAAAATGTTTAAGGTGCCGATTTTCTGAAAGCCCTCGCTAAAAAAGTAAGAAAAATGCATATGGTTATTCAAATTGATGGACCCCCCGTTAGTTTGAGCCACAACAATTTTTGCAGACCCCTCGATTTTGGTCAAATGATGGTTCACTTAAACCGTTATAACTCGAAAGTTTCTCCTTAAACCACCTCAAAACGAATTGTTGTTGAAAAGAGGAAAGATAGAGCTTCTATTTGCAATAATAAAAAGTTGGGTCGGCCATATTGATTTTGGCCGCCATCTTGGATTTTTATACCAAAACATTTTTTTCACCATGAGGGCAACCACCGATTTTCAAAATTTTTGCATCAATTGAAAGCTGAGACATTTATACATAACATATCAAAAATTAGAGATGTCTTTTGCTTCTTTTAAAAGTTATCTGCCGTTTTGTAAATCATGCCACGTTTGCGCACTGGGCCCGGAGCCGGCCGTTTACATAAATGTAGCGTTATTTCGCAGTGCTTACGAACACGAATTTAACTTCTGAGTCCACTAATGGAAAGCTGAAGGTTTAAGCTTTTCAAAACACTATAAATGTTATGAAAACAATGCCCGCATCATTGAGAAACAGTCAAAAACGGAAACGAACCTCCGATTTGGCCAAATTTTGCGGCACGCGCTTTTGTGTATACATGCAGGCGTAAACTCGGATGCTGTTGCATGTCGTTGCCGGTGCTCATGGAAATGTATGGAGAAAACTTGGCTTAATTTACAAAACTGCAGATAACTTTTGATAGGAAAAAAAGACATCTCCAATTTTTTAATATGTTATGTATAAATGCCTCAGCTTTCAATTGATGCAAACATTTTGAAAATCGGTGGTTGCCCTCATGGTGAAAAAAAGGTTTTAGTATAAAAATCCAAGATGGCGGCCAAAATCAATATGGCCGACCCAACTTTTTATTATTGTAAATTGTAACTCTATCTTTCCTCTTTTCAACAACAATTCGTTTTGAGGTGGTTTTAGCAGAAACTTTCGAGTTATAACGCTTTAAGTGAACTACCATTTGACCAAAATCGAGGGGTCTGCAAAAATTGTTGTGGCTCAAACTAACGGGGGGTGCATCAATTTGAGTAACCAAATGCATTTTTCTTACTTTTTTAGCGAGGGCTTTCAGAAAATCGGCACCTTAAACATTTTTGAAGACAAGGTGTAAATAGTGGGCCGGTCTCAGCGAGAGTTACCCACTGTCGATTTGGCCCTGGCGTCGCCTAGCGGACTAATCCTGAACCAAGGTATGTTAGTACCTCTTTCAATATTACTTGGGTTTGTGCATTCTAATCTGTAAAATTTTCAAAGTTAACCTTCTTGCTCTCCCGGTGCACGCCCCTGATCACCAGAGCCGTGAAACGAGCAAAACGGAGCCCGGTATTCCAAGCTCACACGCAGCACGGAGGACCATTGCCGCAACCATTGCCGTCCTCGTCATCAGTTCCAGCGACGATGATGATGACGTTCCCTTTTCAGGATGCTGGCTGACATCAGGTAGTGTGCTGCTTCTGCTGCTATAAGAGCGCAAAATCTCGGAATCCGTACGCCGTCAACGGTCCTTTTCCACCACACCACACGACGAAAGGGTTGCGTGGGAGTCAAGCAAGGATGATCGCCCGGGTCAGACGCGGCAGCATTCTATCACAACTTAAAACCTATCTCGGTGCCACCGAAGCACACAAATCGACCCACGGGGATGAGCGAGCATGGTACCTACCGGTACGACGGAACCATAGCACGGGGTAGATATGTTTTATTTACGAAAGAGCTGCTGGCTGTCATCAGCATCAGCATCACCAGGATGCGGGACCGGGGCATGGCTGAAGATGAAAAGGAGATGTGAAGCTTTTTGCACACACACAGGTAATGGAGATTTTTCCTGACGACCTGATGGATGGTGGTCCGCAAAGCATCTAAGTCCACATTTATACGGGACGATGAGAGTTGCGCTGCAGTTAGTAGTAGCAACAACATCATTTCATCATGACGTGGTGCATGGTCGACGGTGGACGGTCGACCGTCGTCGGCGGGATAAAACAAAACGGGGTCCAGTCCGAGTCAATATTGGCTCTGAGGCTGGGTTATTATCTGTGTGAAAAGTCTGCTCCGGGTTGTGAGTGTGGGGCGCGCGGTGGACGGGGTTATAATATTTACCGGATTGGAGCAGTGTGATGGGCGGGTCTGTCTTGCTTGCGCTAGGTTAAGTGATATGAATGCAAGTAGATACCTACTACTGGTCTAGAGTTTGTTGCAATCAGGGTCGCCCGGAGGTATGCGCATGAATAATTTCGGTAGCATCAGCGATGCAAACTGGTGACGATCGATACTACTATGTTGTGTGGGGTTGAATTAGGACATTGTTGCTCTTGGGGTAGAGAAAGTTGTACGACGACCTACATACCAAGGCAGAAACTCGCTTAGTTTAAAATAATAAGGATTATACATCATGTAAACTCCACTCATTCATGTAAATTATGATGTACTATGTATAAGTCATGATAAGTCATGACTTTCAATCCAGTTTACATTACATTTCATGTCTATTTGTGGTCGAGGTCATGCAATCACTTCAAATCATGCTGAATTAGTACCCTCGCGTTTTCCACTATGCTATATAAATACACGATTCCTCAACTTGTATAAACTTTCTCAGAACAACAGAATTTTCAATTAGGAGTGATCCGTGCCGCGCCACTTTTGCTCCTTATATTTTAGCATTTTTTAACCTGGCAAGGTGCGAGACCTTGAGGCTTTACAAGAGCAGAGCGAAACTGAAAATTTTCCTTGTTCTCTATGGCCATGCCAGGGAAATGTAGCTGCTCTGTTTCCAGGGCAGCAGTAGTGTTCACAAGACATTACGCAATTATTATGGAGAGCGTTGCTTGGGCATGGTGGACCCCAGGAGCGGCACCGGAACAACGATGTACACAACAAGGCACCGAAAGTGGTACCAACAAATGAACACGCAGAAAGCTCTCCTCATTACGATAATGAAAACATAAACAAACAACGCATAAGTGCCACTCTTGACGCTACGGTGGCGCTGGTGGACGTGTTTTAATTCGCTCCCCTTCGCACCGGCACGCGTAGAGTTAATGCTGTTGGGTGGCAAGATACCGGGGCGCAGAACGAGTGAAGAAATGGTGATTGAAACAAATAGTGGCGAATTCAGGTAACAATTTGAAACAAAAATCAATCATCAAACTCTGGTGATAAAGAAAATCCACGTGGCATAGAAAAGGTCTTTCTAGTTTGCTAATCGTTCTGAATGTAATGTATTTCTCCTGCCGTTTAAAAATTCTTGTATGATATTATATGAGAGTGAGTGTGCAAGTTTAATCAGAATATGCGGGAACATTCCGCCCCTCGTCGAAATGTCGTTAGTTTCAACAAAAAACAGTACATGGTATAGACAAAATGATCGGGACAGGCAAAATTTACACTTTTTGTAAAAATGGTCAACTAGCTGTAAATTTTCAAAAAGTGCATCAATAATTCTCAAATTTTTCAAAAGTTGGACAACAAGTTGCCTATCAATGATCCGAAATTGGAAAAAATCGAGCTATTCTACATGAAAAAATCATAATTGAGGGGCCCAGAAGCAAAGGGGTGTAAGTGACTATTTTGTCGATTTTGAGCTAAGAATATATAAAAAAAAATCAGATTTCAAGCTTGCAGGAACTTTTTTAAGATTGTTTTTACAATAATTGGATAAATTGCTATAAATCGGAGAAAATGGGATCGCTTTTTAAACTCCATGCATTTTGTATGGGATGAAAAATTGGTGAAAAACTTTTAACCTTATTTACTCGAAATTGGGATTTGGTCACTTATACCCTTCTTTGCTTCTAACCCCCTCAATTATCCGATATCCAACTTTGGACTGTTGTATCTACGGACTCAATAAGCCAAATGCAATGAAGATTTGAGCGTTTATAACTTATAGGGTCTTGTACCATTTGGGCAGGTGTACCTATTTCGAGCACTTGCTTCTATAACTAAGTAAATTTCAAACCAATTGATTTGAATTTTTGTATAGGATGAGATACAACATCAACTTAGTTATAGCAGCAAATACCCAAAATAGCCACACCTGCCCAAATGGTACAAGACCCTATAATGAGCTTCGAAAAACTTTTGACCTCGTAGTGGTAAGAAGCGTTGGCGCATATATAGTTGCCAAAACAAAACTAGCAACGGTCCTCCATGAAGAGTTCTGATATGGATCGCCCGTACTATCAATATAGAGGAAATTACCTATTCTTGGCCGTTTTGTTCTCTTCGTCTTGGGGGGGGGTTTGAAACCTATTGAACTCAGAGTTGGCCTCAAATCCGTCTCAACCAATGTGAATTATATGGCCAAGTTTCAGGCAATTTGGCTGACAAAAACCCCCCATGACGAAGAGAACAAACCTGCCGATAATACCCAATGTCACCCTATATACTATCCTTGAAGCGGTGACTTCTGACTAGGGACAGTTGATGTGTACCACGAGCGTGCATTTTTCATGGTGCGTGTACTCAGTACACGACGTGACCGCACCCGGCGAAACTATGTACACTAAAACCCCAATTTACGCTCACTTTTTTTGCGCCAAACTCAATTTGCGCCCCCCGATTTACGCACTAATTCCAAAATCCCCCATTAACGCACTAATTCCCAAATAGCGCTCCCCCAATTTACGCTCCTCAGGCGTAAATTGGGGTTTCGGGAACAAATAATATGTGATACATATGATTGATAGATGGATAGATGAATACCCAGACAACCAGAAATCGCATAAGGATTACGCTGTACATCGTATAAAGTACTATTTTTACTCACTATCGCATACATAAACAGCTGAGGGGCAATTTTCATCGCATATGATTTAAGGGTGAAGTCTTCGGTATACCAATCCGTGTGGTCAATTTTTGATTTTTGAAACTCAACATATATATTATATATATGTAAAAAGGATGGATGAATTATTAGTGAAATTCCGAAAAAATCCACAGCTCAGGTGGTCAATAATGCACGTACAATAGCGCCTCCACTTTTGTACGCATAAGGCACTTTTCCTGCATCTTATGCGATGTAACTTTACCGCATAAAAGTACGTATAATATGAACATAAACTTCATTAAACGTGCAAATTGGTTGTCTGGGTAGGGTAGAGGGTAGGGTAGAGGGTTAGGGTAGATGGTAGGTAACCCTCTATGTTACAGGGTAGAGTAAAATGTAGGGTAAAGGGTAGGGTAGAAGGTAGGGTACGCAGATGGTAAGGTAGAGGATAGGCTAGAGGGAAAAGTAGAGGGTTTGGGTAGAGGGTTAGGGTAGAGGGTAGGGCAGAAGGTTTTGGGTAGAAGTTAGGGTAGAGGGTAGAGTAGAGAGTAGGGTAAAAGGTTAGGATAGAGAGTTAGGTCAGAAGGTAGGGTGAAGAGATGAGATGAGAGATGAGATGAGACGAGAGATGAGATGAGAGATGAGATGAGAGATGAGATGAGAGATGAGATGAGAGATGAGATGAGAGATGAGGTGAGAGATGAGATGAGAGATGAGATGAGAGATGAGATGAGAGATGAAATGAGAGATGAGATGAGAGATGAGAGATGAGATGAGAGATGAGATGAGAGAGGAGATGAGAGATGAGATGAGAGATGAGATGAGAGATGAGATGAGAGATGAGATGAGAGATGAGATGAGAGATGAGATGAGAGATGAGATGAGAGATGAGATGAAAGATGAGATGAGAGATGAGATGAGAGATGAGATGAGAGATGAGATGAGAGATGAGATGAGAGATGAGATGAGAGATGAGATGAGAGATGAGATGAGAGATGAGATGAGAGATGAGATGAGAGATGAGATGAGAGATGAGATGAGAGATGAGATGAGAGATGAGATGAGAGATGAGATGAGAGATGAGATGAGAGATGAGATGAGAGATGAGATGAGAGATGAGATGAGAGATGAAATGAGAGATGAAATGAGAGATGAAATGAGAGATGAGATGAGAGATGAGATGAGAGATGAGATGAGGGAAGAGGCTTGGTCTCACCAGAGATCCTGATCCTTGAGATGATCAATCCGTTAAACATTTGCTCTTCTTCCTAGCTTTTTCGATTCTTGAGATATTCACGTGACCGTAATCTATGGTCACGAGATTGGAAACCACTGATTTTTCATCATATCTACATCAGAGATACTGATCCATGAGATGATCGATCCGTAAAACATTTGCTCTTCTTCCTAGCACATTCGGTTCTTGAGATATTCACGTGGCCCGTGACCATAGATTGCAAACCACTGATTTTTTAACATATCTTCATCAGAAATATTGATCCTGGAGATGATCAATCCGTAAAACATTTGCTCTTCTTCCTAGCTCTTGATATATTATTCTGGCACGTGACCCCAAATTTGGAACCACTGATCTTTGCAATACAACTACATCGTGATAAGTACACACTCCCTGAAGTGCAGAACTCGAAAACCTTTTCACTTTATCCCCACACCTTTGTTTCTTGAGAAATTCGCTTAGCCCATGACTGTAGGTTGGGAACCACTGAACTGCAAAATTATTGATTGTAACTAAATAACTTATAACCTCTTCACAGGTTAGGAACTTTGTGATTTCGATCTTCACAAAATAATTATAAAACTGAAAAAAAAACATTCTACAGATTTACGCACTTATTCCAAAATAGCCCTCCCCCCCCCCCCCCAACTTACGCTCCCACAATTTACGATCCACCCGTTTTGAGCGTAAATTGGGGTTTTATGTAACTCGCTAGACAGTCTCTGAAAATGTGATAAGCTGGGGTTAGCGTCTAGGGGAACATGTCGCCATTGGAGTTCCATAGTTAAATTTTGAACTTCTGCCGCAATACTCGAGACGACAACCCTCTACCTAATACTTCTAGATCAAAGCCAGTGCAGCACTATGGTATTGCTTATCCAGGGAAATCTTCCAACCTGGCGGAGTGGAGAAGACAAAGAAGACCTGTTCCGCAAACGTCAAACTGCTGCACACTTCATAAAGTATGCACACAACCTTGAAACAAAAATAAATAGTTGAGAATCTAAATTATGTTTAATGGCGTACAGCTGCATACTAAAGTGCTAAAACTACACCTAATATATATGCTTAGTTAGATTGGCTATTTTCGGTGAAATGATCAACAAACAGCATTATTTGCGTAACGCGTTTCGGTCTACTACTCTTCGACCATCATCAGACGCCTAAAAAACATTTATTTGTTACAAACATTATTCACATACAAACAGACCATTCAACAAATAACACTTACATTCAGCTGATTTACTTCACAATTACGTCAGACGATTAATACTAATTTTTCTTTTGGTCAATTTTCTCTATATATATCCCATTACCCCCCTTAGTCTACGTTACAGTTTCTCTCTTTCGTCGTCGTCTCCTCTCATGGTTGATGTCATTTCTCATTGTTGCTTTCTCAGAGAGAGAAATATGTTTGCTAAGGAAACTTGCAGATGTAAACAAGCACGTTAGTCATTCTAGCGCATTGAATCTGCAAAGTTTTTCTTATTAGGCTTTGTCAATCAAGTGATTAAAATGTGCCAGCATATTTAAGTGTCAGTTTCTTTGAAACTAGTTTCGAAAAAGCTTAAACACCGGGTGTCCAAAATTTATACTTAACAGGGTCCAATATACATTGGAATGTCCAAAGCAGTGAAAGCTGTTGCTTCAGAAAACAGTTATTTTTGTCAAATTTTCAGCCAGAACTGGCTACTTAGATATATTTTAACGGACAGTGGAGGATTTTATGATCATACCAACATGTAACACCCTCTGAATCTGTTTGTTTTTGACGTAAATTCAAACTAATGTCCTCTAGAGGCCCAAAACCGACCGTTATGTTACTTTGTGAATTTAAAGATTACGTGGTCTAGTAATCAGGGGTAAAACTGATCTCCGGGTGGAAATTGATCAGCCGTTTTTCCGTTACAATATAGTTTAGTATCAGATTCCAACAAAACGATAATTAAAAGTAAACTATTTAAAGATTTGAATCTTAAATATGTATGTAAACGTTTGCATGGATCACGGTGTACAACATTTAGAAGATGATACATTACGGTAATCTGACAGTTTGCTGATGACGTAATTCAAATTGTTCTGAAGCGCGAGCAAATTGATCTAGTACTGCACATCAATTTGATCAACGTAAAGGACGATAAGAACGACGTCACATGTTTACGTCCAAAATTGATGTTTACATAGGTAACTAACCTGTCTTGTGAAATTGTATGCTGTGGCAAGATTGGTGATTTAAAACACTAGCCATAATTCTAGTTATTTTAAGGTGACAGTCAAAATTCCATCACAATCACGCTAGAAATAGAGATTGTGATCCCTTAACATGATTATTTTGTATGGAAGTCGACTCTGTCTTTATACTTATTTCTAGCAGCGTATGAGACAATTTTAGAGAAGCTAGGATAAAATTATATGACTCCCTATTTAAAAAAAATGTATCTTAGAAACAAAAAAATCATTCAACTCTGATTTTTGATATGTTACGCCAAATTATCTGATTATGGATGAAAATATAAAAAGGGTACTCCTTAGGTCCCAAGACAATGAAATCGTAAAAAAATCTATTATATTTACATACTTATTGTACCTCAAGACAATTTGGCTCTTTCTGCGTATTTTTCCAGAACTACATTTTAATATCTTTCAAACAAAAACAAAGGGATTTCAAATCGACCAACTGGTACAGAAGTTATGATTTTTTAAAAATTGTGTGTTTTTGAAAATTTTGATTTTTGGACTATTATACCTACAAAATGGTCTCCCTAATGACAAAAGGAAAAATACGGGAACGGATTTAGTTATTTTCGATACAAACCCATCAAGTATCACGACATTCGAAGTTAAATTTTATCAATTTCCTATGGCATGGCTACCAATCAAAACACTAAAAATTAGTAAATATACTTTTGAATCATATTTTGAACTTCAAAAGGATTCAGAAACAAATTAAAGGTATTCACTAAACAGATTAAACAATTGCGTAAGCTATTACAATCTGATTACACTAGTTTACAAAATAAAACGAAAGTCGTGAACTTCTGTCAACGACCAACATTTTTGAAGTACAATTTAGTGCTGATTTCGAAACCGCGCTTCAAAAAATTTTAAGTTGAGCAGTTTTTGAGTTTTAGCTCAATATCGAGTTTTACAATTTTTTAAAATATGTAATTTAATAAAATTCAAATATCTTGCGTTTTGTTCAACAAATTTCAAATCTTTATCCAAAAATTAAAAGCTGAATACAATACCATTCGATCATCTGAATGCAGGTTTTGCGTCAGATTGATGAAATTCAAGATATTGGTGAGTTTTTGGGACAATCTCCTTAAATTTTAGCATAATTTCCAAAAATATATGAAGAAATGTATTTTTTTCAATAAGAAAAAAAAAAACAATCTAAAAATTCTTTCCCAACGTTTATTTGACACGTCATATGTAGGCAAGTTACAGTAAAAATTTCAGCACAATCGGAGCACTGATTACGGAGAATGAGATGTGTGAAGTGAGCGACTTTGCTTAAAAATAGAACAAAAAACGATTTCAAATCATCAACCTTGTATGGAAAGTCGAAAAAAATTCCGCTCTACTGTAACTTTTTTCCTTCACGTTTTCGAACTCAGGGAATGATTCTACACCAAAAATGATCATCAGCTTACCGAGTTCAAAAATGCTGTAAACTAGTGTTATTATAATGTTTCATGATGTCGTGAATGAAATAACCAATGATTGCTTTGCGATCGCGACGTTTAATCAGGATAACATTTAATCAGTTATTTAGGCTATTTAGGGAATCCCCTTATTATAGTTTTGAAACGACTTAAGCATAAATAATCAATCATTATTCAGTCAAGTAAAGTACATGACTTTTTCATGCTCTAGGTATATTTGATACATTGCACGGCTCGGAGAGACCAGCCATCGTGAACCAAACATGAAAGACCAGTTCTGAAGTCTTTTCCACTTCAATAAGTTTCAATTGAAAAAGGACACTACGACGATGCGTCTTTACCGCCTAGCTGTACCTAGTAGCCACCCACCGCAAAATCAGATTCACGAAAGCGTAATGCGCTTTCGAGAGCATACCGATATCGATTTGAGTGGATTATGAGTACTAGCAGTTGAGGCAGGCAAAAGCGAGCAGGGTTTAGGACACTTTGTTATCCTCTTCTTTGAAGGAGCCTCTTCTCCGACAATGGCATGCGTATCGGTTGGATTTGTGATATTGAAGAAGTAAAAATGTATTGATGGGTTTCCTTAGTTATGTCATTTATAAAATAAAAGTTATATGTTATCTTAGCTTGCATGGGGCTGAAAATATCTCTAATAAAGAAATAATTAAAACGAAAACCAAAATATATAATCCATGCCTATGCAAACCAATCTTAATGTTTGCAGAAATCGTAGAAAAATCGACATAATTTTTTTAAAATTCGAAGAAGTTTCTATTACGAGTTTAGATTATTATTATTTGAACATTCGGGAAACCCGACACTTTTTTTGGAAAATTTTCAAATCAAAATGGAAGAATGCGAAAAATGCGTAAAATAAAGGTATTTTACGAAATTTTAGGTGACCTATTAGGGTAAAAGCAACAATATCCAAAGTTATATTTCCTGAAGTAGTCAGCAATTTACCCTTAACAAGGGCTCATATAACCGAGGCGGTAAACGCACGGGTATTCAGCATGACCATGCTGAGGGTGACGGGTTCGATTCCCGCTCGGTCCAGGATCTTTTCGTAAAGGAAATTTCCTTGACTTCCTTGGGCATAGAGTATCTTCGTGCCTGCCACACGATATACGCATGCAAAATGGTCATTGGCAGAGGAAGCTCTCAGTTAATAACTGTGGAAGTGCTCATAGAACACTAAGCTGAGAAGCAGGCTTTGTCCCAATGAGGACGTTACGCCAAGAAGAGAAAGAGAGAAATTTCATATTTAAGCGTATACTTCCACTGCACTTTCGATCGCTTCGGCAATCCCGGTCCATCCCTTTTTATCAATCCCTACCCGCATAATCCCCATTATTCGCCAAAAATAGCACCATTGATCTAATTTCGAAATCCCCACTCAACAAAGCACCGAAGATGCTGCGATGATGGTTACCATTGCGCCCTGATGATGACGAAGAAGAAGACGACGATGACAAAAAGCAACCTTCAAAAGCATTCCGGCGACTCCATTTATCCATCCACCTTCTGTTTCCATGAGTTGCACTTCTCACAACAGGGAGCGCTGCGCTGGAAGAGGGGAAACCTCCCTCCGTCGTTCCGTTTCTTTACAAATGGGCGCTGGGATGGCCAGCTTGCATTGGGTCGGGCGGCATCATCCAACCCGACACATCAGTGAAATCTTTTCGGATCCCATCATTTCTTAAAATCCAACACAGAAGCAACCCAGCGATGACGATGGAGCGTTGCTTGCAGAAAATGCGCTTTTGCTCTGGAAGAAAAGCGTTTTTTTTTTCAACGAAAAACTGCTGAGAGGGGGAGGGAAGGCGAAATCGAGAAACATCGTTTTGAAATATTTACCAAAAGGGATCTATTTGATTTCTGTTGATTCAAAAGTCATCCGAGAGTTGTTGGGCCGAGGAGAGGAAAAATGTTAAGAAGGAAAATATTGACGTTAACTGATGGATGATCTTTACTTTGACGCATCAGTTAGCGAGTTCAATCAGCTTCAGAAGCATGAACAGAGAAGAAGCTATACTATTTCTGTTGAGGTACAGGAAAATCTCATTTAATTATCGCATTACCCTCACTTACTACTACCTGCAATAAGAAGCCCATTCTGTATAGGGTCTTGTATCATTTTGGGCACTTGCCACTATAACTAAGCCAATTTCAAACAAATTGATTTGAATTTCTCTATAGGGTTAGATACTGTACCTAGGGGCTGTCCATATACCACGTGGTCATGAGGGGGGGGGGGGGGAGGTGGGTTTTCGGCCAATGACCATTTTGTATGGACAAATAAAAAATTTTGTATGGACTAATGATCACGCGTGGGGGGGGGGGGGGGGTTGAAAAGTCCCAATAAAATGACCACGTGGTTTATGGACAGCCCCCTATCTCATCGTGCTCCAAAAATTAAGTTAGTAGGTATAAAATTGCATTAGTTATGGTGACAAGTGCCCAAAATAGGTACACCTGCCCAAATGGTACAATACCCTACTTCAGATATCAGGTATCAGTAGGTTGTCTCCATAGGATAGTTCACCTCCATTTGGGCAATTTTTGCCATCGTCATGGCTAGTCGTCTGCAAAACCCTTAGTATAAAACCGCTATTATTGAGTTGCCTCAATAGCGTATCTGCTACGAGATTCCACAAAAGTGGTGAGAAGACTCCCCTTTGGGGGCATCCACAAACACTCAATTTCCTAATCGCCGCTTGACGCAATGTCGAGAAGCAATGTCGGTTTTTGAGCATTTGGTGAATCCAATTGGAAATCATTGGAGATATACCATGACCCCGTGCGGCTTCCAATATGGCATCGAAAGGCACGTTGTCAAAGGCACCCTCGATATCTAAGAAAACACCCAAATAATATTACTTTTGAGCGAATGCCTTCTCGATATCGTAAACAACTTTGTGTAAAAGAGTCACAATGGACTTTCCAGATTGGTAATCATGTTGGTTCACATGAAGAGGCACATTGGCAGGATGAACATCACGGATGTGATGATCGACAATGCGTTCTAAGCATTTCAGAAGAAAAGAGGTCAAACTGATAGGTCTGAAACTCTTTGCTTCTTCATACGACGCACGACCCACTTTCGGAATAAACTTTACAGTACTACAGATACTTACTACTAAGTATTCCACCAGGATTTAAGAATATACCCTGTAGCAAAATTTCAAACAAGTAGTTTTTTCAAAACATGTTTGAAATAATCAAATCCCTTCTGAATCAAAATAGGATAAATCCCATCTGCCCCAGAAGATTTGAAAGGAGCAAAGCTATTTGGTGCCCATTCAATCGATTCTAAAATTATGATACTCCGAGCCGAAGCTAAAGAATCATAACTACAAGAAAAGACATCAGGTTCATCCGAAGATGTAATATCCACAGTCCACACATCCAGGGAAGTGTGTACTGAATAAACATTCCAAAACTTCCTCATCAGAGGAAGTGAAATCACCATTTGACTAACGATGTTCGTTCACTTGAAAATCCTTAAATTTGAAAATACTGAAAATATTCCAGACGAAACTTTAGATGGAATCCTTACGCTGAGGAGCATGGGTTCGATATTCACCGCAGCTGTCGGGAAAAGTTTTAGGCTGTGCCACAGGGCGTTGCTTGTCCGTTGTCCTTGTTTTCTTCAATTAGCAAATTGCTCACCGAAAGAATTAAACGTGCCCGTGTTTCTTTTATAGGAAAGTTTTATAAAACAAATCTTGGATAAATCTCCTTGAATTTTTTTCAAATCTGGGGAATCTCAGAATCAATACATGAAAAAAAAAATCCACAAAGAACTACAAGGAGAGCTTCAGGAGGATCCTCAGTAGACATCACTGATTTTTCTTTTCTTTTATTTGTTTATTTTGTTATTTTCTGTATTTTTTTGTGAAGGGGGAAAACCAAGGCCAATACATTTCCATCTCAGGAGTAAAAACCATTGAAATTCCAATACAAATGTTTGTTAAAGCTACTTAATGAAAGTAATTCTTCTTCCCCTAATCATTTATTCAAATATGATAGACCTCTGACAGTCAAAATAAACTGATATTGAAGTTTTTCTGTATTAGTTTGAATTGGTGTGGCTTCGTGGTCGTGCGGCTAAGGTCACCAAGCCTTTAGTCGCATCGTGCTAAGGAGCGCGGGTTCGATTCCCGCCGCAGCTGTCAGGAAAAGTTTTCGGCTGTGCCACTGGGCGTTGCATGCTAGTCCGTTGTCTAGTGTCGTGCTTCCTTCAAAGAGCAAATAGCTCACTGGAAGCATTGAACGTGTCTGTGTCTTTTTTAATTGCACTCAAGACGAACTTTATGACATGTAATTACAAGCTCAAAATATGTGCTGTTGAAGTTTTTTTAGTATATCAATTGGAAGGGGGTTTTCTTCCACAATTTTTTTTTTGATCTTAAAAGGAATTAAGATCCTTTTGAAGATTTCATAAGGTACTTCAGGAGAAATTTAAGAAGGAACTTTTTGAGAGATCGCGGAGCTTAGTCAAAAAAGTGCTTTTTTCCTGAAATTTTTGAAAAGGGTGGGTCGTGGGCTGACTTTTGGTGGGTCGCGAAGGCTTGGGCTACATAAATGTCTTAATTAACTTATGTCAAATGATATTGCTGGTCGTTTTCTAGTTTACAAACATTTCCTTGGAGAATCGGCAGTTATTTCTAGAAAATTGGATTCTTCCTGGTTCTATTCAAAATTTCGTATTGTACGTCTGGAGTATATTGAATATTGAAACTACTATTGAAATCGATTATAAAACTATGAGTTTTCTATCAGAAAGTTTAAGATTAGAATAAAATCTTGGATTTTAGTTGCGTTCTGAAAAAAAAAAAATACAAGTTGGTGCTGGCAGTTCGCATTTTCAATATGATTTATACGCCAAGTTCAGCAGCTAAAATATAAAAAATAAAAATACCAAAAATCGGCAAAAATCACCAAATTACAACACCTTTATCGAGCTTCAGTAACGCTAAACTTTGGTAAAATTCTGCTGAATGTCGATAATCTGAACTTTTACGGAAAATATAACAACTAGAAAGTGATATCAACAAACAAAAAAAAAAATAAAAATAAAAAAAGTGTGCACGAAAGATATGACTGAAAATTTCCGGAGGATTCATTTGACCTTCCATTCCAAAAACTCTACCTGATGTTCACCCACTTGCTGTAGATATTTATAGCATTTTCATTCCGATCTTTATTCCATTTTTAAGTAAATTTAAGGTTCTGTAGAAGCATAAAATTGCCACTTCAAAGACTTTGAATAAGTTTTTACTTAATAAAATGTTTATTTCTAGAATGTATAAGGCTGATACAAATTAATTTTTGACTTTTTGTCTCCCCCCTCCTTCAAAAATTTTTGACTGGATTTCGCATTTTGAGGGGGCAGATCAATTCATATTTATCAAAATATCAGGTCTTGCTGGAAATTCTTTAACAAATCCGATGAGTTTTTAATATTTTTCAGAATAAATGCTTTATTATTTTTATCCCCCCCCTCGACCAGCCAAAGAGTGGTGGGACAAAAAGTGAAATAAGTATTTGTAACGGCCTAAGATAATACCTAAAACCTGTTCTATGGTGTTGCATGGAGCCAGACCGGTTAAATATATTAGAAACTTCGAATCTATCTAAAACTTTTAGACTAATTTACTGAATCTGAATACTTGGGCACCTAAACCTTAGTGAGATTAACCAAAAAAAAAACAAAAAAAATCTATAGATTGTGAATTAGGGTAATTTTTGACCCAAACCGTACACTACGTCAGTGAGCTGTTCCCAATGTAATTCACTAGGAAGGTTGAGATTTTTTTATATTTGAGTGCTACGTAACGTACGTTCATCAAAACCTATGAAATTCATAAAAAGTATTTAAAAAGTCAGTTTAAATTTACAAAAAAGGCGAATTATATGGAAACATGTTCTGGTGGGTCGCCAAACTCTAAAACGATCAAAAGTGGGTCGCAGGTTTAAAAAGTTTGAGAACCCCTGCTCTAGAGGGATGCTCTTTTTTACTTTTAATGTTAGGGGCTGTTCATAAAGCACGTAGACCAAAATTTGGCCTTCTCAGACCCCCCACTCCCCCCTCGTAGACTTTTGTCCATACAAAAATTTTGAAATTTGTATGGAGCGTAGACTTTGGCCAGACCCCCCCTTCCCCCAAAAAGTCTACGTGGTTTATGAACGGCCCCTTACGGTATAAAAAAGTCACACTCGAGATAAAATCTTCCTACGTACCCGGGTAGAGCGAAATGGCAAATGAAGGGCAAATTTTACCATTAAAATAGAATGTTTGAATGGCAAAATTTGCCAGTAGTTTGTTTGAAATAAGAGTTAAAATAACAAAAATAATAACTAAATTTCTATGGCATAACAAGTAAAGAATAACTGATTTTGCCATTGTAATAACAAAATAATAGCAAAAATAATGTCAAAATAATAACATATTTTAATATGATGGTAAATTGTGTTATTGTTTTGATATTGTGGCAGGATATTATGATAGTAACATTTGTTATTATTATGTTATTATATTATTTTATAATAACTCTTCAATTACAAGTTTTACAATGATAAAATATTTTGTTATTTATATGTCATCCTGAGGTATTCACAAAAAGCTAAAGAATTGCAAATTTAAATATGATGACAAAATATGTTGTTCTTTAGTTATTGGTTTGTTATTCACCTCTAGCCGGGTAGTCAATGTAGCACTTGAGTTAACTCGCGTAAGCTGGCCGATGATTGTTCATCACAATTGACAGGCTTTTACCTTACCCCTATCAGACAGAATAAGAGGAAAATTCTCCCAAAAAGGGTCATCATATTGATCGGCAGCGAATAGGAATTGACGACGGCGACGACCATCATCATCTCCATTCTTAACAGGCACTCTACTCCATATTATCGGATAGCGGGTTAAGCAAACGAGTCCGGGTAGTACTGCTGAAAGTCACCATAAGAGGAATCGATGCGGAGAAAAGAACATCTCACCCTTCGTTTGATAATAATCGAAAGGGAATACACGTTTCCAAATCAGTTTAGGAAATTTTCCTCATTTCGGAGGAGGGATTATGAATGCGGTGTAGCGGAAACATGAATGGACTGCCAAGGATGGTTCGGATGGGGTTCCTAATGAAACTTTTCCCAAAAGAACGCTACTCAGAGTGGGATGGTATTGTCGGAAACCGAACAAAGGAAGGGTTTTTGATCAATATTAGTTTTCGGTCCCCCAGAAGTTGGATCTTATTCCTAGGAGATTTCTTTAATTTCATAAAATGGTTCTATTCAAATGAGGCATTGATCGATATTCTCGTGTGGTTTTAAAATAGATTTTAAATTGCTTGAGAAATTCCTGGAACTGAACCTTATGAAAACTGACGGCATAAAAGTTTCAAGAAGTTCATTCCAAGCAAATAAAAAATGTACAGATAAATAATGACATTTTCATACCAGCCGACGTGAGCCTGATTTTCATAACTTGCTCGTCGTGGCGTCAAGGTCTATAAATAAAACGCCATTTTTGTCCCATAAAGCCACCACCTCTGCGACGATGGGTCCGGGAAAGCATGGAAAATAAGCAAACTTATTTCCTCGCTCCATGCCCGCGCACTATACATTTTCCGTTTTTCCCGTAAACGGAAGTCGACTGACTGACTGGCTGCTTGACGACGACGGAAGACTCGGAGGCTGTACTGCTTCTGGTGTGGTGTTGCTGCGACGGCGGCGGCTAGGTCACACCAGATAATGGCAAAGTAATATATGTGACATGTACATTATTAAATACTTTGTCAGACAGCATCAGTAGGTAGTGCCCTGGCGAAACCACCGAGCCCGACTCGACTCAGCTTCGTTGTCGTCGTTGTCGTCGTCGAGAAAGGAAGCGAAATGCGGATGGAGGAGGAAATGAAAACTTCACCTCATTACCACGATCCAGTTTTTCCATCAGGCTTCATTCCGTGACTGTTACTGGGGAGTTGGGGTTCGAGATGAACTAGCGGAGATAGAACAGAACGGTAGGCTGTTCGTTGCTTATGAGCCCCTAGATAGGTAATCCTACATTGAATGAAGAAAAAAAAATAAAGATAAAAATAAATAAAATAACACAGTATAAATAAAATAGAACAAAAATATCGAATTATTTGATTTTTAGAATAAAAATTATTAATTGCAAACAAAAATTATTTAAATAAACTGACAACTTCATGAAAAAAAAAAGAATGAAATGGAGAAAATGATAAAGACTAATTTAAACCTTATATCCTTTTCGTGGCGAACCAGCACAATTGTGCTGTTAAGCAATAACAGTTTTACTTACATATTTTTTTCATCCGTTTTGTCTTTGTTTTATGTAATGTAAACTGTTTTAATAATTGGCCTATTATGTATACTTGCATGTTTGCAAACGAACTTTTGTTAACGTTGCATGTGAGATACACCACAACATGTTAGACAAAATTCGTAAAACATGAAAAAGTTTTATCTGACGCATATTTTTTATTTCCGATTTATCAAGGTAATCAAAGCTAGAAATCGAAAGTTGAAGAGTATTTCTTCCAAATGAGTAACAACAAGTGTTATTTTGTTGGGAAATTTAAGAGCTCAGTAGTGTCAAAGTTTAGCCATTTGTATGGAAATTCACTTTTTTGCGCTCCGTCCCGAAAGGGATATGTAGTTTTTTCATCAAGAACTTTGCATGCCTTCAACTAGGAACGGTAGTACCATGTGTATTGAGCTGTACCAGGTAGCAGTTTATAGTAGTGAAATTGCCGGCGGGTTTTGCTAAAGTCATTAGTTACCTTAGCAATCCTGGACAAGGAGGAGAAAAATCCGCTACACCCGTACGTGCTTACCCGTTGTTCGCATTACCTCATCCAGTGCTGGATGCAAGAATAGATCCTTCTTCTGCTACTCCTTTACTGCTCGTCAGTCGCTACTCGCTGTACTACGCTGGCAAAGAAGAATGAATGGCGATGACGACGTGCTGCGATGGCAAGGAAAAACCTCAACACAGTTTCATTTCAGGACAGCCGGAGGACAATTTTCAGCTTCACGTGTGGCGGCTTGCAATGAAGAATAAATACACCTGGCTCACGTACGAAAGAGTGATGAACGCAAGTAGAAAAAAAAAACAACGTTATTGTAGAACACGGTTGAACGCGCTTCGACTAGGCTTGTGTTACAATTATTTTGACATAATCACTCTTGCTCTGTGCCTGCACAATGCATGGCCTATGAAAAAAAAACATGGGTGGCAATTGCTGAGCTGGGAGGGATCCGCCGTTCATATTTCAAACTATTTTGAGACCCCCGTGCTACTATACTATACGCGTCCTGATTCATGTTAAGGATTGTGAGTGATATCGACTTTGACTTCAGACGATGAAAAATCGATATTTTTTTCACAATCCGACTGGTTTTCTCTGAAACAAAGAAACACAGTCAGCCACACTGAACTATATACCATATTCCAATATTTTTGGTCAGCCAGAGTGAACTGAGTGCAAAGTACTGAGAACTTAAATGTAATTATATCAATCATTTCAAATAATTTACATGTATTCTTCATATCTGATGGTTAATAAAGGCTTGTGAGTTACATGTGTGCGGAAAAGTTTCAAATTATCTTAGCTGCTGTTTATTTGTGAGTTGTTGAACTTTAAACTTAATTATCTCGGAATAAACTTTTTGGCGCTTAGTTCGGTTTAGCAGAACCCCGGCCAATTAGGAGTGGTGTAGTAACTCTAATAAATGTTGGCATACAGGGAAGATGTGATGACTTCTGTCAACATGTTCCACGGAATCAAGGTGCTCCAGATTATGATTTTATATGAATGGAATTCGTCAAAGTACAGTTTTCACCTTTCAATCACTTTTCATCTGTCAGCCAGGTTCCCGGAAACTACCCTTGCTCGAAATTAATTTTAAAATAAATGTTTATATTGCCTACATCTAAAAACTACTCCTGAACTTCAGGTTCCCGTAGTCGTAAAAGAGCATCCTAACTACTCTAATCAGTGAATCAAAATTCAACCATCGCGCAACAATAATGACAATGTCGCAACCTGTATTTGTTGCGACAAAACAACCCATGCGACATAAGTTTGTCCCAACTTGAAAATAATGGGATTAATATCGTACACCACGAGTTTAGAGATTTTTAAGCCTTGCATTGCGATTTTCGAACGTTAAATTCGAGTCGGTAAACACTGCAACTCTGGTGAAGCTCTATCATCAAGCAGTTTCGACTTTTGGTTAGTAATGATTGATTATTCACGAGTTGAAAAGTACGCAACAAATTCAGCTTCCGTTTTGTCTGCAACAAAAAATTTCGAGATCATGTCATTATCTGTCACCAGTAGGGATAAAGAGTAATCGTCGCGCCGTCTTTGTTGCTTGTTTTGTGCCTCTTTTGTCTGACAATTCTCTTCACTGACTCTAATGCTTTTATTTTATCATGAATTTATCCAAATGTTTCGAAAATTTCAGCCAGAGTAAAAGATATCGTTGGTATTTTTTAAGGTTTTGGGGTGTACCAAAGTGGCAAAAGCAGGCCATCCCGTGAATTCTTTTTTTGGTTCTATTGAACCATTATGGAATCCTGGAAACCATCCAGAAATCCTTTCCCTGCTACATTCTATTTGATAAACACCCATCAACTAGCGACCATCTACCAGCCATTGTCTTTAGACCTGTTACCCTTTACTCTGTTGAAACATCCCTGGAACTCCTCAAGCCAACTTTTCCTCCTTCTTTCTCAAGAGACGAACCAGCCAAGGGCTGAAAGTCTCTCAAATAAAGATAAATCAATCTTTCTTTCTCATCCCAAATAAACTTTTAATGGAATCTTTCCAATTTATTCCAATTTAAACTTAGAACTCAGAAAACCTTCGATGAAATTCTCCAGAAGTTTTACCATGATTGAGTTTTTTAATTAAGAAAAAAATATTGATTTTTTTTAAATTTTACACGAAAGAGCACCTTTTTCTGAGCAACAATGGTATTTTCCATATTCTTTGAACTTAATTTTGATACCTAAAATTAATTTTGAAGTGATTTTTTAAAATCACTTTTTGACAGCTGGGCTTGAAACTCCGCCCAGTTCAAAATCCGACGAGGGGTGATTCAACAAATCGCTTCCATACAAACTTCAAATTGATTTTTAAACAGGTTCCCGGGCACCAAAATTCATGAAAAATTTGATTTCGGCTCTAATTGGTGTGCAGATTTGGAATATGGAATTATTTCAACATCGTTAAAGAAGCCAATTGTTGTAGAAAATCTTTCATTTCTGTAGAAATTCATCTAGAGAAACTTTCAGAAAGTTTCAGAAATTGCACCGAGTTGCGTACAACGTTTTTTGCAATTTCATAAATTACCCTTGAGGATAGTTTTAAACAAAACTTTTTCATCAAACTGCACACTGATGTTCATAGCCATGTTCAAGAAAATCTGATCATAACAGGTTATACTGTGCAGTTGTCACAATTTTTCAAAACTGCGTTCAGAAAGCATCACGAAGTTGACCAAAACTGAAAACAGTGCTGTAATGGTTCATTACGCAACGCAAAGCAGTGCTGTAATGAACCATTACAGCACTGTTAATTTGGTGTGGGAAAGTAGGCCTTTTCCTGTCAGATTTGCATGAGGTAAAACAGCCTATTACGATGAGAAATTGCAAAAAAGAGTTTTTCAACGCCCGAGAGTCAATGTTTGGTCAAAAGCAATCAAATAAGACTGGAGGAAAATTGGAAAACAATTTCAAAAGCATGTTATGTGTAAAATGTGCAACTCAAAACAATATCGGTGTATTTTCAAATGTAGTAGCTTTTCTCAATAATATAAAATTGAGAAAAGCCAGTGATCCAAATCGACAAGCTTCGTATGCATTTGAATGCTTCCTGTGTTTTATTTAAATTGTCAAATAAGTAAATCTAAACATGCAGCACTCATGACTAGGTTTTGAGAGAATTTAACGCTGAATTTTTGGAATGTTTTTAAATTAGCTCCGAGTAAAGTTTGGAGTTTCTCCGAGAATATACTCTGGAATATTTTCAAACACTGTGTGACGATTTTCATCAGAAAAGTGTTCTTTAATTCGTCTGAACCTCATGCTTTTGATTGAACATTCCTAGAAGCAATCCTATGAATTGAAAACCAATCTTGCTCATCAATGCGCAAAAAAAACATTTCCTTTCATAATTTTGACAAAAACTTATCACAATTCACTATTGTTCGCTATAGAAGTTTCCTAATAAATTTTCTTAGATTTCTAGAATCCCAGAAATTCGTGTAGCAGTTATAATAGTTTTTTTTTTTAATTTCGCCAAAAAATCCACATAAACACCAATAGGGAATCGCGCCACTTGGGCGATGGCTTCTATTTTCGTCTGTTTCCCGCTACAGCTCAGTCAAATTTGAACCAATTGACACAATTTTTGAAATGCAGTGAGATAGGTATAGTATCTACCCGTGTACAACATTTCAAGTCAGTTGGTTCAAAATTGACTGAGTTATAGTGGCAAACAGACGAATATAGAAGCCACCGCCCAAGTGGCGCGATACCCTATATCAATAAAACAAAGTCGATGATTATTTAAGAGCATATTTTCCAATAATCTAAGAAAAAGAAACTTGAAATGTTAGGTTGCATGTAAGAAACTTTTTATGATTCAGTTTACGTTATCGACTTGCAATTCAATACTATTGATGTTTTCCAATATGTAACTGAAAAATCGCCCCTATTTTCAGTATTTTCGCCCCCTAATTTTGATTTTTCAAATTTTCGCCCCCAAAGCCTAGCCCAAAGCCTATTTTTTCCCCAGGGGGGCGATTTCGCCCACTTTGGGAAACACTGCTTTAGATATTATTCCAGAGATTCCTTGAGAAAACTCTAGGATATTTTTTCAAAAATTCCTTAAGATTTTCCTTTAGAAATTTCTTCAAGAATTATTTTTAGAAAATTTTCTATAGATTGTTTCCAAAATTACCGCATGTTTGCCTTTAAAAACTCTCAACGGATTTCTTATCGAAAATTTTCCACGGATTCCTAAAAAATCTTCAACAATTTCTCGCATGCATAACTTCAGAAATTTCTCGTTGAATTTCATCAGAAATTTCTCCAGAGTTTCCTCCAGCATTTCCTACACGGCTTCCTCCTTCTCTACAGATTGTTTTAGAAAACCTAAATTCCTTCAAAAATTGCTTAATGGTTTCCTTTAGAAAGGTCTTCGGGATTCTTTCAGAAATTTTGGGTAGAACATAGGGTAGAAGCGTCAATTTGGTCCAGTCGGGTGTTTTGGCCATAGTGCCTTTTTCGGTCTGTTGCGATCTGAATCTGCGTAAATTATTTTTTCACTGCTAGATCCATATATAATATGATGACTAAAAGCTGTGAAAACCATAGTGTTTGGTTAAAAAAAATGCAAGAAACAAATAATTTTCCTTAAAAATCATCTCCCACATGCCTAATTTGGCCAGAGTGCTTCTTATTTGGCCACTCCTATAAGAAATACAGGCGATTGGCCAAAATAGAAAACAAAGTTGAGAATATGGCCAAAACTGATGAGTTCTTCTATTTTGGCCATTGCTACTTTTAATGGAAAAGCAAGTATTAGCTCGATTTCTGCAGTTTTAGGTTTCAATTTTCGATCACACAGGAATGTTTAAAGAAGCTAACTTGTTTCTTCAGATATTCTTTCACTGATTTTTTCAGAAATACGTTCACGGACTCCTTCAGGAAATTTACAAAGGATTTCTCCAGGAAATCTTTTTTAAAAATGTCTCTAGAGATGCTTCCAGGCATTCTACCAGGGGTCTGTTCAGCTATTTCTCCAGAAAATTTTCCAGATAATGCTCCTTTCATTAATACAGAAATTTCCCACGGATTTCTTCAGACATTCTTCCAGGTTTAAAGCCTGTATCCGCAATAATCGGGACACAGAAGTACGGCTGCAGCTTTGTAATGAATCGGTAAAATTGGCCAAATAATTGACTGAGAACTCTTTGGTGTGTATGTTCATTATCTGTGCCAAATTTCATAAAAATCGATGCATTACTTTTAACTGTGGATGAAAAACAAACGGATGTGGTTTTAAGCATTTTGTACAATCGTGACCAATTTTCATTCGCATAGTAGATGGTTGTTTTACGCTACAGTTAAAAGTTCTGTGATGATAATTATGAAATTTTGTCAGTAGTTATGATACTTATAGAGACACTTTCTTGCAAAATTTCATCCACTTTTATCAATTGGTTTGAAAGCTACTGGTGTTGATAGGAGTGAGTGTTAGTGAAAATTTTTCGTGTTTTTCATGTGCGATGTTTGTCTATGCATAACTTTTGAATATCTCTGCCAATTTTCATGAATTTTCACTGAAGGTAGTTGATTATGTGTATATTATGCCTCCAAAATATGATGATTATTGGTGTAGTACTTTCAATAGTACAATCGAATGAATTAAGGGTGCTGACTAATTGCTGTCTGAGGGGCTAAAATCACATTTAGTCCCAATACATGTGTCGACTATAAAATTGTTGATAGTGCATCGATTTTTTTGAAATTTTGCCTATGCAACGAATTTAGATTAAGAGGTATGTGTTCAAAATTTCAGCCATTTGCTTTGCTAAATTCAAAAGTTACAGCACTGACAAGCAAAACTAGGGGCTGTACAAAACTCAATGGCGCACATTCTACTCTTTCATTGCTACAACAAAAAGTACTGCACCGATTCACATGGAATTTTTTAGGTGAAATGAACACAGCTTAAGATATTATGAGGCCGAATTTGAGCAAGTTTAATGCATCTATTACAGAGTTACTGCTGCATTTATGTGTCCCGATTATTGCGGATACAGGCTTTACTTTCTAGGTTTAATTACCGCATAGCTTTATGATAATTGAATTTTATTGGATTTTCTCGGTGAACTTAATACTACTCAAAGAAAGAGGGTGTAACGAAAGTTCAAATCCAGGAGGTTAGGCAAAAGGGTCGTCGTTGTGGTAGTGTTGTGTAATTATGGCCCACTATAAACATTCAACTTCTATTCAATTTCTCTCGTCGCATACTTGCGATTCTATCCACCGTTTCTTTCATTACTTTCGTTACTCTCTCCTTCTTTGAATAGTATTTAGTTCACCGAGAAAAGCCAATAAAATTCAATTATCATTCTTTCAGGTTTGTTTCCCAAAATACCTTCAGAGATTTCTACCTACTGGAATTCAACTATAGATTTCTTCAGAATTTCCTTCAGGAACTCTTTTTATTTATTCCGTCAGAAATTGGTTTAGAAATCACTCCAGGCAGAGTGGGCAAATTTCTCAGATGTATTTCAAGAAAGCGTATTACTTTCATTGATAAAGTTATAGTACTAGAATAGATCTATAGGGTCTGGGACCATTTGGGCAGGAGCATCTATTTTGGGCACTTGCTGCTATAACTCTGTCAATTTTGAATCGATTGACTTGATTTTTGAGACACAATCAGATACGCACAGCATGTACAAAAAATTAAGTCAATCGGTTTGAAATTGACTGAGTTATAGCGGCAAGTGCCCAAAATAGGTGCTCCTGCCCAAATGGTCCCAGACCCTACTATACATTACATCCTAACTTCCAATTACTTGGTAATTTGACCGATATAGGCGCTTTGCTAAAGTACTAGTATTTTAAGTATTTTAAGATCTAGTTTGTTTGGAATAATTGCATCTTCGACAAAGTTGTTCAGAAGATTAAGAACAATCTGATAACTCGCCAATTAGCTGTTGATTTAGCCGCTAGGTTGCGATAGTTGGCAAGTGGGTAGCTCTCGCTGAGACCGGCCCACTATTTACACCTTGTCTTCAAAAATGTTTACTTTTGAAAGAAGATAAAGACATCTCTAATTGTGTTGATATGTTATGTATAAATGTCTCAGCTTCCAAATTATGCAAAAAGTTTGAAAATCGGTGGTTGCCCTCATGGTGAAGAAAATGTTTGGTATAAAAATCCAAGATGGCGGCCAAAATTTACATGGCCGACCCATTTTTTATAATGGTAAATAGTAGCTCCATCTTTCCTCTTTTTAACAACAATTCGTTTTGAGGTGGCTTTTGGTGAAACTTTTGAGTTATAACGGTTAAAATGAGCCACCATTTGACCAAAATCGAGGGATCTGCAAAAAATTGTTGTCGCTCTAACTAACGGGGGAGGGGGGGGGGGGGGGGGTTGTGATCAATTTGAGTAACTAAATGCATTTTCCTTATTTTTTGAGCTAGGACTTTCAGAAAATCGCCACCCTAAACATTTTTGAAGACAAGGTGTAAATAATGGGCCGGTTTGAGTGAGAATTACCCAAGTATGTAAAGCTTTGAACTGTCCTGTCTCGGGGTCCAAAGTAAGTATAAACGTATCTAGAGCAACCTGCGGTTGGTGATTTTAACGCTAGGTGGCACTGGCTGTCAAGTAAAGTTTGAAATTCTTCTATCTCGGGATCCAAAGCAGATAGAAAAATCTTATTTTCGGTAAAACTATTCAAATTGTCAAAAATAATCTAGTGATTCAAAAATTAGTTGGTAATTTTACCACTAGGGGATACTTCTGGGGAAAGAATTTCAAGTATTCTGCCATACTACCTAGCATAAGATTATTTTGGAAATGCTGTAACTACATATTTCTATATAGGCTATGGGGAGATTGTTGCAATTTCATAATTATTGTTCTTACTTAGGTTCGAGTTTCTATATTCATAAAGGATTATGTTCAGAAAACAATTTCAAAAATGTTATCAGGTATTCCGTCAAAAGCTCCACTCTCTCTCTAATTTCCACCGTCGCATGCCCTCAAATAAATTCACTGCAATATTTTTAACCACACTCAGACAAAAGAGCGGTCCACCGAGTCACTGATTCGCAACCAAAAGTAGAAAAGGAACAACAAATGCTAAGACGATTATCGCTCGAGAGATGAGCCAAACCGGAGATGAACAAAAGGGAGCTCAGCCGGGACAGGCAAAATAAGTTTGTATTCCTTTTTTTTTTTTCGTCAGAGCTTAAATGTGAACGATTATCCCGGAAGGGAACGACTACAGACCACGACAACGACGACGACGGTTGGTACGATCCGGGTTGGGGCTTAAAATGACGATAAGATTAATTAGCTTTTTGTCTATTTCCACCACGGTGCAAATTGTTGATAGCTACCTGCCTGTCTTGGCAATCTTTTTCTTTCTTATCCTGGGGTGAATAGAGTGTTAGTCGTTATGACTAGTGAGAGTTTTAAATTTTATTTTGGTATGGAATGGAAAAAAGTTCAGTACGTATTTCGGAAAGACCGCGCTTTTATTCGTAGTACAACACGTTGAAATGATGTCTTTTGTTGTACATAGAATTATCGTAGTATCTAGCGGCGGTAATCGAACGACAGTCGGGAGGTTGAAACCGTGCGCTGTGTAGATCATCAGGTCCGCTAAACAGCGCATCACTTCCGGAGGTTCCGCTTGCAACAAATTTAGGGTTTCGATTGGATTGATAATATATGTATTGTAGTTTCCTGAGTCAAAGACTTCTTCCCCATACCAGGTATGCCCATATTGAATGGTTTTAGAGCCCAAAACTCAATCAAACAGCCGCATTCATGAATTTTCAGATGCCATCTTGAGTATTCTTGTCGTCATTTTTGAACTTCGGGTTTCTTCCCCACATCAAATATACCCATGTTGAATGGTATTAGAGCCTAAATCTTTAATCTTTGATTTTAAGCCGTCATATTGGATTTTAGACCGCCATCTAGGATATTCTGGTCACCATTTTTGGAGTCTAGACTTCTTCCTTTGCTTCTTCCCCACACGAAATATACCCATATAGCATGGTTTAAGTCCTAAACCTCCATTAAACAGTCACCATCTTGAATTTTGAGATGCCATCTTGGATATTTAAATGGTCATTTTTGGACTCCAGACATCTTCCCCATAACAAACATACCAAATATACCGCAGTTTGATGTGTCGCATGATGGGGCTTGGTTCAGTGTTGTATACGGCCAGTTATACCGGTGCTGGTCCGGATCACTGAAATGGTCATAGCTCCGGAACGCCTTGGCCGATCCGAACCATTTTCAATAGCAAACAATGCGGTAAAATTCCGGTTCGATTCGAGCTATAATCCGGAAAATCCGGGGAAGTGCCTTAAAAGTGAGTGACACTTTTTTGTGCACAGACATACATACATACACACATACAGACATGTGACTTGACCCTCCGAGCCTTCTATCGAAAATTTGTTTTTTGAATGCACATATGTATAGCCTTTCAGTACACATTCAGTACAAAAGCAAACATTCTAAATACCTGTTACTTAGTCTACTATGGAAAAGTATGATTCTAGAATTCGTATTGTGTGAGAACTTCCTCGTGTATTTCCCAAAGATTTCGATCTTATGATCCGAGTGTCGTATCGTAGGTACCATAGTACGATGATACAATACACCTAGGGAAGTCGAAAGAATCCATTTACGCGAAGTTCATATTTCGGCGTAGTTACTACATCATACCGAAACTATACGTTACTTTATACCATTTTTCCAAATTGTCTAAACCCATAAATTTCAACCAACCTCAGCAAGTTTTACTACCACTAACAGTACGCCTACATCAGCAAATCTATATATATAAAAATGCAGTGGCATACGTGGGACCGCGCATAACTTGCGAACGGAAGGTCCGATTTTGGTCGTCTGAGTTTTGTTCTGTTAGTTTTCACCCAAGGAAGGTTTATGAGGCGAAAAACATGGAAAAATTGAGAGTTTTTGGAAATCCATTTTCCATTCATTTTGACCGGGGACTTGGGAGCTTGGCTAGAAACTTGAAACATCAAAAAAACGCAGTAGGCAAGACAAAGTTTGCCGGGGACAGCTAGTTCATCATATTTTCCTTTTCGAACGAGGCCAAACACCAAAAAAGCGCGTAGGCACCCCGCCCCGGGACATATCAACTAGTGAAATGGCTTTGTGCAGAAGCTGGAAGCATACTCCCGTTATGGATGGAATGCGCTGACTAAAACTAGCACTCATCTCTCGGTTGGTTGGCTAGGGCTGGCTGGTTGGTTATGGTCGTATGTGCGATGATTGATGAGAGTGATTAATAATCACTCTTCGGGACATTCCGACACCCATCCAGCCAAGTGTGCAGTAGTGTACCAGCTCAGCAGTCAGCCGACATGCGTGTGTGTGTGTAAAGGGATGAGAGCGGAATACATTTATATGGGATGTTGCTTGGATCAATATGTCCAACTGAGATGAATGGGGATGCGATTACGGAAGTAACATTAATAACCCAAATTGCCATTTTTCCTTTTCTGTGAAATGTATTGAGTGATGGGAAGGGGTTGGTCCCATGTGTGTGTTGGGTAGCGACATGGAATTCACTTTGAGTTAAGTGCTTCCACATCATAACAATTCGATCATCCAGTTTGAAGTGTGCTGCTACAATAACGGATAGTTCTTCTATTATGTTTTTTTTTATAGTTTAACCTCTTGTTCGCCCTCTTTCTCATTCTTGATTCCTGTGCCAAAACAAGAAACAGTAAAGTACTACGATTACCAATAATGCACTATGGTGACCCACTAAGCAAACCAATATTGTGTTGCAACCAATAACGAGGTGCAGGTCTTCATGTACATAGTAGTATGCAAGCTGCCATCTGTTAGCAAAAACTAGCATCCACAGTCACCATCATTCCATTTATTTAGTTAAACATCAAATTCATGATAACACTGAATCAACAAAAGCTGCAAATCGAGTATTATTGCAGCTGCAGCTCTCAAACGTCGGTCACGCCCAACACTCGCCAAGTCACGCTCTACCTGGTCCGCCCATCGTGCTCTCTGCGCTTCACGCCTTCTTGTACCAACCAGATGGTTAGCAAACACCAACTTTGCAGGGTTGTTGTCCGGCATTCTTGCAACATGCCCTGCCCACCGTATCCTTCCGGCTTTGGCCACTTTATGGATGCTGGGTTCGCCGTAAAGTGCAGCGAGCTCGTGGTTCATCCTTCTCCGCCACACACCGTTCTCTTGCACGCCGCCGAAGATCATCCTTAGCACGTGTCGCTCGAAAACTCCGAGGGCTTGCAGGTCTTCCTCGAGCATCGTCCATGTATCTTGTCCACCCGAGCAGAAAGAGCAACAAAATAACATATCGAAGTATTTATCTTAAATAACATTATACCTCGATATGCCCTTCATTAGGTGGACATAAGAGGCAAAATAACAAAAATGAATACCATAATTTTGTATAAATAACACCTGAAATATAACAAGTCTTGTTATTTCAATAATATAATCAATGCATACCATAAATTTTAAGTGCTTCATTTGTTATCCAGAAGGTATGAAATAA
Organism: Aedes albopictus; assembly: GCF_035046485.1. Classification (NCBI taxonomy): domain Eukaryota; kingdom Metazoa; phylum Arthropoda; class Insecta; order Diptera; family Culicidae; genus Aedes; species Aedes albopictus. The sequence continues at coordinate 34,786,459 of NC_085137.1, forward strand.
CAAAGTAATAACATGTCTTGCTATTAAATTGTACATTTTTCGAAAGCTCCGTTATGCAATAACAAATCTTGTTATTCAGTTATTTTCCCAGCAAAATCAACAATACCACATCAATACCTAACTTTGCTCAAATACCTCCATTTGTTATTGTGGTGTTCTCATAATATTGCGTAGAATAATATAGCAATACCAACTTGAGGTATTAGAGCACAGGTTGCTCTTTGCACGGTATTTGTAAGGTATGCCCTTCTGCTCGGGCATAGAGAACCACCGGTCTTATAAGCATCTTGTACATGGTACATTTGGTGCGGGGGTGAATCTTTTTTGACCACGGTTTCTTCTGGAGCCCGTAGTAGGCACGACTTGCACTGATGATGCACCTTCGTATTACACGGCTCACGTTATTGTCAGCCGTTAGCAAGGAACCGAGGTAGACGAGTTCTTTTATCACCTCGAAAATATTCCCGTCTATCGCAACATCGCTGCCAAGGCTTGTCTTATCTCGCTCAGTCCCACCAGCATGTATGTACTTAGCCGCATTCACCATCAGTCCGGCCTTTGCTGCTTTACGTTTCAGGCGGGTGTACAGTTCTGCCACCGTTCCAAATGTTCTAGCAATAATATCCATATCAGCCGCAAAACAGACGTGAAGGCCGAATTTCGTGAAGATCGTACTCCGGCTGCTGAGCCCGGCTCGTCGCATTACACCTTCCAGGGTGATGTTGAATAGTAGACAGAAAAGTCCATCGCCTTGTCGCAGTCCCCGTCGAGATTCGAATGAACTGGATAGTTCACCCGGAATCCTTACGCTGTTCCATAGCTCTGTGCTCTGTACGGTTGATACTGTCGTATGCCGCTTTGAAGTCGATGAACAGGTGGTGTGTTGGGACCTGATATTCACGGCATTTCTGGAGGATTTACCGTACGGTGAAGATCTGGTCCGTTGTCACCCGGCCGTCGATGAAACCGGCTTGGTAACTTCCCACGAACTCATTTACTTTAGATGAAAGACGACGGAAGATGATCTTGGATAGTACTTTGTAGGCTGCATTCAAAATAGTGATCGCCCTGAAGTTCTCATATTCCAAATGGTCGCCTTTCTTGTGAATGGGGCAGATTACCCCTTCCTTCCACTCCTCCGGTAGCTGTTCGGTTTCCCAGATCCTGACTATCAGCCGATGCAGACAGTTGGCTGACTTCTCTGGGCCCATCTTGATGAGTTCATCTGCGATACCATCCTTACCAGCTGCTTTGTTGGTTTTGAGCTGGTGAATGGCATCCTTAACTTCCCTCAGCCTGGAAGTTGGTTCATTGCCGTCCTCCGCTGCACTGGCGTCGTCGTTTCCTCCGTTGCCGTAGGCTCCCGTGCCTACGTTCTTCACGCCGTTCAGGTGCTGATCGAAGTGCTGCTTCGAAAAGGCCTCCGTCTTTATCCCTGCATATTTCGGCTCGCGGCACGAAGCCGTTGCGGGATGCGTTGAGCTTCTGATAGAACTTCCGTGTTTCTTGGGAACGACACACTCCGCTTCTTCCAGGCGCCGCTTTTTCTCCCGAAAGAGGCGGGTCTGCTGTTTCCGCTTCTGCTCTTAACGTTCCACGTTCTGTCGAGTCCCTTGCTGCAGCATTACCGCTCTTGCTGCGTTCTTCTCCTCCAAAACCGTTCTGCACTCTTCGTCGAAGAGAATTTTCATCATGATTTCCTTCAAAATTTCCTCCAGTAGAACACAATGGAAACCCGTCCAAAGATTTTTTGAAAACGTCTAGAGTCGTCAATGATTAACTGTTGTTTTTTCAGTAATTGATCATTCAATTTGTCTAAGCTTATAGGAAATCTTGATATAACCTGGACCTTTATTACTTTAATTTAACAATATTCCTAAATATTGGACGCAGTGGTATAAAAGGTTCTACAGATGAGGGATTCCATTAACAATAAACCTTTAGTTGTGTAGCTGCGAGTACATCCTTGTCGGAATTTCTTTAAAAACAGTTTTATATACTCATATATTGCATATACTCATCTTAGTACATAATTTTATACAAATGTCAATTGACGTATTCCCGGAAGGATCCTTGGAAAAAATATTAAAGGTTTTCTCGCAAAAGAATTTCTGAAGCAAATCTTTGGAGGAATTCTTGAAGAACGGAATTCTTGGAAAAATCCTGGAATTTGCCTGAAGGAATTCCTGGACGACAAGCTGGAATGTATTCAAAAAATGTCTGAAAGAGTTTAAAAAACAGCTCCTAGCGGAATTCGTAGTGCACTTGCTGAAGAAATTTCGGAAGAAAACCCTGGGAGAATTTCGTAAAAGTCTTCTCTAGGTGAATTCCCGAAAAAAAAAATCTAGAAAAATGTATGAAAGCTCTTTATATGTTTTAGGTAAGTTACAGCGACTGTAAACGAATAACAAGATATATTCCTGAAAGAATTAGAATATGATTTTCTGAAGAAACTCTTTTGCAGGACTTACAGGGAGTACTCTTAAAGGAATTCATGGATAGATTTCTGAATAAATCTGTGGAACTCCTTAAATATCCCTTGAAGATAACTGTGACAGAATTCCTGGTAGACTTCTTGGAGAATTTCCTGACTGCTGTATCCCTGTAAAATTACCTTAAAGTATTCCAATACAAATCGCTGGAAGAATTCTTCTAGAAACCCTTCAAGTTATTCAAAACATCTACAGCTAATTTTGGAAAAAATCTTGGATGAATCCCTACAAAAGATGATGAACGGATTTCTGACATTTCTGACCGAGCCCCTGAATATTGTTTTAAAGATCCAGTGGAGAATTTCTGAAGGTATCACTACAGGAACTCCTGGGAAGATCCCTGAAAGAATTCCTGGAATAAATCCTGTAGGAATTCCTGGAGGAATTTCTGAAAGCATACCTGGAGGAATCCCTGGATATGAATTTCTGGAGGAATCCTTAGAGCAAATATGGAAGAAAACCTTGGAGAAATTTCTGGAGAAATAGATAGAAGAATCCCGGTTCTTAGAGAAATCTCAGCAGGAATTCCCAGAAAAAATCCTGAAGCAATTCCTACAGGAATCTTTGGAGGAACTTCTGGACAATTTTCTGGCGGAATCCCTGGAGAAATTCATGGAGGAATTTCTGAAGAAATTCTTAAAAGAATTTCTGAAAGAATTCCTGAAGGATTCATGGGAAAAAACCTTGGGGTAATTCCTGGAGGTAATTTTGGTGAAATTCCTGGAGGAACACCTGGAATATTTCCTGGATAAATTCCGGGAACAATTCATGGGGGAATTTCTGAAGGAATCAATGGAGGACTTCCTGGGTGATTTCTGGAGAAATCCTTGAAGAAATTTCAGGAAGAATTCATGCAGGAATTCTTGGAGGAATTCTTGGAATAATGTTTTTGTAAAATCCGTGAGGAGGATTTTCTGGAGAAATTGCCGTAGTAATTTCTGAAGGAATTGCTGGATCAATTCCTGGACGAATTCTTCGGATAATTTTGGCAGATTTCTTGGTGTAATTTCTGGTGGATTTCTTAAAGGTATTCCTGGAGAAATCCCTAAAGGATTTCTCAGAGGAACTCCAAAAGTAATGCCTGGAGGAACCCCAAGAGAAATTCCTGGAGACATGCCTGTAAGAATTCCTGGAGAATCCCTAGAGATGGAGAGATTTCTGGAAGTATACCTGGAGAAATTCCTGGATACACTACAAGAGAAATTCTTGGAGAAATCCCTGAAGGAATTTCTGAACGAATAATTGGAAGACTTACTAGAGGAGTTTCTGCACGAATGCTTTAAGTATCCACTGGATGAATTTCTAAAGAAATCCCTGGAACAATTCGTGAAGGAATTTCTAAAGGAATTTCTGGAGGGATTCCTGCAGGAATATGTAGAGAAAACCCTGAAGGAATTCTTGTGAAATTTCCGAGGAATTATCCCTTTATGAACTCCTGGAGGAATCCTTGAATTGATTTCTGAAGGAATCTTTAGAGGAATTCTAGAAGGAATCCCTGGATAAATTTCTGAAGAAATCTTTTGAGAAATTCCGGAAGGAATTTTACGAGAAATTTCTGGGTTAATTCTTGGCGGAACCCCTGGGGTTTATTTTGGAAAAATCCTTGGACAATTTCTGGAGGAATCACTGGAGAATCCCTAGAAGAATTCTTGGCGTATTTTTTAGGAACTATGCCCGGAATAATTCCTGGAGAGATCCCTGAATAAAGTGCTAGAGGAATCTTTAGAGGAATTCTGGGTGGAACCCCTGGAGAAAATTCCGGAGAAATTCCTACAGAATTTCCAAGATAAATTCCCAGAGGAATTGTTGAAGGGATCATTGGAGGAATTCATGGAGGAATCTTTGTAAGAATGTTTAGAGGTATCCCTAATGTTATTCCTGGTATATTCCTGGAGGAATTCCTGGTGGAATTAATGGAAGAATCCGTGAAATAATTCATGGAAGAATCCCCGGAGAAATCTTTGGAAAACTTCCTGAAAGAATTACTGAAGAAATTGTTGAAATATTTTCCTGGAAAATTTTTGGGTTATTCTTGGAGGTATTCTTGATGGAATTCCTGAAGGAGTCCCTGGGGAAATGCCTGGATGAAATCTTGGAGGAATACCTGGAATAATTCATTGATAAATTCCGGGAGCAATTCCTGGGGTAATTTCGGCAGGAATTACTTGGGTAATTTCTGGTAGGTTTATTAAATGTATTCCTGGAAGAGTCCCTGTATTAAATAATAGAGCATTGCCAGGATGAATCCCTGGAGCAGGGATGCCATATAAACAAATTTATCTGTGTTATACAGATTTTTCAGCATTTGTACAGATTTCGTTTTATATGACACTAGCTGTCCCGGCAAACGTCGTACTGCCTGCCTACTGTGTTTCTTGACTGCAGCGCCATAGGGACGACCCCCGCGAAGTCATCTGTATGGGAGCCCCCCGTTCCAGAGACCGGAGAGGTCTCACACCAGGCTAAGAACCTTCCCCGGTCCAAAACCCCCCTGCATACAAAATTTGAAGCCGATCGGTCCAGTAGTTTCCGAATCCATAGCGGTCAGACAGACAGACAGACAGACAGACAGACAGACAGACAGAAATTCATTTTTATATATATATATATATAGATACAGATTTTCGAGCTATAGGGGCTATTTCATTTTTGTATGGGATACAGATTTTTCGACCAAATTTTGTATGGGATATAGGTCTGAGTGAGTGATACAGATTTTTCAAAAAATCATCCGGCATCCCTGCCCTGGATGAATCGCTATAGAAATCCCTGGAGGTATTCCTAGAAGAATTCCTGGAGACATTCCTAGAGCAATTCATAGAGGATTCCTTAGAGGAACTCCTGAAGGAATGCCTGGAGGAACCCCTGGAGAAATTCCTTGAGACATGTCTGTAAGAATTCCTGGTGGAATCTCTAAAGGAATTCCTTGAGGTGTCTTTAGAGCAAAACCTGGAAGAATCCATGCATAAATTCCATTAGGAGGAATTTCTGAAAAAAAAAAATTCTTAAAGAATCACAGTAGGACTTTCAGAAAGAATCTCTGGTGGAATTGCTCGAGGAATCCGTGAAAGAATTCTTGGATGAGTTCCTAGAGGAATCTCTTGCGGAATTTTTAGAGAAATACTACATAGAGGAATCCTGGAGCAACTCCTAAAAAAAATTCTGGAGGAATTCCTGGAGTAGTCCTGGGAAGAAATCCAATGTTCAATTTATGAGGGGAATCCAAAAGGAGTTTCAGAAGAAATCCCAGGAGGAAGTATTGAAAAAATCGCTGAAATTCTTGAGGAAATCCTGGAGGAATCCTAAAAGGAGTACATAGTGGAACTCTTGGAGGAATTCCTGTAGCAGTTCCTGTAGAAACCCAGGAAGAATCTCGGAAGCAATGCCAAGAGGAATTTCTAAGGGAATCTCTAAACAGTTCCTGAAGAAGTTTCTGAAAGAATACCTGGAGGAATCTAAAGGAGAGTGCTTGGTGGCATTTTTAAAATAATTCTGGAAGTTGTTTCTGAAAGAATCACAGAAGAAATTCCGGGAAACACCTTGAGCAATCCCATGAGGGATTGATTCCTTAGGAAATCATAGGAGAGTTTTCTTGCCAAATTCTTGGAAGAATTTCTGTAGGAATCCCTGAAAAAATCTGAAGAAACCTCTGTCTGCAATAATTTCTAGATGAGCTATTATTGAAGGAACGATTGGATGGACTCCCAAAAGACAAAGCTTGCTACTGTGATATCTACGGAGTCTACCAGACATTTCTTTGGGGGGTTTGTCCTGGGATATCTTTAGAGGTTCCTCTAGTGATTGTTTCAGTGCTGTTATAACGGCTTCATTCGGAAATTTCTCCAGAGATCCTTTAAGGTATTTTTGCAAGTACTCCTTCAGATATTTTCTCACAGATTTTTCCATTTATTCCTTCCAGAACTCCACTGAAGATTGCTCCAATAATTCCATCTGGAATTTTTCAAAGTATTTATGCAGGAATGACTTCCAGAAATTCTCTCAGGAAATTTATTTAAAAAAATAATCCAGGAATTGCTGCAAAGCTTTGCACAAAAAGCTTTGCAGCAATTCCTGGATTATTTTTCAATTTTCAATTTTCAATTTCCACGGCAGTTTAGGATTGTAGTTTAATGTTATGAACAACTATTGTGAAATAATAACCACACATAAATTTACCTCAATCCAGATTCGAACTCGAGACCCATCGATTGCCAGCCGCATGCCTTCCAATCTGCGCCATCCTAGAGATGATGAACTGCAGCGCTCAAATCAAAACATAAACTTCCTGTGGTTTAATAATGATCAGACTTCGACTCCTATTCAGCAGTGGTGAATTAACACAGACATTATAGTTAACGACTGAACAAAAGATTAAATCAGCTGTTGTTCAGTAAAAAACACGTGTTTTTTCATCATGTACTCTGTGTCGAAGTATAATGAAACGGAAGCGCTTGTTTGGACTTGTGAAAAACACATTATACAGATACATGTGCTAATTTTTACATGAACTTAATATGATGCAGAAAAAAGTCTTGTTAAACTATGTAGTAAAGGAATTACTGCGAGTCGAATAAAAATCTTATTAAACACTAGCAAAGTGTTTTAAATTTTCATTATTAACACCAATACGAGAAATTGAACATTGGCTACTTTTTCAATTGAATTAGCATTTGTACAGTAATGTGTGCAGAATAATTTTAGTTCAGCTATAATTACTACTATAAAGCAACAATTCAGCATGCATGCTTGTTTGCGGCTGGCGATTGTTAGTTGGGATAGTTTACGGAACTCCTCAATACTGCAATGTCGATTTGCACATTCACATATCGGGCGACCATGTCGCTTAAAAGTCATCTTAAGTCACCTACCCACCCTCCCCCCCCACTCCAGAAAAAAAAACCTAGCTACGCTAATGATCGCAATAAGTATAGAAAAGAACATCATCAGAAAATTATCCCTCCACCGTAAATATATGCGATAGTAACATAAAATAGTACTTTATACGATGTACTGCGTGCAACCTTACGCGACTCCGGTTTTCTGGCCTAGTTATTAGTTTAGATTTTTATTGTTTATGCTTTATTCTAGGCATGGGAATATCAATCTGACAACTATGGCTCTTTGTTGGCAACTGGCATCTGTTGCACATGTATGTAGTTCGTCATTTACAATCCCCATATGTTTACCCAGAATGTGTTCCATCCCCAATTGTTCACCCAATACAACATCAAACAAATATTAAAATTCCAATATTCATCCCATCATTCTCGAGTTTGAGTTTGATTTATTTCATCACTCATCCATCCTCATATTATCCGCTCCTCCTCCGCACCAAGTCCTTCCACCTCCCATTCCGTTCTTCAGCCGCATTAAGCAAATTCGTTATTTATTCATAAATTCCTGAACCGTAGTAATAATACTCCTGTGGTATGCCATTTCAATGTGCTCTGTCACCACCAGCAGCCAGCTTGCGTTGCCATCATCATCCAAGTCCTCGTTGATGTCGTCGTCGTCGTCAAGCATGCAGGGACAGAAGAAACGAACGTTCGGTACAACCAACCAACCGGATGTTGCATATAGGTACTCCGGCACTACGGGGCGGTGGTGTACGATGATCTTCGGGGGCCCTGACTTCGATGTCGCTTCATTGTGCTCGCTTCCTGTCGTTTAACGGAGACGCGCGGGGATCTTGAGAACGGTGGCGGCCTGGCGGCCTGCCTGATGGAATGTGTTCCTATGTGTCGAATTTGCATTATTAACGGGCTTGGCTTGGCTCCACTGATGCTGCTGCTCTGCTGCCGTCGTCGGTTGTTGTCATGGGTGACTTTCATGAGATGTTGGATTGATGGAGGATGCTGGAGACAGTGGAGCCAGTTACGGAAAGGGTTTGTTTCCTGAATGTTTTTTTGCCATGCTGCAATGGAAGTCAATGTATGGAAGTATATGTGCTTGTGCAAAATGCTAAGTGAGACGTTTAACTACCTTATGTCGGTGGCATTATTCAAGGCTTTGTGTGAAGCAGTTGTAAAGTAAACGTTTGGATAGGAAATTCTGGTAGGTGATGCGGTTCCATGTTCTTTCTGTACCTAGATATCAGTAAGAATTCAAGTGAGTTTCTGTGATCATGCTTGTAGTTCTGATATATCAGATGATAAACGCGCAGATATTCGACAAGATTTCGTTGGGGGTGTTCGGTTTCGATTTTTATTATCTTTTCATAATGAAAATTTCTATGACTTATAGTGCTTATGGAACACTGAGCTGTAGGCGTTGATTTCTTGCAGAAAAATCTTTATGAGTGATTTATTCCAGAATTGTCCATCGAATTCTGTTTCCGTCTAGTCCACGTTTATTTCGGGCACAATATGAATTCAATTCCCGGCACACTTCTACATTGAAACGTGAAATTTTGCGTAGTTATTCGATTTCCAGTGATATAGGGGATGGTTATTGATATTCTACATCTTTTTTCTTCCGTCTGATGAGCGATTGGCAAAGGCAAGTTTGAATATCTGTAATTATTGGCAATCTTCCGCCTGATATGACGGGAATTAGTGCTTATGACGAAGGATATTTCTACCCTTCGTCCTGCTGCTGTTTTCTTGAAAGCCCATGCGACCTTTCATCTTTACAGATTGAAGACAGGTTTTTATCCGGAATTTGTCGAGCAACTCCTACAATAGCTTGCTCCAGAGCCTCGCCAATCAGCCAATAGCTCCAGAGCCTCGTATAAGCTGTTAGTCAAGAAAGCTCGGGTTATATATTTTTTTTATTAAATGCCATTCATCTCTTTGAAAATTTAAGCTTATTGGAAGCTTTATAAAAAATCTTGTAGTTAAACATTGCTAAACAAAAATATGATTAAGAATATACTGAAGAAATTCCTAGATCCTCAGAAGAGTTGTTTTAAAAACATTTGAAGAAACTTCAAAAAAAAAACATTTCCATAGAATTTTTTGACAAAAAAAAACTGTTGAAGACACTACCGAAAGAAAAAATGAATGATTATTTCGGAGGAGCACCTGGTGAGAGCACCAAGTGTCTCCTGCGCGATTTTTCGAAAAAAAAAATCTGAATGATTGCCAGAAAAAAAAATCCATGAGTAGGTATTCCTGAAGAAATCCGGAAGAAACTTTCACCAGAATTTCTGGAGAATACTTCGAATTTGCTGTAGGTAATTCCGAAGGAACTTCTTCCCAAAAGGTTTACCAACGAAATTTCCAGGATAACACTTGTAGGAAATTTTCAGAGAAGTTCTTGTTAAAAAGAATAATTCCTGTTATTTATGATTTGTTTTTGAATATTTCGACTAAGTACGTAATCATTAAACGACGTTCTTTATTGCGCGGCAGTTTCAGAGGCGTTCCAAAGCGTTTCAAGGCGTTTCAGAAAGTTTCAGAGGTATTTTAGGGGGCTAGAGGCTTTCAGGTGCGTTTCAAATGGATTTCATTTGTATTTCAGAGGTGTTTCAAGGCGTTTCAGGAAGTTTCAGAGAGATTTTGTGGGGCTTCAGAAATTCTCAGGTGAGTTTCACGGAGGTTTCAAAGGGATTTCAGAGGCTTTTTTTTAATTTCTTTGTATGTGTGAATTTTAACTTAAGGCGAAACTGGAAGCATTTCCTCACTTTTTGGTTATTGATTTTTTATTAAATAACGAAGAAATATTTTCAAAATCGGGTTTCGTGCACATGTAGAGTATGGATCAATGTATCTTCTGATTTTTTTTTTTGTAGTAGAAAATGTTTTTCGTTTTTGCAGAAACCTTTTTTTTTAGTTTTTATTTCTATGTATTTTAACTTAGATGCTAATTCTACACTGTTTTTGCAGAAACCATTTTTGAAAAAAATTTCACAAACAAATGGTTTCTGCAAAATTGGAAAACATTTTCCACCTCAAAAAAAATCAGAAGATACCTCGATCCATACTCTATATGTGCACGAAAACCGATTATGAAAATATTGCTTCGTTATTTAATAAAAAATCAAAAACCGAAAAAATGAGAAAATGTTTGCAGTTTCGCCTTAATGCTAATTCTTCACACAAATTTCAGAGGCGTTTCAAAGCGTTTCAAGGTATTTCAATGTGTTTCATGGCCTCTCATGGAGGTTTCAGGAGGATTAAGGGTGCCTTCAGAGGGTCGCAGGTGAATTTGACGGAGGTTTAATAGGGATTTGGTGGCGTTTCAAAGCGTTTCAAGGCATTTCAGGGCGTTTTAATGCGTGTCAGGGCGTTCCAGGAGGTTAAAGAGAGGCTTAAGGGGGCTTGAGAGGCTCGCAGGTAAATTTCACAGAGATTTCATTGGGGGTTTCAAAGCGTTTCAATGCGTTTCAGGGCATTTAAGAAGGTTTCCGATGACTTTTAGGTGGCTTAAAACGCTAGCAGGTGAATTTCACGGAGGTTTCATGGGGATTTCAGAGGCGTTTCAAGGCGTTTCAAAGCGTTTCAAGGCGTTTCAATGCGTTTCAGGGCGTTTCAGGAGGCTTCAGGAGGTTTCACACGGGTTTCACGGGGCTTCAGAAACTCTCAGGTGAATTTCACGGATTTCAAAGGCGTTTCAATGCGTTTCAGTGCGTTTCGGGGCGTTTCAGGGTGTTTCAAAAGGTTTCACATGGGTTTTTGGGGCTTCAGAGGCTCTCAGATGAATTTCACGAAGGTTTTAAGGGGGTTTTTAAGGCGTTTAAAGGCGTTTCAGGGCGTTTTAATTGGTTTCAGGGCGTCTCAGGAGGTTTCAGAAGAGTTATAGGGGTCTTCAGAGGCTCTCAGGTGAATTGGACTTGGATTTCATAGGGGTTTCAGAGGCGTTTCAAAGCGTTTCAAGGCGTTTCAAAGCGTTTCAGAGCATTTCAGAAGGTTTCACAGGGGTTTTAGGGGGCTTCAGAGGCTCTCAGTGTAATTTTACCGAGGTTCTATAGGGATTTTAGATGCGTTCAGAGCGTTTCAAAGCGTTTTGAAACGTTTCAAGAGTTTTCAAAGCGTTTCAGGGCGTCTCAGGAGGTTTTAGGAGGGTTTTAGGGGGCTTTAGAGCACTTAGCTACAAGAGACTGTGTAAGCATGAGTTTCATTCATAATGCTCCAATAGATCACTGATTACACTTGTAGATCAGATGGCCTAAACTCCGAGGAGATCTCGGATACTTAAACGTTTAACCGTTAACCACTCCGTAAACGTCCCTGAACTTTTAATTCGGATTTTTTCCCGTAAACCAACTTTATTTGTAATCCTTGAGTACTCTGAGCACAATCAAATTCTATTTAGGTAACGTTACCTAAATGGAGGGATCTAACTAGACTACACCTAAATGGATCCTACCTTAATGGAGGTTTCAGTGTATTGGATTCAGCATAAGCTCAGGGAAGAGTTTCTGCAGAAACTCCGATGGAATTCATTAGGGAACTCCCGAAGGACCTCTCGGAGGAATTCTTTTGGAAAACCATGTTAAGGAGGAAAACTCATAGAAAATCTGAAGATTTCTCGTTGAAACTGTTCAAGAAAGGAAGGAATACTTTGAGTATTTTCTGAAATACTTAGCTCCCGGAATGAACTCCAAAAAGTTTTACTAAAGAAATCCATTGAAATATGTATTTTCAAATGAGGTCCTGGAAGATTTTAGAGGAAATACCTGGGAAAATTTCTAAAACAGCTACCGGAGGATTTTCTGCAGAAACTTTTGTAGAAATTGTTGAAGAAACTGCTTGAGTGTGTTTGGAAAGATTTCCAGGTGAAAATTCCAATGGAACTCATGTAGGAATTTCCAAATGAACTGTCAGAGAAATTATTCTTGAGAAAAATGCAAAAATTCGAGAGGAGTGATCAGAAGAGCTCCTGGATAAATTATCGAAGCACGAACTCGTAAGAAAATTTCCGTCGGAATTCTTATAAAATTAAAAAAAGAAAGAACAAAAAAAGTTCTTTAGGAAATATAAATGCCTCGAAAAAACATAAGGAACTCATGGAGAAATTCTCTAGGAAACCTAAGGAAGAAAAAAACTCGATTAAATTCTCATTGGAACTTTTTAGAAGCAGCGGTAGGAATTCCTAAAAGATTGAGGTTGAGGAATTTTCAAATAAAGTCCTGAAGTAAGCCCTGAAAGATCTTTTCCAGAAATTCTGAAAAAAAAAACAGTAATTGTAGAAACTTCTAAAGTATCTCAGATATCAACGGCTACGCAGTCTTCAAATCCCCGATTCAACTCATCAGTCGAATTGCAAAACTTTTCCGAACAATTGCTGGAGTAATTTCTGGGAACTTTTTTGGGAATTTCTTAAAAAACATACGAAGGATCTTTTGGAAAAATTCCCGATGGAACGCCCGGTAGGGTTTCTTATAAGAACATTTGAAAGAATTGCATAGAGATTTCCTGAAGTAGTTCATAATATCCCAGTTATAAACTCCTGGAGAAATATCCAAGTTACTTCCTGTGGAAATTGAGAAAAAATTTCTGGAGAAAGATTTCATCATGAAACCATTTGAGAAACTTCCAAATGAGGGATTTCAACACTCACTACATTTTGTTTGAAAAACAAAACTGGTGAAAAACTCTTAGTTTCGTTTTTATTTCCGAAAGTGGTGTTGTCACCTACCCCCTTTTTTCTTCAAACCCCCTCAAATGTACAGTATTACCCATAAAAAACCCAGATTTATCCACCTAGTGGTGATAGTGCCTTTCTCGTCGAATATGTACTCATGAACTTTCTGTCGACGTTAGCCAAAATGTTCCTGAATCCTGATAATACTTTATATAGAAAAACAACAATTTTAACAAATCCATGATCGATTTTGGAAACTTATTCATATTCCAAAGCAGAGCATGGTACAAGAGCAAAGCAGAGCTGAAAAATATCAGACCTCTCAATTGACTGCTTGACCACCTTAACCCTGGTCGTATATTGGGGTCAGAGATGCCAGATTTTTCTGTATTATACAGATTTTTGACCTTCTATACAGACAAGATATAGAGTACAGAAAAATACAGAATTTTGAAATGTTATACAGATTTCTCATGAAAGCATGAAATTTGAAGCTTTTTGCAATAATTTTTTTGAAAACTTTATAAATTATTGCTTAAACTTTAAAGAATTTATGAAAATTTGTACGTTTTCACACAAGTTTAAGAAAAATAAATACCTGCAAAAGTTTTAAACTGTTAGAAAGTGGTACATGTTTGTTAGTTCCTATTGAAATCTAGGACTCTCGGTGTCTGCTGTACCCTCAAATACGGCGATACAGAAAAATATGTAATGATACAGATTTTTGATATAAATAATCTGGTATCTCTGATTGGGGTCATTATGACTCCATTCCATGCACTACGGCAGCGGGGTGAGCGTCAGCTAATGCATGAAGAAGGTCAACTCTATTCACAATCGTAGATCACTTTGTGATCTTCGCCATTGTTTATTTCAGTACACTTTAGGCTATATTTTATTGCCAAATGTAACACGATTCATGTAAAATGTGATCTTCTTACGAGAAAAATGCAGAAATTGTAAAAATTTCCATTCAAGTTTCAATCGCAATAGCGAGGGCTCAACCAGCCGCACCCAAATTGTGAGCAGTAATTTTAGAAGCAAAAGTAGATTGAAGATTGAAAATTGATAAGGTGTTGATGCGATTAAATTTTAATTTCTCCATAAAACGTTGATCGATCCTACTATGCATTTACACCGCTGGAATCTGAAATGGTGTGATTCGAAGATATCACTTTGGTCACGATTTTGTTCTCTTGCATATATGAAGACTTTGACCATTTCTTCACTTATAATCTTACCCAACGTTTACAGGCTATCAAAAAAGCCACGATTTGATTTATCGCTTTGACATTTATTTTGTTCACTTTTATAATTCCGCTATTTGATGTGCAGCTTGCATGGGTTTTGTTATATTTTACGTTTGACCACTTCCGGTGGGACACCTGGAACCAATTCTGGTTGTCTCAAATGTGGTCTGAGATTATGTTCTTGTTAACTGTTCATCGAGTTAACTAAAAAGCTGAAAATTAATGTGATCTGATGCTATTTTCTTGCTAACAGTTCAACATTTTTTTGAAAAACCACGATTTTATGTATCGCATGCATGATTTTGGTTTCTTCTTCTTCTTTATGGCTCGACCTCCCCACTGGGACTTGGCCTGCCTCGCTTCAACTAAGTGTTTCTTGAGCACTTTTCCACAGTTATTAATTGTAGGGCTTTCTTTGCCTGCCATTGCATGAACTTGTATATTGTGAGGCAAGTACAATGATACACTATGCTCAGGGAGTCAAAGCCTTAACCACTAGGCTAACTGGAGACTTCTATTAAATCACTTCCGAAGGAACACCCGCAACCGATTCCGAAATATTATTACAAGTTCTAGATGTGGCCTGAGACTATTTTCTTGTTGGCCTTACATCAGATTATAAAAAAACGCAGCTATGGTTCAGTTCCCTTCTATATATTACCACTTCCGGTGGGCTACTCGTCTAGTCTCTAGTTCTGGAACACTACCGGTTCTCCCAAATATAGTCTGAGATTATTTGTTGGCTATCGTTTATCATGTTACTGAATAAGTCATTGATATGTTACATGTATTGGTTCTCTTTTACATTTGACCATTTCTGGCGAGACAACCGGAACCGGTTCCGTAACACACTGATATGGCTTGCGTCTATTTTTTTTGCAACTGTTAATCATGTTACCTAAATAGCCGTGATACCTCAATCGCATGCATGGGTTTGCTTTCACTTTCGGCTCGGAACCGGTTGCGGAACACTACTGATAGTCTCTTAAATTATCTGAGCCTATTTGCTTGCAAACGTTTGCTAGGTTATCAAAAAAGCCGCTCTGTGTTATGTCGCATGCATGGGTTTGGTACAATTTTATATTCAGCCGCTTTCGGAGGGGAACCCGGAACTAGTTTTGGAACTACTGACAGTTCATAATGTGGTCTTAGCATAAAAGGTCATCAAGTTGTCGGAAAATCTGTGATTTGATGTGCCGCATGTAAAAACTATGTCAAATTTTATATACGGCCAGCAGAACTCCCAGAACCGGTTCCGTAACACTACTGGCTCAGATATGGTCTGAGTCTATTTTATGCAAACCTTTCATTATCACAAAAGCCGCCCTTTGATATGTCACATGCGTGGATTTGATTCGCTTTAATATTTGGCCACTTCCGGCAAGACACCCGGAGCCGGTTCCGGAACACTACCGGTTCAAATATGGTCTGGGACTGTTTTCTTGCTAACTGTTCATCAGGTTATCGAAATTGCCGCAGTTTGATGTGTCGCATGCATGGGTTTGGATCACTTTTTTATTTGACCACTCCCAGCGGGTCATCCGGAACCGATTCCGAAACTCTACCGGTTCAGTTATGGTCTGAGTCTTTTTTAATGCCAACCTGTCATTGGGTTATAAAAAAGTCGCGCTTTGATATGTCGCATGCATGGATTTGGTTCACTTTTATATTTGGCCACTTCCTGCGGGACATCCGGAACCGGTTCCGGAACACAACCGGTTCAGATATGGTCTGAGACTGTTTTCTTGCTAACTGTTCATCAGGTTATCGAAATTGCCGCAATTTGATGTGTCGCATGCATGGCTTTAGTTCACTTTTATATTTGGCCACTTCCGGCGGGACATCCGGAACCGGTTCCGAAACACTACCGGTTCAGATATGGTCTGAGACTGTTTTCCTGCTAAACGTTCATCAGGTTATCCAAAATGCCACAGTTTGATGTGTCGCATCTATGTGTTTGTTACATTTTTATGTATGGCCCCTTCCAAGGGTACTGGTCCGGAACACCTAAATGGCCATAACTCCGGAATCGCTGGACCGATCCGAACCATTTTCAATAGGAAACAATGAGACCAGATTCCGCGTCGAATGAACCGTCGGTCATTAAAATCGGTTGAGGTTTACTGCCAAAAAGTGATGTGAGTTTTTTTGTACACATACACACACACACATACACACACACATACATACACACAGACATCACCTCAATTCGTCGAGCTGAGTTGATTGGTATATGTGAGTCGACGCTCCGGGCTTTCTATCAAAAAGTCATTTTTGGAGTGAACATATAGCCTTTCCAGTACACTTAGTGTACGAGAAAGGCAAAAACATTCCATTTTTTTGCGGTATTTGATGATTTTTAATGAAATAATCCCAATGAATTAAAC
The DNA here is from genome assembly GCF_035046485.1 of Aedes albopictus. NCBI lineage: Eukaryota > Metazoa > Arthropoda > Insecta > Diptera > Culicidae > Aedes > Aedes albopictus. The sequence goes on from NC_085137.1 coordinate 34,803,115, forward strand.
TTTTTGGATTAGGATACAATAAGGAGGTCATTGCCATACAGGATCTCAAAATTTGTTGTCAAAATATTCATTGGTTACGTATATGGGATACCTTATAATTGTTAACAATTTCTAAATAATATCAAGTTTTCCTCTAACTTTCAGAGCAAAATGAACTAAGATAAAAAATTTTAAACACATGGAAACCATGAAGAAATATGTACCCTTTAATACGCCCATGTTTGAAAAATATTTTAAAAATAATTACAAATGTTTAGGAAACAAAAACTAAAAACCCAAATTAATCCACCTAGAGGTGATAGTGCCTTTCTCGTCGTATATGTTCTCACGATCTTTCCGTCGACGTAAGTCAAAGTGTTCCTGAATCCTGATATTTTTTAAGAAAAGCATGCATTTTATCAAAGCCATCATTGAATTGACTTAAAACTTATTGATGGCACATACTCCGACGTTGTGTTCAGCGTAAAAGCAGAGCTGAATAATATCAGATTTCTCAGTTGACTGCTTGAGTACCTTCACTAACATTGGGAGCTGATCAATATCAAGACGATACTAACAAGCTAAGATATAACTTTTTATACATTCACAGATCACTTTGCGGTCTTCGATAAAGTTTTTTCTGCACATTCTAGGTTATATTTTATTGACCGTCAAAAACAAGAACGTAGTGAGTATAGTGAGACGTCTGTTTGTATGTGGGTTTAATATGTCAAGATTTTGTTCTCTTACACATATTTATCGCTTGCATTGATTTAATTTACTTTCGTAGTTCCGGCGAAGCATCAAACGCTGGTTGTGCAACCCTACCAGTAGTCTCTAGTGTGGTATGAGCCAATTTTCTAGTTAATCGTTCCTCAGGTTATTAAAAAAGCCGTGATGTGATGTGTCGCATGGTACAGTATCGGACAATAAAAATGCACCAAAGCCGTTTTCCCATACAAACTAGTCAACTTTGGATGCCATATCTCAGTTATGTCTCAACCGATTGTTTTCATTTTTCTGTGACGAACTACAAAACATTTCAATTTTCAAAAACTATTGAAAAAGTTCAGTGATAACTATTGATACAAAAGTTACAGATAGGTTGAATTTTGACAATAAAAATGCACCAAGACAAAAAATTATGTAGCCAAAAATGCTGAAGTCAAATCCCTATGGTGTCTTCGGCAAATATGTTTCTTGTGTGATGACCAATAAATTTGCTGAAGACACCATAGCTCTCTGACTTCAGCATTTTGGGCTACATATTTTTTTGTCTTGGTGCATTTTTATTGTCAAAATTCAACCTATCTGTAACTTTTGTATCAATAGTTATCACTGAACTTTTTCAATAGTTTTTGAAAATTGAAATGTTTTGTAGTTCTCCACAGAAAAATGAAAACAATCGGTTGAGACATAACTGAGATATGGCAATCTAAAGTTGACTAGTTTGTATGGGAAAACGGCTTTGGTGCATTTTTATTGTCCGATACTGTACATTTGGTTACTTTCCGGAACAGGTTCCGGAGCACCACCGGGTCTCCCAAATATAGTCTGAGGCAATATCATTGCTAACGTACATCAGGTTACCTAAAAACACGATTTGATTTATCTTATGCATTGGTACAAATACTTTTACATTTGACCACTTCCAGTGGGACACCCAGAACTAGTTTCGGGACACTACCGGTTGTCTAAAATATGGTCTGAGGCTATGTTCTTACGAATCGATCATCGTGTTATCAAAAAAGGGTCTCCAGTTGGCCAAGTGGTTAAGGCTATGAATCGCCAATCCGGAAACGGCGGGTTTGATTCCCGTTCCGGTCGGGAACATTTTCTCGACTTCCTGAGCATAGTGTATCATTGAACTTGCCTCACAATATACAAATTCATGCAATGGCGGGCAAAGAAAACCCTTCCATTATTAACTGTGGAAGTGCTCTAAAGAACACTAAGTAGAAGAGAGGCAGGCCAAGTTCCAATGCGAACGTCGAGCTATAAAGAAGAAGAAGAAGTTATCAAAAAAGCTGCTATTTGATGTACTGTCAAACCCCGCGTATTCATCACTCTTTAATAAGACACTTTTTAACTTGTACCCCGCGCATTCGAAATTTGTTGAATTAAAAAAATGATTAAATGTCACAGTGTAATACACTGTAAATACGAATGATACGATATTGCGATGTTACTTACACCCGCAGCGGCTCCTCGTGCAGCTGCTACTTCCGAAAGTTCTAATTTGGTGCATTCCGACACCTGATCCGTTTGGTGATCAACCGCAGTGAACCTCGGAAGCCAACAATCGTAAAATGTACAAGCTATCAATTCGTACCACCACAATATCTGTAAGATTTGTGTTCAAAACAAATCATACAATCTAAACAAAACTAAAATAGAGTTAGTTTATCGAATTGAAAATTTACACAGGTAATTTGACAGCAATCATTGTCGAATTAGCGTGGTTTTATGGTACGACACGCATGGATTTGATTCAATTTCACATTTACAACTTTCGGTTCACATTTTACCACTTACCGATTGTCCCTGATGTGGTGTTAGACAAGTTTCATGCAAATTATTAATCAGTTCTCCTTAAAAGTCGCAAATTGATGTAATGCATGTATGGGTTCGGTTTATTCGTGCATTTCGCCAGTTCCGGCGAGGCACTCGAATCTGGTTCCGGAACGCTACTGACCTGAGACTATTTTCTTGCTGTCCGTTCTTCGCGTTATCGAAAAAGCTGTTATTTAGTGTGCTGCGTGTATGCGTTTGGTTTTTTTTCTCCATTTGACCACTTCCGTCGGGGCACCTGGAACCGGTTTCGGCACACTATTGGTTTTCCAAAGTATGGTCTATGATTTTTTTTTGTTAACCGTTCATCAGCTTACTTAAAAAGTCATTAAATGTGTCGAATTTATGGGTTTGGTTCTCCTTTACATTTGACCACTTCCGATGGGACAACCGTAATCGGTTGCGGAACACTACCGGTTGTCCCCAATATGGCCGGAAACTTTTTTTTCATCATTTTTCATCAAGATACCTCAAAATCCGCGATTTGATGTGTCGCTTGCATGGGTTCGGTTCCCTTTTATATTTGGCCATTTCCGGCGGGACACCCGGAACCGGTTCTGGATCACAACCGATTCAGATATGTTCTGAAAATATTTTTCTGCTTACTGTTCATCAGGATATCAAAAAAGCCACGATTTGATATATCCCTTGCATGGGTTTAATTAACTTTTATACTTTGCCACCTCCGGCGGAACATCAGGAACCGGTTCCGATATGGTCTGAGAATGCTTTCCTGCTTACTGTTCATCAGGTTATCGAAAAAGCTGTGGTTTGATATGTCACATGCATGGTTTTATTTCAATTTTATATTTGGCCACTTCCGACGGGACACCCGGAACCGGTTCCGGGACACAACCGGTTCAGATATGGTCTGAGAATATTATCCTGCTTACTGTTCATCAGGATATCAAAAAGCCACTATTTGATATGTCGCATGCCTGGGTTTTGTTAACTTTAATTCTTGGCCACTTCCGGCGGGACATTTGCAACCGGTTCCGGAACACTACCGGTTCCGATATGGTCTGAGAATGTTTTCCTGCTTACTGTTCACCACGTTATCGAAAAAGCCGCGGTTTGATTTGTCGCATGCATGGGTTTAGTTCACTTTTATGTTTGGCGGGACACCCGGAACCGGTTCCGGGACACTACCGGTTCAGATATGGTCCGAGACTATTTTTCTGCTTACCATTCATCAAGTTATCGAAAATGCCGTAGTTTGTTGTGCCGCATGGATGGGTTTGTAGCGTTTTCATATCTGGCCCCCTCCTGGGGTACCGGTCCGGAACACCTAAATGGCCATAACTCCGGAACGGCTGGACCGATCTGAACCATTTTCAATAGGAAACAATGGGACCAGATTCCGCGTCGAATGAACCGTCGGTCAATAAAATCGGTTCAGGTTTACTGCCAAAAAGTGATGTGAGTTTTTTTGTACACACACATACACACACACACACACACACACACACACACACACACATACACACACACATACACACACACATACACACACACAGACATCACCTCAATTCGTCGAGCTGAGTCGATTGGTATAAGACTTGACCCCTCCGGAGGCTCTATCAAATTTTCGTTTTTGGAGTGAACATATAGCCTTTCGGTACACCTTGGTGTACGAGAAAGGCAAAAAGATCATGATTTCACCTCACTAAGCATCCTTCTAAATTAATGTCCCGCGTTGGAGCTCTGATCATCTGGTCACTTTATGTTATTTAATATGCTGTGTGTACTTTTCGTGGTTCCGTTCTACATTTGACCACTTTCGTTGGGGCACCTGGAACCGGTTTCGGTACACTATTGGTATTCCAAAGTATGGCCTATGATTTTTTTTTCATGTTAACCGTTTATTAGGTTACCTAAAAAGTCATGGCGCACCAGTAATCGGTTGCGGAATACTTTCGGTTGTCCCAAATATGGCCGGAAACTTTTTTTAGGCAACTCGAGATACCTAAAAATCCGCGATTTGATATGTTGCATGCCTGGGCCTGGTTCACTTTTATATTTGGCCATGTCCAGCGGGACACCCAGAACCGGTTCCGGACATTACCGGTTCAGATATGTTCGGAAAATATTTTCCTGCTTACTGTTCATCAAAATAACAAAAAAGCGACTATTTGATATGTCGCATGCATGGGTTACACTTGGCCATCTCCGACGGGACACCTGGAACCGGTTCCGGAACACTACCGGTTCCGATATGAATAAAGAATGCTTTCCTGCTTACTGTTCATCAGATTATCTAAAAAGCCACGGTTTGATATGTCGCATGCATGGTTTTGGTTCAATTTTATATTTGGCCACTTCCGGCGAACACCCGGAACCGGTTCCGAAACACAACCGGTTGAGATATGGTCTGAGAATATTTTCCTGCTTACTGTTCATCAGGATATCAAAAAAGCCACTATTTGATATGTCGCATGCATGGGTTTGGTTAACTTTTATACTTGGCCACCTCCGGCGGGACATCTGCATCCGGTTCCGGAACACTACCGGTTCCAATATGGTCTGAGAATGTTTTCCTGCTTACTGTTCATCAGGTTATCGAAAAAGCCGCAGTTTGATATGTCGCATGCATGAGTTAAGTCCACTTTTATGTTTGGCCACTTCCGACTGGACACCCGGAACCGGTTCCGGAACACTACTGGTTCAGATATGGTCTGAGACTATTTTCCTGCTTACCGTTCATCAGGTTATCGAAAATCCTGCGGTTTGATGTGTCGCATGCATATGTTAAATGCATTTTCATATCTGGCCCCTTCCTGGGGTACCGGTCCGGAACACCTAAATGGCCATAACTCCGGAACGGCTGGACCGATCCAAACCATTTTCAATAGGAAACAATGGGACCTGATTCCCCGTCGAATGAACCGTCGGTCATATAAATCGGTTCAGGTTTACTGCCAAAAAGTGATGTGAGTTTTTTTTGTACACACACATACACACATACACACACACATACATACACACACACACATACATACACACAGACATCACCTCAATTCGTCGAGCTGAGTCGATTGGTATATGTGACTCGACCCTCCGGGCCTTCTATCAAAAAGTCATTTTTGGAGTGAACATATAGCCTTTCCAGTACACTTAGTGTACGAGAAAGGCAAAAAGGTGCTACATATTAAAAACCGTATTTTAGATAAATTAATAAAAAACTTAATACTGTTTGAACTTTTTTCAAAACATTTTTTTGTCGATGAAGGCATATAAACCTACCTTTATGATAGGTACAAATACTAAGTACTTAAAAACAATTTCATGCTTAAAACATAATGTTTTCTAAAAATTATCATTTGTCAATTAATTCAATTTTCAGAAAATGCCTCTTAATTTATAAGTTAATATTTTTTTCGTTCTTGTCCGACGAACCAACGAACTCCTGAAGACCTTATCCAGCCATAAAAGTACTATTTTGAAAATAAAATTTGATTGAATGTGATTGAAAGCAATTGAAAGAAAATTATATCCTTAAAAACGGCCTCTGGCGCGTGGACGATTTCGACATCCATATGTTCAACGTTATATTTCCAAAGGTATGTGCATGAAATCAGTCTATGTTCCTTTGCCATTATCAGATTAGTGGCTCTACTATACTATCCAATAGATACATGCAAGGTTAATCAGTTCGAAGAAGGGGAACGATGACTTTGAAAACTGTTGCATTTTATTTGGGTCATACTGTACTTCTAGAGAAATTTTTGAGAACTCCGGAATAAATTTTCAAAATATTTTCTGGATAAGCAATCGAAAGAACTCTTGAAGGGTTTCTGATTATTTCAGGAGAAACTTGTCTTGTGGAGTTCTTTCATGCAGGAAAAATTTCAATACGAATTTCTGAGCTTCGAGAGAATTCCTAGATTAACACACGTAGGAACTATCTAAGAAATTGCTGGGAAAATATTCGAAGATGTTTCTGAAGGATTTTTAAACACATTTTCTTAATTAACTTCCAAAATTTCTTCTGAAGGAACTCGAATGACCTCTTCCAGAAATTCCCAAAAGGAACTCTTGAAGCAATGCACGAGGGAAATACAAGACTGGTCCAAATACTGGTCTGATGACTGGCCACTGCCCGAATAAATATCATCTAAGTAAGATTGGAAAAATTCAATCCTCCGAGTGTCGTTTCTGTCAAACAGAAAACGAAACTGCCGAGCATTTGATCTGTAACTGCGGAGTGCTGTCCCATCACAGATTGGCGATATTTGGTAAAAGGTTTCTAGAGCCCTTGAATATTTGGAGAAGTAATCCCAACAGGGTAATACTTAAACTTTATAAAACAAGTTGTGCCTAGTTGGGATCAGGTGGTACATCAACCATTGTCCATCACAGCTCAATTGTGACAGGATATTTGACTAGCACCAAATTAAATATGGGTCATATGTACTACAACATTCCTAAGTAATGGACGTAACCACTGCGCTCTACAGATGAGAAAAAAAAACTTCCAAAAAAACTGCTGGAAAAAATACCATATAAAACCTTGAAAAATTTCAATACGAACTCCGCGAGAACTCATGGAAAGAATATCTGCAATAACTTGTGTCCGGAAGGAATTTCCACAGGGACAGCAGAACAAAAACCGTTGGAGTCCTATCCACATTGATTTCTAGAACAGATTGCGATCGAACTTGTGGCGAAATTTCCGAACAAACACCGGCAGAAATTGATGAAGGAACTGCTATTGGAATTCAATCAATGGATTACCGAATTTAGTGATCGTGGATTTTCAAAAAAAAAAAAAAGAGGAATCTTGAAAATGGGTTCCTTGAGCGATTTTTAGGAGCTGGTTCTGAGGAATTTACAGATTAATTACAAGTATGAATTTACGAAATAACTCGCAAAGAAAATTTTCCAAAGCATTTCCTACTGGAATTTTCGAAGGATTCCTCAAAGGAACAACCGATGAAATTACTTAAAACACTTCCAATGGAACTGTTTGATAAGTTTCCGATAGAACTCTAGGAGAAATCCCTGAACTCCTGTAAGAACTCCAGGAGGAACTTCATAGGAACTTCTGAAAAAAAAATCTTGTGAGAACTCTTAGAGCAATTGGTCGATACTTGACCATTGGTGGAAACTGGCGGAACCTTCGGCTGAAGGTGAGTGGCCTTGATGGATGGCCGATGAAATCGTCTCTTGGTAGAGGAGTCACTTCCCGAGGATGAGTTCTTTCACAGTGAAACGCACTATTTCGACTGACAAAAGATCATGTATTTCGTTGGTTCAAGTAGTGCTTATATACTAATTCTAAACCTAAAGGAATAACACATCGACGCCTTATCATGCTTTCTTTCTGAATCACGTGATCAGCCTACGACTGCGTGGTGCAGTAGGGTCCTAACCTTATCAGTTGTTAGTTTGCGTATTCTCATTTGGTTTGTTTATACAGGGCGACAGTCTACTGCGATGATTCATTGATTAAACTTGATAAGCTATTGGTGCATGGAAAGAAGCAGATAATTACGTCTATTTAATGTGTCGAAATCTATGATTTATTTAGAAATGCTAACTCTTCGCAATGGTTGCGAACAGCAATCTTTGACGTAACTCTTGGAAAATTGGAAAAGGAATTCCGTGTGGAAATCCAGATAGTATTTCTAGAGGAATACAAGACAAATAGCTGAATGATAATCCGTATTGCCACCGATGTAATTCCTGGACGAATCCTTGAAGGAACTCCTGGAGTAACTACCGAAGGAAGAATTTCCCAGATGAATTCCTGATGAATTTGCCGGAAAAAAACTTTTGAAGGATCTTCTGAGGGATTCCCAAATTCTGCAAGATCTCGTGGCAGAGTTTCCGAACATACTCCTCGGTAATTGAAATTAATTAATTCTCCGAAGGAACTCCTAGATGTTAGGAGATTCTACAGAATTTTCCAAATGAATTCTAGAAGAGTTTCCCAGAGGATTTGTTGGAATTCGCTAACTCTTGGAGGAACTGCCGAAGGTACACTTGTGGAGAAGGATCTACCATATGACATTTTTGAAAACATTTCTGGAAAAGTGGAGGAATCTCAGAAAAAAAAACTACATTTCTGAATTTGGGGGAACCCTCAACGGCATTTATGGAGGAATTCTAAATGGAACTTTTTCTAGAAGCAGCCAAATTAATTCCCGAAGGACTTTTCGAAGAAAAACTTAGAAAAAAAAAATCTAAGGATCTTGTGAAAAAGTTTTCGAGGGAACTTTTGAAGGAACTTCAAATATAGCTCTTGAAAACATTTTCAGAGAAATTTCTGAAGGTATTTCTGAAGGAACTTCTGGAGAGATTTCTGAACATCCGTAGGGACTGAAGGAATTTGCGGATGAACTCCTGAAGTAATTCCTGATACACTTTAGGAGAAGCTTCTGTAGAATTTTCTGAACCTGGAGAAAAAATATCAAAGGACAGTTGAAGAAATTTACGAAGAATTTTCATCAATAATTTCTCAAGGAGCTCACAGAGAAATTCCTGGAAGAACTTCCAAATGAAACCGTGAATAAAAATTCACTCTTGCGAAAACATTCGAGGTAATTTTTGGAGGAATTGTTGAAGGAACTTCAGTTAGAATTACTGAATCTTCTCCTAGCAGGGATGTCACATGATTTTTTTGAAAAATCTGCATCATTCTTTTCAAATATTTGTATCTAATACAAAATTTGTGTAAAATATCTGTACCTCATATAAAACTAAAATAGCCCCTCTAGCAAAAAAAATCAGTATTCAACATAAATCGTAATCTATCCTATGATCCATACACATTTTTTGGGTTCTCATACAAAATAGGTTTCAAGGGGGGAGAGAGATGAGGTAGTCTGAAATGTTCGATATTAGCGTTACGTAATTTGTGTACCGAGCTCTGCCTGTGATGCCCTATAAGCAGATATGACCTATTCAAATCGATCGCAATATTTATACTCCATAATACCATTGGCAATCCACAAAAATGATTTCGGCGAGGGGGCACCCGGGTTTGAACCGGGGACCTCTCGATCTGCAGTCGAATGCTCTACCACTGAGCTATACCCCCTTGGCTGTTGAATCTGTTGTTCCATACAACATGGTGAGCGTTCTTATCTTCATACTGACAACAGTCATGTGATTGTGTCACTTTAAAAAATAAAGACCATTCAAATAGAATTCAGTGTTTGGGTATTTGATTGGCTGAAATTTAGGTTACGACCTAAATCCCAGGGAAATACGTTTTATCAAGTTATTCTAGTTTGTGAAATTTTAACATTCTCAACCGGAGTTCCAAGAACAAGTTCCTTTAGCATTCATCACATCACCTAGCCCATCGAGCAATTGCCACGTCCTTCGCTGCCACAATTCTCTTCCCACATAAAACTTGCTCAATCAAATAAACTTCCCATCAAGCGAGCGGCCTCCCGAGGGCTAGCGTATAGATATTTACCCATTCCGCCCTTTCTTCGCCAAATTCGATTCTACACACACGTCTCACGATGATGCCCCGAGGAGTTGGCTTTCTCAATTTCGCCCTCGCCCGTACGATCGGAGAGCGGAGCGGAGTGGACGGACAAAGCTCAGGCCTGGGAATAAAATTGACCCAATCGAATCTGCTCGCTTTCGATTGCATAATTTACGACCAGCATCGCACCTCCTCGCTCTGGATTCCGGGGCGTATTGGACCGTGTGGTTTGGAGCGGTTGGATATGAGGAGACTACCAATCTGAAAGACCATTTTCCTTGCTCACATCTCAACTTAAACTTAACTGACCGCCCCGCGCCGCGCCGTTCGATAAAGTGCTGGTGGTTCGTTCGGGATGAATGAATGGTGGCTATTCTCCACACTGTGTGACAGAACTTCATTCGACCCCACGCTGCGTTCAGTTTTCAACTCGTGCAGAAAAATGCATCCACATACCGTAAAATCCCCATTTTTTCACTGGGTCCCCATGATGTTGCTGTTATCGTTGCGGAAGGGATCTCTTATCTAGGATACTCTTTTTTTGCTCTTTCGGCTTTTCTGGGGTGCATGTGACGTAATGGAGTATGCAATCACTCATTGAGAGAAATGAGGGGTTTCAGTTGACGGTTAATAACACATGCTTAAAGTGCCGAAGCATGCATCGCTCGAAACTCCAAGATAGACCTGTGCGCCGACTTTATTTTGTTCGGCGGCGGCGTGAGGGCCATTTTTGGCCGGCGGCGGCGGCGTCATCGGCGTCACGCCGGTGGCAGCTTTCGGCGGCGGCGGCGGCGGCGTGAATCGGCGTGACCAAAATTTTACCATAATGTGAACATTGGCTAAGCAAAGAAGTTGTTATTACGCTCTAGAATTCATAGTCTAAACTTTTTTCGTGACCATTGATGACATAAACTATTATGTTAAAATTAATACCTTATTTATTTCTGTTCGGGTCCGTCAATGCCATCAGTGAATACACATATTGAGACATTACCTGTACCCTTAGTGTAATGCATATTGCATTACTCCAATTCAAATGAAGGGCAATAAAACATCGATTTTGCTATATTTTTTGTTTTGTTTTCTCAAAACCTTCAGAAGCTATCAAACTTGATTATAAGGTCACACTATTCATACTAAGGAATCCCCGAATGATATCAGGAAGGAATCACATAAGGGGCTGTCCATAAACCACGTGGTCATTTTTTTGGGACTTTTCAACCAACCCCCCCCCCCCCCCCCGCGTGGTCATTAGTCCATACAAAAATTTTTATTTGTCCATACAAAATGGTCATTGGTTGAACCCCACCCCCCTCATGATCACGTGGTTTATGGTCAGCCCCTAAGGAAGTCCAAGAGGAGCTTTAAATAAACTCCTGAAGGAATCCATCAAGAAAATTCTGGACCTATTTCAGCAGGAACTGCTGTATGAAACCCTGAAGAAACTTCTGCAGAAATCTCTGGTGGTTCAACAATCTCTCTTAGAGAGATCCCTGCAGAAACTTGTTAAAAAATCGCTGATTGGAGTTTTAGAGAAATTTTAGAAGGAAATCCATGACGAATCTTCGAAAAAAATTCCAGGAGGATTCCCCAAATGAATTCGAGAAGGAAACCCAAGGAAATTACATCAGGAGTTCCAAGAGGATTCACCGAAGGAATTCCAGCGGGAATTCCAAAAGAAATTCGAGAAACAATCTCTAAGGGTTTCTAGGAGGAATCAACGAAAAATATCCAGGAGGAATCCCTGAGAGAATACTAGGAGGAATTTCTTCGTGGATCCTCGAAAGAATTTCAGGAGGAGTCCCATGAGGATTTCCAGCAGGAATCCTCGAAGGAATTCAAAGAGGAATCCCGATGGAAATCCAGAAGGAATCCTCGACGAAATATCAGGAGGAATCCCCGATGGGATTTTAGGAGGTATCCTCGAAGGAAGAATCCCTCAGGAGAAACCCCCGAAGAACTCTAAAAGGAATCCCCGAAAGGACTCTATGAGAAATCTCCGAAGGAATTCCAATAGAAATCCCCGATAGAATACCGGAGAAATTCTCGAAAGAATTCTAAGAAGAATCGCTCCGCAGGAATTCTACGAGGACTCCCAAAGGAATTCCAGGAGGAATCTCCGAAGAAATTTAAAGATAAATCACCAAAGAAATTCCAAGAGGGAATCCCGAAGGAAATCCAGAAAGAATCCTCATCGAAACATCAGGAGAAATCCCCGAAGAAATTTCAACAGAAATCCTCGAAGAAAGTCTAGAAAGAATCCCCGAAGAAATTACAGCAGAAAACCCTGCAGGAACCCCAAGGGGCACCACCGAAGGGATTCCGGAAGGAATCTCCGAAGGAATTCCAAGCGGAACATCAAAGATTTTTCAAGAGGAAACCTCATAGGAAGTCCAGGAGGAATTTCCAAAGTAATTCAAAGAGAAATGCTCAAAGAAAAAAAAATATCAGGAGAAATCCCCGAGAGAATTCCAAGAGGAATCCTAGAGTAATTCCATGAAGTATTATTGTAGGAATTCCAGGAGAAAACCCCGAAAGAATTCCAGGAGGAATCCTCGACGGAATATCAAGAGAAACTCTTGAAAAAATTCCAGGAGGAATTCATGAAGGAAGTTCAGGAGAATACCATAAAGGAATTTCAGAAAGAATTTTTAAAGGAATTCGAGAACAAATTCTCAAAATATTTCTAGGAAGAGCCATCGATAAATATCCAGGAGGAATCCTCGTAGGAGTTTCATGAGGAACCCCTGAAATTATTCCAAGAGGAATTCATGTAGGAATTATAAAAGGAAACCCAGAAAGAATTCCAGCACGAATCCCAAAGAAGCTTCAGCAGGAATCCCCAAAAAATCCAGGGGAAATTTCCAAGCGAATTCGAGAAAGAATCCCCGAAGGATTTGTAGGAGAAATCATCGAAAAATATCCAGAAGAAATCTTTGAAGGAGAAATTCCTGAGGTAATTATAGGATGAACCACCGAGGAATCGCCGGAAGAAATTCCTTTAGAAATTCTAGGAGGAATCCCCGGAGGAATTCCATGAGGGATCCCCGAATGAATTCCGGGTGGAATCTCCAAAGAAATTCGAAGATTTCCGAAATTCCCGAAGAAATTTAAGAAGGAATCCCCGACTGAATGGCAGGAGGAATCACCGAAGAAACTTCAGGAGGAATCCCCGAAAGAATTCCTGGAGAAATCCCCAAAGGAACTCTAGGAAGATTCTCCGAAGCAATTCTAGGAGGAATTGTGGGAGGATTCTCCGAAGGATTTCCCAGCGGTATACACGAAGGATTTTCAAGAGGAATCCCCATAGGAAGTCCAGGAGAAATCTTCGAAAGGATTCCAGGAGGAATCCCCGAATGCAATTTAGGAGAAAAAACTGAAGGAATTTCAGAAGAAAACCCTGAAAGAATTCCAGGAGGATCCTGGAGGAATCCCCGAAGCAAATTCAGGAGGAATCTCCGGAGAAATTCTAAGAGAAATCACCAAAGACATTCCAGGAAATATTTACGAAGGAATTTTAGGAGGAATCTACGAAGAAATTCCAAGAGGAATTCCCGAAGAAATTGCAGGAGGAATCCCCGAAGGAAGTTCAAGTGAACCCCATTCTCGGACAGTCGCTCAACCGATACGGACGTAGTAGTTGTCAGCTCCCGAAGAATATTTTTGAACAATAGACCTGCGTGTCTATTGTTCCTTTTTTGTGCTTTTAAATTCAATAGCGGAATCTTTCCTTCGGGGAAGAGTAAAAGAAAAATATGGCGAACAGTGTCAGAAAGAATACAGTCAAACTCGTTTTTGGACCCGGTTGCAAAGTGCCAACACATCTGGAAGTGCTCAAATTTACCATCGGAAACCTGAAGCTATCAGCGGCGGACATCCACTCCATCTACAAAGACGAAAATGGCGGCCAGTTCTATGTCAAAATAATCGACGAACCAACTTTCTCTGCGTTTATTGCCGAAACAGATGAACAGTACACATTCCAGTACGAAGATGGGTCCGTGACCGAAGTGCAAATCGATCAAGCGTGCCGTATCTTCCGATACGTCCGCATTTTTAACCTACCACCGGAGATAGAAGACAGGGAAATACAATATGTGCTAGGCCAATATGGTACGGTTCGACAACACGTACGCGAACGTTTTCCGAATGAAGTGAATGTGAACATTTTTACGGGCGTGCGGGGGGTTCACATGGAGGTGTCCAGGGAGATCCCCTCCCATCTCTACGTGGGGCACTTCCGTGCTCGCATATACTACGATGGGTTAAAAAATAAGTGCTTTTACTGTAAGACCGAAGGACATGAAAAGTCGAACTGCCCAAAGTTAGCTGCAGCTGCGAAAGGTAGTGGGGGTCCCAGTGTCTCTACTTCCAAGCAATCAGGATTCCCGGCGTTGGGTAGGCCTTCCAGACCTGTCATTGATATGTCTGCACAAGGCACATCTACGATGACCGTGTTGAAATCGAAGCAGTCCAAACCATTACCAGAAACCGACAACAATGATAACGGCGACAACAGTGGATCATCACCAACACCTTCACAGGTTCATACGACAACCTCATGCGATGACACACAAGTAAACGCGAGAAACGAACAACCAAACGTAAGTAAGGAGGTTCACGGGGCTGGTCGAGTCGATTGTATGGAAGACGAGACCAGCGAGGGGGACCGAGCAGAATTCAAACGCTCGATGATTTCTTCGGAAGGTTCAGACAGTGATGAAATCCAAGTGAGTACTAAAAATGAACTCGACAAAACGCAACTGAATAACGTAATAAAATCGAAGGTAGCGAGTGCTAATGGGAAGCACGGAGGGAAACCCAAGCGGAACAAAAAGTAATACAGTCTCACGATACGATTTTTAATCTGTCATGTTCTCTAGGAAATTAGCGTCTATTAACATCAATGCTATCAGCAGCATTGTCAAGAAAAATTTACTTAAAGATTTTGTCTGGAACAATGATATCGACTTTCTCTTCCTTCAAGAAGTTGCTTTCGAGAATTTCAATTTCATTCCAAGCCATAATGCATTTGTAAACATAAGCGAGGACAATAAGGGAACAGCGATTCTGGTGCGGAGGAATATAGAAACTTCTGATATTTTGCTAAATCCAAACGGTAGAATTTCTTCAATCCGGATTGGAGGAATAAATTTTATTAACATTTATGCCCATTCAGGTTCAGGATATCGTAAAGAGCGAGATTTGCTATTTAGCCAAGATATTATACCTCATCTGTCATGTGATAGTCCAAATGTATTGCTAGGTGATTTTAATTGTATACTGCTCAAGAAGGATTCGAACGGTACAGTCAAAAACATAAGCCAAGGTCTCAAACAGTTGGTGGACAGTCTTGATCTCGAAGATATTGGAATTACTTTTAACAAAAAGCCACATTTCAGCTTTTTCAGAGGCGAATCAATGTCCAGATTAGACAGGATTTATGGACCCAAGTCTTTTTTAGATAAAGTTCATAGTTTTGAAAGTGTAGCCACGTCGTTTTCTGATCATCATGCTTTGATTGTAAAATACAAAACACAATCCAACGAAGACGTTACTGTGCTTGGAAAGGGGTACTGGAAAATAAATCCCAGTCTCTTACACGACGAAGATATTAGAGATGAATTTATCAACATCATACGGGAAACTAGAAGAAGAATCGCGTACGAAGGAAATTTTTGCTCGTGGTGGGACAACCACTTGAAGACCAAAGCTAGATCATTTTTCAAATCCAAATCGTTCCAAAACAATTGTCTAATAAATAATTCTAAAAGCTTTCTCTACGGATGTTAAGCAAAATGAGGGCTGTAATGTCTCGCAGGAAATGTGTTTTGTTAAATCAAAGTTGATGGCCATAGAAAACTCTCGATTGGAAAACCTTAGGCTTAAAGTCCACACAAGCAACATTTTCGAAGACGAAAAAATAGGATTGTTTCAAATTTCAAAACGCATCGCAAATGGTAAAAGTGACCCCCTTAAACTAAGTGTTGATGGCGTTGTGACGTCAGAATCGAAAAAGGTTAAATTTGCGTTAGAAAATCATTTTAAAGCATTGTATGACAAAGATAACGTTTTTTATCCAGGGGCGACAAATATGCTCGATGCCATTGAGAAACACCTCTCGTTGGCCGAACGGGAATGTCTTGTAGCTCCGATTCAGCTTTCCGAGCTAGAACTTGCGCTTCAACAGTCTTCTAAAAAGAAAAGTCCAGGACCAGACGGTCTTACATATGAATTTTATTCAGTTTTCTTCGAAGAACTCAAGCATGATTTGATTAAATTTTTCAATTGCTTCTTGAATGGTACTAAACCGGAGCCGTCTTTCACTGCGGGCATAATAACGTTAATACCTAAAAAAGAGAACTCTACTTGCATACATGATAAAAGGCCAATTAGTATGCTGAACTGCGATTATAAACTCTACACAAAAATATTGTATAACCGTGTACAACCGCTCATTGAATCCCTTGTTGGTTCAGGTCAAACAGCCTGTTTATCTAATCAGTCATGCACTACAAATTTGAAACAAATAAGGAACATTGTTATAAAATCATCCTCATCGAAAAGTTTCAAAGGCTCAATCGTTAGCTTAGATCTCGAAAAAGCTTTTGATCGTGTTGATCATAACTTTCTATGGCTAGTACTCGAAAAATTTGGATTCCCGCCACAATTCATAATTTGCCTACAAAATTTATATGGAAAAGCAACCTCTAAGATTTTATTCAACGGAACTCTAACTAATGACATTCAAATTCAATCATCGGTCCGACAAGGATGTCCTCTTAGCATGGCTTTGTTCGTATTGTACATAGAACCATTGATTCGTAAAATGAGTAACTGCATAAAAGGTTGTTTCATAGACAATAACTTCTACAAAGTTATCGTTTATGCAGATGACATTACCATCTTCATCCGCGATGATGAAGAGTTCGATTCAATTTTAGAAATAATCAATAGTTTTAGCCTTTTTGCTAAAATTAAATTGAATGTCAGGAAGTCCCGTTTTATGAGATTGAATAATTGTCGTACAGGACCCCACCTGTTGACAGAAGTAAACTCGCTCAAAATTCTAGGCGTGGAAATTTTTCAAAATTTCAACGATACAGTAAATTTTAATTATTCTAAAATAATACATTTTTCGTAAGATTTTCGACTGGAAGTTTAATGTTTGGGAGATTTTGGCTTTCTCAGTCTAGGGAATCCAAACGATTAAATTGGCATTGCCCGACGTTTCGGCTTAATTTATTTGGCCTTTTTCAAGGGTAAAGCTGTCTATCGTTTTTTGTTATAATTTATAACTAGTGCCACAGTTTCTTTTGGAGCTTCTTGTAGCATTTCTACACATATAGATTTTGAGCGAATTTTACAATAATTTTGGGAAGGGACGTAGACACTGCTAGCAGTGTCTACGTCCCTTCCCAAAATTATTGTAAAATTCGCTCAAAATCTATATGTGTAGAAATGCTACAAGAAGCTCCAAAAGAAACTGTGGCACTAGTTATAAATTATAACAAAAAACGATAGACAGCTTTACCCTTGAAAAAGGCCAAATAAATTAGGCCGAAACGTCGGGCAATGCCAATTTAATCGTTTGGATTCCCTAGACTGAGAAAGCCAAAATCTCCCAAACTAAAATAATACAGTCAATCAAATTTTTGATACAAATTCACCAAAAACGGAATCTTGATATTTTTCAAAAAACCTGGATATTGAACCACTTAATTCTTTCAAAGCTTTGGTATCTGTCACAAGTTTTTCCACCTAATAACAGTCATTTGGCTGAGATCAAGACTGTCTCGCGCAACTTTATATTCAAAGGCATCGGAATTTTCAGAGTTTGTCTTAACCAATTATATCTCGATGTTGAAAGAGGTGGGCTTAATGTAATAGATATAGATAGCAAAACGAAATCGCTGTTCATTAAGAATATTTTAAAAGGTAACCAAAATGGCGGAAAAGACAATTTTATGGTTAGGCAAGAATATAATCAATCTATCTCTAGGAACGCTCGAGATTTGATACGCACAGCTCATGATACAGAACAGTGTATAGATGTAACAACCTGTAAAACAATCTACAACTTTTTCATAAGTCAGCAGAACATAATTCCTCGAATAACCCTAAAATTTCCAAACAAACCATGGGAAATACTGTGGCAAAATCTGAATCAAAAGTTTTTGAGCTCTGATGTCAAACATTTCATTTTTTTGGTGATAAACGATATTATTCCGTCAAAAGAAAAGCTTTGCGACAAAAGAATTCAAGGTAATTCAGATAAAACTTGTAACAGCTGTGGAAGAATAGACACCATTGAGCATAGATTTAAAACTTGTGGCTCTAGTGAATCTATTTGGAAGTGGATCACAAGGAACATTAAAGAAAAACTAAAAATTTCAATCAACGATTCAACAGACATGTTAGGGAGGGTAATTGGAAACAATCAATATCAAAGCAAAGTAGCCTTATGGTTAGCAACCTTAGGTATAGCATACAATTTGAAAAACTCGAAAAGTAATCTAGAGAAATTTATTGATACAATTCGTGAAAAACGATGGGAAAACCGGAAATTGTACGAAAATAGCTTTAAGCGGTGGATAAACGTGTTGTAAGAATTGTAACGTTTTTATACATAGAAAGTTAAATAAACGGGAAAAAAAAAAAAAAAAAAAAAAAAAAAAAAAAAAACCCCTGAAAAAAGTCAAGGAGGAATCTCCGAAGAAATTACAAGAGATATCCCTGCAGCGATTCCACGGGGAATGAACCAAGGAATTCCGCTAGGAATATCCAAAGGATTTCCAAGTGGAATGCTTGAAGAATTTTCAGCGGATATTTCCGGGTAGGGGGAAGGATTTGCAGGAGGTATTCCCTAAAAAAATCCTGGGAGAATTCCAGGATGTAATCCATAAGAAACTCTTGCAGAAACTCCATGAAAGATCCCTCAAGAATATCCAGGATATATGGCTGATTATAATCCTAAGGAAATTATTGAAGGAACTCCATCAAGATTCCCTGAAGGAATTCCTGAATGAGCTTCTGGAAAAATCTGATGTAACTCCTGAAGGCATCCGTGAGTCTTCCTGGAAAAAATCTCGTTCTCAATCTACAATCTGAAAGAACCCAAGGAGCGATCCCTGAATTAACTTCTGGAAGAATCCCAAGGAACTTGTCGAGGAATCCTCTAAGGATATCATGAAGGAATTTTGGAAGGAACTCTTATAGGGTGAAAGCACTAGACATCGCCACTGCTCTAGTCTTCGCCATCGCCATACAAACCTTTTTATGTATGGCTAGAGCTTTTACCTTATAAAAATCCTTGAATAATCGTCTGGCGAATCCCTGAATTCTGCTGGAGGTATCCTTGGATCTTTCTATAAGATTCTCTGAAGAAACTTCTGTAGAGATTTCTGAAGGAACTTCTGTAGGAATCCCTGAAGAAATTCAGGGGAAATCTCTGATGGAACTCCTGGACTAATTTCTGTAAGAACTTCTGTAGGAATTTCTCCAGGAATTTCTGAAGGAATCCCTGCAGGAACGCCTTGACTAATTTCTAAAGACCTCCTCCAGGAATTTCTGAAGAAACCTCTCACGGGATTCTTGATGGATCTTCAGGTGGTAATTATGGAATCCTCCTGAAGAATTGTTAAAGGGACTTTTGGAAGGATTCCTGAACGAAATCCTGTTAGAATAGCTTAGGAAACTTCTGAAGGAATTCCTAATGAACACCCGGAGGCATCCTTGAATCCTCCTGGAGCTATTGGGGTCCCTTAGCGAACTCCTGGAGAGATCATCGAAGGAACTTCTGGAGCAATCCTTGAAAGAACTCCTGAAAGAATCTCTGATGAATTTTCATGAGGCATCCCGAAATAATTCCAAGAGGAATCCCCGAAGGAATTTCAGGAGGGATTCTTGAACAAATTCCAGGAGGGATGCTAGAAGGAATTCCTGTAGGAACCCTTGATGAAGCTCCCGGAGTGAGTACTGAAGCATCTTCTTGAGCAATCCCTACAGAACGTCAAGAGAAATCCCTTGTTGGAATTCTAGAGGAATTTCTGTGGAAACTCCTGGACTAGTTCCTGAAGAAACCCCTGTATAAATCCTTGAAGGAACTTCAGAAGGAATCCTTGAAGAAACTCTCAGACTAATCTCTGAAGGACCTCCTATGAGATTCCCTGAAGAATTTTTTGAATGAATCTCTAATGTATCTCTAGGAAGCATCCCTGAATCCTCCCGAAAAAAAATCAGAAGGAACTCATGGAGTTTTCCCTGTCGAGATCTTCCTGAGAGATCTACTGAAAACAAAAATCAATGATAAAACTCCTGGAGGCATCGCTGAAGAATTTTCTGGAGGAATCCTGGGTGGATCTCCTGGAGGCGTCACTGAACCTTCTGGAAGAATCTCTGAAGAAACTTCTGGAGAGATGTGAATGAGGAATAACTAATGCAATCTAATGAAAAATGAAAACAAGAGTTGAGAAATCAATTATTGTAGTCAATCATTTATGATAGTGATCGTGAGATTTTTTTATCTCAACTTTATGTAAACTTAATTTTGTTCGTGCACTGATCACCGGCGTGAAAAAAGAAAATCGGCGGCGTGACAAACAGCGGCGTATGGCGCGCCGCCGATACCTCCGTCGGCGTCGGCGTGGGGCAAAAAGTATCGGCGGCGGCGGCGTGGCGCGGCGGCGCACAGGTCTACTCCAAGAGTCAACAATTGCAGGTCTTCCTCGTCCGTGTCTCTTGTCTGTAGAAGACCACCGGTCTTACCTGCGTTCTATACATGGGTCATTTGTTGCGGGGGTGAATCTTTTTTGACCGCAGTTTCTACTAGAGCACGAAGCAGACAAATTGACCGGATTTTGTGACAACAGTGCCCCGGCTGCTGGTTCAGCTCATTTTGCTGCATTGCACCTTCCAGAGCGATGTTGATGAGTAAGCATGGAAGTCGGTCACCTTGTTCCAGTTTTCGGCGAAATCCGAACAAACTAGACAGTTCAACCGAAACTCTTACGCAGCTGTCCGTCTTTGCTTCGATTAGTCTGGTCAACACTTATATGCTTTCTTTTCTTGAAGAGTTTTTAAAAAAGCATATTAGAAATACTTTAATTTTTATTTATGTAAATTACTTTTCACATAAGTCACTTAATCACAATCACTTAATCGCTACAACGAAAATCCGAGTATCGCACGCACGACCGCACTAGTTAGAGGTAAGAATTACATTGAAAGTGAAGTCCCTGCATATTGACTATGGGTCCCTAGCTGGCGATTGGCTATAACTGCTGAGTCAGAAGTATCGGCCTGGTTCTGCTGCTGATGTAGTCGTCGTCGTCGTTTGTGTATGAATCTGCTGGGTTGCAAGAATCCGTCGATGATGTTTTGATACCGGCTGTTGCTGGGTCGCATACCGATCGGCTTTACTGGTTGGTCGATGAACTGCTGCGTCAGGAGTATGCATCCGGTGTGGTTGTTGTGGGGTAATGTCCATAACTCAACATCCTAAAAAAGCCGGTTTCATCCATGATTTTTCTCTGTGCGGTCGATAATGTCGTATGCCACCATGAAGTCGATGAACAGGTGATACGTTGGAATCCGGTATTCACGTCATTTCGGGAGGATTTGCCGTACGGTAAAGATGATAATCTGAGATAGCACGGAAAGCACGGAAAGAAAATGATCTGAGATAGCACTTTGTTGCCGTCTACATTCAAAATGGTGATCGCTCTGAATTTCTCACATTCTAAAGGGTCGCCTTGCTTGTGAATGGACCAAATTACCCCTTCCATCCACTCCTGCGGTAGCTGTTCGGTTTCCAAGATCCTGTCTATCAACCAGTACAGGCAGGCGACCAACTTTTCTGGAATCATCTTGGTGAGTTCAACCGCGATACCATCCTTTCCTGCTGCTTTGTTGGTTTTGAGTTGGTGAATGGCATCCTTAACTTTCCTCAGCGTGGGAGTAGGGGGTGATACACAAATTATGTCACGCAAAAATCGACTTTTTTCAACCCCCCCTCCCCCCTATGTCACACTTTTTGTATGGGACCTCAATACTTTTTGTAAGGGTCGTCACGTTCTGCCAAACCCCCCTTCCCCCTAAAAGCGTGACGTAATTTGTGTACGACCCCTAGGGTCTTTTCCGTCTTTGCTGCACTGGCGTAGTCGTTTCCTCTGTTGCCGTGGTCTCCCATGTCTACGTGTTCCACGCCATTCAGGTGCTCATCAAAGTCCTGCTTTGACCATTTGAACACCTCACTTCTGTCCATCAGGAGGCTCCCATCTGTATCCCTGCATATTTTGGCCTATTTACCCACATCATGGTCTTGCTGAATACCCGTGCAATTACCGCATCGGCTGATAACTACAAGGAACTTACAACCGTTTTTAAAAATGTTCCAATAAAGTTTCAGGGGGCAGCAGAGACTTCTAGGGGTATTAGGAGATTTCAGGAAAGTTTTTGGGATTTTGAAAGGGTTTAGGAGCGTTTCTTGGAGCTCAGAAAGATTAAAAAGCGTTTCAGGAATGTTCAGGAACTTGTATGGAGCTTTTATTGGGATTTAATAGGGCTTCCAGAGAGTACCATGGGCGCTGTGAAAGGTTTCAGGGAAGTTTAAGGGACTCCAGGGCCCTGAAATCCCTCGAAAGTTCCCTGAATTTCACTGGGACTGCTTTTAAACACACCGGAGTATTCTTCAAACGCCCTTAAAGCAGAATTGAGCTCCCCTTTAAGTTCCTAAATGCTCCTGAGTCGCCTGATACGCTTCTGGAGTCTTATAAGTTCCGCTTCAATGCACATACAAATCCATGGAATACCCTTCAAAAGCCCTTGTTATCCCCAAACACCTCTTGAAGCCCCATGTAACCCTCCGAAACGAGTGGCAAACTCCCTGGAGCTGCTCTTAAATGCCCCTAAAACTGAATACTGAAAAACCCTCTGAAATCTCTCAGGCACCTCGTGAAACTTCCGAAAAGTTCCCTCATTGAAAACATTGCTTCAATTTATGAACATTTTCCAAGTAGCTTATTCAAATATTCTTCGCAGATTAAACTTAGTTTCTTGTTGCCAAGTAGAGCGCTCAAGTAAAATTCCACCTTTTTCCGCAAGTAATTTTGACAACTGATCTAGTATGGAAAGAAACGCTACTTTTCCTTACGGAATAATAGCGTGGACTATTTTTCCGCAAGGAAAAGTGACAGCTCCATTTGATTCGCACGGGAGGCGTTACGAGTGTTACACTTTTTTCCTTACTTGCCATCTACGAACTGCACAAGTAATTTTGTAGCGGAATCATTACTTAAGGTTGAAGGATTCGTCATTGATATAATCGTCATCATTAAAAATTCCGAAGCAGTTTTCGCGTCCAAAACCGAAAATTTCCCAGTGAAAATGTATTCACTGTATTGTAAGTGGAGAATGGAGTACAGTGAATACATTTTCAATGCGAAATTTTCAGTTTTGAACGAGAAAACTGCTTTTGAATTTTCAATGATGACGATTATATCAATGACGAATCCTTCAACCTTAACCATTACTTGTCCCATCTTTTTGCATAGTACGTACGAAGTGGAAACTATTTATTGACAATTACTTGGAGTGATTTCACCGAAAATGATGTTTTTTTTTAATTTTTATTTTTGTTATTTCCTTAGGGGGTCTCAGAAGTGTTTCAGGGGGTCACAGTGTCATATAAGGAGTTCTCAGGAAGTTCAGGGGGTTGTAGGGGCGTTTCAGGTGGTCAACAGGGACTCCAGGGACCTCGGGGGCTTTCAGGAGTTTCTCAGGAATTTCTGGGGTTCTCAGGGGTGTAAGTATCCGGTCAGCCAATCGGGAGCGTCTTATAGACTCCCCGACTCAACTATCTCAGGGTAGGCACGCTTACCGCGGGACAGGGAACTTTCGCACTCGATTTAGAGTGATCAACAAGCACTTCATAGTGGCTACACGTTTGCTTCATAAGCAGATGGTCATGGGTTCGATCCCAGCCCCGGCACTTTCGTCAGTTGCTCTTTCCCCCTGAGAGCAGCTGACACTGACCCTCTTCTAATGAACCCGGATACTTGGACATCGGCGAACTGCAACTCATAATGGACCCCTAATCGGACAGGAAACAAAAACAACCAACAGCCACACATCTACATCCTCGTGCTCATCATTCTACCATGATAGGGTAGAAAGTGAAAGCAGCGCAACGGCAACCAGTTCGATATAGAATACATTTAGGCGCTGTACAAAGTGAATGTACACTGTACAGCTTCCAATTGGAATCGCTCACGCAGTGTCCTAGTAGACAATAGAGCTGTAAATTAGGTTAAGTGATTGAAGAATAAAAAAAAAACAAACACTTCACTAAAACAAGGCCCATATTTCGGTTTCTGGGTTTCTTGGACACTGTGCACACTTTATTACCTTACTCCTTTCTATCATCACTCCTCCCCACTTTTTTATATCCTATCTAACCTTTTTCTATTGTTCGGGGCCTCTTTCTCTGCAGCAACCTCCTTTCTCTTCACCACCGGCTGCCGGTATTCCTTCCTTCGGGGTACGTGGTACCGCAGGTTCTTCAAGCCACGTCTCTAGCCGTGGGGTGGCTCTGGGGTACTTACAGCTGCAGCTGAATATGGACCCACCTGCACGTCCTAGGCTGCCGATATTAGACGGATCGGTCTTCGGCCAACAACGCTGCCGGAATCTACCCTGTTGAAGCACTAGGACGTTGTAGGGCTGTTGTGAAACGGTTGGTAGCTTCACACTGAAACTACGTGGCCCTTATAAAATAGACGGACAAATATCGCTGTAAGGGAACAAGTTGACGTCGGTGGTTAAGTTCCGTTACCTGATGTCCTCTTTTCGCACTTTCTCTCCACTTTACTCCTCTTCTAACTCTTCAACTTGGCTCTGTATCGATTTCACTTTAAAACTTTCCGACTACTAACTTCTAGTCTGACCGGGTAAGTAAAAGAGTTTAGCTCTTTCACCTGGCTTCAAGGTCCTTGACCTCAGGCTCCGGTCATTGCCTTTTCAAAAGTGCATTCTTCGTGATGGCCCCATTACGCCACCCCTCATGGCCGCCCATAATTGCATCATCTTGGACCTCTGGCGGTGGGTTGTGAAAGCTCGGTGGGAGGTATGCTGCGCTACTACTGCCTTAGCTGTATGCGAAGTGGGGGACTACTGGGGGGAATACCTATTTCTAACATGAAATCTACCTGTCCTATACATTTTCGAATTTAAAAACACAAAATCACTTCAACACAACCAATTAACAAACCAAACACTTACAGGGGACTCCAAGGCTATTATAAGAGGGGTCCAGATGGAGTTTCTGGACGTCCCAGGGGAATCCCAGGAAGGCTCAGGGGCGTTGTAGAGGTTCTCAGAAGGTACCTGAGGGAGTTACAGGGGGTCTCGAAGTCATTTCGGGAAGTTTGATCTCAGAGACGTTTCAGAGTTTCTCAGGACATTTGAGGGAAATATCAAAAGTTTTCATGGGCCCTTCAGCGAGCGAGCGAGCGAGCGAACGAGGGGCATCTGAATGGTCAAAATTTGGTCTACGTTTATAAACAGTACCATAGTAGATTACTATACGCCAAATAGACCGTTACCTTAACTTGGGAACCACTATGCTTTGTAACACCTCTCTATTGTAACAAGTGATCCTTAAGGACTCATAGAGTTTTCGGTTTTAGAGAAATGGCCTCGTGACCCCAAATTGGGGGCTACTGATTAAATAATCTGGATTAAACCCGTGAATTTTACAAAACCAGTATATTGTAATACGGGGCCTAGTACGGGGCTGTTCAGAAACCACGTTGACCAGAATTTGGCAGTCTCAGACCACTACCCTCCCCCTCGTAGACTTTTGTTCATACATAAATTTTTATAAAATGTATGGAGCGTAGACTTTGGTTAGACCCCCCCCCTCTCCCACAAAAAGTACGCGTGGTTTATGAACGGCTCTTAAGTACTACTTGAGACGCAGAATCTTAAAAGCATTGAATAGTGACCTCGGACTTTCAGATCTTACGAAATCAGCATGGCCCGTAGCCCCAGATTGAGAACCACTGAGTTTTACAACGCCTCTTTATTGTAATTATTGCTTTTTGAGACGCAGAATCTGAAAGCCATTTTCAATTTCTCATGCTATATGCTTCTGGTCCGCGTGGCCCCCTCACTAAAGATTGGGAACCACTAAATTTTGCAACACTGCAATAGTGTGGTGGTGCTCCTTCAGACGGATAATTTAAGAAACAACTTCAAATTTCCATTATACATATGTATCACATGTTGGTTGTTCCCGAATACCTAGAACCCTAGGTTCGTTCAGGGTTCGTTCCTGTTTCGGTAGGGGTTCCAATGATGTTTCAGGGGGCTCTGAGGGTGATTCAGGGATGATCTTAGGAGCCTTTAAAGGGTGTTACAAGAGGTTTCACAGAAAGCTTCAGGGGCTTTTAAGAAGTTTATTCCGAGAGGTTTTAGGGACTATTAATAGAATTTCATGGGCGCTTCAATGCGTTTTCAGGTGTGTTTTAGGGTTTTTATCCTTTCAAGGAGTTTCAGGAATATTTAAGGCGAAATTGGAAGCATTTTCTCATTTTTTCGGTTATTGATTTTTTAATAAATAACGAAGCAATATTTTCAAAATCGGATTTCGTACACATGCATAGTATGAATCAAGGTATCTTCTGAATTTTTTTGTAGTGGAAAATATTTTTCGTTTGTGCAGAAACCATTTTTCAACCAAATTTCACAAAAAAATGGTTTCTGCAAAAATGGAAAACATTTTCCATCTCAAAAAAATTCAGAAGATATATCTTAAGGCGAAACTGGAAGCATTTCCTCCTTTTTTGGTTTTCGATTTTTTATTAAATAAGGAAGAAATATTTTCAAAATCGATTTTCGTGCACGTGTAGAGTATGGATCAGGGTATCTTGTGGTTTTTTTACGCGGTAGAAAATGTTTTTCGTTTTTGCAGAAACCATTTTTTAGTGAAATTTTGTTCAAAAATGGTTTCTGCAAAAACGAAAAACATTTTATACCGCGTAAGAAATTCAGAAGATACCCTGATCCATACTCTACATGTGCACGAAAACCGATTTTGAAAATATTGCTTCGTTATTAAATAAAAAATCAAAAACCAAAAAATGAGGAAATGCTTCCAGTTTCGCCTTAAGACCTGAAACGCCCTCAGGTCCCCTGAATAGTCTCTAAAACCACATGAAGTGCTCCTGGGGTTTCTGAAACGTCCCTGTGTTCTCCAGGTACTTCCTGAAACACCTGAAACGGCCCTGGTATTTCCTGGTTCCCTGAAGAGCCCTAACTGAGACCCTCAGGATTCTCTGGGACCCCTGGAGCTAACTGGAATCCCCTGAAGCGTCCTGAGACAACCTGGGATCTTTCAAACTCTCCTGAGACCCTCTGAATCTCCATGAGGCCCTCTGGATCTATCTGAGACTCACTGAAACGCCCCTGAGACCCTTTGGAACCACCTGAAACCCTTGATACTCTTCTGAGAAGCCCTTGGGACTCACTTAAACACTGATAACTCCTGAAATCACCTGGGATTGCCTTGAAATGCTCCTGAGATCTCATGGATCCCCGGAACGCCTTGAAGCGCCACTGAACGACTAACCCCCCTGGAAGCCTCTTGAGACCCCTTTAAAGACCCCTGAGACCACCGGATATCCCTGAAACCTGTTTGAAACACCCCTGCAACCTCCTTTTGCTTTTCCTATTAACGCCCCTTGGCCGACGTCATTACATTTTCTTATGCAGTACTATCTTCTCTCCCTTTTTTATGTAAGGCACAAAAAGTGCATAAATCAAACGCGCATAAAAATAACCTGTATGAAAGAGGTTGGATTTAATGCTTTTTTTTTAGCTTGGGCCCTTCTCAAAAGTAAGGCTAGAGTCACAATGGTGAACTGATAATGCTAATAGTCTGTTTCGTTCACTAAATATTTAAGTATTTAAAATTTGAATTCAAAATAACTGAATACATTTGTTTAAAAAATTCTTTATAAGTATGAATAACATTTCAGCAAAAAAAAGCCTTCACTTAAGTATTTCTTGATTGTTGATTGCACCACAGAAGTATTGTAGAAGCTAAACATCTCATTTACTCTAATTTCTTCCTGTGATATTTCTGCGTCTAAAATGAAAATTTAACCCAATTTGTTAAATCTTCATGCTGAGCAAATTCCTCTATGCCGGGTCACTGCAAGTGACTCTTCATTGTTTCCTCCGTTCCACGATGATGTTTAACCTACACAAAATTGAACCCAGTCACCTCTCTTATCGCCCGCCAGCCACACGGCAGTGATGGTGGTGTAGGTGTTGATTAAATTTAAACGCTCAAGAAATAGAAATAGAACGCAAACAAGGTCGCATCTTATCGTTCACCCGAGGGAGGAAAAATACACGAAGTTCACTCGGCGAAGGCGCGATAAAAATAGCTGCTCGCTCTGAACTTGGTGGAGAAGGAGGGCTTCCTGATGACATAGTACGCGCAGAACGTAATATACGGTTGAGTTAGCTGTACCCTACTATCTTGAATGGAGAAAATCAATGGCACTCGAACCCGAAGAGCATCATCACCACCCAGTCAGCGACGACGACAGAGCGGGAACAATCCACAAAACAAAGAAATTATCTAACTCATGCTTCTCGGCTCGTTGGATTCCGAACGGAACGACTGTTGATGGTCCTCCCAGTCAATCCAGGGGATCTTGGCAGCTTCGACGACACAGCGAAGACAAGGACCCCGGCCTGCCTGGCCAGGCGACGACGAGATGAGAGAATTGAAGTGACGACGATGACGGGCCACCACACGGCTAACTCGTCGCCACCGTCCTAGTTCCAGTCCAGCTGCGAAGTTTTCATTAGTTATCTCTATCCATATCGCCTTTGGAAGGAGCCCGGAGCGGAATGAAGACGGTGAACGATAGTCGGCATTAGTATAGAGTTTGTGCTATACCGAAATTTGTACAGAGGCGAACTTGTACGGTATGTTTTGAAATTTATGTCATATCAGATCAGACAACGAAAGATAGAAAACGGAAAATAGAACATACTAATTTGAAGTCAGAAGCTAAAAGTTAGAAGATACAAGATGGATGAAAAGATGAAAAATAAAGAGTAGAAGTGAGAAGAAAGAACTCAGAAGATAGAAGACACAATCCACAGCCCAAGTGACATTTCTTAACACAATTAGATTTGTAAGGGTTCCTTAAACCCTTAAAGATATCTGAGAGTGAATGTTCCATGTACGGTCTGTACCTGAGTACGCCTCTGCCACTCGCTGAGCCCGCCTGTCCACGTGGTTGAGAGATTAGACAGGTTTGTGCCTTCATCGGAGTGTTTCCCTACTTTCGCCGTTCGTTTCTTCGCCATCCAAAAGTTTCTGAGCGCGAGCATGGAGTTGGAGTATCGTGGTACATATAACTGTATAGTTTGTGGTGTGTGGCAACGATGGAAGGCACATGATGAGCTTTTCTCGCTTCAACTAGCTCTCGCTCCCCGCCGTCGTCATTCGCTTGATGGGATGAAAAAGTCAGAAATGCAACTGTTGAGTGTAGTTCTTCTTGCGACTTTTTTTCCTGCTACTCATCTTGGGGGAGGAACCGAAGCGGGTGGGAGGCGGGAAGGATATGGTAACGAAAGTAGGGCAACCAGTTGTTGGACTAAATTAGTGTTCTTCACAGGAATCAACTAAGGGTAAATAGATTATGATGACTAATCCATCCTTCGCATGATACGATGATGATGATGATGGGCGCGCATTAATTCGCCAAACACGTTCGAAATCAAGAGCATGTGCGACACTTATACGTGATGACAGGACGAATGTTGATTGAGTTAGATGGGTGAAGAATCATAGGATCACCATTCATTATGGAACGATTAGGATTAGAGATATGGCAGAACAACACAAAAAATAATTTGGTGGGCTCGTCCGGGATTTGAACCCGGGACCTCTCGCACCCTAAGCGAAAATCATACCCCTAGACCAACGAGCCCGTTGTGATAACGGTTGCATTGTTTCGAAACTATTCACAGTTATTTTTAAACATAATTTTTACATGGATTGTGTTTGAAGTAGTGTACACAATTCTTCATCAACAAAGCTAGCCATGAAAATGTTTGACACTTCTCAGGTCTTTTTGACAGACCACAGTCATGCACAAAAAAGACGGATTATATATTCTACTTTATCGATCTTGTTGCCATCCTTTTCCTGCTCATGGTACATCTGTCAAAATGACCTGAGAATTGTCAATCATTTTGAGGTTAAGTTCGTTGGTGTAACAATGAATTTGAACTATGAATTTCATCTCATAGTTCAAGTTGTCTACACTAAAGTCACGATCACCAGGGCAATCTTTGATAATTTCATTAGCAATTTCATGAAACAATTCAAATAACAGAAAACCATGGCTTACGCAACATGTTAAACTGTTTAGTGAATCCCCTTAATAATTTTCCATTACACCACGAAACTTTAACCTTAAATTTCAGGCCATATTGACATAAGGTAATGAGGTCTGTAGTTGGTTATAAAACACTGGAATACACTGGAACCAGTGCAATCTTTTTTCTCCCGTCCAGGTGCATTCAGTGGAAATTGAAACAGGTTTCACTCATCCTGCTGGTATGAAACGATAGGGGTCCCAGGGGGATTTTGTGGTGTTTGAATGAGGAAGCTCCGGGGGATTCAATGGGGTTTTAAGTGGTTTTAGGTAATTTTAGGTGCGTTTTAGGACATTCCTAGGTGGGAGGTTTCAAAATATTACAGGGAATCTCAAGAGTTTTCAGCAAGTTCCGAGAGCTTCCGGAAGCTACATAGTAGCTTCTTAGGGGGCTCAAAGAGGTTTTAGATTTGATTTAGGGTGTTCAAAGCTCTTTCGGGAACATTTAAGGGGGTTTATGAAACCCCCTAGAATACTCTTACTGAATACCCCGAAAGCGCCCTGAGTCCCCTTAAGCCCCATGGAACGGGCTACAACTCTGCTGAAACTTACTGTAACGCTCTGAAATTCCTCTAGATCCCCTGAAAAATCCATTAAAAATTCTGAATGTTTCTAAAACCCTCATGAAACCCCATAAGTACTTGAAACGATCCCTGAAACGGCCCGTGAAACTCCATGCAACCTCATGAAATGTCCACTGAACCTTCTGAAACTTCCTTAAACGCTCTGAAACGCCCCTCCCCCTGGAACCATCTGAATCTCCGTGAGACCCCCTGAACGTGTCTGAACACTCACCTCCCCCCCCCCCCGGGATATCACCAAACTCCTCCTAAAATGTACTGGAACACGTCTCAATGCCCTCCTAAATCCCCATGAATGTCCCCAAAAACTCTTAGATCAGCACCCTGAAATGCCTCTGAAACCGCTGAAATATTCTGGGAATACCAACCCTGGGAAATCGCCCTGAACGTTCCTGAAATGGCCCTGGAACGGGAGAAAGTTTGTAAGATTTCTCGAAGTCATTTCTGCATAAATCCTCCTTCATCGTTTGTTGGTCACAGCTGGAATGCGCCGTCGGTAACGTCAGCTTCGTCTCCTCCAGGCTTTCGCTTAAGGTCCGGACATCCTTCACTGTCTCCAGCGAACTTTGACAAACGGAACGAGCATGTCCGGGCCTCTCAGTCAGTAGCCGTAGATTCAGGGAGATTCCTTGCACGATCGTAGAGGCATCCCAAACGAGAGGAACTTTTATAGGCCTTTGCAGGTTTTGGACGACATCGTTGGAGAGTTAAGGAGCGTTTCGACCTATTTTTCGGTGGTAACAAGCTGTACTTGGTGGAGTAGTGTGCGGTAGTTCGGCAGTAGCAAAGCTTCGCGCGCTGGCTTTGCTAGATTTTTGCGATTTTTTTTCTCTTCTCTCTGCGGGGCTCCGACGACGGGACGAGTGTGCGCGCGCCGTGGTTCGAGTCGGTTCCGAATTTTTCGCTTCCCATCGGCGCTAGTTTCCAATACATTTTTAGTTGATAATAAATATTTTCTTTCATTTTTTGCATTTACACAAAAGAGTGAAAAATGTTAGTTCGGGTTCGCCGGTCGAGAAAAATCCGGGCGCCGACAAGTGAGTCGCGTTCAGTGTATTTCTGTGTGGAATAGACTAAAGGTTTCTGCTCCCTAGTGGAGTGGAGACGCGCGATAGAATTTTCTTTTTGGCTAGTTTTTGCGTCGAAAAGTGGTCGGTTGTTAACGGCGGTTTGTGTATATTGATCCATTGTCAAATCATATCACCAACCATAGGTGACTCCCGGACTGACAATGTGCCTTACCCTACTAACAAAAAATTCCTTCCTGAGACAAACGTGGAGATGCAGCGAGTCGCGGTCTTTTTAACAACGTTTGTCTTACTAACATTCCCTTCCATCCTCGATGACCGTAAGGACGTGGCCGGCGCCGTTATTGACCTTATTAAAGTTGAGAGCTCTCGACCTGTGTACATTGAGAATAGTAAGCTAGTCCCAAGCCCTATTCATTGGTTCTTTGTGCAATTTCGATTGCTCTGGTCAATCACGGAGTAGCAACTACGAATTGTGCGGTCATCTATTCTCATGCTCATGCTCATGGTAACAAGCTGTACTTGGTGTTCATCGATTTGCCTGCGCAGGTGCTTCAGCTTCGAGGTGTTTTCAAGCCGCTTCCAGCTACTGAATTTCACGAACCGCAGTCAGATTGCCCTCCAGAAACTGTGGATCATCCGTTTTCCATAAAATTTCGGTTTGCTACGCTTGTTCCTGAGTTCTACTCTCGACAAGACGCTACTAGCTAACGGCAGCACCTTCGTCTAGGAACGTCAACACCAGTGCACAATGGTCCGAGGACCAACATTAAGTGGAAAAAATTAATAACTCAAAAACCATCCAAGATAGAGTCTTCATGTCTTCTAGACATTTGCTCGTGAGTCCAAGCCGCGTTATATGCAAAAGTGTCCTAAACGCCAAATCTTAAAATACTTCATATTTCAGCACCTAACTTTTTTATTTCAAAAGATATCGAAATAAAATGTTCTGCAAAGTTGAAGAAGGTAAAAACCCCGACAACTTTCTCGAAGTGCAGTTTTTTCTATCTCTTCAATCTGAGGAGATATAACTTATTGAAGAAATAAAAAGTCCGAAATCGGTTTTTTTGTCATATGTCAAAAACTATCATTTTTTCAAGCCTACTATGTTCAGAGCAATTGTACATATTGCCAAAATACACATTTCGTCAGAAGACATCAAAGCTGTACGATGTTTCTATCAAAAGATATAAGTATTTTTGTACTTTTTTAAGCCAATTTTTCTAGCGTAACATTTGAAAAAGGCGCAAGTGAATCTTTAATTTTCTCCCACCACCGGATCTAGTATGACAAAAACTGCATTTTAACAAATTTTGGAGAGGGTGTTTTTTTGTTTTGCGTTTTAAATGTGATTTGACTATGACCGTATTTTAGGCATTAAATTCACGAAAAATGACATCCATAATGTCCGAGTTCAACATCTACTCGTGTTTCAAGATCACTTATCTTAAACATTCGAGTAGCGATGAACCCAATGTTGTCTTTTTTGTTTTGTTTTGTTCCTTTGTGTAAGTGAGCAAAAATATAAAACAAATTCCCTATAGTTTTTCGATTTCTTAATTCATCAGATATATGCATCTGGTGATCGTATGCAAATTTTAAATTGAATTGTGGACCGTCCAGTTTTATATGTTTGACATATATTATGAAAGGCCTTTGATCCTAGGATAGGATGCGACACGTAGTCAGTCAATTTGAGACCTATTTGCTGTCAAACGGAGACCATTCGCTGATTGGTCGGAATTGATATCCGTTTGCTGCGATCATATCGCTTTGTTGTTGGCTTGGCCGTGTTGCTAGTTTGTAGGTTTAGCATTTGATACCAATATTTAAAATCATTGTATTTTTTTATTCAAGCTTTATCGCCTCAAATATGTCAGCATTCAAAAGCAAATCAACCTAATGTGACTCCCATGGCTTGACACCGGTTAAAACCATTGATTTGGTTCAAAATCAATTGGTCTCAAATTGACTGACTACGTGTCGCATCCTATCCTAGGATCAAAGGCCTTTCATAATATATGTCAAACATATAAAACTGGACGGTCCACAATTCAATTTAAAATTTGCATACGATCACCAGATGCATATATCTGATGAATTAAGAAATCGAAAAACTATAGGGAATTTGTTTTATATTTTTGCTCACTTACACAAAGGAACAAAACAAAACAAAAAAGACAACATTGGGTTCATCGCTACTCGAATGTTTAAGATAAGTGATCTTGAAACACGAGAAGATGTTGAACTCGGACATTATGGATGTCATTTTTCGTGAATTTGATGCCTAAAATACGGTCATAGTCAAATCACATTTAAAACGCAAAACAAAAAAACACCCTCTCCAAAATTTGTTAAAATGCAGTTTTTGTCATACTAGATCCGGTAGTGGGAGAAAATTAAAGATTCACTTGCGCCTTTTTCAAATGTTACGCTAGAAAAATTGGCTTAAAAAAGTACAAAAATACTTATATCTTTTGATAGAAACATCGTACAGCTTTGATGTCTTCTGACGAAATGTGTATTTTGGCAATATGTACAATTGCTCTGAACATAGTAGGCTTGAAAAAATGATAGTTTTTGACATATGACAAAAAAAACTGATTTCGGACTTTTTATTTCATCAATAAGTTATATCTCCTCAGATTGAAGAGATAGAAAAAACTGCACTTCATGAAAGTTGTCGGGGCTTTTACCTTCTTCAACTTTGCAGAACATTTTATTTCGATATCTTTTGAAATAAAAAAGTTAGGTGCTGAAATATGAAGTATTTTAAGATTTGGCGTTTAGGACACTTTTGCATATAACGCGGCTTGGACTCACGAGCAAATGTCTAGAAGACATGAAGACTCTATCTTGGATGGTTTTTGAGTTATTAATTTTTTCCACTTAATGTTGGTCCTCGGACCATTGTGCAGTGTAACTTAGGGACCCAACTTACAATCGCAAGCTGCAAACAAGGCAGCATCCATTTATTACGTAACGCTAAAATCGAGATTTTTTGACCCCCCTCCCCCCTTCGCAACGCTATTTTGTATAAAAATCCTAAAGTTTTTGTATGGGCCGTAACGCTCGGCCGTACTCCCCCCTCCCCCTAGAGCTTTACGAAATTTGTGGACGGCACCCAAGCCTGCATGCTGAATTGTTGCTTTATAATAGTAATGATAGCTGAACTAAAATTGTGCTGTACACATTACTGTACAAATGCTTTTAAAAAAAGATTTGTTGATAGAATTCTCGCAGGAATATCTTAAGGAATCCATAATCAATTGAACAAATCAGTGCAGTCTCTTCTGTAAGAATTCTTTAAATAAATCTTGAATAAGTTTTCAATGTTTGAAAAAACTCTTAGAGGAATTATGGGAACAATACTTGAGGGAATTTATGAGGCTATCTTTGGAGGAATTCCTGAGTGTTCTTAATGGAACGAAAGCTTTGGAAGACACTCTAAAAAAAAATTCTTTTGAGCAATTGCTGGAAAATACATGGAGTAATGCATGAATGAGTTTTTGTTAGAACTCCTGAAAGAATTCTTGATATGGTTTCTATAGGAATTCTCGAACGAATTCCTGAAGGATTTCTTGTAGGAGTTCCGGAAAAGGTTTTTGCAGAAATAGCTGAAGTATGATTTGGAGGAATTTGCAAAGAAATTCCTGATGGCGGTTGCTGAGGCATTCATTGGGGGATCCTTGAAGATATAACGAAGCCACTTCCTGATTTTTTAAGAGCACAAATCATAAGATCATGTCGGTTTGGATAGATATGTGGAATTTGAGTTTTCTGTTCATGAAAATTTGAAGAATTTTTAAAGAAATCACTGATGAAATTTTAAAATAATCTACATATGAGGTTATTCCTGAAGTAATCATCGAGGGAACTTTTGAAGGAGTTGTAGGTGAAATTTCTGTTGAAATCCTTGGAGAATTTCTCGAATTTGACGGATTTTTTTTACTAAACCGTTTGAGGAATTCCCGAATGATTACTTCTACCCGAAATCTGAATTCAATTTCTTTGAAGGATTTTTTTATCCTTGAAGAAATACCGATGGTATTCATTGAGCATTCTTGATAAAATCTACGGAAGAATTTAAAAACATTTTTTCAAGAAATTCCTGAATAAATCTTCCACAAGTCCTTTGAACATTTTCTGAGGGAATCCTTGGAGAAATTTTCGGATGAATTCTTGATTGCATGGTTGAAGAAATATTTCGATGGATCTATGAAGAGAAAGAAGAGGAATTTGTTTTCAGAATTTCTGGAGGAATTCTGAAATAGTCTTGGAGGAAATTTCTTGGAGAATTTCTGGAGAAATTCTGAAATAGTCTTAGAGGAAATTTCTTTTGAGCCGCTTGCAGGAATGCAGGGAAGAAATCTTGAAGGAATCTTGGGTGAAATCCTGAGGGAATAATTGAGAATCAATGGACACATTCCTAGGGAATCTTTGGATGCATGTCTGAAGGAATTCTTGGAGGAATTCCTGTGAAATCCTTGAAGAAATTTATGCAGGGAAACTTGGCGTAATTCCTGAAGAATTCTTAGCAAAATTGTTTGAGGAAACCTTCGTGGATTCCATAAAGAATTTTTGGAATAAAATTTTTAAAGAAAAAAATCCTTCGGGGCCTAGTTCGGGGCTTTTCTGAAGGAACCATTGGAAGAACTCTTCAAAGAACCTCTGGCGGAGCTCCTGAAAAATTTTGCACCTTTGGTGAATTTCCCGAAGGGATTACAATTTCAGCTTACATATTTTTCAACGAGATACCAGCATTGTTTGTTTACTAAGATTCAGCTTACAAACGTCACGACGTCACGTGTCACCACAAGATTCAGAATTTTGCTGAGCACAGAGTTGTGCCGGCGTTTGTCGAGCTCATTTTAGTGTGGTTTCACTTTAAGTAAGAATCGTAGAGAAACCCAATTGGGTTTTTAAATTTTGAAAAATGTATTGATTTTTCGTTTTTATACAAAAGAGCACATTTTTCTGAACCACTATGATTTTTTTCAGATTTTTTGAACTTAATTGTGATACCTAAAATCAATTTCAAAGATAATCTTTGAAATCACCTTTTGACAGCTGGGCAACTGCTTGACAGCTCCGCCCAGTACAAAATGCGACGAGGGGTGATTCGACAAATCGTTCCCATACAATCTTCAAATTGATTTTTAAATAGGGTCCCGGGTTCCAAAATTCATGAAAATTTGGATTTCGGCAGATTCAGAATATGAGATTATTTCAACACCGCGAAAGAAGCCAATTAATAATTGTGGAAGTGCTCAAAGAACACTAAGTTGAAGCGAGGCAGGCCAAGTCCCAGTTGGGACGTAGAGCCATAAAGAAGAAGAAGAAGAATCGTACAGGGAAATCTCGGAGAGATCCCTGGAAGAACCCCGAATAAAATCCCTAGAAGAACAGCAAGAGAAAAACTTTGACAAACTTCAGAAGTAATTCTTAAAAGTTAGGGCCGGATCTACAAATATTGGGTCCGCCTTTAGGGGATATATTTTGCTCATAATGTCGAAATGACCAGATTCAGAAGTCTGTTGTGAAAACTATGATAAAGGATACTGACATAATAACCAAAAC
This sequence comes from Aedes albopictus, assembly GCF_035046485.1. NCBI lineage: Eukaryota > Metazoa > Arthropoda > Insecta > Diptera > Culicidae > Aedes > Aedes albopictus. The sequence continues at coordinate 34,840,760 of NC_085137.1, forward strand.
GCATTTCAAGAGTGTGATCGTGACAGAAGATAGAATGGATTCAATCGGAGTTCACGACAGAGTCCCTAAGGAAACAGCAAAAACAATTATAGTGGAAATCTTTGAGAAATTTCAAGTTAAATTTGTAAGACAGTCGCAGGGGTAATTTTGTCAAAATACTTATGATGGATTCTCTAAAAATCCCTGGTGCTATCTGTCGAGGAACTGTTGATGGTGTACCATGTGTTTCCGGAACCTAAACAAAAAAATACAAGAATTCGAAAAAATTGAATCCCGGAAGGAATTTTAAGCTGATTTGTACAGAAAGTATTGAAAATCTATAAAAACTTGCTCAAGAGCTGTTGGGGTTTCTACACTAAATCCTACGTAATTTTCTCTTGAATTTAGTGGTTTTTACGAGAAGTTATTATGGCGCAACATCGTTTATTCAATTTCAATAATCTGCTCAAAGTTTTCGTTGGAGCTCTTAACCATTTTACGCCCAGTGATCTTTTATAGATCAGATGCCTCGAACGCCCAGTGATCTATTTATCGATCGGTAACTTTTGCGATAACCGCGGAGAGATGAAGCATTTTGGAAGACTGCTGTCTTCAGCAAAGTTGTTGAGGAGATCAAGGACTCTCCGATAGCGAGTAATTTAGTATATATTCGCTCCAGTAGGTGGCGCTAGTGATCATGAAAGAATGTGCTTTGATAGATGTTTCGTCAACAGCCATTGCCAATGTCGTCGCGCTCGTACCTTGAGAATCCAACTACATAGAAATTTTTTGTCTTCAGCAAAGTTGATCAGGACATCAAGAGCTATCCGATAGTGAACTAGTTGGTTCTAGGTTCATCCGTTAGGTGGCACTAGTGAGTCCTAAACAATTTAAACCTCTGTATCTCGAGAATCCGACTACATAGAAGAATTTCGTCTTCGGCAAGGTTGATCAGGACTTCAATAGCTATCCGCTAGTGAACAAGTTGGTTCTAGGTTCATCCCTTAGGTGGCGCTAGTGAGTCCTTAAAAATTTAAATCTCTGTATCTCGAGAATCCGACTACATAGAAGAATTTCGTCTTCGGCAAGGTTGATCAGGACATCAAGAGCTACCCGATAGCGCACTAGTTGGCTCTATGTTTATCCGCTGGCGTTAGTGAGTTCTAAAAAAATCGAAGTGAAGTGTCAAGAAATCCCATTGCAATTTGGCATACAAACTTAACCCTTCAGCGCGCGCGCCGTTGTATAACTTTTCTCTTGTTAAAAATTCCAAGTTATGTTCAAACGTTTTTCGGAGTTCATTATATAGATCATAAATGGTCAAAATTTCATTGCATTCGGTTAATTGAATCCGGAGATATAACAGCTCAAATTTGGCTATCGGATAGTTATACCTCTTTCAAGAGTCTTTATAACTTCGTGAAGAATAGTTCGATATTTTCCAAACTTGGACCACTGATACACAATTAGTTGATGAACTTACAGTTTAAATTTGAGAATATCACATGCACTTTGCGAAAAGTTACAGCTACTTGAACATTTTTTTAAAAGTGAAAATTTTGCCTGCCCCGATCATTTTGACTATCCCCCTGAGCAAAGTCTGACATGAAATTGAAAACAAATTTAGATGTTGTGATATTGCAAATTATGATAACTCAGGTTGTTGTCGTTTTGGTCGTTTTAACGGTTAAAACATCAAAAATGAGAGCAAAAAAATGTTCCCGTAACAGCAAGTTGAAAACAAATCCTGCTATCAAATTATAACTGGTTTTGCTATCAGTAAGAAATAAATGGAAAAATCGTTAAATATAGGGGTTTTTTGATTGATATGGAATTCTTAATGCCATAAGATAATTACAGTAATAGTACAGGGGATACTCAAAATAACTGGGATAGGTAAAATTTTCAATTTTCAAAAAATGTTCAACTAGCTGTAACTTTTCGAAAAGAGCATCAAATATTCCAAAATTTTTACTGTAAGTTCATCAAATAGTTGTGTATCAGTGGTCCAATTTTGGAAAAGATCGGGCTATTCCACACGAAGCAAGAAAGATTCTAGAAAAGGGTGTAACTATCCGATAGCCAACTTTGAGCTGTTATATCTCCGGATTAAATGAACCAAATGCAATGAAATTTTGATCTCTTATGCCTAATATAATGAACTTTGAAAAACATTTGACCTAATTTGAAATTATTAACCCTCTAATACCCAAATTTTTGATTTTGATCTAAATGTCATTTTTCGTCATCTAAAATTGATTTAAACATATTTTGGAAGATGATTTTTTTTAATTCTCGATTTCGTGAATTTCAGTTTTTGATTTTTTTTAATTTTTATTTTTGAACATCCCCACAGTTTTATAGTTTTCCTGAAAGCCTATTTGGGGCTGTTCATAAACCACGTAGACCAAATTTTGGCCATCTCAGACCCCCCCCCCCCCCTCCCCCCTCGTAGACTTTTGTTCATACAAAAATTTCAAAATTTGTATGGAGCGTAGACTTTGGCCAGACCACCCCCTCCCCCCAAAAAGTCTACGTGGTTTATGAATGACCCCTTTGGGGTACGGATTTTTTGAGATGAAAACATTTTGAGATTTTATGATTATTGTTAAAATATTTTTATTTTAAATTTTTTTCATAGAAAATTTTATTTTCCGTGTAATTTTAAGGAAAATAATTTTAGAGTGTATTCGATTCCCTTAAACGATAAAACTAGGATAGAATGATTTGGGAAAAATTAAAAATATGTTATTTGTAGCGATTCAATACAAAATAAACAATGGCTTCTAGAAGATGACTAAAACACCAATTTTTCAATGACTTTAAAAAAATATAAATACGCTTTAAAATACAAATAATCTAATCGTTATAATTTTCTTCGTGTGAAGAATTTTAAGTTGAGTCAAAAGTTTTTGATAGCTCATTATATAAGTCATAAACGATCAAAATTTTATAGCACTCGGTTTGTTGAATCCGGAGATATAACAGCTCAAAGTAGGCTATCGGATAATTATACCCTTTTCTAGAATCTTTTTAACTTTGTGTAGAATAGCCCGATCTTTTCCAAAATTGGACCACTGATACACAACTAGTGGATGAACTTACAGTAAAAAATTGAGAATATTTGATGCCCTTTTCAAAAAGTTACAGCTTGTTGAACATTTTTTGAAACGTGAAAATTTTACCTGTGCCAGTTATTTTGAGTATCCCCTGTATATTCTTAGAGTTATTATACAAGGTTATCTAAGAAGTTTTGAAATACCTTAACAGCTTATTTTTTATAATAGTTTGAAGTGACATCAAAACGAAATCTAAATTTGTAATCAAATTCAGTCATGACAATCTGATATCAAAATGTGATATAATTATATTTAAATTTGCCGCTGAATACAAATCGAGTTTTTGATTTGCTATCATTTTGTTGTTAGGCTCTGCTCGGGCCCTGTACTACTGTGTTCGTTATAATGTGGATATAAAAAATTATCAATATATGTATTTATCTTTATTACGACTGACATTGTTATAATTTTTTAAAGCAAATTGCTATCAATTTTATCTTACTTAACCCTTCCGTTACCAACCCCCCCTAACGAGAGTGCGAAAAAATACTCGTTTCGTTATAACTTTTTTGTTTTTCAATATTTTTCGACCAAATGTTGACACAATAAGCGGATATCCTTCTATTTAAAGGATTTGCTAGGGATTGTTGGAATGGCCACCTGGTTCCGGAGTTATTCCGGAATCAAAATGGGTCATTCGATTTGGCCATTTTGGAAAACGTAAATTTTCGATATGAAAGCCGTTCAGTTTTCAGACCTAAGTGCACTAGAATGATAGAAAAAATTGTTTAAAAGTCCATCCCGGTCACTACGTGCCTTGGAACCCGTTTTACGGATGTTCCGGGGAACCGGTTCCGGGGTCAATTTTTGAATATGATTCAATCCCATCATGCGACACCTCAAACTTCATGATTTTTCAATATGCATCATTCTGTGCTGTTTTGGCGTTGTCTGAAATACTGTTGGCCATTTTGGAACCGGTATTCGGATTTCCCGGGAATCGGTTCCGGTGGTTCCGGGGTCTAATTTTCGAAAATAAACAAACACCATCATGCGACATATCAAACTACATGATTTTGAAAATTATGGCACTTTATCATAATGGTTGGCCACTTAGGATACATTTGGCCATTATGGAGTAGGTATACGGATTTTCCGGGGCCAAGTTTTGAAAATGGTTCAATACCGTCATGCGGAATCTCAAACATCGTGATTTTCAAAATACATCATCCTGGGCTAATATTGCGTTATCTGAAATGCGGTTGGTAATTGTAGAACCGGTATTCAGATTTCCCGGGAATCGGTTCCGGTGGTTACGGGGTCAACTTTTCGAAGATGAACACCAGGAATTCCTACGGAAGTTCCTCCAGGAATTCCTTTGGAAATTCTTCTAGGAATTCCTCCGGAAATTCCTCCAGGAATTCCACCAGGAATTCCTACGGAAGTTCTTCCAGAAATTCCTACAGAAGTTCTTCCAGGAATTACTACGGAAGTTCTTCCAGGAATTCTTCCGGAAATTTCTCTAGGAATTCCTCCAGGAATACCTCCGGCAATTCCTCCGGAAATTCATCCAGGAATTCCTTCGGAAACTCCTCCAGGAATTCCTGCAGGAATTCCTCCGAAAATTCCTCCTGGAGTTCCTCTGGAAATTTCTCCAGAAATTCCCGGAGCAATTCCTGGAGGAATTCCCGGAGGAATTTCCGGAAAAATTCCTGGAGGAATTCCCGGAGGAATTCCTGGAGGAATTCCCGGAGGAATTCCTGGAGGAATTGCCGGAGGAATTCCTGGAGGAATTGCCGGAGGAATTCCTGGAGGAATTGCCGGAGGAATTCCTGGAGGAATTGCCGGAGGAATTCCTGGAGGAATTGCCGGAGGAATTCCTGGAGGAATTGCCGGAGGAATTCCTGGAGGAATTATTGGAGGAATTCCTGGAGGAATTTCCGGAGGAATTCCTGGAGGAATTTCCGGAGGAATTCCTGGAGGAATTTCCGGAGGAATTCCTGGAGGAATTTCCGAAGGAGTTTCTGGATTTCCAGAAATTTCCAGAGGAACTCCAGGAGGAATTTTTGGAGGAATTCCTGGAGGAATAGAAACTGTGTTTTTTTTTTGTTTCTTATTTTTGTATTTTTTTTTGTTAGAAGTGAGCACGTATAATAACAAAAAGAATGGAATTTATCGGTGTCGTAAACACTACGTTTTTGAATAGGGATTTGGGAGCTTAAGATTGCCAGAGCCTCTTTGATCCTAATTCACAGACACTTCTAGATGTGATGGATTGCGTGAGAATAATGAAATACGATCCACAGCTATTAAGAAAGGTTTTGTTTCTAAATGCAGTTACACCTTTTTGAAATTTTGGTGCCCACATTACAAAATACAACAAACTTTGATAAAAATATCAGCCGTTGCTCATATGTTTTAGACATACTTAATTTTTAGATAACTCTCAATACACATTTTACTCGTTAATACTTTTACTAAAACTCTTGGGCCACCACTGACACGTTGAAGGATATGCTTTGGTTTAACATTTCAATAAATATATTCAAGAAATGTTTACTGAAAAAATCTTCCACAACAACATTCACCATAGAATTTTTAGTTGCGAATTCAACTGTGTTTTGTGTCCAACTGGTGGCTTGAGTCAATTATCTACAATTTGCTCCATAAACATAAATTTTATTGCTTCCTGTTGCTGGCATATAAACGAGAGAGGATGTGCTATATTCGATCTAAAGCGCTCTGGCAGCGGTCCAAAATTCACACGATGACGTCCGGAAGCAAACCGGAAGCAACAATTTAATTTTCGTCATCTGTCATCAGCTCATTTCTCTGCGGTAACAACATTGGCTTCGCCACATTTTTTTTCTCGTCCTAACAAATTTCAACCATTTATCGAAGATTGGTTCTCATTCGACATTTCCGCTTCGACTTGACTCGAAAACACTACAGATCCGAGAGATCAAAGGTTTCCTCCTGATTGGTGTGTTTTAAAGCTGCTCTAAAGATTCCAGCAGGAAGATTACCAAATCTCCCGATTTGGGTCAACTCAATTCCGGCTAGTAGAAAATTAGATTTCACCGCACACAAAATGGTCTTTTCTCCCCTTGGTCGGGGCGCGTTCTTCCGCAGAGTCCGCATGATGCGAAAACACGACAAAGATCACGACGTGACCTCAATCTAGTTCTTTTCTCATCTCTTAACGATGGTGGCTGGCAGCTCACCCACCGCCGCACCGCAGTCATTTCACCTACCGCTCGCTCGTAGGAAGGACATTCGGTGGGTAAGGTGAGTGGCACTGCTGCGACGGCAGAATGTTGAGCGCAAATCATCCCCATAAAGTTAAGGAGTTTATAGATTTTCATTACGCACGAAAGGGCGTCCTGTTTTGCGGTTGTCGATTCATATTTCGCGTGGCTTCTCTTGCGTCGTCGTCGTCGTCGTTGTCAAGGTAGTCATCTTAATCCAGGTGTAGTTTGCGGTTTTTGGCACATTTGGAAGAAAATATGCGAGAAAAAAGGTAGATTCGAATCCGGTTCTGCCAGAGATGGTTTTGACGAAGGTCTCACTCTTTCATTTCAGGGTTAATGCGATAAAGATGGTGGGATGAGTGACTGACTGGTAGAGGGGGAAAGGGGATGATCGTTTGCAGATGGAGTTTATTATGTTCGCCGAATCTGGCGCAGGGGTTCAAACTTTGGCCACTCCATTAACCGGCAGTGAAAAGGGTGCAGGGTCAGAATAGTATCGATTTCTAGCGATGAGGTAACTGGATTCTTGGGCTGAGAAAATGAGCTCGATTTGTTAGCATTGGAAGTAGCTCAAGCTAAGAAAAATGGGAAAATTTGGATAGAAGACAACAGTCAATAGGGTTTTAGCCTTTTGGCCTATCCATTACACATCGGTGCCAGATAATTAACGTCATTACGCCACCCATTCGTGACAGATGAGCTCACTCAGTGGATCGTTTCGTGTTTGGTCAGAATCGAAGCTTTAATAGATTTGACGAATCGTTCAATTTCGGCAGTGGTTCTTCAATCAAAATATAGGAGGAATCCAATCATGCAAAAAAAAAATATCATCACATTAAAAACTATGTTTGACCTTCCTAGGGCTGATGTAGTGCACAGTTTGGGTCAAAAAAGACCCCAATGCATAATGAGGGTTAATTTAATGCTGGATCTTCAACTCGGTGTCTACATAGCTTATTGCTGAGATCTTCCCTACATTTTTTTACAAGCTTATCATGATATTTTCGCTTTTTTCTCGGATAATCAACTAGAAGATTCGGAATGCATCTTAAGCGTTTATCGAGAATTTCTCTAAGAACTCGCATATGGATGTTTTAGTTTTAAGAAGTTTTGATTGTTCTTATGCATTATCATATTGTTTCTTCTGGAAACATTCTTATGGAGTCAAGTGTTTCTCGAAATATTTCCTAAAAATTAAAAAAAAAAATCCACGGAAAACTCTATGGCAATCTTTTTTTTTTGTTTTATATCTTTATTATCGAGATTTTCGACCTATGGCTGGTATCTCCAATATGAAAATCCTTAGATTACTGAATAAATCTTGGGATACAATTTTAATCGAACATATTTTAAAAGCATCTCTAGAATAATCTCCCAGTGAATCCCTTGAAAGCTTAAGAATTTCTGCAAAGAGCTTCTGCCCAGCAAACCCTAACGAATCTACCAGCATTTTTTTTTAATTTCTATGATTTCTAATCTTAAGAATTCTTTCACAAACCTTGTAAACTATTTCGGTATTACATCAGCAATTTGACCAGATTTGTTATATGCTGTATCTCTTTCAGCATTCTAAATAAATTAATCGATGTACTGCTCTACAGTTAACCCTAGAAATAAGTCAAGTAACACTCTTTGGGTTCTTCCAGTTTTTCCATAAGTTTGTACAAATATTCTTGCAAACAATAAAAAAATACTATTCTAGTTGGAAAAAAGCCTTCAGATTGTCATATCCTGATATCAAAACATTGTTTATTTGAGGAGGCCTTGGAAAAGTTTCAGCTGAGAAAATTACAATGAAAGTTTTTGAAAAAAAAAATGTTCAAATATCTGGAAAATGAATCTGAAAAAGTTTTAGTTAAAGCTAGTAGAAAAACCTTCTATACAACATTATTGAAGAAAGTGTTAATAAAACTCAAAATTCTTCAACGTTTCCTCTCCAAAGATAACACTAGCTTACAGCACTTTTGATCTCGCTAAGGTGATGATATCATAGTAATACATTGGCAAAATTGAACAAATACAGTGAGCAAATACAGCATTTTTATTTTAGGTCATTGATCGAATTTTTATTTGTTTTTTTTTATTTAACTCAAATTTTGTATAAGATTTTTTCGTCTTCAAGAAGGACAATTTTCATCATCAGTTGGCCATTTCGTCTCTAGCCTGTCAAAAAAGCCTTAGCAAGAAATGAATCAAACTTTTTCAAAGAAGAAAGAAAAAAAAATATATATACAGCCATTCCATAGAAAAACGATATAGTTATCGTGAAACTTGGTGGGTTTGTAGTTCATCGAAAATAATTAGACCCGTATTTTTTATTTCGTCATTCTCCAAGCTTAAGATAGGGTGGTCCTAAAAATCAAGATTTTTAATAACTTTAAATATCCAAAAAATCATAACTTGTAAACCGATTTTAAACTTCTTTTTTTTGAAAGCTATTGAATTCTTGTTTTCAGAAAAAATACGTTGAATGGGCCAAATTGCGTATTTGTGCAAAAAATATGCAAATATATTAGTTTTTTTTTACGTTTTCATGGTCTCGGAACCATGACCATATATATTTTATTTATATTTTTATCAGAAAATTCAAGAAATTTGGCGAATCAAAAAATCAGAGATATATGCTTTTTAGTTTAGTGATAAGCTGTCATCAAAATATGAAACATTTAAGACAATTTATTAAAAAAAAACTGCATTTCTCATTTTATTTGAAAAACAAAACAAAAAAAAAACAATTATCTAAAAAAAAGTATTTTGATTTTATTTTTTATTTTTTTTTAATTGTTGTAGCGGATATATAATGCAGTTTATTGCAGTCACATTGCGATCGGCCTACCGCTGACTTATGGAGTTAAACACTATAATACTTGCGCCTAAGAGATGCCTACTATTGAATATGCATAATCCTTGAAGACGAATGGAACCGTGTAAAAATCAAGCGGATCGGTTCATCCGTTTGTGGGTGTTATTGCCTCAATAGGAATTCAAACTCATCTTTATGTATAGAATTTCTCTCAGGTTTATCTCATTCAGAAATTACTTCAGAAATGATTCCAGAAATTTTGGCAGATCCTCCCTGGAAATTTTCAAAGGTATCATCAGAAGCATTTTCAGGCATTCCTCCAGACAATCCTCCAGGGATTTCTTTAGAAATCCCTTTCAAGATTTTTTTCAATTATTTTTATGCAATTTCTTGAAGAATTTCTGAAAAAATATCAAAAACCATTCTAGCAGGTATCTTTGAAGAAATCCCAGGATATATTGCTGACGGAACCACAGAAGCAATTTCTTAAAAATCCTTGTAAGAATTCCTACAGGAATCTCTGAAGCAATTTCTTAAGGAATTGTAGGAGGTATCATTGGAATAATTTCCAAAGAAGTCTCATCACGCATTTTGAAGAAATTTTTATGGGAGTTTCTAAAGAAATCGAAGAAAAAACTTAAGAATAATTTCATTGCTGAAATTCTAGAAGAAATCCCAAAAGTTCAGAAGATGTTTGTGGAGATATTTTTTCTGGAAATCTTGAAGGCATTTCAGAAAAAATCCAAGCATGAATTTCTGAAAGAATCTTCAAAGTAATATCTGAAGAATTATTCAGTAGAATCCGAATGAATTCTCGAATTACCAAAGGAAAATTTAAAGAAATCCCAGGGATATTCTTGAAAGAATTTCAGCAAGATTTTATAAAAAACTTCTTGAATAAATAAAGGGTGATACGGTCAAAATTTGGTCACACAATTTGCTTCAAAACTTGAGACTGCGTACTCCAAAACAGCTGATTTTTGACCAGTAATGGTACATTATATGTAGCTTATACCATAAAATTTTCATCAAAATCGGTTTAGTATTTGCGGATGTATTGTGAATTCTGAAAACTGCAATTTTAAAATTTTGTACAAAGAGTATTAAAAAAAAAGAACACATTTTTACTCTTTTATTTATAGAGCCAGAAATACTCAACCAATTTCAATGAAAATTTTTCTGTATGTCAAGTATACGTATCAAAACGTTGTGTAAAAATTTTGTTTAGGTGGTCAAATTTTGTCAAGCCAAATTTTGGTCACACATTTTTTTTTCATAACTTTAGACTGCGTACTCCAAAACAGCTGATTTTGGGATCAGTAATGGTACATTATATGTAGCGTGTATATTTTCATCTAAATCGGTCTAGTATTTGCGGAGATATTGTTGAACCCTGAGATCTGCAATTTTTAAATTTTGTGCAAAGAGGATTCACAAGTAAGAACACATTTTTACTGTTTTATTTATAGAGCCAGAGATACTTAACCGATTTCAATGATAATTTTTCTGTATGTAAAGTATGCATATCAAAATGTTGCGTAAAAATTTCATTCAATTTGATCCAGCCGTTACAAAGTTATATTTGCTTAAGTGGCACCCGGTCATTTTTTTTTCATATTCAAAGTGCCACAACTTTGAAAGTATTCATACAAAATGGCTCAAAATTTTACTAAGATCATATTTTCATAATAGTATTATACTGTAAAATTTTGATAAAAATCGGAGCATTATTGGTAGTTCTATAATCAAAATTGTGCTTTACTGACCTTAAATTTCCGAAAATTGACTATGGAGCGCCTTTGTACAAAATTTTAAAAAGGTAGGTTGGTGGTTTTATCTATATATCAACCAACACTTATTCGATTTTGATGAAAATTTTATGGTATTAGCTACATATATGTAGCATTACTGGTCCAAAAATCAGCTGTTTTGGTGTACGCAGTCAAAATTTATGAAAAAAATTGTGTAGGGCCTGTCCATAAACTTCGTAGACTCTGAGGGGGGGGGACGGGGGACGTGGGAGGGGTCTGGCCAAAGTCTACGGTCCTTACAAATTTCGAAAGTTTTGTATGGACGAAAGTCTACGAAAGTCTACAAGGGGGAGGAGATTGCCAAATTGAGTCTACGTAGTTTATGGACAGCGCCTGACCAAATTTTGACCGTATCACCCTTTACATGAACGAAACTCATATTGACCCCAACAGCACAGTAGCCACCACCTTTAGAATCCGAATGAATTCTCGAATTATCAAAGGAAGATTTTAAGAAATCCTAGGGATATTCTTGAAAAAATTTCAGCAAGATTTTATAAAAAACTTCTTGAATAAATAATTGAAAAAACTCCTCAAATAACAACTTCCACAAAGGGCTGCCAGAAAAAAAAAATGAAAAGTTTCCAGAGAAATTAAAAAAAAACAACATTTTTTAGAAAATTTTTTGAAAGTAGGGTATCGCGCTACTTGGGCGGTGGCTTCTATATTCGTCTGTTTTCCACTATAACTCAGTCAATTTTGAACCAATTGACTTGAAATGTTGTACACGGGTAGATACTATACCTATCTCACTGCATTCCAAAAATTATGTCAATTGGTTCAAATTTGACTGAGTTATAATGGAAAACAGACGAAAATAGAAGCCACCGCCCAAGTGGCGCGATTCCCTATTCCTGGAGCAACCTCTGGACGTAATTTCGAGAAAAAAAAAATAGAATAAGTTCTATGAAGATTCCTAAAAAACTCTTGAGATATGAATTTATAAGTGAATTCATGTAGTATTCCAAGAAAATATTCATTATATTTAAGTACAAATATTAATTATTATTTAAGGGAAGAAATTCCCTTAAGAATTTGTGAAGGAACTCTTGGAGAAATTTCTGAGCAAACCCATGGTAGCTTTTCTTGAGGAATTTTTGAAGAAATTTCTGGAGGTTACTCTAAAGGAAATGTCGAAACAAATTCTAGAGGAATATCTGAGCCAATCAAGATATTTTAAATGAAATTTCAAAAATAATCAGCGAAATTCCTAGAGGATTTTCTAAAAAAAAATCCGTGACAGAGTTTTAGAAGGAATCTAAGGAAGATTTTTTATCACTGAATTTTTTAATTAACTTCTGGCTTATTCTCTAAACAAACTTAGGAAAAAAGAAACGAAACACTGAATTTTCCAAAGTAATCCCTGGAAGGAATTTTCACAGAAAACTCCGATTTCTTATGTGGCAGAGTTTCTTAAAAATCCCCTGGAAAATTTTCTGGTGGGTTCTGTCAAACGCTCATGGAGAAATTTTTGAGGAAATCCACAAATGGTTAGCAAAATTATCCCTCTATATTTTCTTGAAGAAATCTCTCAAGTTTTTCTGAAGGAATTTATGAAGGAATCTCTTAAACAAACTCTCATATATTTCTGAAGAAATTTATGGATGAATTTCTGAAGTAATCCCTGCTGGAATTTCAGATATATTCTTGTGAGAAATTTTGGGGGAATATACATGTAGTTAAATACCAGATATAATCCTTTTAAGGTGAAACTGGAAGCATTTCCTCATTTTTTGGTTATTGATTTTTCATTAAATAACGAAGAAATATTTTCAAAACCGGGTTTCGTGCACATGTAGAGTATGGTTCAAGATATTTTTTGATTTTTTTTTTCGTGGTGGAAAGTATTTTCCATTTTTGTAAGAAACCATTTTTTGAGAAACTTTGCCTAAAATTGATTTCTAAAAAAAGCGAAACATATTTTCCATTTGGAAAAAAAAACTTTGGAGGTTCCTTGAACCATATGCCACATGTGTACGAAAACCGATTTTGAAAATATTGCTTCGTTATTTATCAAAAAAATAAAAACTGAAAAATGAGGAAATGGATCCAGTTTCGCCTTAAGAAACTAAATTCCCAATTTCTAGGGAAAAATACGAATGAATCTTTGAAAGCTTTTTAAGAGAGCCCGTAGAGGAAATTCTGTGGAAATTTGTAGGATAGTCCTTGAATTAATTTGTAAAAAGATCCTGGTGCGAGTTCCCTGCAATATTTGTATTATTTGAGTGCATTTCTGACAAATTTTTGAAAAAAAAATGCCAATATCACGGAGTTGAAACCTGAAACTTTTTAAAATGTTCAATGACAAGATAAACAAATACTAGATTCAAATGTTTACTCCAGCGATTGGGCAAGAGTTCAAATCTGACGCTCATTTACAAAAAGTGGTATTACAAGAATTTGAAAAGACATTGTTTAGCAAAGTTGAGCTCATGGATGGTAGAATCACTGTACGGTATTTTGTTTTTTTTAATTTTCATCTCTTCCCATTTTTTGGAAAAATACGAATATATTCAACTGGGTTGCACTTTTGCCATACCTTACTCTATTCCATTGAAAATTCCTGGTAAAACTTATCAACAATGCACTGCACAACTTCATTGATCGATTTATAAATTCTTGTAGGAATTATTGACAAGAAGCTCCTCTGAGAAACTGCTAATGTAATCTTTTACGCTGCATATATTTGTCTAAGATTATCCATGAAGTTTTTCTAGGATTTTCTTCGGGAAACTCGCATAAAAGATTCCAAACAAGTTTTTCGATTTCTTCAAAAAAAAAAAAAAAAAAGAAGCTGAAAATTTTAAAATAATGGCATTTTGTGGATAACCTTTCAAATGTTTACTAGAAGAAATTTTCTGTAAAGTATTTTGTAAAATATATACTAGGAAAAAACCTTAAGGATTTACGAAATGGAGTACCTGGAAACACACTTTGATTAATCTGATGGCAAACATGTAGTAAAATAGGTATACGATTGCCTTGAGTTTTGTTTCGAAACTTACGTAGTTATTTTAGCTAACAAATTAGCCGAGGCCCACAATTTTTCAAAAAAGTGCCAGGAAACTCATACAAAAGATTTTATGATAAGACTTTTTTTTTGCAGTGATTGTATATCTAGTACTGTTTTATGGAAACGTGATGCATCGCACTTACATATACGCCTCCAAAATATGGCAATACGTAGCACCTTTTTCCAACACAGCCTCCCTTATCGTTACACCTGGAGGTCACCACAGCAGACAAAATCTCAAATTGACCACGTTCTGATTGACGGACGGTACTTCTTCGACATTATCGACGTCGGGACCTATCGTGGCGCCAACATTGACTCCGACCACTATCTGGTGATGGTCAAACTGCGCCCAAAACTCTCCGTCATCAACAATGTACGGTACCGGCGACCACCACGGTACAACCTAGAGCGACTGGAACAACCGGATGTCACTTCAGCATACGCGCAGAATCTCGAGGCCGCGTTGCCAGACGAGGGCGAGCTCGATGAGGCTCCTCTAGAGGACTGCTGGAGGACAGTGAAAGCAGCCATCAACGACGCAGCCGAGAGCACCATCGGGCACGTGGAACGGAATCGACGGAACGAATGGTTCGACGAAGAGTGCAGAACGGTTTTGTAGGAGAAGGACGAAGCGAGGGCGGTATAGCTGCAGCAAGGGACTCGACAGAACGTGGAACGTTATAAGCAGAAGCGGAAACAGCAGATCCGCCTCTTTCGGGAGAAAAAGCGCCGCCTGGATGAAGCGGAGTGTGAAGAAATGGAACTGCTGTGCCGTTCCCAAGAAACACGGAAGTTCTATCAGAAGCTCAACGCATCCCGCAACGGCTTCGTGCCGCGAGCCGAAATATGCAGGGATAAACACGGAGGTCTCTTGACGGACGGACGTGAGGTGATCGAAAGGTGGAAGCAACACTTCGATCAGCACCTGAACGGCGTAGAGAACGTAGGCACGGGAGCCCACGGCAACGGAAGAAACGACGGCGCCAATGCAGCAGAGGACCATGCTCGAGGAGGATCCGCAAGCACTCGGAGTTTTCGAGCGACGCGTGCTAAGGACGATCTTCGGCGGTGTGCAGGAGAACGGTGTGTGGCGGAGAAGAATGAACCACGAGCTCGCTGCACTTTACGGCGAACCCAACATCCAGAAGGTGACCAAAGCCGGAAGGATACGGTGGGCAGGGCATGTTGCAAGAATGCCGGACAACAACCCTGCAAAGCTGGTGTTTGCAACTGATCCGGTTGGCACAAGAAGGCGTGGAGCGCAGAGAGCACCATGGGCGGACCAGGTGGAGCGTGACTTGGCGAGCATAAATAGGGTGCCTGTACCAGTTATCGCACCACCTAAGTAAAACTATTTCTACAAAAATAAGAAGAAGTTCGACGAATGTAAACAATAAGTCAAATGATTGATTAGTGTTCATACTTAACAGGAAAAATATAAAAACGGAGCCAAAATTACTTTTAGCACAGACAAACAGACGTAACACTCTAATAATTCACATCGTACACCGATTTAACGGTCTTTTTCAAAATTTGATAGTTGGCCAACTGCCCAACCGTGGTGCTCGCATCGTTTTTGTTCGAGTTTGACGTTTGCTCACTACCGCTACCTAGTTGGTGGTCGGCCAAACATAGGCCTTTTAGCATTGGGCGAATATGTTTTCGTGACTATGATTTGAATCGAAAAATGTTCGAAGTGTTACGTCTGTTTGTCTGTGCTTTTAGTATTTATTACGGCGTGTGCGGTAAAGGCTGGGTATGCTGCGCAATTCAGATCCCATTGAGATCCACTAGCCTCTGCCCAGCAACTCCTATCCCTACCTCCACGCGGTACCGGCCGGAAACTATGAGCAACCTTAGGGAAGATCGGGTAACCAACCCCGGTGGGAACTTTGGTTGTAGGCTGACAGGGAAGGGGTGGTTTGCTTCGGCAAACCTGAGCGTCTGTTCTCCAGGAGGAGCGGCTCACAACAGCGTCTGATCCCCATGTTAGGGGCGGCTGATCTACGTCCGAGTGCCAGGGAAGGACTCTAAGCTCAACTGTGCACTATGGTCCTCCGGAAAGTAGGGGGTTGGTGTCAGGCCCTACGAGCCAGCCATAAAAAACCATTGTAACGGAATGTATGTATGTACGGCGTGTGCCAATGATAGGAACCCTGTACCAGTTATGGACACATTTGTTAATTTGGGTTCCACTTCGCACTATTTACATGCATTCCTTGTGGGAGTTGCCATAACTGGTACACTATGGCGAAATAGGGTGCAAGGAGGGCGAAAAGTTAAGGAAAATGCTTTATTTCTACCATAATTTGAGCAAATTGTGAAGTTTGAATGATTTCAATCATCTTTTGTGAACGTGATCTGTTGTTCACGATTTTTTTCTTGTTGATTTGTATCTTTAAATGTTGAAAATCAACTATGGCGAATTTGAGGTACTAAAGCCATAACTGGTACACTGAGCCTAAATGATATGAAAATAAAACGAAAGTGTCCGACTGCTATCAACGACCAAACTGTTTCATGCCAAATCACGTGGTGTTTCGAAAACAATTTTGTTGTTTTCAAAGTAGAACAGTTTTTATACTACAGCTGAAAATTGAAACTTACATTGTTTAAAAATATAGAAATTACTAAAATTCAATCGTCTTGCGTTGTAGTGAACAAATTAAACCTTTCTATTGCATCACATTGTGATCAACTTGCCCACCATACCTAGATACAAGGATACAAAGTAACTTTACTCCAACGCCGAGCGTATTGTAGAGCACCATCTACGTCGGTCTTGAAAGATGTTCTTCCAGTTTCTCCGAACGTGTAGGGGATCGCAGATTTTCCTGCGCCTGAGTCGCGACCTCTCCCCAGTTCCCTGTAGAATATTTTTTTCGCTATTCTTTCTTTCGACATTCACACTACGTGTCCAGCCCACTGCAGTCTACCGTATTTTATACGTTTCACAATATTCGCATCTTTTTTGTACACTTGCTACAACTCGTACCCTATTCGCAGCTGCTATACGCTTTTCACTTCTCAAACGTCATTGTACCATATCATAAGTGTTCCAAGATAAAACAATTCTTCAACAGCTTCAAACACATCCCCATTAATCACCACCTCAGCCCTAACACCACTAGGGCTGCTTCTGTCTCTACCTGCTATCTTGTACTTCGCCTTGGTAGAGCTATTTAATCGTCAAACCTATCCTCACTGTCTCTTTCTTCAAAGGAGCATGAGCTTCCTTCACTGCCCTAAGATTGATACCGATAAGATCAATATCGTCCGCAACGCCAAGAAGCATGTGCGACTTGCTCTGCACGCCAGACCTCCAAATCGCTCCTTCGAGTGCAATCCATCCAAGATCAAAAACGAGGTAGTTCGTCTGCAATCCGAATACTTGAATTGATCCATCCAGCATTGCGCGTATCAGCCAAATTATTTTCGCCGGAAAACCATGGTCTGACATTATCTGCAAAAGCTCATTTCTTTTCACTGAATCGTACGCTGTTTTAAAATCAATAAACAAATGGTGAGTCTACAAGTTTATTCCCAAAATTTATCTAGGATTATCCGTAGGCTAAACATCAGATCCGTCGTTGATCGGCCGTCATGAAAACCAGCCTGGTATTCGCCGACGAAGTACTCTTCAAGAGATCGCAGTCTGTTGAACAGGACACGTGACAGTATTTTATATGTCAAATTTAAAAGGGTAAGGTGTTGAACATCATACGATACCTTACACGAATGACATCGCGACCTAAACCCAAACCTTCGAGCGATGGCTTTTTCTACACCTGCGGGATGATAGAGTGCCACCATCATCCCATCTCTCCATTTGAGTGGCCAGCTGGTCAAGGATTCCTGACAGGCCGATGCAAAAAAAAATCGTCGGAGGCGATTTGAAGCTCGCAAATAGCCAACCTTAGCAAGAGAGTCCGCTTTCACATTGCTCGAAATCGTGCATTGTGAGAGGACCCAAGTTACGGTGATGGTGCAAAATGTACATATGAGCGTTTGGATAAAGCACTTTATGATGTGAAAGAATCCACTTTTAAATATAAACAAAATCAGAAATCCTTAACTAGGGTCTTGGACCATTTGGGCAGGTGTACCTATTTTGGGCACTTGCCGCTATAACTAAACCAATTTCAAACCGATTGATTTGAGTTTTGTATAGAGTAAGATACTGTACGTGCCTAACTCTACACAACAATTCAAATCAATCCGTTTGAAATTGACTTACTTATACCCAAGTAACAATGATTGCTGAATAACAACTTATTCAGCTAAAATGTTTAAAATCAAGCGTTAAAGCGGTTTTTTAGCCATATTGTACAGCAATAATGTTTGCTGGGTAGTGGCAAGTGCCCAAAATAGGTACACTTGCCCAAATGGTACAAGTTTGGTCGCTTTTCATATTATCTTCGCGGTCAATGTCATTTTTCTGCTCAAGTACTTTTGCAGCGGAATCATAGTTGTCAAGTATTACTTGTCCTATCTTATTGCAAAATACCTACGAATCGAAAACCACCACAAATGTGATAATGTGAAATTTATTTCTTAAATTTTAGTTGATATGATACGGTTTGCAGATGGACAATCACTGTCCATGCCCATTTGCACGTGACTGATATTCAGTACACACTCATACAGCCGCATATCCTCGAGACGTGCCAACAATACCAGTATCAATTTCAAATTGCCCTCTCAATGGGACATTCCCGCCGCCATGTCACCAACCCGTTCCCACATTCTGTTCACGTCCTATAGTTCCTCTACTGAGAGGTGCTGATGATCACCATCATCATCGACGTCGTCGTCGTCCACACACCCATTATTATAGCCCATAATGGTAATAATATCCATCGGATCTGAAGGGCTCGTGCTGCGTGCCCCGTACGGAAATATGGACAATGGGCATGTGGACGTTTCCGGTCGTTCCAGTCACATCGAATACCTTCCGATGGAGCGACCATCCCCCATCTAAGACGTTCGTTTCTATAAAAATAGCAAGAAAGTGCCCTTTATGGCCGAAAGGGACATGTGATTTCGATTAGAGATAACGTACCCCATCGGTTGATTGCGGGATGCTCTTTGCATTGGGGCACTACTCGTGGCCGGCCATGTGTTCCGAAATGTTACAGAATCAGATAACGAAAATGTGCTTTTCTTCTGTTCTATTTTTTTCCCCGAAACAGAGTGTCAGGCGGGATACAACGAGAAGCGGTTGCTGCACGATCTGCTGGATACCTACAACACCCTGGAGCGGCCGGTGGTCAACGAATCCGACCCGCTGCAGCTCAGCTTCGGACTGACGTTGATGCAAATCATTGACGTGGTAAGTACACAAACAGAACGGCAGTACATAATGCACGGCAACTGGACAACTTAACTCAGCTTAATCCAAAACATGTTGGTATCTTCGTTTGGAGAAGCTCGACTTCTACCATTTTTAAACCAGTTAGTTCCCTTTCCAAAACACGGCCACTAAACGGAATATCTACCATCGGTCTATTCTGCACTATAAAACCCACATCAGAACACGTTGTCGTAAATATTGTACACGAAATCCCTTCCGAGAGCCTTATTTGTCAGCCGTTTTTTTTTGGTTCCGCGTTCCTTTCATCCGGAAAGTCAGGCGAACCTCTATCGTTCCTGCTGCCATGTGCTGAAATACGACGATGGTCATCGTTTGGTTGCTTGGCCCGTTCTCGCCTCTCGGGGACCCAATAATAGTCCATGTATAAATAAATGGAGGTTGGCTTTTTTTCGCCCTATCGTATCGCTACCACTACCCCGATGTTACAGCTGCAGCAGCAGCAGTGTCCTATACCCGTTACCTTATACTGAACTGCATTCAGTAGGACCCACGCGAAAGTACATCAGTGCTCCATTTTCCACTTTATTTCGGTGGTTTACTGGGGAAAAAATATGCTCTGCGGTAAAAGCTCGGAATCGGAAATGGAGTGCCATATTTTAGCTGGACTTTCTTTCCACTTATGGAAATATTGCAAGGGAATAGGGAAAGAAATCTCGGCATAAACATTTCA